>NC_082687.1:135380687-135980687 GCF_949987515.2 Delphinus delphis
CTGGAAACGGTGTGAGTGGAGCAGGCGGGCATCCCTCGTGTTCCCGGTGGGGCGAGCCAGCTAGCAACATCTACCACCAGGAAAGACACACATCTTCAGTCCCACTCCTGCTGTCTCTCCTGGAGCAGCGAAGCAGCAGCTTCTAAGGTTCTACCGGTGGGGATGTTTCTTCCATGCAGCATGGTTGACAGTGACAAAAACAAGCACGGATGACAGGGAACAAGGTGGATAAACGGGACACCACGGGGAGTGCGTCCACATCAGGGGCCTTAGTCAGGCCATGGAGGGGGGTGTTCTCAGGCGACGTGGACGGGCTTCTACTTTGCGTTATTAAGTGAGAAACAGACAGCCACCCAGGTGTTGACATTTGTGTGCACGTATATGTGAGCTTGTAGGAGGATGCTGAGGGGTCCTTGCTGGGATACTTGTCTTGACTAGCTTATCTGGGAGCGGGTGGAGGGGAACTCTATAGGCAGGGGCCAGTGGGCGGGGGCACTGAATTTTATAAGAGGTGTAGAAAGGGAGGGAAGGAGGGAGAGAGGAGCGTAGAGGGTGGGTCCCCATCCTCACTTGCCAGCTCGCCCACAATTGTGGTTACATCAGGGCAGGGGGTTTTCAGACTATTTATCCTCCTTTTCTTATATGTGAGCATTACTCAGGTTTCTACAATGCCCAAGTGTGATTGACATAACCAGAAATTAAACAACAAAGCTGTTTTCGTTGCATGAAAACAATGACTATACCATGTGTCGGAGCTCCGAGGAGAGACCCAAAGGATTGAAATTAAACCTGATGCTGATTAAAAAAAAAAAAAGTGACAGAGAAGAGCATAGAAAGAAAACGAAACAGAAAAAGGAGGAAAGGGCTGTGGCAGGGCTAACAGGAAGTCTGGACGTGAACCGTCAGGGAAGCACGTTCCCTGGGAATGCGTGTCATGCGGAGCAGGGCAGTGAAGGAGCCCGGGACGACAGTGGACACGCTGAGTACATACGGTAACATCATCAGTCACTGTTAACTTCGGTGGAGATAGCATACGTCAGGGCCCAAACAGGAAATCAGCACCTGCTTGAAGTACGTGGGACAGAGAGTGGGCTACATGGCGGTGGTGAGGGCTTAGAGCCACCAGGGACAGGGAGACAGCTGGAGGTGAGGACTGTGGGGTTCGCGGCTTCCTCTGCAGCAGGATGAAGAGAGAGGGTGGTGTTCCTGCAGCTCAGGAGCCAGGGCCCAGCAGGGCCTGGAGCAGAAGCAGACGCAGCCCCTGCAGGAGAGACACTGGAGGTAGAGGGCAGAGGGAGAAATACCCCAGCTTCTCCCTCCTCCCGCCCTCCCGCCTCCCACCAGAGCCTCCCATTGACTGAGCCCAACAGGAAGTCAGCTGGAAAATGGACAGGCTGGGATAGGGGTGGGGCTCCCACGGCTCAGAGCAGAGTGGGTGAGCGAATGGACTTGGAGGGAGACAGGAGGGTGGCCGGCACAGCCAGGGAAGACCTTTCCAAGTCCTTTCTGCTTGTCCGCATAAGGAGGACCTGAAGTAGACACCGAGGGCACCCTCCTCATTCCCACTTCACGGATGGGGAACGCGAAGCTTCTAGAGGGCTGGAGAAACCGCCAGGAAAGGGCTTTGCCGGCTGAGGGAGGCTGTGTAGGACGAGGAGGAGACAGCCTTGTGGGGAGGCTGGGAAAGCCATGCTCGCCGCTTGGCAAGGAGCACACTGGGCTCTGGGGAGAAGGCTAGGCCTCCCCACCCTGACGGGCTGTGTCCTGGGGGCCCCGGATGTGGCTGTGTCTCAGGAGGGAGCCCTGAATGTAGGGAGAGGAGACCCCCCCACTCCAGCCCCGCCTCCCCAACCACAGACTGCAGCAAGGCAGCCGCCAGCGCTGCTTCAGGGACCGCGAAATTACAACTCTCAAAACACCCCTTTCTTCCCTTTTTTTTTTGTCTGCATTGCCATGACTAGAGTAATCCCAGTCTGTCTTCTCTTTCACCCTTGACGCTGAGTTTAATTTAATAGACTGTAGCTGCGGTGCCTCTGATCTTTAAATGCCGTGTTTATTTGCTTATTAGCGTGGATGTGATGTCTGAACAAGGTGTGGGGATGTGTTGCGAAGCGGTTTCGACCAGCGGTCTGATCGGTTCAGCGGCCTTGCTGTGTTCACAGCCCCGGGTTGAGACTGACATGGACACAAAGCCTTCCCTCCCGAGGGCTTGTAGGGCCCTACCTGAGTGCCGGGCTGGCAGGGGAGGTTGAGCAGGTGGACAGGGGCTGAGGCTGCCCCTGCTGAATGGAGTCCTGTCCTGGAGAGCGGATGGTGCCCCTGCCCCCCAGCTGTCAGAGCTCCTGTGTGTGTGTGTGTGTGTGTGTGTGTGTGTGTGTGTGGCGGCCGCCAGCCCCGTCTCCTGCACCTCAGTCACCATGTTGGCCAGACCAGCTGAGGTTGAAATCTAAAGGGCCCTGGCTTCATGATACAGGCCAACTCCAGGTCCCTGGAATGCAATGACCATGAGCAAGGAGCCAGAGAGAGGACGTGTCCTGTTCCAGAGGCAACATGCCCAGGAAATGCAGCCTGGGTGTGGAGTCCCACCTCAGGGCCTTTGCACGTGCTCACCTCTGACTCCTGCATGCGTTCCCGTCTCTGTTCAAAGGTCCCTTCACTGAGGAGAGGCCACTTTGCCTGAAATAGCGCCCCCCCTGCCCCAAGTCTGCGCTCCATTTTCTTTTATTCATAGTACGCAATGTACCCAACACTAGAATTCACTTTGTTTATTTATCGTCCGCCTGCTCCTCCAAGGCATCCGTCAGCCCCCTGGAATGAGGGGCGCTGCAGGGAGACCTGCTTTCCTATGGCCGAGTGGAGATGCCATGTGTTGTCCCCAGACCTTTCTGTCATGGGACGTCTGCTCTTGAGGTGGCCTTAGGGGAAAGGGAACGGGGAGGTGGAAGGGGTGAATGGAGGAGAGAATGGCTCACACAGAAAAGTAGAGACACGTGGACAGAGAGACAGACAGATCAAGAGAGGCAAGGACAGAGCTGCACCTGTGAAGAGACCCTCAGAGAGACAGAGATACCAACAGAGAGACACACAGACAGATTTATAGGTGCAGAAGGAGAACCAGAGGTCCACGCCCAGAGAGACAGACGGAGAGGCGGGCTCTGGGGAGTGTCTCTGCAGACACGGTCCAGGCGCACCTGGTGAAGGCCGGAGGTACCCCTGGGGTACCACCCCTGGGGGCTGGGAGGCATGAGCCAGCGGGGCCGGGCAAAGGCCGGAACGGCTGTTTCTTCACGGCGCTGAAAAACCAGCGCCTCTCCTTCCCTGTGTCTGGTATTCCAGTGTCAGCTGTCTGCCGCTCCCCCAGACACTCAGACGCAGAGAATTCAGACGAGCTTTGCCCTGGCCCATTTCCAGGGAAGAATCTGTCCTCAGGAGAAACTCTCCTTAATGGGGAGGAAAACAGAACTGACATCACCCCGGGCCCATCACATTCTTCTTTAGCAGGTCCTGGGAGGTGGCACACTGTTGTTGAAGATACGTGATGCCGCCCACCTGGGCAGCAGCGTGGGCCCCTCGGATTCACTCATGCGCTTCCTCCAAAGGACGCCACGGGTGGCAAGTTGGTGCCTTTAAAATAGAAAAGTGGAGTCACATTCTGGAATCAGTCCAGGAGCAGGTCCTGGGATACAGGGGACACAATGATGGAGTAAATGAGCACCAGTGATGACCTTTCAGGCAGGCGGTGACCGGGAGAGCATCTTAAAGGCTCCCTCAGTCACCAGTCAGATGCCCCCCGTGCTCCTGGAGGAAGAGCCTCTCCAGGGCAGCTCTGTGTCCCCATCTGAAAGCCCAGCCTGGGGCCAAGCACAGGGCAGGGACCCAGTAATGTGTGGTGTGTGAGCTGGGGGAGGGGGTCAGGGAGGGGGGGGGAGGGAGGGAAGGGAGGAAGGAAGTAAGGAAGAGCAGGTCCACGGGATTGGTCCCTCCCCAGAACCCCGCCCCTCAGACTCCATCCTCACCACCATCTACCTGCCCCCCAGGCTTTTTAAGGGCAGAACGCGAGAGAAAGTCGGCTCCGTCCCTCCCCATCCCCGCCTCCCAGGACCCACTCAGGCCCACGCTCACCTCCTTTTCCATGTTACCATGGGAGGAGTCACGCCCTCTATTGATGGGCACCTGCAGGTGTGGCTGTCCTGTGAGCTGCACCCCTGCATCTCTACAAGGCCAGAACCCCAGGTGGTGGGAGCTTTTCTTCCAAATCGGAGCCTGTCCCAGAGGCCGTCAGTGACCATGGGGCCTTGGCCACACTGCTTCTGGTCCCAGAACCTCTGTTTTGTTTCTTCCTTTTTCAGGGCAGATTCTCACACCTCCCTCCGGGCTGCAAGGTGAGATGAGAGTCTGCAGGTAAAACCCGCGGCAGTGTTTCCGGAACACAGGGGTGCTCGGAGGACCATAGCCGCTGCTTTCTCTGCAGGCAGAAGGGGAAGGTCGAGGGCTGTAGGATGCGACAGGCCTGGGTCCACCCTGCCTCTCCACCTGCTGGCTGTGGGTTTCTGAGCAAGTGACTTAACCTCTCTGATTTTGATTTTCTAGTCTCTAAAATGGGACCCTATGTGGTCACAATGCAGGAGGGCACTTTGAAAAAGTAGGATGTGCACACAGGTGTAAGTTGCATGACTTTTAAAAATAGTTTTGCTGTGGAAGAGTGGGCGTTCCAGCCCCAGCAGCAGAAGCCCTCACACCCCACCCTGCTGAGACGGCACTGCTGGCAGAAGCTCCCCTGGAAGGGGGAAGCCGGTTTCAGCCTGGTTCTAGGAGTGAGGCGCAGGTGAAGGGCCACATTCTCCATTCACGGGGCTTGGAGTTTAGGGGGTCTGCCAGGACCTTGGCCAGAGCCAGGGACTGCCGGCACCGTCTGGCTAGCACCCCTGGGCACAGAGAGGCTGGCAGGCAGCCAGGGCGATGCAGTGCAGGGGCGGCAGGTCCTGCTGGTGGGGTGGGACTCCCGGGTCCGGGTGACGCCCGCGTGCTTCGGAGGAGCCGATCCCAGCCCGACCGACGCCCTGTACACAGCCTTCCCTCCCCACCCACCCCTCCTGCAGACCATCAATTCTTGCTGGATAACGCGCCTTCCCTGAGAATGGCTTAGCTTAAAATTTTCAAGGGCTTCAAGGCATCTTGTCGTTATTTAACTCTCAAATGGGATTCTTAGGAATTGGAGAAATACTTTCTGCCAATTTCCACCCACTTTGGTTTCCTTGCCTGGAGAACCAAGTGCGTTAAGTTATTACAGGGCGCCCGTGGGTGGAGGTGGAACAAGGGGGCCCCTCTGCAGAGAGAGGGCCTGAGGGAGGGGGGCGCTGCCGGCTCCTTGCCGCACTTTTACTGTCATTTAGTGCCATGGTGGAAATAGTCTGGGCATCCTTCATTCACTTCAGCAAACTTTCACTGTCTGCTCGGCTGGGAGCAGGGGGCACAGAGGTGAGGGCCATGGTCTTACAGCTTTTACAGGGTCACAGGAGCTGGGGGACAGACCCACAGGCGGCAAACCTGTGGCCGGCGGCTCCACGGGCCCGGAGTGAGCTCAGACCAGCCCTGACTTACAAGCAAGTTGCTACACAGGGCAGTGAGGGAAAGAGGATTTTCAGTAAGTGCAGCAGCCCTGGGGGGAAAACAGAACTTGACCCTGGATCACACATGAAATAAAACCCCAAGACAGCATCAGTGATGGGGCCCCCAGGGCAGGGAGATGTTGCTGCAGCTTCCCAGGGTGGAGGGAAACCAGACACCAGCACTCTCCTCCCGGGAGCTGATGTCCTAAAGGGAGGCAGAGAGTAAATCAGCGAGATGCGTGTGCACTGTCAGGTAGCAAAGTGCACCGCGGACAAAAGCCAAGCGGGAGGGTTCCTGGGGGGGGAGGAGGAGGACGTTCTCCTCGGTGAGGTAACGCTTGAGCAGGGCCTGGAATGCCCTGAGGAGTCAGTCCCGAGTCAGTCCCTGTGGGCATCTGGGACGGAGAGCGGCACGTGCAAAGGCCCTGGTCACATTGCCTGGGCCATATGGACCGGGCTTCATTCTCTGAGCAATGACATGTGACAGCACATAGGAAGGACCCCAACCGGGGAAACTCACCCGAGTCTTGGCGTCCAGAGTTTTTACTGGGGGTCGTTCATGTAGCCTTGTGGCTGGCCTTAGTCCCCAGCGCCTCCAGAGGTAAAGCTGAGACCCGCTGACCCAAGACTCTGCCAGGAATCATATTGTGAGCATAGACTAACTGGCCAGCCCAAGGCCTCAGGACACAGAGGCACTCTTAACAGGCAGGACCTTCCAAGGCTTAGAGGTGACCTTCCTGGAGCCAGTCAAGGGCCAAACTTTTCTTGGGAACGTGCGGGGTTTGGACAACCCAGACGCGCTGAGTTAACTCCTTACTACACCATCATCACATACCTTCTGCTCCCAGGCAGGGAGCAGAGGGGGAGGAAGGGAAGGGCTGCATCCCAGGCCAGTTACTGTGTTGGGAGGTTCAGGTTTGTCACTTCCTTTAACCCTTGGGACGACCCTGGGGTGGAAGGCGTGTCCCTATTGTACAGAAGGGACACCTGAGGTCCAGTGACTCCTGTGACCAGCTCCAGGTCACACAACCTGTGGTGTCAGACTGTCACCACGCCCCCTCCACGTGAGCATGACGTGGACCACGGGTGCTCCCTTCAAATGATGCTTTAGGGCTTCCCTGGTGGCGCAGTGGTTGAGAGTCCGCCTGCCGATGCAGGGGACACGGGTTCGTGCCCCGGTCCAGGAAGATCCTACATGCCGCGGAGTGGCTGGGCCCGTGAGCCATGGCCGCTGAGCCTGCGCGTCCAGAGCCTGTGCTCCGCAACGGGAGAGGCCACGACAGTGGGAGGCCCGCGTAACGCAAAAAAAAAAAAAAAATGATGCTTTAACCACGGAGGTGCCTGCAGGAGATTGGCTCTGGGGAAGATGTGGCCCTCTCCTGGGCTGGCCGCCGGCTCAGGCAGGAAAGCGCCTGGATGGGGTAGGGAGCTCTGCAGGGCCTGCTCTGCTGCACGGCCTCGGCCAAGCTACTCACCTTCTCAGGCTGTTGCTGTGGCCCCAGCACACCCTCTCCCAGGGCACCTGGTGCGCAGGCGCGGGCATTTGCCCAGTGCACACGGAGCTGTCTCCTCTGCATATTCAGAGAAGGATGTCTGGATGCCTGTCTGTCCTGCCGACTCCCCGGGGCTGCAGGGACAGATGCGCTGCTGCAAACTGCTTGTGCTCTGCTCCCAAATCACTCACTGATGCATTTTGAAGAAGCCTCTGGAGTTTGATGGTGCGAGGGGGTGATTCTGTCTTGTCTTCTTGACTGTAGGCAGGAGTCGGGAATGACTCTAACATCCGCCCTGTAGCTGTCTGCCCAAGACAGCCTGGAGTCTTGGCTGACCTTGGCGGGGACGTCCCTGGTGGTCCAGCGGCTAAGACTCCGCACTCCCAGTGCAGAGGGCCTGGGTTCGATCCCTGGTCAGGGAATTGGATCCCGCATGCCGCAACTAAGAGTTCGCATGCCGCAACTGAAGATCCCACAAGCCGCAACTAAGACACGGCACAGCCAAATGAATAAATAAATAAATATTAAAAAAAAAAAAGAAAGAAACACTGACCTTGGGGCCAGGAGACCTCAGTCAAAGTCACCCCCTTGGCTCTCAGCTGCTGTGTGAACTTGAACAAGTGACTGCTCTTCTCTGGGCCTGTGTCGTATTCATGGGAGGGGTGTGGTCGGAGGCCCAGAGGTTTCGAGGACCCTCTTGGCTCTTACAGCAGGGCTGGGTGCTGAGAGCTTATGTGGGGCGTCGGCAGTAACTCTGAGGGCGTCTGGTTGAGAACTGTGTCATTCATTCATTCATTCACTCATTCACTTATGCACTCGTTCAACCAACGTTTACTGGCACTCAGTTCATGCGAGGTGTTGGGCCAGAGAGCTGGCCAGATACTGTCCTGGCCATTAAAGAGCATTCAGGTGGATCAAAGGAACAGGAAATCCATTTATGGTGGAGCAGGTGTCACGGGGGCTGTGGGCACGCAGACGAGCGGCAAGGGGACCCGCGGGGGAGGGAAGGGAGGGTCCAAGGGCTTCACGCGTTCTGTCTTCCCCTGCCGAAGACTCTGCCATGAGTAAGGGTCTCCTCTCGGAGCCCCGCTTCCCTCCTGTGCAGAATGGGTAGCTGACAGCGTCCACACCGTGTGTTTTTCCAGGGCCTGCCATTGTTAGCAGTCCGGCTCCATCTTGAAGGCGCTAGGGACGTGCTGGAGGTTGTTCAGAGGGTGATTTGCATGATTTGAGAGAAGAGGAAACTAGCGCAGGTTGAAGGGACAGAGAGCGCCGTGGGCCTCTGGCTGGCACGTCTGCAGGTCCTGTCAGCTGGGAAAACACAGGCCATGCGGGTGTGAACACAGCGGTGCTTCTTACCCTCCATGGAGGGCCCTGTCCTTGCATACAGTTGAGGCACACAGGGCCCCCACAGGACTGCGTGAATGGGAGGACAGGGTGCTTCCTGGGGAGACGGCGTGCCCCCCACCCCGATGGAACTGGGCCAGGCTCACCTCCTGCCCCGGCTGGACCAGGAAGGGGAAATTCCCGATTGCAAGGAGTCCCCACCTCCTCCTCTGGTGCTTCCGTCTCCCTGTTCGACACCCCGTCTACAGCCACGTGTGCAGGTACAGGTCCTTTCACACCCTCCCTTCTGGAAAGTGGTTCCTGGTGAGGACTGGGGAGCTACACGTGGTGGGGTTGAAGTTCATGGGCTCAGGGCCAGACCGCTGGGGTTCAAACTCAGCTCTGCCACTTACTACTTCGCCTCTCTGTGCCTCAGTCTCCTCCTCTGGAAAATGGGATGGTGCCTCGTGCTTACCATGTAGAGGGTTGGGAAGATTAAGAGAGCTGGTCCGTCCAAAGCACTCTGCATGGAACTTGATGTATGGGGGAATAATTATTGATGAGTATTAATTAATGATGATTACCATTATTCTTATTACTGCCACCTGATGTCACAAGCAAGTTAAGTCTCAGAGATGTTGGCTGACTTGTCCAAGGTCCAGGATTAGAAAAGGATGGGGGCATCTGCAAGCCCAGATCTCAAAACTTCGACCCAGAGCGGGTCAAGGGGCCTCCTGCTGAGGAATGAGAGGCCAAGGGCCTGCAGAATCCCAGGGGCAGGTGTGGGAGAGTGTGTCTTTAAGGACACAGTTTAGAAATGGAAATCTGTAGGTTACTGACTTAACTATTCAGTTTTGTCATTGAATCAACCTTTGTTTTGTATTCCCTGATCTTTTTGCCATTAAAAAGTGTCAATCGAATGCCCCCGATTTCATGACTTACAGCATTTCTTTGATGTTTACTGAGATCCCAAGTTGTGTTCCACCTGTCTTATTTCCTGCTCAGTTTTTGGACTTTGTATTGAAATATTTCTCTGAACATTTAAAAATAGAATTTCCTTCCCGATTGCCCATATCTCGTCTGCTAATGTCTATTTACATTCCTTTTCCTCTTTAAAAATGTTCAGTATATAATTTGCGCTGCCTTTAATAGAAACTGGATAGCGTCAACTGTTACTCAGAAAATTAATTTAGAGTGTCAGATTCTATAACTCGGGAATTGGCATATAAAAATGTTACCATTTTATGCCGGGACCCCCTAAGAATAAATGAGGACCCTTGTTTTTAAAATATTGACTTGTAAGAGTTTCTTGGATCTGAGAATACACTTTTGAAAAGCCATGCAGAAGCTAGAGCCCCACTCCTGGCGCTTGATCCTAGGGAGTGATCCAGGACGTGTTAAAGGGATGAAAATTTTTATAAAGGGCAGAGGGGCTTGCCATAGAAATAACAGGAAAATAGAAAGAAGTCAGTTTCCCAAATACACAGCACATAGTAGGCTCTCAGTATTTTTAGAGAGACTTTAAAAAAGTTCATCCTAACCAATGGCTTGTCAGTAATGTCACACGCTCTGGATGGAGTATTACACAGCAGGCAGCAAACGCTAACCATTTAGTTATAAAATCAGACCAAAATTTGGGCACATGTTGTAATGGCCGTACTAGAAATATGTTCACCTGTGGACAAGGGCTGGACAGGTACAGAGGGATAAGGGGACCCAGCTGAGGGTTGAAAGAGAAGCTTCTTTTCTTCTTATTGTTGTAGCTGCCTTCTGTTGTTCTTAGTCTATTATTTTTTAAATGATTCCAAGAAGAGTGGAGGGTGTACCAGCATATGAGGGAAGGAAATTTTATTGGGCGTGGATTGCTAAATTTTAGGAATTTTCCGCAGGATAGATTCCAGTTCACAAGGGAAGCGTAACCCAGCCCAGCCCCCAACCGGCTTTGATGCTAAGCCTCGGTTCCAGATTTGGGGGCTCCCACTCCCCCGCCTTGAGCTTTCTTCCAGCTCCTCTGCCCTCCCCATTCCTGCTGGGACTTCCTAGCTGCACCCCCGGTTCCACAATAAGGCAGCTGCTGGATCGGGAAGCCCTTTGGAGCTGCGTTACCTGGTCTGCAACAGGTCATTTTGTGTTATTATTTGTCTCATTATATTGGGGTGCTTCCTATTTGCAATGACCCTTCTGGGCTTTAGAGGGGGCTGGCATCCTCCCAAGTCGGCGGGTTCCCTGGGAGATCACGTGCATCAGTGCACTTCACCCTGGGTAGCGGGGGAGAGAAGCTGGACACGGAAGGGCCTGTTCCTGGGTAGCAACCGGCCTGTCCCGTTTGTAGGACGTGCTTGTGTGTCCTTCCCGACAAAATCCAAAGCGACAAACGCCGCTCTCCCAGCCTCTCCACGCCCCCTCCGTGTCGGGGTCTCCAGACTCACCTTGGCCTTTGCAGGTGTGCCCGGCTGAGGGCTTGCAGAGCGGCTGTAAAAGCAGGGACATCTGCTGGGGTTGGATGAGGCCTGTGTGTCAAGGTGAGCATTAGGCAGCCCCGCCTGTGCCAGGTGAGCCCTGCCCACCCCAGGACAGTGCCCAGGGACACTTCCGGGGACACAGGCCTCATTGAGTCCCGACGGTTGCAACCCAGTTCTAAAGCCCCCACCATCTGGGAAAAGAGCCACGGCAAATATCCCACCTCGGGTCATCTTAAAACCTCCAGAAATAAAACCACCAGAGCCATTCATAGGGCTGGAAGCTGGTAGAAGTTGCCCAGTTTAGAACCCGAGTAGGACACAGTCTCACTTTGTCCCTTAGGAGCCGAGCAAGGGACTCCAGTTGCTTGCATCTCAGTTTCTTCATTGGTGCCTTGAGAGTCATTGGTTGGAACGGAGATGAGACGAGGTCACTCACCCAGCGTCTTTATCCTGGGCCTGGAGCAGCCTCAGCCCTGGCCGCCTGCTCGGGGCTGAGGTCCCCGTGCGTTATTTGTGTCTGCTCCGGGCTCTGGGCCTCGGCTATACTCCGTAGCCCCTGCCTGGGACTTGGGCCCTCATTGCTTCGTCACAGCGGCAGGAGCAGCCAGCTTCCCCAGCAGCACTTGAGGCTGATTGTCGGGGACGCTTCCACCCCTTTGTCCAGCACCCTCTCCCTCCCCTCCCCTCCTCAGTTCCTGCCAGCTCCTCCGCCAGGCCTCCCCGGACCCCCAGGCACACACAGAGCCTTCACCAGCTTCCCTGGGAGCGCCTAGCACCCTCCGCAGTTTCCCTGCGAGCCCCTGGCACCTTCCCCAGTCTTTGAGAGCTCCTGGCACGTTTCCGGGCTCTGACCTCCGCTTTGGCTGCATATCCAAGGTCCTTTTCTAGTGCTTCAGCCCTGCCCCCAGGCCCTGGGGCCCCCCAGAGGCGGCTGCCCTGCCCTGCTGCGCACCAGATGTGGCAGGAGCATTGCTCCTTCAGTGTGGGCGCTGGTACAGCCCAGAGCAGGCTCCTGGTGGGCCCCTGCTAAGCTGGGTGTAAGCCCTTTCCTCCTGGTCTGTGAGAAGGTCTTGGGAGGGACTGCATCCAGGAGGAGAGGTATGAGCAGTGTCTGCTGACTGATGGGTGTGGAATTATTTCAGGATCTGAACAGGAGGTACAGTGGCGCTGGCAACGCCAGCCACAGAAACGCCCGCCCACCCACTCTGCGCTCCGCGCTCGGCACGAAGCCGGCACAGAATCGGCGCAGGGGAAAGTGTGTTGGAAGGCATTCTTGAGCTGAGAGAATCACTCATCTCAGGGGTTCACCGAAAGGGAGGTGACCCTTACTGTGAAGTAAGGAGATGCAGCTGGCTGGGAGCCAGCTTGAGCAGAGCGTCCTGCAAGCAGCCTTGCAGGGTGGCCTGGTCCCTGGCTCGGCACCAATTTCCATCCCTAAGTTGTTGGTAGAGCTGCAGGCAGGGATACTGAGGCCGTCCCTGGGACCAGGCCCTGCCTAGCCCAGCTACATTCTGGAAAGATCTACTGACTTCACAGCACCTAACACATGAGGGCCCAGAGCATCAGCAGAGCCATGGCAGTGGGGCTAGAAACCACATGTGGAAGGGCTGCTTGGGAGACGAGCTCCTGGGATGGACTCAGAGAGACGGGCACTGACACGTGACTGTGAGTTTGAGCATGGAAAATCTGGGGCCCCTGCTACGGTGCTCCTCTGGGCCGGCACAGAACACTGCCCGGGCTCTTTTAGGATTGGGCTTGAGTTCAGGACATGGAAAGCACCTCAATGGCCATAGACAGATGAATGGATAAAGAAGACGTGATACATATATGCAGTGGAATACTACTCAGCCATGAAAAAGAATGAAATAATGCCATTTGCAGCAACATGGGTGCAGCTAGAGATTATCATACTAAGTGAAGTAAGTCAGACAGAGAAAGACAAATATCATATGATATCCCTTACATGTGGAATCTAAAATATGACACAAATGAACCTATCTATGAAACAGAAACAGACTCACAGAACAGACTTGTGGTTGCCAAGGGGGAGGGGGTTGGGGGAGGACTGGAGTGGGAGTTTGGGATGAGCAGATGCAAACTATTATATAGAGAATGGATAAACAACAAGGTCCTCCTGTATAGCACAGAGAAATATATTCAATATTCTGTGATAAACCAAAATGGAAAAGAATATGAAAAAGAATGTATATATATGCATAACTGAATCACTTTGCCGTATAGCAGAAATTAACACAACATTGTAACTCAACAATACTTCAATAAAATAAATTTAAAAAAAAGACTGGGCTTGAGTTAAGGAGAAGCCCTAAGCCAGGGAGAAAACCCACAGGTAATACTAACAGGGCTACCGAGTGGGGAAGGGCTGTGGTCAGTGTGCAAATGCTGACACGGCAGAGAGCATCACCCACCAGGCTCTGCGAGAGGAAGAAATAGAGTCAGAAAGTCCAGACACGCAGGGTGGGTGCCTGGCCCTGTGAGCATCCCGAGGGACAGGAATGCATGCCCGGGGGACAGCCTGGGGTACAGCAGAGAAGGCAGACTTGAGCCAACAGCTTGGGCTTAAACTGAGTTTCCTGTAGTTGCCGTGTGACCCTGAGCAAGGCAGGTGATACGCCTCAGTTTCCTCACCTGTAAAATGGGAAGGCATGCTCCTGGCCGACGCTATTGTCCTGTTCCTGGGAGGCCGAGCTCCGCCCTTGGCCTGGTGTCCAGAGCGTGTGAGCCCCTGTGTCTGTTAATCCCCCCAAGAGGCTTTTCCCGTTGCAGGGAGACCACGCTCTCAGATCCTCGGGGCAACTTGCCTGGCGTCGCCCCACTACTGCCATCGTGCCCCTTTGAGGGCAGGCTGAGACCCCTTCCCTCAGCTCACCCACCTGGCTGGCACCCGACACCCTGTTTCACACTCAGAATGTCAAGCCACGTCACGGAATTTTCTTGAATGACTTGACCGGCCTATCAGTGCCCCGGGCCACCTTAATTCTCTCTCCCTGGCTGATCCCAAGAGGGTTTACTTGTCAGTCCCGGGCAGCGGATCAAAGCCTCGTCTTTCCAGGGCCCCTGGAGTTGTCGGTTCCTGAGGACAAGGGTTGCCCCTGGGTGGTGGCCTCTCGACATCTGTCCCTTCTCATCTCACATCACAGACTAAAGTTCAGCAGGGCGTTCAGCTGGGAAACCATCCTAACACACATCACCTCCTCTGGTGGGAGGGCCCAGGCTGGATGCCTGGAGACCAAGATGGAGTCCCGGCTGTGCCACGGATCCCCAGGGGAGTCTGCACACATCCCTTCCTTGCCGGGCCTCGGTTTCCCCACGTGAAAAGTGCAGGTGGGAGTTCCCATCCCTGGTGTGGCTTTGGGGTCTGCCCGGGCGCTTTGCACACCGACGGGGCAGGGCTAGTGCCGGTCCTCTGTGTAATCATCAGGGCGCACGAGGGGAGTCCACACAGCCACGCCTCCGGCCAGAGAGAGGTCCACATGGATACAGTGTGGCATCCGTGCCCCTCAGGAGGCTCCGTGATGCGGGGACCTGTCACCTGCCCGTGACCACGAGCCCGCCTTGTACTCTCCCCCCACACACCGGCTCCAGTCTCACGGTGGGTATCTGAGGTCTGTGCCTTTGATCCCTTTTACAGATAAACAAACCGAGTCTCGCAGAGGTCCAGGCCTTGCCCAAAGCCACATGCTCGCAGGTGGTACCAGCCACGCAGGGGGTGCCCCCTTTCCCACCTGTGTTGTTTTCCAAAGTAGCCGGGAGACCGTGGGAGCTGGGGGCTCATCCGCACAGGGGGAGGGGCTGGAGCTGAACTCACGTCCCTGCCAATGAAATAATTATAGAGTATGAAAATGGCTTAATTAAATATTTTTTTAAAGTGAATATGTACAGACACTCAGCAATTAAGCGGCCAATTTTCAAATAGCAATTTTCCAACTGCGCTTGTCTTCCATGTATCTGTTTGCCCGATTTTAGAGTCTGTTTTTTTTTTCCAAAATTTTTAATTTGAATAAATCTAGATTGCATGATCACTTCCTGAGGTGCAGGTAGAAGAACTTGGAGGTGGTGTTAGTGCTGGGGAAGTTCAGGGTGGGTGTGGGGAGGATGCCGGGCCCAGAGGAGACCCAGGGTGAGCGCTGTTCCTCCGCACTTCGCCCTCCTCTTCCCTTCCCCCACCCTCCTTTTTCCCTCTTCCCCTTCCTCCCTCCCTTCTATCCTTCCTTCTGGACATGGAGAGCTCTCACAGGCATTTTCACGATCCTGAGATGAGAGGGGGAGTCTCTCCCCAACAGGCAGGTTCAAGGGTCTGGCTGGTGCTCAGACATTAATCAAATCCAATCCCCACGGTTTCTATGGAAAACTTGCCCAGAGTGGGATACCCTCTCACCCGAGGTCACACAGCCTTCGGGTCTGGTACCTGGTGCCCCTCCGTAGGCATCCAGCAAGCATTTATTGAGTGCTGGCTGCGTGCCTGACCTGTGGATTCTTGCATGATCTTGGTGACCGCTCTCCTCACTCCAACTGGGTCATCTGTAAGGACTTGAGGAGGATGCGGCATTACATTCAGGGTTGGTGCCCTGGGGCTGTGAGGGATTTAGATAAGAGTCAGGAATGTAAGACATTTAATTGAGTCATCCTTGTCTCAAACTTGGTGAGCTCATAACAAAGATCTGCGCACTCTGGGAAAGAGACCGCATCCTCCAACCTCGGGCATCTTGAGCGTCCCTGGGCATCTCCGGTTTGCATCCTGAGTGGTGCTTATTTTCAGCAGCCCTCAGACACACAGGGCGAGGCAGGGACCACATAACACTCCGTCGCTTTCTACTTTCCTTTCTTGGAATAACTCTTCATAACACGGATACCATCACAGCTAGACTTGTTCCTTCCCTTGAAGTCTTTGAGAAACAAGCGGTCTTGGGAAATAATGAAGTGAAATATGGATACCTGCGTGGCCCCAGGCAACGAGGTCTGCCTGGGCAAGGGTTTCCCCAAGCACTGGCCTCGGGGTCGGGGAAGCTGGGAGCCCAGGGAACAGGCAAGGACATTGCAGGTGAAAGGCATGTGACCACTGCCTTTTCCAGTCATGGGGACCCCAGGGACCCCTGATCCAACTCTCTGATGCCTCGAGGGGAAACCGATTTCCCATCCTGAGTGTGTGCCCGGGATCTCACTCTCAGTAGCAGCGAGGGGGCATGGCCAGACCCTTGACTGCCAGACCCCTTCTTCTTGGCCTCATGGGATCTCAGAACTCCCCTGACCAGTGTCAGGAGAGGAGGTGGCCCAGGCCGTGGACACAGGGAAACACGTGCTGCTCTGAACTCGCCCATCTTCGAGCCCCATCGTGTCCTGCAGGCTTAGTGGGTGCGAGTGAGTGAGCTTCACCCAGGGGCTGTCCTGACTTCGCCGAGCCACACCCCATCCGTGTTACCCGGGTCACCTTCCGTCTCCTCCCTCGCCCTTACACCTTGCCATCACCAGCTTCCGGGTGTGTGCCCTGCCCTTCCTTTCTTCTCCTCCCCACTGCCACTCCCTCCGCCTCAGTCACCTGTCCCACCTGCTGTCACCCCAGTCTTCCTAAAATAGTAGAGAGGACAAGCTCCTACCATGTGGGCTTTGAGACACCGTCGAACGCTTTTCCCACGGTCACTCCGCTCATCCCCTTCCAGATGGGGGCACAGACCTGACCCTGCAGAACCCCGCTAACACCCTGCAGACTCCACCCACAGCCTTAGCCTGTGTCCAGACCAGCGAGTCTGGTAGAAATAGGATGCAAGCCATGCGTGGATTGCAATTAAGAAGTAGAAACCGGGGACCTGAAAAGAGCTGCAGGAACCTTAAAGGCGTATTACTAAGTGAGAAAAGCCAGTCTGAAAACACTACAGACCAACAGATGACGTTCTAGAAAAGGCGGAACTGTGGAGACGGTGAAAAGATCAGTGGTTATGGGAGCGGGTGCGTAGGCGAGCCCGGGGCATTTTAGGGCAGTAACACTACTCTGTATGACACTATAATGGTGGACACATGTCACTGTACACTTGTCCATAGAATGCCAACCCAAGAGTGACCCCTCACATAAGCTATAGACTCTAGGTAATGATGGCGTGTCAGTATCGGTTCATCAGCTGTAACACACATGCTGCTCTGGCGGGGGAGGGAGGTGCATGATGTAATGGAGATTATGCACGTTTGGGGGCAGGGGGGTACACAGGAAATCTCTGCATCTTCCTCTGTTTAGCTGTGAACCCCAAACTGCTCTTAGAAATTTAACTCTATTAATTAAAGAAACAGGTGCAATTAATCTTAATAATAGACTTTTTAACTCAGTATATCCACAATGTTAGGTCAACATGCAATCAATATAACATTATAATGAAATAGTTTACATTCTTTTTCTAAAAATTTATTTAATTTTGGCTGTTGGGTCTTCATTGCTGCTGCGTGCTGGCTTCCTCTAGTTGCGGTGAGCGGGGGCTACTCTTTGTCGTGGTGCGCGGGCTTCTCATTGCGGTGGCTTCTCTTGTTGCGGAGCATGGGCTCTAGGCGCTTGGGCTTCAGTACTTGTGGCATGCAGGCTCAGTAGTTGTGGCGCACGGGCTCAGTAGTTGTGGTGCACGGGCTTAGTTGCTCCACAGCCTGTAGGATCTTCCCCGACCAGGGCTCGAACCCGTGTCCCCTGCATTGGCAGGTGGATTCCTAACCACTGCACCACCAGGGAAGTCCAAAATAGTTTACATTCTTTTTTATCTACTAGCGGGGGCTGTGATCCAGAGCAGGCCCAGATCTCTCTGTGGCCTCTGGGGTCGTTCACACCTGCCCCCGTCCACCTTGCCAGCCTCTGGCCCCGTCACCTCTCTCACAGTTCACTGTAGCCACTCTTGCCCCCAACCTGCTCCAAAGCCCTACCTTCCACCTGGCTCCAACGCCCACCTGTGGAAGGAGGAATAATACCCCCCAAAGATATCACGTCCTAATCCCTGGAGCCTGTGAATATGTCACGTGGCAAAGGGGACTTTGCAGGTGTGATTAAGATGGGGAGATTGCGAGGGAGTTCCCTGGAGGTCCCGGGGTTAGGACTCCTCACTTTCACTGCCGTGGCCCTAGGGGAGCTAAGATCCCGCAACGTGCGCGGCGAGGCCAAAAAAAAAAAAAAAAAAAAAGATGGGGCAATGGGGAGATGATGCTAGATTAGCCCTGTGGGCCCTGTGTCATCACAAGGGTCCTCACGGGAGGAGTCCAAGGGAGGTTTGGCTACAAGTGAAAGAGATGTGACAATGGAAGCAGAGACTGGAGGATTTGCTTCGAAGATGGAGGGTGGGCCACAAGCCACAGAATGCAGGCGCCTCTGGAAGCTGGAAAAAGCAAAGGAAAGAGATTTTCCCCTGAAGCTTCCAGAAGGTGCAGAGGCCTTGATTTTAGCGCATAAGGCCATTTGGACTTCTGACCGCCAGACCTGGATGATAATGCATGTGCCTTATTTTAAGTCGCTGAGTTTGTGGTAATTTGTTCCAGCCCCCACTGGAAACTCTACAGTCCCCTCTTTGGTGACGGCCCCCCAGCCAGCATCGGCCTCCCTCTCCTCGGAGCCTGTCGTCCACCAGGAACCCCTCAAGGACGGTGGGAGATGAAGAGGGCCTGGGATGGGGCGATGGAGGTGTCGGGATGCAGTGTAAATGATTTAGGAGGAAGAGTCAGCAAGATGGGTTAGCTGGGCAGTGGGGGCAGTATGGGGGCGGGGCAGCCAAGGATGGCCCCTGGCCCCGGGCGGTGTGACGTCCCTCTTAGAATCTCCCAAGATGCTCTGGATGTGTCCATCTGTCTGCTCTCTCTGTCCCACAGTGTCTGTTCTACTCATCAGGGGATGAAGTGACTGGCGCATAGTAGCTACTCAATAAACATATGTGGCAGGAATGAATTTGAACAAATAAAGAAATCTGAATTCCCAGTCCCAGCGAGGTGCTTAGAGCATGAAAGAGCTGAACAAATGGTGGACGAAAGAGTGAATGAATGAATGCACTGATGTCCCCGTCTCTGGCAGGTGGCCTGGGACTTGGGGCTAGTGGCTATCTGAGGAACTGGATTTGCATTGTCCGGCGGAGCGAGGTGTTTCGCACGCTGCCATAGTGGTGATGCAGTGGGAGGACTTTGCTTTAAACGGATCCCTCCTTCCCCGTCCAGAGAGAAGGGAGAGGGGCCCCTGTCCTCAGGGCCTTTGTACCTGCCCTTCCCTCTACCTGCGATGCTGTACTAGTTCCTCGGGCTGCCATACAACGTACCACACGCTGGCTGCCTTTAGACAATGGAAATTGTTGTCTGCGGTCTAGAGGCTGGAAGTCTGGGATCCAGGTGTCGGCAGGGTTGGTTCCTTCTGGAGGATCAAGGGGAAATCTGCCCCGTGCCCCTCTCCAGTCTTCTGGGGGTGGCTGGCAATCCTTGGTATCCTTGCCTGTCTCCATGGTCACACGACGTCCTCCCTGCGTGTCTGTGTGTCTCTGCCCACATTTCCTTGTTTCAATGACACCAGTCATTGGATTGCAGCCCATCCTACTCTAGTATGACCTCATCTTAACCTAATTCCATCTACAAAGACCCTATTTGCAAATAAAGGTCACATTCACGGGTTCTGGGTAGACATAAGTTTGGGGGAGACATTACTTAACCCAGTACAGGTGGCTTTCCCACAGCCAGGCACTTAGCACATTCTCTTCCTTCCTTCCCGTCTCAGCCCAGACATCACCCGTCTGAGGGCCCTTCCCTGCCACGCTCTCTGAGACAGCCATCCACTGCCCCCTCCATCCCCCTACCCTGTTTATTCTTCTTCCCAGACCTTGTCTCCTTTGACACAGCTGTAGTTTTGCTTATCTATCTATCACCCTCCTCCCCGGGCCCCACTAGGATGTAAGTTCCCTGGCAGCAGGGCCTAGATCCCACTGGCTCCCTGCTGTGGACCCACACCAGCAGGTGCCCTTGAGTGAGCAGGTGTGAACAGGCTGCTGTGGCCACCGGTGGGGGACTAGGGGGGAGGCTGGACCCTGGGGAGGCAGCTGGGCCGGAGAGGGAAACAGGATGGAGGGAAGGAGCGGACTGCCCGGTATCTGGAAGGCAGAATCGATCACAGGTCTTAGAGATGCTTATTGGTGTGAGGTGAGGGACCAAGAGGCTCAGAGGTTACCAGGCACCGAGCTCCAAGCACAGCTGTTCGTGTCGGGGGCAGGGGCGGTTCTAGAATTTCCTGGGTCTCTGGATCAGCCCTCTGCCGATGGGCCTCTGACTCCCTCCTTCCCAAAGAAAATCAATTCTCAGAGGTTTTGAGAGTAAGCGCTTCCCCAGTTACACCTCCAGTGGGGCTGCTTTGTTCTCTCCAGCGGGCCCTCCCTGGGGAGGCCAGGGGCGGGCAGAGGCCCAGGGGACCCTGCTGGGGGTCCGGCGGGGCGGCCCCTGCTGGAGTTCCCAGGGAGTCAGAGGGCAGGGGCTGCCTTCTGTCCTGGCCTGGGAAGGACCTTGGGGCCTGAGGACTTCCAGGGACATGGGGCCACTAAGCACAAAGGCCACAAACACAGCCCATCTTCCCGGAGCCTCAGTGAAACAGAAAGCTTGGGGAAGAAGTAGGGAGGAAGTACCGCCCTGTAGAAAGTGCTGAGGGTGTACTACGGGATGGAATTGAAACACTGCCAGTGGGGTGCGGTGTTTACACTGAGCAGCTCCAGGCCTCCCCCAGGAGCCCAGGCTGCACTGGGCAAGTCTGACACTCACGGCCCGGTCCAGCCCCTCCGTGGGCCCCGGTCCAGCCCCTCCGTGGGCCCAGCCCCTCCGTGGGCCCAAGGGGCTGCTTGGGCCGCCTGCAGGCCAGGCTCCACACGGTGCTAGGGTCTGAGGACAGGAATCCAGGTGACTGCCCCGCCCCACTTCCACCTCCCATCAGCTGGGATTGGCCGCCCTTGGCCCTGGAGCTCAGCTCCATGCAGGCCGGTCTCAGTGGTGATCAGAAAGATGGACGGGCCCGAGGGGCACCGGCACGGCAGGCCTCAGTAGCCTTGGGCTCCCATTCCTGGCCCCGTCCCCGCCTTGGGGTGAGTCTCCTGACCGGTCAGAAGACAGGACAGCCTGGGAGAAGCTGAGGTCTCTGGAATAACGCACGTTGGTTTAAGGACTGGAGGCAAAGTGCGGCCTGGGCCTGACCACGTCTCCAGCTCTCTGCGGCCGCAGCACGTTTGAACCAGCTGGTCACAAGGAGCGCTGGGCCCAGGGTCGCTGAGTTGAGCTCAGCAGAGCTGCAGCATGGAATTAATACCACGTCCCGACGTGTTGGTTGCTGTGACATTGCCCGTGATATCTTATCTCCCTCTCACTGCTGCGGCCGCTCTGGGCGGAGGTTAGATCTCAGAGATTCTCTCCTGCAGCCCTTGCTTTACGGACAGGAAATTGGGCACCCCCCTGGGCGGCAGGGACTGGCCCCGGCCCGGCTGTGGCGAGCGGATGCTGACACCCACTGGCCGGCACAGGGATTGGGGTCTGATTCCCAGCAGCTCTGGAGCTTGGGTACCTGCTGCCGCCACTGCAGCCCTGTAGGTGCACATGGTCAGGGCGGAGGGTGCAGCTCGCCGGAAGAACTCAGGGTCCAGAGAGGGAAACAGACAAGCAGACGGGCCTCAGGGCAGCGGGGAACTTCTAGAGAGCAAACAGGACTCCAGCTGTCCGTGGGCGGCCCGTGCTCACATCCTGAGTCGGCCCCCTGTCAGCTGAGTGATTTCAGGCCAGAACGTATCCCCTCCGAGCCTCCTCCTGGCCCTCTGGTCATCTTCGAGATGGACGTAGTGACGTAATCTGTCCAGGTTTTCCGAGGAATCAAACAGATGGAAGGACCTAGACGTGGCCAGTACGTATGAGACCCTTTGTAACCAGTGAGACGCAGATACAGTAAAGCTAACATAGACCGTGGACCGCCCAGGGCAGGTGGCTCGTGGGAAGACAGGCTGGCATTCGCAGCTCCAGACCTGGGCTAGTGCTGGGTGTCCCTGAGGGAGCCCCAGTCTCCTCCTGGTCCCCTGGGGCATGCTGCTCCGGGGAAAGGGAGAGGATACACCCGAGGGTGTCCTGGGCGCTGCACCCACACTGGCGGGGGACACCGTGTGGGCTGGATACCTCTGCACGTGGGGGGGCCTGTCACTGACAGCTGTCTTCCTGTCCTCCCAGGTCATCGGACTTCGGGACGTCCTACACCAAGCTTACCCTTCAGCCTGGCGTCACTACCGTCATCGACAACTTCTACATCTGCCCGACCAACAAGAGAAAGGTAGGGTCTGCAGGGCAGCAGCCGCTGCCGCCTTGCTTCTCCGGGATCCTGACGGCGGGCGGAGGTGTTTACCTCCCAGCTCCCTGCGTCACCCTTCCCGCTTCCGCCTGAATTCGTTTGGATGAATTAAGTTCTAAAGCAGCAGCTGGACCTTGGGAGAAAGTTTGTCCTGGTGCGTTTGTTTTCCCCTGCCCTGGGCCGGCATCCATCCAGGTAGAGCGGGGCAGGGGCAGGGGTGGCCTCTCTGGAGGGGAGAAGGAATGTCTCGTCTTGGTCTGGCGTCCTTGGGTAGCAGCGAGGAGCGTCCCGATCTCCCGCAGGGTCTTTTAGTTGTTGATTTGCTTTTGATTTGGCCTTGGTGTCTCATTTGAGCTTTACTTTCTGTTTTCCTGGTCTGAGCGTGTCTTCTGACTCTGCTCTCTGCCTGACTGTGGGATCAGGGAACTTTGTCGTTTCCAGGCTACGGCCGCCTCCACCAGGTTCCGTGAGAAGACCCTTTTGCAAAGCCGTGGTTGCCTCCTAGCCACCTCGGGACCTGACTGAGGTCAGAGGAAGCACCCGGGGCAGAGCCATCCTGCGCACTTGACTCCATGCAGGGAAGTAGACCATGGTCACAGAGAGGAACTTGGACAGATGAGGTTCCTCCTGGGAAATGGGATGTCACGGCAGAGAATTGTGACATTGGGGATTAGAACCCAGAGCCCAGCCCACGGGCACCGATAGATGCTCTGACGCCACGTAGAGCCCGGAAAACCTCTGTAGACCGATGAGCGTCCCGGGAAGAGAGTCATCATGGCCAGACGGCTGGATGCGGAGGGCGCCGGAGGGTTTGCCGGTCACGCTGACGGCACGTTATTGGGCTCAGAGGAGTCGGTGTGTGCGTGAACTTGGCAGGTTCTGCAGGGACCGAGGCCCCGTCGTAGAGGTTTCGGAACGTGAGGACTGAAGTGCGTTGCCATTCCCTGGGAGCTGTCCAGGGAATCTTGATTGGCACTTTTTAATGGGATGTCCGCTTTCTGAAGCAGGTCTCTCCCCTCTGCCAACACCCTTCCTTGACTGGTACTGCGGTTAAAGCTTCCTGATGGACAGAATTGGAATGCAGAGGTGGGGAGGGCTGCTGGAGAGGGGGGGACTTCACGGGGACACCGGTGCCTGCCCGGAGGGGACTCAGGACTGAACAGAGAGGGGCAGGGGTTTGGTTTTGCCCGGGTCTCCCTGGGCCCTGCTCGGGGACTTCACGTGCACCATCTCACTCTGTCCCACAGGGGCCGAGGAAGGAGGTGTTATTAACCCATTTTCCAGGGCAGAAAACTGAGGCATAGGAAGGTGAGACTTAGCGCTTAATCACACGGCTGGTGGTGGGAGGCCTGGATTTGACCCCAGCCTCATGTGGGTCCAGAGCTGAGGGGTTTTCTTGTGCAGGAGTGAGAGCAAGTACGGGGGAATGACCCCCCCAACTACCGCCCCACGCCGACTCCCCGCAGCTCAGCCCACGTGCTCCCCGAGCTGTCCCCGTCCCGTGTCTGGTTGGCCCCAGC
This sequence comes from Delphinus delphis, assembly GCF_949987515.2. Lineage (NCBI taxonomy): Eukaryota > Metazoa > Chordata > Mammalia > Artiodactyla > Delphinidae > Delphinus > Delphinus delphis. The sequence continues at coordinate 135,404,418 of NC_082687.1, forward strand.
CCGGGCTGGTGAGGGGTCAGCGCTGGGATGCAGCCCTTGCTCTGCTGGGAGCTCAGTGCTTTTCCCGCGTGCCGTCCCCGCTCTCTGAGCCACGGGGTTCTCTTGGGGGGCGTGGGGGGGCAGCAAGGGAAATGCCCAGGCAGCACCCTAGCCCAGGCCTGGGTGCGGCAGCGTGTGCATAGAACAGAGACCTTCGCTGGCCAGGAGAGCTGAGTGCTTGGAAGGGGCAAGGACAGACATCCTGCTTCCCTGCCCGCTGTCATCTCTCTCCCTGGGGCCCCTGTGATTTGGAGCGAGACAAGGGAGGGCTGCCGCGGACTGGTGCTGACCCAAGCCAGAGGCCCCCCATCACCCCCAAACTCCAGCCAGCAGTGGACACGGGAGGCCATGCCGCCCATCTCCTGCACGTCCTCCAATTTCTATCTGTCTAGCCAGCCCGGTCCCGGAAGCTTCCTCCAAGCTGACCCTGCCGTCCGTCACCAGCTGGGAGGACCCACAGGTGCCCGGATGTGACGGTGGCTGCAGGGCCGGCCCCAAACACCATGTCCTCCTTTGGAAACTAGAAAGGCAGAGGCAACAGTGGCAGCCACAGAACGGGGAGTCTCTGAGGCGTGAGGTCAGGGAGGGCTGCTGGGCTGCCAGCAGTGAGGCCAGACAGACCCTGGTCCTGCGCAATGCAGCCGCTGCTGAGCCTGTGTCCTGCTGTAAAGGGGGTGGCCGGGGGTTAATGAGATGATGGGCGGGGCTCAGCAAAGGGGCTTCTAGGTCACGTAGGGCATCCCGGCAGGCAGAGGGCACCAGGAGTGAAGCATCGGTTTTGGCTACCTGGGGGCTCGGGGCAGATGGAGAGCTGGGGGCTCTGACTGGGGTGCTCAGCAGAACCTCCTCTGTGGGCAACACTGGGTTAGGGATGGAGGCAGGGAGACGTGTGCATCTTTAAAAGAAGATAGGACATGATCGGCGATGCCTGTGAGAGGTTATTTTGATAATTTGGACATTTAGCCTGGAAATATCGCTGGGGATAGAGGCCGGGTCTGGTTGGCCGCTGTGCCCAGCACAAACACTCAGCCCATGTTAAAGGATGAATGCATGCATGAATGAAGGAATGAATGAGCGAGCGCCGCAAGCCACAGCCGGTCCCGCTGAATGGACGCTATTGCCGAGTCGCCCACCTGATCCACAGACTCCCCTGCACCTGGATGGGGCCTGTAGGCGTGGAGCCCGAGGCTCCTTCCTGGGGTTGCATGGGGCACCCCGCATTTGTAGGGTAGCCTGGGGGACGGCACCCAGGCCGGGGAGCCCTGTCCTCAGTCCAGTTCTGCCATGACCCTCCAGTGAGGGGACAGCAGGGAGGTCCCAAGGTGTCTCGTCTCTTAACGGGGGCAATGATGGAGGGGAGATTGACAGGGGAGTGCTGAAGAACCTCACTCATGACTCTGCCACTGAAGACATCCGCTGAGTCACGGCTCCCAGGTGTGTCCCCTTTCCAACCTCTGGCACCTGTGAATGTCACCCTATGTTGTAAATGCATGTAGGAGCAGAAAAGCCACAGTCCCTGTCACAGAAAAAGCTGATGTGAGACCATGTCAAGTAAAGAACCGGAAGCCACGGGGGCTGGTGAAGGTAGAGGGGAGATCTGGGGGCTACGGGCTGGTCTTCCAACTCCTGAAGGGCAGGCCTAGGGATCGGGAAGCAGTCCAGGCAGACTGCTTGGTGGAGACTGGATTTTACTCAGGTCCATCTCCTCAACTGTGCACAGCCCCTAGCACTCAGCCAACACTCAGGAAATACGGGTGCAGTGGGCTGGACTGGAGATGGGGTGGGACCCCTTCAGGGAAAGAGATTTCCATTTCATAAAAGGAAACATTTCCCCCCGTCATTGCCTTCATTTGTTCGCTCATCTGTAGCATCTCAATTCCTAAGACACCCACTGGCGATCATTCTCAGTATGCCAGGCCCTAGGCCAGAACCAGATGTCAATCATAGTCATTTATTTGTGCGGAGGCGGGGCATGACTGGGGGGTTTACGTCATCACCTGCATTGCCCAGATGAGAAAACAGAGGCTCGGGGGAAGCTGGGAGAATAGTCCAGGTCACCCAGCTGGTAGGTAGCAAAGCTGTCACCAGTGGATCAAACATATTGTGTCTCTGTACTTGGCACTGAGCAAGGATTTAAATCCAGTTCTGCTAGATGCCAGAGCCCCCTCTGTCATAACTTTGAGCTCACCAGGCACCCTGGGGCAAAGTTCCAGGGGGCAGATGGGGTTCCCCATGTCTGTGCAAGCCCAGCGCAGCCTGCTGTGCTGGAAGTGGGGAGTGTGTAACCCGCTGTGGCTGGACAGGGCTCGATCTGACCACAGCTGAGCTGTGTGACTCAGGGCAGATCCTGTTTCTTCTCCAGGCCTCAGTGTCTCCCTCCATAAGATCAGGAGGTTGAACTGGGGGTTCTCCAAAGCCCCTTGCACCTCCGGCATTCTGGACTCTCCTGGTCTCCTCCCAGGGGAAGAGCAGCAGCTGGGGAATGAGATGCACGTGGGCAGAGCCCAGACTCTGCTCTGTTTACCATGTGTCTCAGCTTCTCCTCCGCAAGAGGGCAGGTTTCACCAGATGTCCGAGCTCTGTCTCAATCTGACCCCCATCCGTTCAGCAGATGTGGGTCAAGGCCCTACTGTGTGCCAGGCTGCATGCTTGGTGCTGGAGGGTGAGAACCCTGGGTCCCGAAGCACCTACTATGTGCTGGGGTCCTTTGCCGGGCGCTGGGATATGAAGGTGAACTGGACAAGCAACTTGATCCTTCCTGAACCTTTGAGGCTCTGGTGGAGCCCTGGGAAACCGAACCTCTCCTGCTGCATTTTTGTGGGAGGAATAAGAAAAGGGGCCAAAGTCAGCCTCTAGCGGGACAGGTTTACCCCAGAGTGAGTGTGATCTGGGAAAAGATGGGGTTCTTCATTTGCAGGGGCACCTGCTTCAGCATGAGCTGAGGGTCTACCTCTCCAGTTATCGGTAATGTATAGGTTTTGCAGGAAGGTGTGAACGCTATTAGGAGTCCATTCAACAACAATTACAGGCGAAGCAGTACTTTACAGCTTCTTAAGAGACCACTTTGCAACCTGTCTTACAAAATGAATTCCCTTTTATTTTTGTCTTGCCTCTAGTATAATCAGAGCTCCCGCCTTGATGCCCATGGGCGAGGCATTCTACCACTGTCGTGGCGTGACCTGAGACCCTGGGGGCCCTGAGGACCCCTCAGCATCCCCCGTGTGCCTTCCGTGCTGTCTGAGTACCCGATTTGGCTTTGGACTACGAGCACATTTCTGACTCAGCACGAGAACCCCATGGCACGGGGAGAGGGTGTGGGGGCACAGCCCCGCCCCTTTCTAGTATGGAGGCAACCTTCCCTTCCCTGCTGTGGAGGCCACTCTTCTCTAGCGCAGAGGCCCCGCCCTGCTGTGGAGGCCCCACCCCTTTCTGGGTGGAGCCCCGCCCCCTCTTCCCTGGCAGCTGACCCCTTGGATCAGTCCCTGTCTTCTTTCCTGTTTTGGCCCCAGCGGTGCATGGTGGTGGTTGGGCCTCTGGAGGGAGCCGAGGTTAGCTCCGTCCCATGGACACGGCCACCTGCAGACCCTCCTGTTGCTCAGAGGACTGCTCGGTGGGGCGATCTCTGTCGGTTCCCCTCACATGGAGAGTAGCAGCCCCTGGCAGACTTGCTGCCCGCTGTGTCCTGCGGGATCCCCAGACCCCGTTTCCAGGAGCTTGGAAGCCCAGGACCTGCCTGTGTGTTTAGAAAGCGTTCCAAGCAGCAAGGACTTCGTTTTGTTGGTTTCTCCTCTCATTGACATGCTTGTGCAACTGTGTTATACTTTGCTTTGAAATCTTCTTCCCGAGTGTTGACCAGCACTTCCCTGTTCCGGCCCAAACATCTGACCAAGGACGTGCCATGAGGAAGGGACCGAGGCACAGAGTGGTGGGAGCCCAGCTTTGAGGGGGTTCGCATCCTGGTGTCTCCCCTTCCTGGTTCTCTGAGGTGTAATTTGGGGATTAAATGAGATGATGTACCACAGCACCTGGCCCCCGTGTCGAAGATGCAGTGTCTGCGTTGTAGAGCATCAGGGGGCTCAGTGCCCCCACCTCTGAGCCAGGCCAGTGCACGGACCTGCAGACACAGTGCCTGGCACACAGCGGGGGCTCTGAGAGGACCAACCTCGCCACTGCGCATCTTTCCCAGGCCCAACATTGCCGTCAGGCCTGAGCCTGGACCCCTACTCTGTCCTCCCGTCACCCTGGGAGGACCCACCTTCTCCCTATTGTCAGAAAATGGGCTTGAGATGCACACTGAACGTAAGGCAGCAAGCTCAGGGGTGTCCGTATCTGATCTGGGCTGCTGCAGAGCTGGCTTTCCATGGCACAGGGACATGGGCGCCCTGGTGCCGTGCCCTCACATGTAGCGCTTACGCTCAGGACGCCTCCCCAGACCCTGGGACCTGGGCCTGCACCCGGGCTGCCACTGAACGTGAAGCACTCGGAGACGCCAGGTGCACCCTCTTGGTGTGTGCTCCATCGACGTGAGCGGGGGCTGGGCACCCACAGCACTAGTTCTCTGGGGTGGGAGGTGGGCAGGCCTTGTTGATTCTTGTTTCTGCTGTAGATTTTTGCCTGCCAGGGGGCATTCATGGCACCCTGTGCTCCTGCACGCTTGCAAACTGAAGCCATGCCTGGATGACACTCTCCAGGCAGGATGCACGCAGGCCGTTGGTGGGGGGACCCAGGCCTCCCTGGGAGCCCCGAGTGGGCTGTTCTCAAGGACGAGGCTGGAAGGGTCCATGGGATGAGATCAGATGTGCTGGTTTGCTTATCTTTTAAGAAAGTTCTTTTGTTGTGGTGGGGAGGCTGGCGTGGACTGAAGGAGAGTCCACTGTTCACCCATGCATCCATCCACCCACCCATCCATCCATCCACCCACCCACCCACCTAGCCATCCATCCACCCACCCATCCATCCACCCATCCATCCACCCACCCACCCACCCACCCATCTAGCCATCCATCCACCCACCCATCTAGCCATCCACCCACCCACCCATCTAGCCACCCATCCACCCATCCACCCACCCACCCACCCACCCATCTACCCATCCACCCACCCACCCATCTAGCCACCCATCCACCCATCCATCCACCCACCCACCCACCCACCCATCCATCTACCCATCCACCCACCCACCCATCTAGCCACCCATCCACCCATCCATCCACCCATCCACCCATCCATCCGCCCACCCACCCACTCATCCATCCACCCACCCATCCATCCACCCATCCATCCATCCACCCACCCACCCACCCACCCATCTAGCCACCCATCCACCCATCCATCCACCCACCCACCCACCCACCCATCTACCCATCCACCCACCCATCCATCTAGCCATCCACCCACCCACCCATCTAGCCACCCATCCACCCATCCATCCACCCACCCACCCACCCACCCATTTACCCATCCACCCACCCACCCATCTAGCCACCCACCCACCCACCCACCCATCTAGCCACCCACCCACCCACCCACCCATTTACCCATCCACCCACCCACCCATCTAGCCACCCACCCACCCACCCACCCATCTAGCCATCCACCCACCCACCCACCCATTTACCCATCCACCCACCCACCCATCCACCCATCCATCCACCCACCCATCCACCCATCCATCCACCCACTCATCCATCCACCCACCCACCTACCCACCCATCTACCCACCCACCCACCCACCCATCTACCCATCCACCCACCCACCCATCTAGCCACCCATCCACCCATCCATCCACCCACCCACCCACCCATCCACCCATACATCCACCCACCCACCCACCCATCCACCCATCCATCCACCCACCCACCCACCCATCCACCCACCCATCCACCCATACATCCACCCACCCACCCACCCATCCACCCATCCATCCACCCACCCACCCACCCATCCACCCACCCATCCACCCATCCATCCACCCATCCATCCACTCATTCAGCCATCTGATGGGCATCTGTGTGGCTCCAACACCTGTGGGGTCCAGGTGAGCAATGGCGAGGCTGATCCTGGGTGGGCAGGTTCACGGTGAGGGCAGGGACACGGTCAGGAGACATGCTGTGATTAGATGCTGCCCCCAGTCTTCTGGTATGAGCAGTGGGTGAATGGGGGTGCTGTTTCCTGATACAGGGGAGGCCCTGGAGAGGCGGTAGAGCCCAGGATGGGGTACACCGTGTCCACTGGCCTGCAGCCTCCAGAGGTGACGCCCAGGAGGCCCTCGGCGTGGCCAGGCCAGAGCAGGAGACCAGTCAGGGCTGGCAGCACAGAAGGGCCGTGTGTGCCCGCTGCGGCTCTGATTCCATGGGGTGGGCTCTCGGGGGCTCCCCGCAGCCTGGGCAGCCTCTTGCCTGTTCCGGGGTTCTCTGGTCAGCCTCGGCACACAGGACGAGGCAGATGGGGTGGAGTCTGACCCCAGCACCCCCAGCTCTCTGAGGGTAAAGCCAGGACTCCCGAACCCCGCCCGCACGGTCCCCAGGTGTCACCCCCTTCCCCGGATTGGCGCTCGAGATCAGTTACCAGGTGGCGCTCGAGATCAGATTGGCGCCCCTGTCCGGTGGGAAGACAAGCCCGACTGTGGGGGCCTGCGGGGGCTGGGAAGTAGACCTGGTGCCGCACGGGCCTTCGCTTCCAGTCGGCGATGTGCTCCATGCTCCATTTCCCCGGAGCACTGAGTGTCCTCTCCTGTCCATGAGAAAAATGGCTCAATTGGGCCTGTCGGTGTACAGAGCTTCTGTCTCAGAAATAGAGCGAAACTCTCGAAACTTCAGCTAATGTGTGGAAAATGATGCCCTCTTAAAGCCAGTAGGCTGTTGCAGGAGAGAGGAGAGAAAGGGAAAAAACGTTTTCTCAGAAAACACGTCTCCTGGGCTCCAGCCTCTGGAACTAATAAGCAGAGAGGGAAAGAGACTCCGGATTCACTCTGTCTTCTGCAGATGGTGCGGATTCTGCAACCCCAAACGCCACAACCACAAAATTAAGTAGAATGTAAAAGGGCCATCCCGGGGGCGCCTCGGGGCCCCCACCTGTGTGTCAGGGGCTTCATCCTGGGGACCCCCTGATGCACACCTACTGTGTTCTGCTCAGTGCTGTGTGTGTGCACGTGTCCGTCCATCCGGGCCGGGTGGAGTGAGAGGGAGAGAGGCCGGGCTGGGGCCGGGGAGGCGAGAGCGATGGGGAATCACCCAGGGGCACAGCGGCACCCCGAGGCAGTGACTGCAGCTGACATGTTAGGGATGAGAAAACAGAGCCTCACGGAGTGAGGCGGTGGGGTGGCGAGCGGGACGTGCACGTGTCTCTCGGGGCCCCACGTCCCGTGAGTCCACTCTCCCGTCGCTGCAGGCCCTGGGAGGCCCTGGTGTTTGCCAGACCTGCTGCCCTCACTTGACCCATAAACTGAAGCCTTTGGCTGGCTCTGTCTTCAGGGCAAACCAGGGTGTGTGTCCTTGGCCCAGAACCACCTTTGCTGCATCACGGAGACCGGGGAGGTGGGGGCTCGCCATCCCGGGGAGCTCAGACACTTTGAGGGGCTCGGGCTTGGTCCCCTCCATCCTACTCTTTCTCCCCCGCCCCGGATGGCTGGGGGATGAGGTGCTTGCTCAGCTGCAACGCCGGCCCGCCCAGAGGGGGACCCCAGAATGGGAAAGCTCTTTCCTCCTCACCTGTAGCGTGGACCCCCCTCCTGGCCCATGGTGACCCCATCTCTATATTGGACGTGGCCTCCATCGCAGTGACAGAAGCCCTGGCTGGCTCAGTACGAGGTACATAATGGGTGGTGCTGTCCTCTGGATGGGAGAGCAGGTGATGGGTTTATTTCCCTCATGCCTGAGGGCCACCAGGGGGACCCGCGAACACAGGCTGACCACGCCGCGTGGCACTGAAGGTCATCGACTGTGTCCTGTGCAGCCGGTGTGGGAAGGGATGCTGCGTCCGGGCCGAGTGCACTGACTCAGCGCAGACCCCATCCTAGTTTCCCACGGTATCCCCGCCCAGCATCCCCGTTAAGTGAGAGCCGGGCTTAAGGAACCTGCTTCTGATCAGCTGTTGGCCGCAGCCCGAATTTCACCCCTCTTCCCTTCAAAGGCAAGTGCTCAGAAAAGAGTGGTAGATGGTGCGTTTGTCCTTGTGCATGGAGGCTCTTAGGAAACTTGAAGGACCATAGCCTGGTAAAAACGACTTAAAATTGACAGTGATTTCCGCAGTGGAGGAAGCCCAGTCACCGCGAGGAGGCCCTGGATAGGTTAAGAGCGCCTCCAGCTTCCGGAATCTTTGTTTTTCTTTTTTTTGCACCAGCACCTTTGTTGAATTTTTTCCCCCATGGCTCCACCCCGTGGCTGCAAGATCAACTCCTATCCTGACGTGTAAGCTGGCCTTCTCCAGGCCTTTACCCACAGCTGGTGCCACATCCCCGCGGGCACACGGGCAGAAGCCCAAGCGTGGTCCTCTGCACTGCCAAATTCCTCACCCTCCACACCCCACCCACTGTGGACTCCTGCCAGCGCCCTGGGCCTCTCTCCATGTCCTCTGCCACCCCTGCCCAAGCTACCCTTCCTCTGACCTGGCTCAGCCCAGTGACCTCCCACCATCACCCCAGTCCCCCCTAACCTGCGTCCCTCAGCTTCCAGAGCTCAGCTCTGCCCGGGCCGCCTGGCCTTCTGTTGTTCTTCGTGTGAAGCCCAAACTGCCCGCCTCCCCAGCCCGCAGGCCCGTGCCCTCTGACCAGCTGGCCATCAGAAGTGGTGATCCCTTCCAGCTCAGGCCCTTCCCCGTGTTCCTCCAGTTCAGGGTACACCCTCCCCGGGCCACACCTCCCCTAAGGCAGTTAGGACAGACGACACCTCTCCCTCCCCTTGCTAGGGCCAAATAATGACCCCCAAAGATGTCCACATCCGAATCCTCAGAACCTGTGACTATGTTACCTCTCGTGGCAAAGAGGGCCGTGCAGATGTGATTAAGCTAAGAATCTTGAGATGGTGAGGTTATCCTGGATTATCCCCTGGGCCCACCGTTGTCACAGTAATCCTTGTAAGAGGAGGCCGGGGGATCAGGGAAGGAGATGTGACATTGGAAGCAGAAGGTCACAGGGTGGTAGGGGGAGTAGGGGAGAGAAGGGAGCGGGGAGACTGGAAGATGCTGCGCTGCTGGCTTTAAAGACGGGAGAGGCCGCGAGGCAAGGAACGTGGGCAGCTCTAGGAGGTGGGAAAGGCTGGGAGTGGGTTCTCCCCTGGAGCCTTCAGAAGGGAAGCGACACTGATCTGGTACTCAGACCTGGAGAACTGTAAGACGATACACCTGTGTTACTGTAGCCCTGAAGCTGTAGTAATTTACCACAGCAACCATAAGAAACTCATGCACTACCCAGGGTCCCAGGGTCCCCAGGCTGCCAGGGACCTGAGAATACTGCGGTGTCTGAGCCCGTGGAGAGCCAGGCACCATGGGGTTCCACTGGGGTCCAGGTCGTCCCACACCCTTTTGGTCCCATTGCCATCTGGGGCGAGGGTCGAAGGGCTTCTCCTCGGAATGGAAGGAGCTTTGTAATGTGAGGGCCTGGACGGAAAACAGTGGGCAGGCGTGTGGCCGTGGATGACACTGGAGGGCGTGGTGCCACTGGCTCAGGCGGGGTGGGGCGTTGACAGCAGCCCCGGCAAGAGGAGGGTGCGGCTCCTCTACCTCCCAGCAGTGGAGACGCAGGTCCTGGATCTAGGAAGGACTGGGACTTGGGGATATTTCCTGGGCCCCTCTGAGCCTTGTTGGTAAAATGGGCTTCCTCATCACAGGGTTTCTGTAAAGGTTGAACGAGGTGCTTTCCGGGGTCCCGGGCATGGGGTCGGGCACCGAGCCATTGCCGTTCCGCGAGCGTTGCCGTGTGTGTGTATCGTTATTCACCGAAGCCACACAGCAGCTGAGCCACAGGTGTCCTCCACCTGCCGGTGAGCAGCCTGCAGCTCAGAGAGATGAAGTCATTCTTCTGGGTCAGGGCAGTGTGGGAGGCGTGGAGGAGCTGGACCCCCGTCTGGGCGGGGGTTCTTACTGCGCCCTCCCTGCCACCCGGGCTCTGTGGCGGGTACGGGGCAAATCCACGGTGAGGCAGAGGGAAGCCCAGGGAAAGCGCTTTGTATGCATATTTCCGGTACGTGCCTGTCGCCCAGCTTTGGCCGTTGCATTCTATCATTCACAAAGGTGCTGACCGTGCCTCTCCTCCCCGCGTGTGCAAACACCCCGGTTTCCGGGAATCCGGCGAGTTGTGTGGTTTATCCGGTGGCTGCCCGCACTAGGAGAAATCGTCAGACACGAGGGAAAATATAAATCAAGGGAACAGAGTGTCTCATGTACGTACACGGACTTGATTAGTGAGGAGAGTGGGACGAGCCACTTCACCTCTCTCTGAACTAGACGTCGGCTGGAAATAGGGATATCAGCACCTACCTGTGTCATTCTCTGCAGGTGTTTATGGGAAGGACTTGGGGCCGTGTTCGTGCAGTGGGAAGGAGGCCTGATTGGTCAGTGGTGTCAGGCTTGGGTGCCAAAGGGGTAGAGTGGCAGCACCTATGTCACACAGCAGCTGTCTGCACGTGACCTTTGTGGGGCCTTTTATTTCTAGTGTTTTCTGTTCTACTTGTCTTCCTTTGACAAACCAGCCACCGAATAAATACCCCCCACCATGCTGGCTCGTTTGATTGCAAGTAATATGAAGTCACTCAAACAAGAAGAGTAATACATTGGCTTATGTAACTGTGAAGACCAGGGGCAGGGCTTCCTTCAGGCACAGCTTGATCCGGAATCAGATCAGGAATCAGTCTGTCTCTCCCCACCTCTCGGCTCTGCTCTCCTGAGCTTAGGCTTGGGTTTCAGGCACAGTTGGGTTGTTTGGTGGAAAAGATGACCTCTGGCAGCCCCAGGCACATGTGACCCTTGGCACCATGATCTCAGAAGGAGCAGGGGTCCTTTCCCAGTAGTTTCAGCACAGATCCCAAGGAAGACTCCCATTGGCTGGGCTGGGATCATGTGACCTGTTCCTGAAGCAGTGGGTGTGGCCAGAGGGAGCTGGTGCTCTGATTGGCCAGGTCTGGTCATGTGCTCTCTGGGGGGCAGGGCCAGCCCACCCAAGTGGAATATAGTGAAGGGAAGATGGGTCCTCAAGCCTGGCAAGCAAGGTTTTGTGAACAAGAGCAGGTGGAAGAAAGAACAGCCCATGTGTCCGCATCAACCAGCGTTTACTGACATTGCTTCTGTTGAGTTTCTTCTAACTATACTGTTAAAAAAAAAAATCATTCCTTATTTGAGGAATTTTTCTTTCAAATCTCAAACTCCCTCTTCTTGCCTCTTTCAACTCAGCAGTAAGTGTATATTTTTAGCTTGAAAGAAAGACCTCACAGCCAGCCTTGTCACAACTTGCTTTCCCATGGAGGTGCCCTACCCTCACAGCGTTCCAGATGTGCACCCCAATGGGGGTGGGGGGGCTTTGTGTGAGGAGCTGTGGGCGGGGGGAGGGTTCCCCATGCCAGCAGGCCCTGAACCCAGGCCAGGACCTGGGGCACTGATAATCTACCTGTCACTGGTCACTTCCCCTGCTCTTACTGGGGTGGGATGAACTTGGGCAGCCGCTGGCCTCTCGAGACCCTGTGTCCTCAACGTGACATGATGCGCTCTGCACAGGAAAGAAAAACTATGTCAAAGCTTATGAAGGGCCCAGCACCCGCCTGGGCGTGTAGTAGGTGCTCAGTTAATGCCTGTTCCCTCCCGTGAGCACCCACAGCCCACTGTCTGCAGAGGGCTCGTTGTCAGGGTCCATCTCATCCATTCTCTCCAGACCAGTGGAGGCTCCTCCTGGGCCAGCGCCACGTCTTATCCAACTTTACTGCCCAGGCCCGTTCAGGACAACCACATCGTGGGCCCCTGGGAACTGACTAGAATGTGCCACATCAGCTCCCAGCGCTGGGGGAGTGGGGACAGGGGGATGGCGTCAGGAGATGGAGTGAGCCCTAGCGTTTGTTCCCAAAGACTGGAATGAGTCCAACATAGCTCAAACACAGATCTGCTGGTGACAGGGCTGGGGGAGGGCTGGTGGTGACCGGAGATAGCCACTCCTCTTTTTTTTTTTTATTGGGGTATAGTTGTTTTACAATGTTGTGTTTGTTTCTACTGTACAGCAAAGTGAAGTAGAGTTCCCCGTGCTACACAGTAGGTTCTCATTAGTTATCTATTTTATACTATTAGTTAGTGTATATATGTCAATCCCAATCTCCCAATTCATCCCCCCCTCTTTCCCCGCTTGGTGGTGTCCCTATGTTTGTTCTCTATGTCTGTGTCTCTATAAAGAAGATGTGGCACATATATACAATGGAATATTACTCGGCCATAAAAAGGAGCGAAATTGGGTCATTTGTAGAGATGTGGATGGACCTAGAGACTGTCATAGAGAGTGAAGTAAGTCAGAAAGAGAAAAACAAATATCGTATATTAACGCATATATGTGGAATCTAGAAAAATGGTCCAGATGAACCTGTTTGCAAGGCCTCTCCTGTTTACAATGCAGGGAGACAGTGTCTTTTTGTTCCTCGTGTGTGTGTGTGTGTGTGTGTGTGTGTGTGTGTGTGTGTGTGTGCGTGCGTGCGCGCCAGGGGGGCTCCCTGGCCCTGAGCAACCCTAACACCGTGCTGTGGGGGGTAAAGGTTGGAGTCAGTGGGGACCTGGGTTCCGGGCCTGCCCCCGCCTTGTCCTCCAGGGCTGCCTGCAGAGGACAGCATCTCTCTGGGCCTCAGCTTCTGCACCTGCAAGAGGAATGTCAGCCTCCTGCAAGTCCATGGTCCCCCAGCACTGCAGCTTTTTGTGGCTGTGGGGCTTTGGTGGCGGTCAGCAGAAGCCAGTGCAAGCCTGCAGCAGCAGAGGGATCTTTACTGGAAAGACGTCAGATGGAATTAGAACCCCAGGAAAGTGGCCGGCAAAGGGCAGGGAGGCTGCAGGGGCAAAGAACCCAGCGTCACCCACCCGCGTGTCTCCGAGAGATCGTGGACTTGCCACTTGCGAAGGCAGAGGGGCCTTGACGGATGGTCCCAGGGTGACAGTGGGAGGTGGGAGAGTCTCCCCAAATAAACGGGAGTGGGTGCCTGTGACTGCACGTCCTTTGTCCTAAGGGGGAAATAAAAGGTCCAAGTGTCCGAGCCCCTCTGTCCATCTTTCTGACAGGGGACCACAGGGTACGGTAAGAGACAACGTTGGTTCCAATGTGACCCTCCTGTTTGTCAGCCAGGGTGCCCTTGGACCTGTTACGTAACGCCTGGGCCTCCTGGTTCCTCTGTGACACAGATGGATGACGGCAGGCCCACGGGGGCATAGCTGCTGTGCACCGTTGGGGGCTGAATAAGGTCCCCTAAAGACGCCCCCATCCTAAATCCCCCAACCTATGAATGTCACCATAAATGGGTGGGAACAGGGATTTTGCAGACAGGATTAGGTTAAGGATATTGAGATGGGAGATTATCCTGGATTATCCGGGTGGGCCCAGTGTCATCACAAGGGTCCTTATCAGAGGGTCCGAGTGAGAGACTGAAGACACTGCGCTGCTGGCTTGAAGACAGAGGAGGGGCCACGAGCCAAGGAATGCGGGCGCCTCGAGAAGCTGGAGAAGGAAGGAAACAGATTCTCCTCTGGGGCCTCCAGAAGGAACCAGCCTCACTGACACTTTGACACTTTGACAACTTGATTTAAGCCCCATAAGCTTCATTGCAGACGCCTGATTCCAGAACGGTAAGGTAATACATTGGGGTTGTTCACAGCCACTAAGTTTGTGACGCTGTTACAGCAGCTACAGGAAACATCACACGCTCCCGGCACCCGCTGTCACCTTCCCTAGCATTTCAGTGGGAGAGACGCCCCACAGCAGGTTCCCAACCCATGTCACCTCCCTCCACCCTTTCTCCGTACGAGGGATGCCTCGAGGTGCTGTGGCCACAGAGGCTCCCACCCGTGAGGCAAGGACTGCAGACCTGAGACCCACCATCCTCGGCGCTGTCACCTTGAGAAAGTTCTAACCTTTGGCACACGCTTGCCACTCACCGTCTTTGGAGGGGCCCTTCCTCTTGCAGTCTGGAGAGGGCGGTGCGCCTGCTAAATGGGGAACCGTGACCCGCACTTCCCAGGCTGCGGGCGGTCATCCTTGTTCAGGTCAACGATCTAGCGCCCTGGACCGGCAAGAGAGCCCCAGGGTGGGGACAGGGCTGCTGGGGACCAGGGGGCCACCTGCCCAGCTTCTGTCTCAGCCTTTGTTTTCTACCTGGGGTGTCTGATTCAAGGTTGAGCTTTGATAATTGCGCTAACAGGTGTAGCGACTACCAGGGACTTGGCCTCTCCTTCCTGCTACTCTGTTCCTGAAGGTTTTTGGCCACCCCCCTCATTGCTTTTAGCTTGCCATGCAAGAGGTGCTGGATGGAGCTATAAAAAACGTGATTGAAATTCTTAAGGGAAAATAACTTTGCTATCGCTGGTCTGAATCTCTCAGCCCATCCTCCCCTCGTTCCTACCCCGAGAAAGGATTGCTTTTATAAATGGGATTCTCGGTGGGGGCTGTCCCTCCAGCCTGGTTTGGTGGGTACACGGTGACCCCCTACTCTGTGCGCTACCGAAAAAAATAAGGATCCTCCTAAGGCCCTGCCACGGTGAGTCTCAAAGTCCAGGAGAGCCGACAGACGAGGACACGGGCGGTGCTAACACAGGCGGGTCACGCATGCTGGGCCAGAGGGCGGCCGAGGGCTGGGACCTGCAGCGGGGCACCAAGCAGAGACCACGGCGCCACGTAGCAGCCAGGAGCCCACCCAAGAGGGCACAGTGCCAAGGGCAGCCATCCTCCCGTCTCATGTCTCACGGTCGGGCTGGGTGGGCTTTGCCGCCATGAACTTGGTGTCTGGTGTGAATTCCCAACTCCCTCCCCCCAGACCTTGGCCGCCTCTCCGTGTGAACACAAGGCAGCCTGGTAGCCAAGCTGCTCATCGGATGACTTTTATGTTATTTTAAAAAATCGATCAGCACCTCCTGGGCCGGGTCCCAGTCCGTGAAAGGAAACTGTGATTAGGTATAGGAATAAACTGTAATACCACACAAATAATACCACCACGTAATCACTCAGGTGCAGGAGAATAATTACACGGGTAATCATGCTCTGTAGCTGTCAGCGCTGCCCGCCCCACGGATCCTGGTGCTCTTAATGGTTGCAGGCGCCGTAACTGCTCCGCGCAGCCCATAGATACCTAAGGACACAGCCAGATAGGAATTCTAATTGTCATGTAATTAGAAAGCTATTAAATCGTTATTTGTCCCACATCAATGAGCCAGTGTATGTCCTCCAAAGTCCTGTGATACTTTTAGCAAAATGTGGCCATCTCCCTCACCGGCAGGGAAATAAATACCTTTTCTCCCCGAGAGCGAGGGCCCTCGTGAGACGAGCACAGCAAGTTTCTAAGGGTCCTCAGTGGTGTGTGTGATGTCACTGGGGTTTCTGTTCTCTGAGTTGACCAGTCGTTTTCCTGGCCCTTGCATAGAAGATAAAGATCGCCAGGAAGGGGTCTTTGCCCCCCTGGCCACCAGCACTTTCACCGGGGCATAGAGGGTGATCCTGGGCTAGAACCTGGCTGGTGGTTGGGACTTCCCTGGTGGTCCAGTGGTTAAGACTCTGTGCTTCCAATGCAGGGGGGCGCGGGTTCGATCCCTGGAAGGGGAACTAAGATCCCCCATGCTGTGCGGAGTGGCCAAAAAATAAAAAAAAAAAAACCTGGATGGGGACAGGAAGGCTGCCAGGTTAGGGGTATCTCTAGACCACGATACTGATTTCTCAGACAAAACAGTGTCAGCCACTGCCCCAGGCTTCCTCAAGTTCCCCGTAAACCGACTGGGAAGAAGGAGCATAGATAAAATGCCAGAAACAGAGACCAAGCTGGGACCTGAGACCAAGCTAGGACCTGAGACCTTCCACTTAGCAGAGCGCTCGTGAACCAGAGCAGCCCTGCCCACCAGCAAGAGGCTGGGAAACCCTCCATCAAAGGCCCAGCTGGGTGGGCATCTCGGCGAAGGCATGCTGTTCCCTCCCTCTGCCCCACCTACACCCCGAGCCTCTGTACTTGCGCAGCCTATAAGGCAGGAGTGGGGTGTGGATACCTCTGTGGGGAGATTACGTCCTGTGGTTCGCGGTCCCTGCAGGACAGTCAGTGTGGGTGGAAGGCGGAAGTTTAGGAGAAAGGACAGTGATGAAATGCAGCTCCCAGAGAGAAGGAAGAAGTGGGAAGGGAGCGAGGGTGTTAAGGAACACTTGTAAGACACCAAAATTTCAATGACAGACCAAGGGCATCTCAGAGGCATGAGAAGGCAGGATGGACACCGCGGGGAAAATGAATCAGTGACGCGGAGGAGAAACTCCGGAAGTTCTCACGAATAAAGAGGCTCGAGGGGCTTCGCTGGTGGCGCAGTGGTTGAGAGTCCGTCTGCTGATGCAGGGGACGCGGGTTCGTGCCCCGGTCCGGGAAGATCCCACATGCCGCGGAGCGGCTGGGCCCGTGAGCCATGGCCGCTGAGCCTGCGTGTCCGGAGCCTGTGTTTCGCAACGGGAGAGGCCACGACAGTGGAGAAACCACAACAGTACCACACACACACAAAAAAGAGGCTGGAGACAACAGGGTCATAAGAAGGAAGACGCTACACAGGGAAGGAGAGAGGGGGCCTGCCAGAGAACTACAGGCGTATCCAAATAAGAATCTGGAGCAAAGGGACCGGAAGCAGTGATCAAAGATTGAGGGGTGGGGTTTGAGGAGTGGGTGAGTTTTTCAGAGAAATAAAAAAGCCCTTGTTAAGCCTCCCTCACATTCTGAATTGTTTTCTTTAATTACGAGGGGAAAATGTCTTTTTTCTCAAAAGAGAAAAATTGTTTATAAAAGAATGAAAGCCAGGCCACTACACACATGTTTTCAGTATTAAATTTCAAAATAATAGAATGGATTTCGAGGTCTGCAGATAAGTACGGAAAAGCTGGGATCTCAGAATTTAATCCCCAGCTCAGCTGTCATGCGTAGGTTTAGGGAATACCAAGGCCTCTAACTTACATGACCAGGCATCAGTCTCGAAAGGGAAATGCCCTGAAGACATCTTCTGGCAGCAGAGAGATGGGTTAAGCTGAGGGCGGTTGAAGGCCGAGAAGGTCTGGCGTAGAAGCAGGGGAGGACTGAGGCCAGGTAGACACCAGATGCAGCTCAAACAGGTGTTGTAACAATGGATAGAAACAAAATGCACATGTCAAAAATATATTTTTTGGAAAGGAAAAGCTTTCCTCCGAAATCTGGTTAATAGTAATAAGGACTGTGATGCTGGGAAACGGGAGGAGGAAGATGAAGGTGGGAGAGAAGCTTCCAGACTCCTTTCCAGACATCGAGGGAAGCCAAAGCCACGCTTCATTCCTTATTTTGGAAAAAACAAACTGAAGAATATTCTTTAGAAACTTTAAATAATCTTTAGTGGAATCCAATCAGAGAGTTCACTGCCCACATCCCTGGAGAAGATAAATGCAAGTAAAACGACCATGTGGCAAAAGACAGGAGTGCGTGACACAGCAAGGAAGTGTTTAGAACAGCATAGCTGATGTAAGTCACACATCACTCATGACCGTGAAGTAGACGTTGACTCCTTGCCCTTGAGCACTCAGCCTCCTGGGAGGGATGGACCAGGGACGCAGGACGCCAAAGGGGGAACCTCACCTGCTTTAAAATACTCCCGGGGGTCTCACCTGATGCCCTTCTGATGCTGGAGGATTGAATACTGTGAACTGGAAGATCTTTGCAAGCTGTGACGTGTGAAAGGTGTTTCTTATCACGATGGTTAGATGACACCAGTGAGTGACATTATGATATTATTTGAGGGACTAGAGAAGGACCGCCCCCCCCATCATATCCTCTCCATGCTGACCCATCCCAGCCCTCTTTCTGAGAACATCTTCCCTGGGAGGTGACTCTGGTGCTAGACATACCACCAGTAAAGCTTCAAGTCCCCAGGTAGACTTAACAAACACCTTTGAAGTAGTTAGAGGTAAACCATTTAGAATATGTGGAAATAGAAAGATGAAAAAGGTGCCTGCACTGTCCTCAGGACATGTTTTTTGTGAACAAAAGTATAGAAAGTTATTTAAACACATTTAAGAAGATGCCAGGAAAGGAGGACTATACTGTGTTGATGGGTCGGGGGGAAACCAACTTAGTAAAGAAGTCGGTTCTTCTCAAACGCATCTGCAGACAATGCAGTTCTGCGTGAAAACACCAATAGGTTTGGGGTCGTTTCGTTTTGTTTGAACTTAGCAAGCGGATTTGGAAATGAATATCAAAGAGCAAAGGACCGAGAATGGCCAAAGAAGGCTCAACGCCCCTCAAGAGCAAAGCAGGTGCCTTGCTTTACTGAAAACACCCAGAATTATCACAACGATTGGCATACTTTGGAAAGACAAATTGACCGATGGGACCAAATCAAGTGCCCAGAGACAGACCCAGATACGTCCAGAAACCTTAGGCCCTGCTGGTTGGCGGGGGTAGGGATGGAGTATTTAACATGGTGGCAGGGCAATGGGTGATGCCCTTGAAAATAAGTGAGACTGAACCCCCATCCTCACTACGTAACATTCATTTCCGGTGAAACAGACACCTGTACATGAAAGACAAACCCATAAATCTCTTAGAAGATGAAACAGGAGAATATTTTCCTGACCTTGTTATAAGGAAGGATTTCTCCAACAAGACAAAGCTCAAATCTTGAAGGAGATGGAAAAGTTGAATGCTTACGTATGCTTGTGGATAGAGCGGGGCATTTGGATACCAGGCAGAGACACGGAATTAAGTGCCAACGTCGGGCTTTGCAACGTTGAGATTTGTGGGAGCCTCAAGGAAGGCCAGATCCCTGAGAGAAATGCCACGTGGGCTGAGCTGGCCACGCGAGGGAAAGCAGGGAGATCAGGGCACTTGAGAGAGGCTTGATGACATAAATGTCCTGGTGTGTAGAGACAGGTGTGTAGGGACGAGTGTGTGTGGACAGGTGTGAGGGAGGCGAGCTAAGTGCTTGGAGGCTGAGGTGCTGAGGCTCAGGGGAAAATGCAGAGAAGTTGTCACAGCCGTAACTCTGCCCGGAATCCTCCACTTGGCCTGGCAGATCAGTGGGCTGATCACAGGAGGAGGACGGAGAAGCATCGTCCAGGTGCGTGTCCTGTTTACGCCTCTCCTGGAAGCCGGAGTTCAGATCCAAAACACGCAGACGACCTGCTGGGACCCCTTCAGGATAAACACACCCTGTGCATGAACGTGATGGTAATTGCATGAGACGGACCATTTCAGAACCTCCGGCTGGGTGAATGGGTCGCTGTTAAACTGCCTCGTTTTAATGGCCACTTTCCCGAGGAGCAGTTATGTACAACCGCCTCCGAAATTCTCTGGGAATGACTTACCGCGGGCAGCGTTCTGATGGTGCTTTCTAGCAGAGACACACAGCTCCCCGCCCACCTGCGTGGGCTGGCGGAACCCGGAGGAAAACGCCAGCACCCTCACCAGCCTGTGCAGGCAGGCGGGTGAGGAAGATCCAAAGTGGGGTCCACTCAGTGGTGCCCTGGGAATCTCTCCACCCAAAGCCAACATTTGGGAAAAGCACCCCGTTCTCACTCATCCGTCAATTATTTAGTGTTGGAGATAAGAAAAGGAACAAAACAGCACGCATGCTCTCCTTCCCCTGAGGGAAAGTGGCATTGACTCAAGCAAACCCTGGTGGTGGAGGTAATGCACAAGTGTTAGGAGAACACATTGCTTTAAAAGTCGCTCTGGCAGAGGGTTATGGGGAGTTCTCCATGCAAAAGGGGCACTTGAGCCAAAATCCGAAGGCAGGAGTTACATAGGTGAAAGGTGGGGAGGAAACAGCAGGTGCAAAGGTCCTGAGGCTGAGAGAGCTGGAGGAAAGCCAGCGTGGTTGCAGAGCCATCTGGGGAAACTGTTCAAAAGGAATAGATGAGATGGTTTGCAATTAACATAGCAACTGCCCACTAGCAAAAGGTGCATCTAAAGTGGTTTAAGAGTTCTGGAAACAGTCTGTGTATTACACACTCCACTAACATCTTAACAGTCATTGACTCCCAAGAGAGATGGAAACTAATAAAGGGTGTTAAACAGAGAATGACAACACTGGGGTTGTATTTGAAAAGGTCTCCTATGGTGGGGTAGGAGGAGACCCAGCTGGAGGCCACTGCCGTCATCCAGGTGAGGGGTGATGGAGGTCTGGACTGTGGTAGTCGGGTTTCAGCAATGGGAACAGTGGGGTCACCCCTCTGAAGCCGGAGATGCTGGGGGAGGAGTGGGTTTGTGGGTGAAAATAATGAATTTTCTCTGGAGCATGTTGATCTTGGAGAACCTTGAGACGTCGAGTGGGAAGCAGACATTTGGATGTGTGAGTGAGGAGCTTGGAGGAAGCGCTGGGCTGGAGATGCCTGTGCAGCGTGTGTCAGCTAGAACTTGGGCACCGAGGAATTCTCCCAGAGGGGATGTGGAGAGCCAGAGAGGAAGAGGCCTGGCCCCAGAGCTGACGGGCTGAGCTAGACACTGTGCAAAGACAGAAGAGATCCAGACCCAGTCCTAGGCTGGTGGGAAATATACGCAAGTCCAGTCTGCACAAGAAGAAGAGTTCAAGAAGATGCAGTCAGAGAACTAGGCTCCAGAATTTGCTGTTCATCCACCCATCCATCCACCCATCCATTCATCGACCCACCCACCCATTATCCATCCGTCCATCCATCCATCCTTCCAACCAACCATCCACCCACCTATCCATCCACCCATCCATCCACCCATCCATCCATCCATCCATCCATCCAACCACCCATCCACCCACCCATCCATCCACCCATCCATCCACCCATCCATCCATCCATCCATCCATCCAACCAACCATCCACCCACCCATCCATCCACCCATCCATTCATCAACCCACCCACCCATTATCCATCCACCCATCCATCCATCCATCCAACCATCCATCCATCCCATCCATCCATCCACCCATCCATCTGTCCATCCATCCATCCACCCATCCACCCATCCATCCATCCATCCATCCATCCATCCAACCAACCATCCACCCACCCATCCATCCACCCATCCATTCATCAACCCACCCACCCATTATCCATCCGTCCATCCATCCATCCTTCCAACCAACCATCCACCCACCCATCCATCCACCCATCCATCCACCCATCCATCCATCCATCCATCCAACCACCCATCCAACCAACCATCCACCCACCCATCCATCCACCCATCCATTCATCAACCCACCCACCCATTATCCATCCGTCCATCCATCCATCCCTCCAACCAACCATCCACCCACCCATCCATCCACCCATCCATCCACCCATCCATCCACCCATCCATCCATCCATCCATCCATCCAACCAACCATCCACCCACCCATCCATCCACCCATCCATTCATCAACCCACCCACCCATTATCCATCCACCCATCCATCCATCCATCCAACCATCCATCCATCCCATCCATCCATCCACCCATCCATCTGTCCATCCATCCATCCACCCATCCACCCATCCATCCATCCATCCATCCATCCATCCACACACCCACCCATCCATCCATCCAACCAACCATCCACCCACTCATCCATCCACCCATCCACCCACCCATTATCTATCCATCCATCTACCCATCCATCCATCCATCCATCCATCCACCCATCCATCCACCCATCCACCCATCCATCCATCCACCATCCATCCATCCATTGACTTTTCCATCCATCCATCCATCTGCCACCCACCTACCCATCCACCCATCCACTTTCCTTCCCTCTCTTCCTCCCTCCCTCCCTTCCTTCTTTGTTTCCATCCATCCATCCCATCCATCCACCCTTTCTCCCATTTCGCCTGTGCCAGGTACACCACTGAGACACTCTCTGCTCAATGGAGAGACAAGTGTGCAAACATCACATACAAGGAGGGCAGTTGTCACCATGTAGTCCTCCCGTGGGGACACAGAGGAGGGGCAGTTTAACCTGCCTTGTCTGCCTTGTCTGTAGGGGTAAGGGGTAAGGGATCCAGCTCCTCAGGATTGTGAAGGATCTATCAGAGACCGAAAAGGAGAAAGGGTACTCAGTATCCTGGAGAGAACTGCATGTGTGACGGCTCGGAGAGATGAATGCCCAGGTTGGGTCTGGCTCACCTTAGGGCTGACGATTGACAAGGAGTAGATCAGAAGAGTCTGCCATTAGCTTATCAATTGTTCATGAGCCAGCTGGTGCTTCCAAAGTGTTTGCAGGGACTTGAAACTGTCTGTATATTAAATTATCATTTACCTGCCTAGAGTCACTGAATTCACTCATTTAGTTCAATTAATCAGTCACTCAGTCAGTGAGTCATTCTTCCTAGAAAGAACCTGAGGTCTTTCCGTGTTCCTTCCTCTTACACTGATCTCAGATTCATCACCCAACTGGGCAGAGGATGGGGATGGAGCGGAGGCATATCTCTTCTCGTACCTGAGCCTCCATTAATTCATCTGTGAATTGGGGTGGGTGGCACTGTTCCGGCTTCTGCCTGTTGTATGATACAAATGACATACAGATAAGAAGAGGCTCTGAAGACTGTCTGTGCTTCATAGACTGTACAGCGTCCTGGCAGTGCAAGGACTCTTCATCACACTGATTAAGTAGATGGAGATTAATAGCCAAGCATGAAGCCTGAGAATTGGGTTAACTGCTCTGGGCTAGATTCTATTATCGTAATGATAATCATTTGTTCGCCCAATGAATATTTACCAAGCGCTTCTCCCGTGTCAAGTGCCTTTAAAAAGGGTCCGTCCTCCTATGGGTGAGCCATTTGAAGAAACTTGCTTTGCAAATGCCTCTGGGAAAAGCACGGGGGGTACCGGGGCTCCTCTGGAGAACGTAGTGGTTGGAGCTGAGACTCAGTCCACGTGATGCCGCCCCCTGTATGGGTGATGCCTTCGCTGGAGAAGGAGTGGAGCTGGGAGCACAGCGGCTGGCATCGGATGAAGAGCAGCTCCCAATAGCCACGTTCTAAGCGCTTTGTATCCATTGGCACATTTCATGCTACGACAAGATGAGGAAAGTGAGGCTCGGGGAGTCTGTAGGGTGACTTGCCTACAGACACAGAGAAGAGAAGCAATGGGGCCGGGGTCCAGCCAGGTGGCTTCCCTGGTAAAGCCTCTGGTTTTTCCTGCAGCAGGAGAGCCGGGGGTGTCTGTGGAGGGAGGAGGGGTCCCCTCCTCCCAAGGCTGCCTTGGGGTGCTGGAACACTCCGCCTTCAGCTGGCCAAGGTGACCAGAGACACTTAAATGGGGGAGGGATGAATAAACAACTCCATTTGGAGACATGTCCTTAGGGCCGGTCTGGCTCTCTCAACCTTGGCACTGTTGACATTGGGGCTGGGTAGTTCTGTGACGTGGGCAGGGTGCTGATCTGTGCACTGGGAGGTGTTTAGCAGCGTCCCTGGCCTCTCCCCGCTAGATGCCAGCAGTACCACCCTCCCCGGGTGACAACCAAAAACGTCTCCAGAGATTGCCAGTTGACCCCTGGAGGCAACAGTCCCTGCAGTTGAGCCACTGCGTTAGACTGAGGAAGACCCAGGTGAACTGTCCCCCTGCCCGTTGATGGGGACGCCTCTCCCAGGTGACAGGACAAGACCCCAGCTCTCAGAGCAGAGCTACAGGGGGAATCCCAGCTCCCTGGGCTGGGCCGTGACCTTGGGCGTTTGACAACGTGATGCGGGCAGGAGCTAAGGTTAAGTGTGGCCCCGCCTGTGCCCCGCCCTTCGCCCTGCCAGCCGGGTCTGCAGGGACGTTCGGCATCTTCCCTGGGCAGATGGGGCCGGCTCGCAGACTCCCAGGGGAGTCCCCTGGCCCCAGGCCTCATTTCCTCCCCGCTCCAGCCCGTCCCCCGGGATCCTGGGCTGACCTTCCCCGGCCCCGACATGGCCCAACGCCAGGGGTCCTCTCTGGCCTCCTCTGACCCACCTTGCCCTTAACCTTTGATCCAGCAAATGTCACTCCTCCCCTGACCCTGGCGCCAGTTTTCCTTGTTCTCTGCACATTCGGAACTAGGTCTCCTCTGTGTCTTCTGCTGTTCCAGCAGTGCAGTGGGGACGTGGGTCTCTCTGGGGCGCTCTGCCCCAGCCCTCCCTCCCCCGCTGGACTCTGCTCTGCCCTCAAAGCCCAGCCTATGTGCCCCTCCTCCATGAGATCTCATGGTCCCTACACCCACCAGCGTCCCCTGAGCCCCTCCTGCAGCCCCTGTGAGCTCTGCACAGACCTGGCCAGGCCTGGTTCATCTCTGACCCCAGTGAGATGGTCCAGGTCCCAGCCCGGCTCTGCAAAGCTGGACTGAAGTGCACTGAAGCTGCAGGTGGCCCGGTGGACACCCCAAGCCACTCTAGGGGACCAACGGTGACATGGGCACCTTGGGAGAGACAGACGGAGGGCAGTGCGTGCCCCGAGGACTCATGCAGGACTTCAAGGCCCGGAATGGTGGGGCAGGCAGTCTGGACAGGCAGAGGTCCCGAGGATGGCATCAGGGAAGGCCCAAGTAGGCGGTCACCACCTGCACCAGGGTCTCCAGCTGCCCGAGCCCCTGGCTGGGGCCAAGGCGCTGCGGGAGGTGGCACAGCACGAAGGGCCTGGGTTGGGACCCACGATGCGATCTCGGACAAGTTCCCATCTGCCCCGTGCCTCAGCTTCCTCATCTGTAAAATGGGGATGACAGCAGTACCGTCCCCCGGGTGGTTGTACAAGAGGAGTGAACTGCCCCCACACGGGCTTAGCCCGGTGGCTGGTACCCGGCGACCACTCACAGACATCCACATCTGCCGTCATCTGTGCTCAGGAAGCCTGGCCAGGACTCCGGGGACATGTAATGCTCTGACAAACGCTCCCATCCTGGCAGCTGAGAAGTGCAGGAAAGATGCTGGCCGCCGAGCCCACAGAAAGAGCTGGTAATTACCTTTATTGATCTGTTTGTTCTGTTTCGTTCATCCCTATCCGGCTGGCCGGGGCTGGGGAGCTTTGGGCAGACTGTCCGGGTTTGGTTGTCTTTATTTACTCAACAGTCTAAGGAACCGCGAAGGGCACAGCATCTTAGGGTGAGGGTGGGATTGTGGGTGGAAGGGGAGAGTGAGGGCTGGTTGTTATTCACCCGAAAGGTAATTTCTGAGGAATTCTTCGGCTGGAGGCAGGGTGGTCGTGGGAAGGAAGAAGGTGGACCCAGCTGCTGGGCAGACGGGGGTTGTGCCTCCCCTCCTTGACGGCAGGCGCTTCAGCCGTCAAGAGGGGAGAAGGGGATGCCAGGGCCCATTCCCTGAGCCACTGGGAGGAGGGAAGGAGAGGATTCACGTACAGCATCCAAGGCGCTGCCCAGCACACCGTGCACAGCCCCCCAATCACGGGGCTCTCCCCGCCCCTGCCCGGGCACAGCCAGGTTCAAAGGAGGGAAAGGAAGCCGGCTCAGGGCATGGGCAGCCCGGCCGCCGAGACCCTCACGCTGTCACCTTCCTATGGCTCTTCTGCACGCCTGCTGTAGTGGGGATCCTTCTTCTTCTTTTGATGTCAGTCCTTTTAGGACCAATAATAAGTCCTTTTTAGCATGCGGATGATCTCGGAGACGCTTGTTTCCCTCGTCGATAGACACTTATTTCCCTGTCCACAGAGGCTGGTGTGGCTTAAAATGCAGGCTTGGTAGAGAGACTGAGGTTTGCCAAGCGAGATGGAAGCAAAGCCTTCTGGTCAGTGGCTGCGAGAAGCGAGGTGGATTTGGCCGCTGTTTTCGGGGACGGTGTGAATGGGCGACAGGCACAGACACCTAGGCTGGAACCCAGACTCTGACTCAAAGCCGAGCCTTCTTCCCAGCCCACCCGGTGAACAGTTTTAGCCACACCCTCATTCGCCGCACCCGGCGGATCTTGCCCAGGTCAGGGTGACTTAAGATGCGTCTCCCGAGAGAAGAGCTGGTGTCCAGCAAACGTCTCCTCTTGGTGATGGGGGGCACAGTGGGAGCCTGGACCAGAGCGGGCGTCTCTTGTCACCTTAGTTGATCTGCACAGCGCACTGTGGTGGACACCAGTGACTTAGCTTCTACCCCATGGAGTTGAGAGCCTAGCATGAGAGCAAGCATTGACTGAATAATTGCCTGATTAATTACAATTAGCTATCGGTTTTAACTGATTATCCCTCACTGTTAATTGTACTTAATTATCCCTGTGACCATATAGCAAAGCACGTGACCCACTTTGGGAGCAGCTGGGGAGAGAGGGCTGTGCTGAGGAAGTGTGTGGTCTGTGATCATAGCATGTGCAAAGGCCCTGGGGCCAGAGAGATGGGTGCAGAGAGGTGGAGACACCTGGGATGGGGCTGGGAGGTCAGCGAGCTCTGAGGCTGTGGTGGTGATAGCGAGTTTGGTTTTGCTCAAGAACAGGGGTGGGCCTTTCCATGCAAGGCTGAATAGTAATGGCTTTGTGGGGCCCACACTGTCTCTGTTGCACATTTTTCTTTTCTTTTTTTGTTTTGATTTGTAGTTTTTTAATATATAACCTGTATTTGTTTCCTGCGGCTGCTGTAACAAAGTCCCATAAACTGGGTGGCTTGAAACAACAGAAATTTATTCTCGCACAGTTCTGGAGGCCAGAGTCTGGAATCGAGGTGTTGGCAGGACCACGCGCCTTCCAAACACTCTAGGGAAGAATCCTTCTTTGCCTCTTCCGGCTTCTGGTGGTGTCAGCAAACCTTGGCTTGTGGCTGCATCCCTCCAGTCTCTGCTTTGTCATCACATGGCTCCTCCTCCTCCATGTATGGCTGTGTCCCAATCCACCTCCTCTTATGAGGTCACAGTCATTGGATGTAGGGCTCAGCCTGCTCCAATATAACCTCATCTTAACTAACCATGTGTGTGGAGACCTTATTTCCAAATAAGGTCCCATTCTGAGGTTATGGAAAGGATATGAATTGGGGGAACACTATTTAACCCACTATAAAACCCTTTAAAAATGTAAAAAGAATTCTTAGTTCCCCAGCTGTATAAAAACAGGCCACATTGGGCTTCCCTGGTGGCGCAGTGGTTGAGAGTCCACCTGCCGATGCAGGGGACACGGGTTCGTGCCCCGGTCTGGGTAGATCCCACATGCCGCGGAGCGGCTGGGCCTGTGAGCCACGGCCACTGAGCCTGCGCGTCCAGAGCCTGTGCTCCGCAACGGGAGAGGCCACAACAGTGAGAGACCCGCGTACCGCAAAAAAAATAAACAAAAACAGGCCACAGGCAAGATTCATCCAGCAGGGGGCAGTTTGCCAGCCCCTGGTTTAGAGGAACAGAAGCCCTTCTCTGCCGACGGAGGGGCCGAGGGACGGGCTCTCAGGTGGGCACCGTGCGGGGAAGCTCGACGTGCAGGGATCCATCTCACTCCCCGTCCTCAGGGACTGTGCAGATAGTTACCGTGTGTCGCCGTAGGCCTGCCCTCTGGGCTGGGAACAGAGCAGTCAACACCGTGCACAGTAGTCCCTCTTGGAGCCTCCATCCTTTTCTTCCATTTTACCAACAAGAAAGTTGAGTCTCAGGGGAGTGAGTGACCTGTCCAGGGCAAGCAGGCTACAGCAGGCAGTACAGGAGATGGCTTGAACTGGCCCCAGTTCCAACTGTTACTGAGTCCACACACCTTGTCTCGACTACCCTGCACCATCTCCCCATTGGCCAGGTCTCACCATCTTCATGCAGAGCAAAGTCTTTTCTTCCAAGAAAAGACTTTTGGCTTTTCTGGGCACCCATTGGCTCCTGCCAATGGGTGCCCAGAACCTGGGGTGGGGGGTCCCCAAGAGAGAAGCTCATGGATGTTTCCCATCTGTGGAAGCCCCCATCAAGGGACAGCCCCCTGCCCCGACCCCTGGCTAGAGCAGAGTCTCCCCCCACCAACCCTCCCCAGCCCTGTTCACCCCAGGGGTCTCAGTGGGTCCCTGGCGATCAGAGCAGAAAAGGGCTTGTTTGTCACCAGGAGAAGCAGGGACCTCCCAGAACGGGAGCTCTGAGGCCTCCAGTCAGTAACAAAGCCGGGCCCCTGGGTGGTGATGCAGCCCCTTGAGGGTCAGAGAAAGGAACCCCAGATAGAGACAGGGAAGCCTCCCCAGGCAGAGCCGCTTAGGTGAGTGTGAAAGAGAAGGAATGAGACACGGGACCAGCACGAGTGGCAGAGAGCAGCCAGGCGGCCACGAATCGCACGTGTGGCTGCATCTCGGGGCGTGCGTGGGGGAGGAGCTTCCCACGTCCTGTTGCCCACAGAGACCGCCCGCCAGCTCCCGCCCCACGTGGGCATCGCGCCGAGCCGAGCGCCTCCAGCCCCAGACCTCAGGCCCCCTCCCCCTGCCTGCCCATGCTGCAGGGCAAGGTCTCAGGAACCTGGATTCCTGGACCCAGCCGCCATCCACTCCGTTTTCAAGATAGAATCTCCCTTTTGCATCTCTTTCTTGAGCCCGGGATGGCCAGCTCTTTCAGCCTGCTTCCTGGTTCCCAGGTCCCACCCATGTCTTTGTCTCGTCCATCTTCCTCTTCAGATCTCAGGGGATGCGCTCTCCTGCCAGCCCCTGCTAGCAGCTGCCTCCTACCGCCGCACACCTCCCTGTAAACTCAGGGATGCCGCCACTCCCTCTGCCCTGAAATAGCCTCATGCAAAGGATGAAGCTTGGGCCCTCCGTGGCTCCCTCCAGGGAGAAGGGGCTGCACCCTGCAGAAGGGCTGGGGCTGGAGAGGACGAATCAGGGGGCAATTGCACAGGCCTTCTGCTTCCTCTCACCTCCCTAGAGTTCGGCACTGGCCCTGGGACTCCTTCTCTGGCTCTCCCAAGGCCCTGAGGACTGCCTCCTGAGACCTTCTCCAGCCCCTCAACACCCCCACTGCCTCGGGGTCCAGCCCTGGTACCCTCAGGGCTCCGGAATCCGTGGCTCTCTGCTCCTTCCCTCGGGCCCCTCCCCGCACCTGTCTCCTGCGCTTTGCCCCATGGACTCCTCCACCGTCTCCAGGGAGCCTCTTTCTGCCAGAACACTCGGGACCCTGAGGCCTACCGCGTGTCTGTGGGTCTGCGTCCCTGGGCTCTATTCCCCGAGGAGGGTGAACACACAGCTAGGCAGTGAATGGATCATTTGTTATGTCCCTGCGTCTGTCGTGTTGGCCGAGGCACCCCGCCCCTGCATTGCTGCCTGGACATAGGAATAGTCATGGTAGGGAGAAAAAGGAAGAAGGGGGAGGGGTGGGCAGGAGAGAGGGAGGGAGAGAAGGAAGGCTGCCGGGCTGCAGAGCCGGCATCACCCTCACTTGTTCCTCCATCTTCACATGGCCTCCCCGCCGTGTGCCTGTCTGTGTCCAAACTGCCTCTTTTTATGAGGACACCAGTCATGTTAGATCAGGGCCCGCCTTAATGACTTCATTTCAACTTGGTTCCTTCTGTAAAGACCCTGTTGCCACGTCAGGCCACGTTCTGGGGTGCTGGGCGTTAGGACCCCGACACAGGAATTTGGGCACATCACTCACAGGGTCGTTGGTCCTGGATGGTGGGGTTCCCAGTTCACGAATGAGGACACCACGGCCCCGGGAGGTGAGAAGGCTGCCTGAGCTCACGGCTGGGAAGAGGCTGCTGAGATGGGGAGCGGCCCCACGAGGCCTTCCCCCGTGCTGGTCTCCGCAGCAGTGGGCTACACAAAGCTCTTTGGAGAAGGAAAGCCAGGACCACGGCAGCTATTACAGTGAGTGTTCTAGAAAGAAGCAGCAAATGGTCCCAGTACTGAAGAGAGGACCCCCCAGTTGTCTGGCAGATGTCTGGCTTGCTCCTGCATCCCCACGCTTCGTCGTAAGAGCCGACCTTGGGGAGTGGCCCGCGGCTCTCTCCGACACGACGCAGTGCCCCGGCGGGCTTTGGATATTAATGTCCCTCCTGTGATACTACTCCTCACGTCACTCTGCTGGCTTATTTGTTCGCTGCCCCGAGCTCGGAGGGAGGACATGGCAGGGGCTGCCTGACATCGCTGGATTCTGTGGGGACTCCGCTGGTTCAGGCCGCACTTGTTTCCCCTGACTGAGGATCGATGAGACACGATTTTAAAAATGAAAAACTAGTCCCTGAGGAAGAAGAGTTTTACAACGGATTCCTGCCTTGCCCCCAAGATGGGAACTCCCACCCTTCTCTCAGACTGACAGAAAGGTGAGAGGTGAGAGGTTTGCCCCGTCTTCGGGATAAAGGCTATGGGCCGCGTCTTCATCAGAAAGTGATGATGGTGGTGATGGAGATGATGATGGTGATGTTGAGGGACTTGTGATGATGATGATGATGATGGAGAAGAAGAAGAAGATGAAGATGGTGATGATGATGATGTGATGATGGAGATGATGATGGTGTTGATGATGGAGATGATGATGATGGAGATGATGGTGATGGAGATGATGATGATAATGGTGATGATGATGGTGATGATGATGATGGAGATGATGATGATGGAGATGATGGAGATGATGATGATGATAATGGTGATGATGACGGTGATTATGATGGTGATGATGATGATGGAGATGATGATGAGGGAGATGATGGTGATGGAGATGATGGTGATGGAGATGATGATGATGGAGATGATGGTGATGGAGATGATGATGATGATAATGGTGATGATGATGGTGATTATGATGGTGATGATGATGATGGAGATGATGGTGATGGAGATGATGATGATGGAGATGATGATGATGGAGATGACGATGATGGGGATGATGGTGATGGAGATGATGATGATGGTGATGGTGATGATGATGATGATGATGGTGATAGCCATCACCGTTATCATTTACTGAGCCTCCTGTGTGCCACCTAATGTTCCCATCTTTATCACCATTTTAAGGGAGAGGAAAATGATGAGCAGAGGTCTCACAGCTGGGTAGAGTTGGAGTAATTTACACCAGCTGCTGTGCAGACCAACCCCCAAATCTCAGTTGTTCAACACAAATCCATTTCTTACTCAGGAAGCCTGAGGCCACTCAGTTCTTAGCTCCCTTGGTCAGGAAGTGACACGCATGCTGTCTCTTAGCCAATTGGCTAGAGCCAGTCACGCGGCCCAGCTTGACCTGAGGGAGACTGGGAGCCGTGGGCCCGTGGATGGCTGGTGGATGCTAACTTTCTTGGTCCCTCCCCTTCCCCCCAGCTAGGAAGCACCTGAGCTTAGATTTGGACCCAGGCCTGCTGACTTCAACACCCATAGTTATTTTTCAAGCGTATTTTTTTTTGAGTTTTAAATTTTGTAACAGTTTTAAATTTACAGAAAAATTGTAAAGCTAGTATAGAGAGTTTCCTCTATTATTCATATCTTTTATTAGTATGGGACATCTGTCACAAATAAGGAACCAACACTGATGCACTGTTATTAACGAAACTCCACACTGTATTCAGACTTCCTTAGTTGTTACCTTATGTCCTTATTCTGTCCAGGATCCCACCCAGGATCCCACATCGTATTTAGTTGTCATGTCTCCTTACAGTCTTCTAGAGTGTGACAGGGTCTAGGACTTTCCTTGTGTTTGATGACCTTGACATTTCTGAAGAGTACTGGTCAGCTTTTGTTTTAAGAATGACCCTCAATTAGGATTTGTTTGACGTTTTTCTATTGTTAGACTTGAGTTATGCCATTTTGAAGGAAGCCCACAGAGGTAAAGTGCCCTTTTCATCACACGATGTCCAGGTAGATACTGTCAACATGACCTATCACTGTGGACATTGACCCTGATCACCTGGCTGAGGTGCTGTTTTATAGGTTTCTCAACAGTCAATTTCCTCTTAACTTTTGTTTTTATTTTTTTATTTCCTCTTTAGTTCTTTTTTGCTCTCTTTCCGTCCTGTCTTTTTTTTTTCTTTACGTAGGTGATGCAGTTTTATTGTTACCAATTCAATTGTTTTAAACTGAGGTAGAGTTGATTTACAATGTTGTGTTAGTTTCAGGTGTCCAGCACAATAATTCAGTTATATTCTTTTTCAGATTCTTTTCCCTTATAGGTTATTACAAAATATCGAGTATAGTTCCCCGTGCTTGGAGGGAGTCACTGTGGGCAGCCCACACCTAAGGGGGTGGGGATTTATGCCCCCTCTTCTTGAGGGCAGAAGGTCTACATGAATTATTTAGAATGCTTCTTCACAAAGATTGGTGACTTCTCCCCCATTTAATCATTCCATCGATTATTTATATGAGGATGGAACATGAATATTTATTTTATCCTCTGGGTTATAATGCAGTACTGCGTTATTTTGTGGTTCACATTGTCCCAGCTGTGGTCCTTGGGCGCTCTTTCAGACGGCTCCCGTGTCCCTTCGACACGCTCCCATCATTACCCATCGTTGTGATTTTTGTGCTCAGCACTCCCGCACTTTCTGGTCCTACAGGATGCTCCAGGCTCACCTTATATATTTCCCACCCCAGTTCTAGAATCAGCCATTTCTCCAAGAAATCCTGGTTCCTTTTATTGAAGAATGATATTAGAAACCAAGATGAGAGTGCTAGGCAACACCTGTACTTTTTCCCCACTATACCAGAGGTTCCTAGATTTTCCCAGTTCATGGGGCACTTAAAGCCTCAGTAATTTTTTCACAGCATGCCTAGACCAAAGCAGAACCCCATAACCCTAAAAGTGCTATTTATTAAGTAGTTCGGGCCAAACAACTTAATAAGTATATATGCCCTAATAACATAGCAATCCGTTTTTAAAATACACATAAATTGAAAGAAAATATAATCTTTTCATGTCATCCTTCCCCATTACTTACTTTCTAAATTTCTGTTATTTTTACTTTTAATTAATTAATTTTTAATTAAAGTATATTTGGTTTACAATGTTGTGTTTGTTTCAGGTGTACAGCAAAGTGATTCAGCTATACATATATATTTTTTTCAGATTCTTTTGCCTTATAGGTTAGTGCAAAATATTGAGTATAATTCCCTGTGCTGTACAGTAGGTCCTTGTTATTTATCTATTTTATATATAGTAGTGTGTATCTGTTCATCCCATACTCCCAATTTATCCCTACCCGCCTTTTCCCCTTTGGTAACTATAAGTTTGTTTTCTATGTCTGTGGGTCTATTTTGGTTTTGTATGTAAGTTCATTTGTATCATTTTTTTTAGGTTCCACATATAAGTGATATCATATGATATTTGTCTTTCTGTCTGACTTACTTCACCTAGTATGACCATCTCTAGGTCCATCCATGTTGCTGCAAGTGGCATTATTTCATTCTTTTTCCACCATTACTTGCTGATGGGGTGCGTGCACCTGCTGGACACTGCACACCTTCTCAGACCTTGGACTTACATCCTGGTCATGCACCACCTCCCTCGATTCCTCCACCGAGTGCTTCCAGTTCAAGTCATGGGGTGGCGGCTGAGCCCAGAGGCCACCGCAGGGAGCATGTCGTCCTTGAAAGGAGCTGGGAGCTGGGGGAGGAGCAGACGTGGAGCTCTCTGTTAGGGCTGGGCTCTGCCACTCTCTAACTGTGTGACCTTGGGCAAGGTGGCAACCCAGGCCCCCTGCGCCTCAGTTTACTTCTCTGCAAGATGGGCAGAAGTGTGACAATACAGGCGAGTGGCCTTATCCATCTGTTTAACCCAAAGGAACTCAAGCGTGTGCCCATGGGAAGGGACGTGGGTGCAGGTGCGGCGCCTCACGGGCTCTGCTCGCCACGGCCCCAGGGGACAGGTGCCGCGCGTGTGGTGAGGTGCCCCACCCTGAGCCTCTGCCCTTGGAGCCTCCCCAGGGTAACTATCACACGGGCCGCCCCCGCCTGCTCAGTGTGAGGCTGGACCTTTAAAGAACGAAGGCTGTGAGGTTCTATTTTGCAAAAGAATGTACATTTCGTCCTGTCCATCACTGCACATGTCATACACGGGCATGTGTGTCCATGCATATAGTATTATCTGTGTCTGGAGCACAGGGACACGTAGAGACATAGATGTAATATTCCACTTGTAAAACGTGTGTGTCTTGCACACACAACAGGGTGGTCCTTCTTTTGCGGAGATTTTGAAAGCCTCCTCAAGGTCCATTTGACTTTCTCAAGCCCACCTCATGGGGGACGGCAAGGCACTCCCCTCTACCCCAGGGCAGTGGTCTGGGGGAGGCCGGGTGATATAGGACACAGAGTATCTTGAAAACAGCGAGGCAGCGTTTAACTGCTCTCAGCCCAAGTAAATTGTCCTTTCTGAGTCACAGGGTGGATGCAGCCACTCTGGAACCTCCTATTGCCCACCCGGATCGATGGGCTTTTAAAGACAATTGGGTAATATTCCATATTACTCAGCCATAAAAAGAAACGAAATTGAGTTATTTGTAGTGAGGTGGATGGACCTAGAGCCTGCATACAGAGTGAAGTAAGTCAGAAAGAGAAAAACAAATACCGTACGCTAACACATATATACGGAATCTAAGAAAAAAAAAAAAGGTCATGAGGAACCTAGGGGCAAGACGGGAATAAAGACACAGACCTACTAGAGAATGGACTTGAGGACACGGGGAGGGGGAAGGGTAAGCTGGGACGAAGTGAGAGAGTGGCATGGACATATATACACTACCAAACGTAAAATAGATAGCTAGTGGGAAGCAGCCGCATAGCACAGGGAGATCAGCTCGGTGCTTTGTGACCACCTAGAGGGGTGGGATAGGGAGGGAGACATAAGAGGGAAGAGAGATGGGAACATATGTATAACTGATTCACTTTGTTATAAAGCAGAAACTAACACACCACTGTAAAGCAATTATACTCCAATAAAGATGTTAAAAAAAAAAAAGACAGTTGGGGCGATCTGTTAGTGGGGCACCAGGTGCTTTGTTCTCCAGCCCTGCCGGCAGAAACAGGAGCAGCCTGTTTCCAGGAGGGAGGGGCGCAATCCACCGCTACAGGGGATGAGACCAGGTCACACACACACACACACACCACACACCCCCGCCGCCAACGGCCACCCGGCCAGATCTGACCCTGGCTCTAAATGCTAATTGCCTGGTCTAAGGGGTTACTGATAAAGCCAGCCCGAGGGAGCGGGGAAATTCATTATTTTGGGTTTCGATGGCTGTGGAGGGGATGGCAGTGAGTAATGGATTAGAAGCGGCCTGCCTCCTGTGGAGTCCCGATTGATGGGCCCATAAAGCAGCGGCCGGTGGAGCCGGGGGACAGGCGGACGCCGAACGTGCGTGTCCGTGGCGGGGGAGGGGGAGCCCTGGCCCAACTCCAGGCACTGCAGGTGACTCGGGTCCTTCAGCGCCCACTGATGGAGGCAGCTCGTCCCCACTCAATGCCCACACTGGTCCCCTCCTCTGAGACCCACCCTCCTGTGCAGGCTGGAGATGCCACCAGAAAGCCAGTGGCCCTTCCACATCCCCCAATTCTCACTGTTCTCAGAGGGAAGCGAATCTGATCCCATGAGCCTCCCACACTGCCCTGTGGACCAGCCCCCCTTAATGGGGACAGGTGGCCGGCGGGTACCCTGGGGATGCTGGCGGGGGGAGGGCACGCAGAGAGGTGCCGTAACTTGGAAAGTGGCTTCCTGGCACTGATTTAGTCCTTTCCTTCATGCCAGACTACATCTGCCGTGCTTTGGCACCAAACCTCTGGTCCCTGGGAAGCTCCAGCTTTCTTCCAGAAGAGGGGGTTTTCATCAGTGCAGGAAGCCACGGTCCAGCATTCAAATGTGGGCAGGGTCGGGGGAGCAGTGATATGAGAACAAAATTCCTGAGAGGTATTATTTTGAGAAAACGATGTGGTGCGTTTATTTGCGACGTGTGCAGCCTGACGGGGGTGGGTAGGGCTGTGTCCCCGGCTGCTGGCCACCTCTTTTCATCCCCAGGCAGCCCAGAGACACTTCAGAGGGAGCCGCTTTCCGTGGAAATCTGTGCTCGCAGCTTTAATGAGCATTTTGCCAAGCTGTCCACATCTCCCGAGCTGGAGCGTCCCGTGTTTATTAGAATAATGAATCCTGTTTGTTCAAGAAGCAGAGAGAATGGCAAGGAGCCGTTGCAATATTTGTTCTTTTAGTTTTTTTCAGCAAATGCTCTCTGTGCATGACCCCTGCCTAGAGCTGTGTGCCACGGACATGGAAGTGGAGCAGATGCAGGCCCAGCCTCAGGAGAGGCAGACAAGGGAAGAGGTCTTTGCTGGCTGGAGAAACCGTGAACGATAGCCTTTAAGCTGGACCGTGAAGGGGGAGACTTGAGCCGGGTGGGGAATAAGCAGGAGGCCTCCCGGGGGTCGGCACGGCCGGGGCAAGGGGCAGAGCTGGGCCCCGGACCGGTTCCTGGATGGGAACTTCCGCTCATCCCAGGGTCGCTGATTGCAGCTCTGTGCCAGGCCTGTGTGGGTACCTGCGGTGGAGTCTGAGATGAATGAGACAGGAGAACCGGGACCCATCAGAGCAGCCCAGTGTGAGTTGCAAAGGAGAAAGAGGCGACGGGGAATGGCAAGAGGCGGTCGGAGTGGGCAGGGGCAGGGCGGTGGTGCAGGGCTGCAGGAGGGGGCTGGGCTGAGACTGGGGTCTGTGCAAGCCAGCAGGACATGTCGTGGGGAAAAGGGCCCCCAGGCAGGCCGCTTCAAAGCCTCAGCCCCAGAGGAGGCACAGCGTTAAGTTATGAGCCTCGCTCCGTGTTAACAGTGCCGGCTATCATCAGTGATGGAAAGGACAAGTTTATCCTGTTAACAGGTGTGGCTAGTTGGCTTCCTGGGACCCACCAGCCCCTGTGCGGTGATGGGCCGTCACTTAATTGCTCTTTGGAGCGTTTCTCAGCCTCCTTCACTCAGTGCAGCGAGGGTGCGTCCTGAGCCGATTTCCGTCGGGCACTGGGCGAGGTCTGGCCACGGCGGGAGGACTCGGCAGTGTGTGTTCACAGGTCCAAATGCAGGTCTGATTGTCCATTCCTCCCGGGCTGGAGACCCTTCAGGAGCTGCCTGTTTCTCCCCAGAACCAACCTCAAGCCCCACCCTCTCTGAGGCCTCATCCCCCCCCGCCCTCCACCCTTTCTGGGCTCATCTCTGCCCTTCAGTAAGGCCCTTGACTGCATCAGGCCAGCACGGGGGCGAGAAGCCCTGCGTCCTCCCCTCCTAACCCCCTCTTCTCACCTTCAGCTCTCAGAACCGACCGCTTCCTCCAGGCAGCCTTCCAGAGCCTGACCAGGCCTGGTCCCCTGGTGGGGCCCTGCGAGCTCCTATTCCACCTGTTGACGGCACAGTGAGGCTCTTTCCTGTGTCTTCTTCCAGCCCATTTGCTCCCTGAGATCAGGGCCCGTGTTGGTCTGGCTCACGGCTGGTCCCGTCCTTGTCAGTGCCTTGTCAGAGCCTGTGTGGCTTTACACCTGTCCACCCAGTGACTGCAGGCTGAATGGGTGCATGGTGGAGGGGATGGGCGTCCTCCCCTGGTGCTGGGGGGGGGGGGTGTCATCCTAACAGCAAGGGAAAGCAGAGGAGAATGCCCCCCAGAGCAGGGGGAAGACATCCTTCCCTCCCTCTGCACAGCAAACGCACTGAGAAGTGCTGCATTGTTAATATTTTTTAACAAGTGGGCTAAGACACATACTGAGCTCCTTTGGAACACTTTGAAACAGGCTAGATATTTTTGTTTCCAAGAATTTAAGGTAGCACCTTTGAGAGATTTTATAAGCAATATACATCATTTCATATGGAAACACTGCCAGACATCCATTTTCAAAGTACTCCTACTACAGCCTGAATCTCTTTGGAAAAGAGGGATTTTCTCACTTGTTATTAAAGTAGCCTTTGATTTGAGGGGATACATTGCCTGTGTTGATGCTTTTTGAAAACGTGAGCTAAGTAGCCCGCGGGTGATAACAGCCTGCATTCGGTTTCCATTTGGAACTTGTGTCTTTCAGTAAAAAAAAAAATGCGGAATTCATCTTCAAGTTCAACAGCTCTTAAAAGCTCCATGCTTGTGAGATACTCACCTGACTTTGGCAAGTTCACACGCTCTCCGCGGCCACGCACCTCTCGTTACAAAAGTCTGGGACTTCCCTGGAGGTCCACTGGTTGAGACTCCGCGCTTCCACTGCAGGGGTCAAGGGTTCGATCCCTGGTCAGGGAACTGAGATCCCGCATACCGTGCGTCGTGGCCAAAAAAGAAAAAATAAGTCTTCTATTGAAGGGTGTTGTCTTCATAAAATTAAATTCTGGGACACCTCGTAGCAGGTCAGTGTCAACAGGTCACAGTAGTAAGACCTTGGTCACTGCATGTGACAAGGCAGGTAGAGTGGTGGTACCATTGTCAATCCAGTTAAAAGGAAAGCCAATTTCTTCCTTACTTTTCAGATCAAATAAGCATAAACAGAGTTCTGCTAGTTTCTTGTTGCATAACCCTCCCGCGGCCTCAAGGAATTCCAAGGACAAAGGAAAGTCTTCCTGCAAAGTGTCCGATCAGAAGCTACATGTCAGTGCCCCTGCCAGGCTTCAAGCTTCCTGATCTCTTTTGGATAAAGAATTGCCCTGGTGGCTTCAGGCTTCTGAATCCTCAGCTGACACACACTGGATTAATTTCAAACTGCTATCCTGGTCCCCAGGGCCGTGCGCCCCGTGCTCACTAGGGTCCTGTGGCCTCCCGGCTGTGCCTGGAAAACACAGACTTGCTTCTGGGACTCACCTCCCTCTGCCCAGGGCACATCGTCTCAAAGGTCCTCACAGGCCCCCCTCCTCGGCCCTCCTCCTGTCTCTTCCCAAGCATCACCTTTGCAGAAAGCTGTCTGCAGTGGCCCCCATCTCTCCCCCAGGTTCTCCCCAGCCCTTTTCCATTGCTCCATTTTCTTCAAAGCTCTTGTCGTGTTTGGAAATCCCAGTTGTCCCTCGGTATCCACGGGGGATTGGTTCCAGGACCATCCACGGACAATCAAGTCCCTTACTGTCGGCCCTCCGCATCCACGGGTCGCGTATCTGCGGGTTCCGCTTTCACGGCTACAGAGGGCCGACTGGATCTTGTTCGCGTGTTTCCTTGTTCTCAGTCGGCTTTCCCCGAAGCTCAGGTGTGAGCCAAGCTCAGGTGGGCTCTGTCCTGTGTTCCTTCACGGCCCCAGTGACAAGATGTAACTGGTGGCTCTTCTTCCCTTCTCCCCACGGATGACCTTGGTGACCCGCCTGCCCATCGCAGAGATGGACTGAGGGAGGAGGGTTCTTCCCCGGGAGCTGAAGCACAAGCTTGCATGTTTAGAGCCAAATACGTGTCTTCACTTAGAGAACAGGGAGCTGTTGACATTCAGGTCTTAGAGGGGAGATGACATTCTCCAACTCCCCTGCCCTGGCCGCAAGCTTGTCATGACAGTTCCTGCCAGCCCTGACCACACGTGTGATGCAGATGCCCGGGGCGGGGCAGCACCTGGGACCCCCAGGTGCTCGTTACAGGAGAGAGAGAAATGGGAGGGAGGGCGGTCACTTACTGAGGAGGCCCTTTTCCCCCAGCTCAGGACTCGTAAAGGTCAGCCCACATCAGCAGGAGAACCTGTAGCTTCGTTGCCTGAAACCCAGGAGGTGGCAGTGTTCGGGTGAAAGATGCAGGGGGCCGTGCTGGTGCTGGCTGTCCTCCAGGACACCTGGAGTGAGTGTTTCAGTCTCGCAAGGCTTCCTTGCTAGCTCTCCTCCTAAAGATGGAGAAATGGCCTTCTGACCGTGGGTGGCTCTTTTCTGGCCTGGGCTAACCGCCGTGCACATTTCCGAGGTTTGAGAGTCCTGCTGTCTGACCTTCAAGCGGAGTAGACAGGGAGACAAAGTCAGACGACAGAGGGGTCCTGGTGTGATGGCCCACTGAGTAGGTCCTGGGGCTGGAGTCGGGAGCCCGGGCCTCCACTGGAGACCCCAGGAGAGGGAGCCGGTCCCTGGAGCCTGCCTCAGGCGCTCTCCTGTTAAAGGAAGATCTCCATCCACCTTTCCCATCCCAGTTCCATGCCAGCTCAGCCCATAGACATTCCATACGAGCCACATACGAAATTTCAAATTTTCTGACAGCCACACTTGACACGTAAGGAGAAACAGTGAAGTCCATTTTAAGAGTATATTTTATTTAAGGCGGGATTATCAGGTCCATGAATAATTGAAGCAAAAACAACCAAGGAGATCGTTTACACGCTCTTTCTCACACTAAGTCTTTGAAATCCAGTTTATATTTTATTCTGACAGTACATCTCCATTCAGCTTCTAAATTTTCATTGGAAGGATTTGATCGACATTTAGAGTTCATAGAATTCGCAGTTGAAAAGGCGCGTTCGCATGCCCGAGCTGCTCCAAAGATACCTGAGTTTTCCAATAACCCAAGCAAGTGTCAGTTTAAAAAATTAAATTAATCTAAATTAGATTAAATTAAAATGGCGGTTCCTCGGCCACACGGGCGCGTCCAGTTGGATGGCACGGTGCTCGCTCTTTTTTATCCAGTGAATTAGCCCGTGTGTTTACTCGTGCTGCCCTTGTTTCGCATTTTCCAAGCGGAATCAAGCAGGCATCCGTGTCTGACTGCTGAGGTGTTCGTGGTCCAGTGTTTGCCGTGCGGTGAGAAAGGTAAACTGTCTGTTGTTTCTGCTTCTGTCCGGTAATTTGACGAATGGACGATCTGAGTTCATAATTGAGAAATTCGTTTTTCGCAGAGCTCCATTTGTTTGTGAACCGATGAGGTTGAGACCGTCACATTTCGGCGTTCGGGGCGGGGTGTCACATCTCAATGAACAGACAAGATTTTCATGACCGGTGCACAGCTGTGTGTTAGGATGTGGTGACGTAGGAAGGACAAGTTTGAGCTCCCATAGCAGGATGTTCTCCCCGGAAAGAGGGTTACTAGGCACCCGGGAGAGCTCCACTCCACATTCTCCTTTCTGACCAAAGCCGCAAGCTCAGCTAAAATGCCAAAGTAGCGAAGAGAAACTGTGTGTCCAGGCCCCGTGAGTGGCTGGGAGGAACTGGTTGCCTACACGTAGTAACAAGTCAGTAGGAATCTGTTAATGAGTAACCTCCTTCTAAAAATAGGAGGTTGCTTTCAGTAATCATTTTTTGGAAGACCTTAAAAAAATGAATTGATGACATCAATTAATATTAGCATCTCCTTGGATTTAACAAAAGAAAGCAGTAGGGAAGGGCCAACCAGGTTAGTGCCTGCTGGGCGTCAAGCTCTGTGTAGCCGAGAAGAGGTCGAATCCAGCCTGGCGTGCATCTTACTACAGAGGTGACATTTATACTGGGCTTTGAGGGTTGACCAGAAAAAGATCCAAAGAAGTTGTGTTCAGAGGTGTGCTTGTTTGAAAAGTGGTGACAGAGGGACACGTTTGTAAGGTGTGGCCATGGAGGGGTGGAGGGAGGGAGCAGAATCTGGAAGATGGAGCAAGCGTCAGAGAGGAAGTACCTGGAACAGACAGGTAAGGGGTTGAGACTGTGCAGCAGAGCTAGAGGATGCCAGCTCCAGTGGCCACAGGGGTGGTAAGTGGAGCTGGCCTGGCTCGTGGCACCAGCTGGGACTGCGGCAGTGGAGAGTGTGCCCCGCCTGAGAGGGCAGCAGCTACTCGGGTCCATTCAGTTTTTACCATCTGGGAGTGGGGCCCGGTTGCCACTATCTTCTGAGATTACAAGAGAGATCAGAATTGTGGATGTTCACATGAAATTTCGCAATTGCTGGAACTCCGTGAGGACAGATGGGGTCATCTGGCAGCCCGTCTGCTGTGTCTGTTAGGTTTCAGGGAGCCTGATCAAGGCGGGCTCCTGCTTTGGAGAGATGCCCGCCACTGCGGTGAGAAGGCTCACGTGGAGGGTGTGAGCTGCAGGTGGGTCCAAGTAGGAGATCACGGCATGTTTCCAGAGCAGGAAG
Source organism: Delphinus delphis (assembly GCF_949987515.2). NCBI lineage: Eukaryota > Metazoa > Chordata > Mammalia > Artiodactyla > Delphinidae > Delphinus > Delphinus delphis. The sequence goes on from NC_082687.1 coordinate 135,446,416, forward strand.
GGGAGAAGGGAGGTGACAGGTGTAAGTAAGGAGGACTGGGTGCCTTAAAGGCGGGGCACCTCGTATCTCCCTGTACCAGCTTTCCAGTGGGCAGACAGACAGGTGAAATCAGGTGAAGTCAGGTGAACGTAGAGATGAACTGAGGTGAACAAACAGGCGAAGTCAGGTGAGCATATAGACACACTTAGGTGGCAAACAGGTGAAGTCAGGTGGCATAAGATGAATTCAGGGGGGCATATGGATGGAGTCGGATGGGCAGACAGGTGAAGTCGGGTGAGCACACAAATGAAGGGGCACTTGATCGAAAGTACTGTGAAAGGTTTACACTGAGCTGCCAGCCGCTCACGTTCACGCCTGTGAATCACGACCAAATTATCTACCACAGTTACTTCCCGTTAAATTGTGCTGTTCAGCTCGAGCCAGTGAAGGAGTTCTCTTCATTCTGATCGTATGCTCAAGGGAGTGTTCAGTCCCCGTGCCTCTGAAGTGTGTCAAAGGCAAAGAGAGCCGAGAGAGAGTGCTGGGTGCCTCAGAGCCGGCCAGACCAGCTGGGTTCCGGTTCCAGCTCCGAGACTGGCCGGTGACCTTGGCCAAGACCCATAACCTCTGTGGGACTTACTTTCACCATCTATAAAGTGGACGAAGTGGAGTGTTTGGCCTCAAAGCTTCCCCCAAGTCCTGGAATCGTACTCAGTCTCATAGTTCCTGGAAAAGGTTGATGATTTAAACCTCACATTTCTATTTACTGCATATAAGCCCATCTCATGGAGCCTGACCAAGCCCGAGTAGCCCCCTCTCGGCTCCAACACGAATCCACCAACCCCTCAGACCCACACCACACGGGGCTTCCCGGATCCTAGACGACCTCCCTCAGTGAGGAATTCCCATCTTTCTTTACTTTTCCTATTCATGAGTAATGACACATGGGTGGTTTTAAAGTTTACTTGTATCATTATAATTTTTAAATTTTATATTAGTCATCACCTGCTGAGTCCCTACAAAACTCCTAGGTCACCTCTATACCTACACCCACATAAGATAAGAACTTATTTTCCCCGTGTAGCAGTACATGGGGGAGCCAGGATTAAGACACGAGGCTTGGTTCTTTTAAACTTCTCAAGCTCTCCTGAACCCTACTCATCTTTTAGGACCCCCTCAAATATCCTCGAGGCCACAGGGCCAGTAAGAAGTGAGCCGGGCTTCTCGTTACATCTTCTGCATCATCTTGACTCTTAGTAGAATGCACTTGGAGAGCTCTTGCTCTGCCCTGGGCCTTGTGTGAAACATTGCATGTCTGGAGGTGAATGAGGCATGGCCTGTCTTAGGGAGCTCGCCTTCTAGTCAGGGAGACAAACCGATGCATGTTCTGGGACTCCCAGAACATGGAGACACAAAGTACCAGGGGAGCTTAGATAAAGATCCCTTCCACCTGGAGGGACCCAGGAAGGCTTCCTGGAAGAGGAGGCAGCTGTGCTCATAGTAAGATTTGGGCATGAGTTTTTCATGCAGTTAGATGTGTGTGCACATGAAGGTATGTAAATGGTTGTTGTTAAACCAGTGCATCCTGTCGGCTGGGCTTCCAAAACCCAGGCTTAATGCAAACTCTTCCAATTTTATGGCAGGTAGGTTTAACTTGTCACTTCCTATGCACATCGACAAGCAGTCCTTTTTCTCAGCTGGTAGAAATTGCTTTGCATATTTACCCACTTCTTTACAAAGTTATTTCTTGATCTTTTAAATTTCTCCCTCGGAAAGTCTCAAGGGAGGAACCGATCGTCTCTAATATCTACCTGTTTGGGAGCTATTTGGGGCATCAGTGAACGTCCTCGCATAATGGTGGGGCTTGGGGAGATGGGGGAAGAGTTGGAACAGTGTCTGGGGCAGGAGCCAAGCGTGACAAAAGCACGAATCCCAAACGCCTGAGGAGGGTGGATTTCTTGCATCCTGTAGAAGTTAGAGACCTGTGGGCCAGTTTTAGGAGGTGCAGGACAGTAGGAGACCATTCCCAAATGTCACTATTACCTGTGTGCTGGGCTGTATATTCTTTGCTTTATACACAAATCCTTACAACAGCCTTACAGGGAAGACCTATCATCCTTGTACAGATGAGGGAACTGAGGCTCAGAGAAGAGATTTGCCCAAGTTTATCCAGCGAGAGAGGGTGGACCTGAGACTTGAACCCAGATCTAACACCAAAGTCTTTTGGCCTTCCCGTGTCCTTAATTTTTTAAAAAAAGTTACAATAAGAATTTTTAAGGAAAACGACATTTAAAAAGCATTGTACAGGGCTTCCCTGGTGGCGCAGTGGTTGAGGGTCTGCCTGGCGATGCGGGGGACACGGGTTCGTGCCCCGGTCTGGGAGGATCCCACGTGCCGTGGAGCGGCTGGGCCCGTGAGCCATGGCCGCCGAGCCTGTGCGTCCGGAGCCTGTGCTCCGCAACGGGAGAGGCCACAACAGTGAGAGGCCCGCGTACCGCAAAAAAAAAAAAAAAAAAAAAAGCATTGTACAGAAAAATAACAAATTTAATACAGATTTTAATAAACATATGAAAAGATGTTCAGCCTCATAATGAAAAGCAAACCAAACAGCGAACGCACTTTTTTTTTTTAGTTCTTAAGTTGGTAAAAAACTGAGGCACCACCAATGATAATATCCCTTTTGACCGGGATATAAGGAAATAGGAGTTCTGGCAGTATGTGCTTCTCCTCACCTTATTGTTACGTTTAAAACAGAATGTTAAACCGAGGTCGGTGATCTTTCCATCAAAGACCATAGCAGACTGTGTCCTAAAGAAGAAACAAGGCATCTGTCGTCTTCTTGGCTGGCATGACACCTGGGGCACAGAAGCACTTGCTGTGAGGGGGAGCCTGCCTAACGGTGGCTGGACCTGGTCATTTGAGGCCCATCAAACCTCGCCAGCCAGGGCCAGGAGCGCCATGCTGACCAGCACTTGGGCCTGCCCTGGGCGCTGTCCACGGTGCTGACCCAGCTAAGCCGCTACGCCACTCGGTGGCGCCCTTAGGGGCCCCGGCCAGGTCCTCCTGCGCCGAGCGTGGACTCCTGCTGCAGAAACCTACCCTGACCCCGAGTCCTGCACGGCGCTTGCTTACTGAAGACAACTCAAACACTGAAAATAGTATTATACCTGTAAAGCCACCACCTAGAGGTGGTCTCTTGTAATATTTTGATATATTTCCTTCTTGTCTTTTTTTCTAGGAATCTTTAGGATGTCATTGAGACACTTTTATACTCTGAATTTTCATCATATGAGTTTTTCCCCATATTATTAAGAATGCTTTGTAATGATGATGTGGCCATTTTTACAGTTAGCTGCCATATACTGGAGACATTTGATGTTCTCAGCATGACCTTAAGGTATTTACAAACATTAATTCTAATACACAAAAGAACTTCGAAGGGAAAGTGGTATTATTCCCAACTGTACAGATCGTGAAACTGAAGCTCAGAGAGGGTAAGTAAATTGCCCTGGATCACACAGCTCAGTAAGGGGCAGAGATGGTTTTGAATCAGTAGATGTCTGATGACAAAGGCCATGACCTTGCCATTGCACCACACTGCCTTCAGCAGTCCTTTACATAAAATGGTTAAATAAACCATGCATATATGATAATTCACTTACCCATCACTGGGTAGTTGGACATCTAGATGGCTTTGTGTTGTCACATAGAATATTGTTAAAGATGAAAGGATCGCAGAAGTTTGAGATTTGGAGACCCCGAGGCATGACTGGTGTCTTTCCACTTCCCCCTCTATGAGTATGCTACGTCCGGCAAGAGAGTGTGCAGCCTTGCTTGAATGCCCCCCTTCCCACTGAATCCGCTGCCTGGACCAGTCCGTTCCATTAGCAACTACAGCTGTGGTTTTAGCCTAGAAGCAGTCTGAGTGGTCCGTTCGATCACGGCCACCCACACCCCACTTCACTGTCCTTCCTATGCATGGGCTCCCCTCAGGTCAGGTCCCCGCCCACCCTGGGCTCACCCGTCGAACATGGGGCCGTGGCTTCCCAGCACCTGGCACAGAGCAGATGCTCGACACACATTTGTTGACGTGAAGACAACTGGCTCCGTGTTCCTGAGGACCTTGGCAAAGTTAACCCAGCTCCAGAGAATTGCCCAGAAACACCTCTGCCTGGGACACCAAGCAGATCCAGGACGGGCCAGCCTGAGACAACAGCTGCCCTGTGCGAAGATGCAGGAGTTGTGGAAGGGCCCAGCACACCTGCCTGTCACCATCCTGACCCCACCTCAGGTGCGTCCTAGGGTTTGAAATGATTCCCAAGTGTCGAGTCTTCCTTTCCTTCCGATGTGAGGGGCGCCACTGGAGAGCTTGCTTTCGGGAGTGGGCAGGCAACACAGTGGTTTGCTCCGGATGGGACATTATTATGAATTCCAACCCCTCTCTCCACTCTCTAGAGGACTTCAATTAAACAGGCTAAAACATGGGCTCGATTCGCACACGTCACCCGCCATGTAAGAGCAAAGCAGAGCCACACCCTGGGCGTCACGCTCAGCCCAGGCGTCCTTGTCCCCTTGAGGCTCATATGCGGTCAGTTTCATCACCAGCCTTGGTACAGTGCAGAGAGCACAGGGTCTGCGGCCAGAAGACCCAGATTGCGCCTCTGATGTGCTGTGTCTTACGTGCGGCCCCGATGTCTCGATGTCCTCACTTGTTCGTTTGTAAAATAGGATTCATAAGACCTGCTCCAGAGACAGATGCTTGGAGGACCGAGACAGTGTCTGTGGCCATGCTTTGCAGACTCTAACATACAAGTGTCTGTATTAAAGCAGTGTCTTCGTCTTCTTCATTCACAATCCATATGCCGGCTCCTAACATGGTGTCTGTCCCGTGGCAGGTGTTCCGGAAATGTCAGTGGAATAAACCGTTATTAGTAGTAGTAACAAATCATGGTCGCTGAGAAGAAGTAGGAATTCCTTCTTATCAGTGACAAGAGGATGGGAATTCCAGTGGCCTCTGAGTTGGGCATGGAGGGAGCATGGATAAAGTGGAGTTAGGCATCTGAAGGCACCATCTCCCGACCCTACAACTAGATCTGTGTCCAACACCCGTCATGCTTTGGAAACGGAGAGTACGTTTCAGAAAAAGCTGCTTCCACGCCACGGCAGGCTGAAAGAGAGATGTCTAATAGACATTTAGTCCTAGTCAGGAACTTAGATGCTCCCGCGTCAGCCCTCACCTTAGAGGAGGCACGCTGAGGTCTGGAGAACGTAAGGGACTTGCTCAAGGTTGTACAGTGACAGAAATGAGGATAATTCAGTTTCTGGGGGTAACAAGTCGGTCCCTCTGCCGCTCCTACTGCAGGGAATGAGGCTGCCTCCACGGCCACAAAAAGTGCCAGTGAGATCACGTGCCTACCTCCCCATCCCAACCCAGGGCCGAAACCACAGCCGGGCTCCACTGGAGGGAGTGAATCCAAGCCTGGGTAGGTTTGCAGGCAGAGTTCCGAGAGCGCCGTAGTTCTGCAGCCCTCAATAGAGTGCACGTGAGGTTTCCAAACTGAAATAAACGCCGCCGTCACCCAGTTGAACTGAGAATGTCAATGTCATTTGCCTAATGATGTGGACTCCGTTTATAGCCCCCGATGCCAGGCGCTAAGGGATGTCAAAATAAGGAAAGCACGTTGCAAAACACAAAGGGAGGTGCACCTGTGTCGTCAGTATCTCGTTGTGACTCTTGGTGCCGCACCCCCACACTGAGGGAGAGAGAGGTGACGTCATTCTCGGCCGATATGTCATAGGTCCTCAAAATTGCTGTGTTGGATGCACGAGAAGATCAGGGAGAGGAAAGCAAAGATCTGAGAGTGTGAAAATGAAGAATGTAATTTCCCCTTTCGGGCCATATTTTCCGCAGCAGAAAACGAACATAATGGGCTGTGGCGGCTCTTGCATCTCCCTGATGTGGGGTCGTGGCTCCTCTCAGGAAGATGGGGGCTTGGGGTGAACTTTCACCCCTAATGGGGTCGCATTCCTGCAACAGCCATCGGACTGCAAAGGAAGGGTTTGGACCAGCTCATGGGAGGGGAGCGCTGGTCACAGAAGCAGCCAGAGAAGGTGAACCCTCCTGGGCAGGGCTCCTCCCCACATCAGGCAAATCACTTCCGCCAACTTTCTGTGTGTCTCTTGTGTCCCAGCGCGGCTGAAACTCCAGGACAGATAACTGCGCTATCACGGGACCCCGGGGGTTGCAGACGCAGTCTACAGATTATGGTCATTGCATTATTCCTTTTTCATCATGCATCTTTGCATTCGAGAATTACTTGCAGCGTTTTCATGTTTTATAATTGTATTTGCTACCATCGCGAAGGCGGCCGTGTAGGTGAATGGCTTTTCACAGTGGTTTTTATTCCAGTCCCTCCCACTCCGGAGGTAGTTGTGAATCACCTTTGGATTGGCTGGCATTCATCCTGAAGGCTGTGTTAGGACGAGTGTGCAGATGGTGCCGTGACGAGGCACAGTGACAGCAGTGGGGACAAGGTCAGGTGGTTCTGACTTTGTGGAATGGCCGTGTGTACTGGGAGTTTGTTTTATAGACTCCACTGAATGACAACTTGTGAATATAGATTTTTTTTTTAATGTAGAAGATATAGCTCTTTTTGATATAAATTGACTTATTTATTTTCTGTTTTGGCTGCGTTGGGTCTTCATTGCTGCGCACGGGCTCTAGAACGCAGGCTCAGTAGTTGTGGCGCATGGGCTTCGCTGCTCGGTGGCATGTGGGATCTTCCCGGACCAGGGCTCGAACCTGTGTCCCCTGCATCGGCAGGCGGATTCTTAACGACTGAGCCACCAGGGAAGCCCCCAATATAGATTTTTGAGTCACCCCTTTTGCCCCAAGCATCCAGGGGGTGCTCGGCGTGCTTGATTCTTAGCATTGTAGAGGTGCCTTTCACCAATCCGATTGTTCATTTATTTTGTCTGACGTTCCCCCTCCTTATGGTAAAATGTCTTCATTCACAAGGATGGCTCTGACATTTGTTTCCTCTCTCTCTGTCCTGGCTGAGCTGAGCTGAGCTGCTCCGACCTGTAAGATTCCCTCTTTGTCTTTGGTGATCTCTCCTTTCTCTGTCCTGGCTGAGCTGAGCTGAGCTGCTCCGACCTGTAAGATTCCCTCTTTGTCTTTGGTGATCTCTCCTTTACACTTGCGCTGGCTGTTTACTCAGCAACACTTACGACTTTGAGGATGGATCCCCGGCTCTAATCTTTAAGGCCATTTTTCTCTCCTGTTAATTTTATTTGTCTGTCTTCTTCTGCTACCTGCTGGGAGAGTTTCACAAGCATTTCTGAATATCCCTGATTCTTTTTTGACACCTACCTTCCCTGCCTGCCCCCCTTGACCATTTAAATCCCACTCTTACCCTGAGGTTTTCCTTTCAGTCTCCTCTTTCTGAAAGCCTGTTACGTTCTCACATCCTCCTGAGGATGCCAGCTGGAAGTTTCCTTCCCTGTTACCCAGGTTTTGGAGGGAAGTCCTTTTCAGAGAGAATGTCTTTCTCTGAATTTTCAGGATAATGTTCCTTTACCTCGGCTGTGGCATTCTTCCAGAAGCGCCATGCTAGTTTTTTCTTCTGTTTTTCTATTTACCCATCTTTGACAAAGGAGAACGTTACCCAGAGCAGAAGGGAGGTGTGGGTTTGCTCAGCCCCACCTGCTATCCACTTGGGTCTGAGCCACTCTGGTCCTCGGGCCCCTGTCGGGGAGTCTCAGCGTTCGGAGCCTTGTTCCATGTGCTCCGTGGCACCTACAGTTCCGCCGGCCAAGGTCATCTCTCCTTGATGTGTGTCCCTCTCTCTGGTCTTGGAGAATTCACGAGAAGCTACAGACCCAGCGCGCCCTGCCCCTACGGTGACATCTGCCTCTTGCCAGGATGCGACGGGCCCCTTACCAGAGCCCCCGGCTCCTGTCACCTGCTCCTGGAGAGCTTTTGTCACCCAGGGGATTTAGCAAGAGAGGGTCTGACGGGAGGGTCTGGGGCAGCACTCGAGCCACGTCAAGACGGCCCCTGCCGTTCCTGACGGGGATGGATTTGAAAGGCTGGAGTGTTCCGAGGCTGCTCTGTGTACAGGCTCAGATCCGCCCACAGAGCACGCAGCCAAGCCCCCGAGGCTGACGATAACACTGGGACCTTGGAGCTGGCGAGGTGGGCCGTCTTCCTGATCCCACTTCTCCATAAAGGGATGGAGCCCCGGAGACGGCCACACCTACACAAGTGGCCAGCCAGGGGCTGGAAGCCAGGAGTATCCAACGCTTGATCCTTGCTCTTTTCCTGCCAAAAAAGAAGGAAAAATACGACCAGCATCTCCCCATCGGCCTCGCTCTGCTTGTTGTTTTGCACTGTGCCACAGGCAATTAATCGCAGGCGATTAACAAGTCCCCAAGCTTTCCTTCCACATAACATGCTCCCGTCACAACTGCAAGGACGAGGGTGGGGAGACTGTGGGACAGGGGCGCCCACGGACAGCCAGGAAGCTCATCTGGCAGTATCTGAGCTCAAGCGGTGTTCAAAATGCAGCAACGGGCTCGTTTTCTGTGGAATTCTGCTGTGATTCCCATGGTGGCCGTCAGTACTCATGGGGTGGGGGAAGGCTGGACCTCAGGAAGCCCTGGTCCCACAGGGTTAGGGCTATGCAGTGGAGAGTCAAGGACGGCAATGCAGCCAGACGGGTTCATGTGAGCTCTGGCTCTGCTGTGTGACCTTGGGCAAGTCACTTCACCTCTCTGTGCCTCAGTTTCCTCATCTGTAAAATGAGGATGATGACGGTTGCTTCTTCCCAGTATTGTGATGGGAATTATATTGGCTAATCCCTTAGAACAAAACGCAAACACCTCCAGTACTTCATGTATAAAGACCAGTATTGGGCTTCCCTGGTGGCGCAGTGGTTGAGAGTCCGCCTGCCGATGTGGGGGACGCGGGTTCGTGCCCCGGTCCGGGAGGATCCCACATGCCGCAGAGCGGCTGGGCCCGTGAGCCATGGCCGCTGAGCCTGCGTGTCTGGAGCCTGTGCTCCACAATGGGAGAGGCCACAACAGTGAGAGGCCCGCGTACCACAAAAAAAAAAAGACCAGCATCATTAGGAGTAATCATTTCTTACAACCCAGTGCTCCGTGGGCTCTGCTGGGCACGTGGTAGGGCCTCCCTCACCCTCCTCACGTGCCCCCGTCGTTCTCCCAGAGGGAAAGCGACAACGGACACCCCAGCCCCAGTCCTCCACTGGCTGCTCAGCTGACACCCGCAAAGCTGGCCAGGCCATGCTCAGAGCTAAAAATAATAAAAACAGCAAGTGACGCTCAGCCCTCAGAGACAAGCAAGAAGTACTCAGAGATTCAGACCCCACTCCTTCCCCCAGATCTCGGGAGGGATGAGAATGCAATGAAAGGCAGGTGAGTGGTTTCTCTAGAGTCTCCCGTGAGCGGATCTGAGGTTCCTTTCTCAGAAAAGCATCCTTGACTGTGAAGAGGGACAGCTCCGCAGACCCAGGTCTGTACTGGCTGACGCCAGCGCTGCTCCTGCTGTCCCCTCCCTCCTTTGCAGGTCACCAGTGGATGGCGATGTGGCCTGCATCCTGTGCCGGGCACTGCCGTGGAGAAGCGTGGTGTCGGGCTCATCACACGTCACCACGCTTCTCCACGTGGCTGCTTCAGAAGGGCTTTGTCTTAGCCCCTCTGAAGATAAACACGGGCCAAGTTAAATAGTTGTGCTGAGTCCACACGAGGGCTCAGTGTCCAGTTGCTTAGAAGCGTGTTTCGAAGAATGTTTAAGACCCCAGGAACGTACCTGAGTGAAAAAGCTGGAACCGAAAGTATGCGTGTCCATCTCCTAATTTACCAGAAGTAAGATATGTGTGCCAAGAAAAAGACAAAATGCCTCAATATATGAATCTATCTCATTTTCATTTTCCACTTTACATTTTCTCTTATGTCACCAGTAATGAACGCGTCTCTTCTAATTGGAGAGAAAGGACTAGACCCGTATCTCTATCACTGTCTCTATAATATTCGGTTTTTTTTTGAATTGAGGTGAAATTCACTTAACATACCGTGAGCCACGTCAGGTGAACAATTCTGTGGCATTTAGTACGTTCTCGGTGCTGTGCAATCAGCACTTGTATTTAGTTCCAAGAAACGTGCATCTCCCTGGAAGCACACTCTGCCCCCAGTTAGCAACCCCTCCCGTCGCCAGCAGCCAGCCGTCTGCTTTCTGTCTCTCTGGGTTGGCCCGCTCCGGACCTGGCACAGAAATGGGCTCACAGAATATGTAGCCTCGGGCGTCCGGTTTCTTTCCTGTAGCCTCAGGTTCTTGAGCCTCTCCCGTATGGTAGCAAGTGTCACGACTTCACTTCTTGTTACGACCGAGTGATATTCCGTTGCGCCAATATGCTGCATTTTGTGTGTCCGCTAATCCACTGCTGGACACGTGGCTTGTTTGACCTCTGGGCTCTTGTGAACAATGGTCTCTGAATGTGCATGTATGTGTTTGTCTTTAATTCTTTGGGGGTTTATAGCTCAGGTAAACATCATTCTTGAACCATGTTGAAGGCCTGTGAGCCTCCGTGTGATGCCAGGGGCCTCTGTGATGGAGGTCGGGACCTAGGTCCAGTTCTGGACACCCACGGGAGTACTTTCAACCCTCAGGGCAGCCCTGCGAGGCAAGGACCGCTATTATCCCTGTCCCAGAGAGAGGAAACGAAGGCCCAGGGATACTGAGTAACTCACCTGAGCTCATTCAACCAATAAGTGGCAGAGGGGGATTTGAACCCAGCACGAGGCGCGGGAGGCGTACGAGCAGAGGCCAGGCAACCCCCTGGAACAGTATCGTGGAGATGTGTCTGGTCTTGGATGGTGGCCGACGTCCTGCCGCCCTCAGATGCCGGGTCTCTGGGCTGTGGTGTTGGTCTGGGTTGGAAGAGGAGGTGGGCTGAGGGTTTCTGGGTTGTGGGTAACTGTCGCCTCCTCAGCTGCTCTGTGACCTTGGGGTGAGCCCGGGTCTCCTCTCTGACGGTGGGGACCATGTTCAAGCAGGTACTTGGTCCATGGGGCGGTGGGTTGCTGAGGCCCAAGGCGGTTGCCTGCAGGGTTTCCATAGAGACCCACTCTGCCTGGAGGCACCGCCCCCCAGGCACCCCAGTCTGGCGCTCACAGCAGGGGAGAAGGTGGGTACCTTCTGGATTCAGCCTGTTTGCCTGTATCCCCATCACTTTGAAAATAGGAAGTGGCCAGTCAGGGAGACTGTCCTGCCACCTCTACTTCCTGCCCGTGGGGCTATCAGGATGACAGCGGCTCAGCTGGTCCCACCCCTGCCCGGGTTGGTGGGGTCCTCCGAGCAGATCTGGCCTGCGCTGGGAGAGTTCCAGCATCCTCTCCCTCAAGTCCCGTGTCTTACGAGCTGGACTGTCCTCAGGGATATGGAGCCGACATCTTTTTTAAAGAATCAATCTGTCATCTCAATGCCAACAACGAAAAAAGATGAATTGCTTTTCTGTAACAACAGAATGCACTTTTTCAGGCCTTTAAAACCAGTTTCTCTAACTGTAAAAGGTGGCCCTGAGGATTTGTCGCAGCTCCCAGAGACAGAGGTTTCCTGTCTGTCTGACAGCCTACGATGTCCTCGGTCCTCCCTCCGGGGTCCCCAGGGAGAGGAGCCAGCAGGCATGAGAATGGCCGCCCGTCTGGTCTCTGCATAAGGAACTAGCTGATTAGTGAGCGTCCTCCGGGGTCAGCAAATCCTCTCTTTTGTTTCAGCAGCCAAGCCGCAGTGATGTCCCGTCTCTCGAGTGTCATGCCAGAGGCAGCTTGGGGCTGTGAAATGTCTTGGGCGAAGCTCGCCTTGGGTTTCTATAGGTTGATGAAACATGTGGCTGCTGGTGTGTTTTGTATTAGAAGGAAAGGCTGTATTTTAACTTGGACTCTGAGTAGGTGGCCTCTTATACATGGAAATCTCTCCATGTGTCCTGGGGTCGCCGGGCTCAGGGAGCAGGCCCTGGGGTTCGCTCTGGCCCGTGCACATTTGAGGACCCGAAGAATCAGCTTTCCAGAGCTTTTAGGGTCGACCTGGTCCTAAGGGAGCTGCAGCTGGGAACCCAGTTTGGAATCTGCTGCATGATACCCAGAGGACCAAGGTTTGTCTGTGGTTGAAGACCCCCCTTCTGACTGCATTTCAGGGGACTTGCAAGGGCTTGCCTTGTCCACAGACAGTAGTTGGTGTAAAAGTCTTTGTAAAGGCATTTATTTTCCATCTTGGAAAACTGGTGTCAGACATGCCTTCAGGGAGAAACTAGTCAGGACTCCTGCCTTGGAGGAGGAGGATCTGGTAGAGAAGACGGACACATGTCCACCCATGCACCCACGCACCCACCCATGCATCCCTGCATCCCTGCATCCACCCACGCGTCCATCCATCCATCCACAGCACAGTGCGGTGAATGCCCAGACAGTGGTGTGGGAAAGATTTCTGTATTATTTTGCTTTCAGTTTGTTCTGTTCCTTTTCTCTCCGAGCACAGAGGAGCTGGCTACTAACACAGCCCTGGTTGGGACCCTTCACAGAGGACACGAAAATGAAGTTGCTTCTCTTGGCGGGGGCGGTCACTGGCAATTCAGAGATAAGTGGATGAGCATTGTGGGCCCAGGGAACAGCACGTGCAAAGACACAGAGGACTGAAAGAGTGTAGCCTGTTGGGGAGATGGGGAGCCTCCCAGTGAGCCTGGTGCCCTGGCAGGAGGGGGAGAGGTGGGATGAAGCAGCCAGCAGGGAAGGGTGAGGTTATGAGGGCCCTGGACGCTGTGTCAGAGAGTCTGATGGGCTTTTTGTCCCGGTCAGAGCCCACAGATTCCATGTGGGAGGCCAGTTAGGCCATTGCAATAGCCCAGGGGTGAAATCTGGCATTGACAACGAGGGCGGAGAGGTTGGGAGAGACTTAGGGCATGGAATATTTGTACTGATGGCTGACTGTATTAGTAATAACAACAATACTAGCATGTGGTAATAGGTGACATTTATGGGTGTGACCCTTGGATAAGCACCTTTCTAAGCATCTTGCATATAGTAATCCTCACAGTGACCTAAGCAGTGGGAACTACTATTATCCTCCTTTGACAGATGAGGAAACTGAGGCTCAGAGAGGTTAAGTAATATAGCTGAGGTCACACAGCTGGGAAATGGCAGAGCAGGATTTGAACCCAGATGGTCTGGATTTGTCTGGAGACAAACAGGAAGATTCGGCAGATCTGTGCGTGAACCGGGGTGGGTCGGGGGGAGAGATGATGCCACTGGAGGAGCCAGGAGATGTGGAGGGAAAGGACTGGCAGGACGTTGAGAAAAGGAAGCCGGGAATGGGAGTGGCCGTTTACCACTGTTTCCAGGGTGCATCTCTTCAGCATGAGTAGAACAAGAGAAAGAAACACGGCTTTACTGGGGTATGTGTGCCCTGCTGGGGAGTCAGCCATGCTTATTAAGAAACATTAGACCGAAAACGCGACCTTCTCCTGCAGTTTGCCCCAATAGTAAATAATGACTAATTTGAATTTAAGTATGTGGTAGAACATTACGCTGTGATCCCTTCTTCTGGGAGGGACCCGGGGTGTTTGATTACTCAACGAGGCATGCACATTCACGGCTGCGCTTTCATCTTGCCAATGGGATTCTCTTTGTTACTTGCTAACTCTAAGAAGGAAAGGGCTTGTGAACAGTCTCCGCGGGCCTGTGAGTCCAGGGACTTGGCTCTCCTCACAGGAGCTGGGGGTGGGGCGCTGGGTACATTGTGAACCGTTTTCACGTGCTTTGTCACATGCAAACACAGTGGATGAGGGAGGGAGATAAACGTACCCATTTTTGAGATGTGGAAACTGAGGCGGGAGAGAAACTGGCAAAGACACGCTGCTAATAGGGAATGGGGCTGGGCTCAGCATCACCTCATCCTGTGACCCTTTCCTGCCCTGGAGACCTCCATTCACTCGTCCAATCCACAGACGTCACCGAGCTCCCACCAGGGGCACAGGGCAATGGTGGCCTAACGGTGCCCCCAGCATAGGAGGCTCACGGCAAATACCCGTGGAAGTGAGTTGAGTGGATTTGAACTGAGCTCTTAGCCTCGTGCTCTGCCCACGGGAGAGGCTGTCCTGGCTAAACTGGGTCCCACACCCCTTTCCCGCCGGACCGTTTATGAGCAGAAAACCAGCCTAAGCATGAGCACGGCGGTTTGGCATTTGACTTCATATTCACACACTGTTGGTAGAGCCCGCTTTGGAAGGCAGAGTCATGGCCCCTCTTTCCTGGAACCTGTACCTGTGTCCCCTGACGTGGCAGAAGGATGATCCCAGAGGATCCTGGTGGCCCCATCCTCTCACACCGGTCCTTAAAAGCAGAGATCGTTCCTGGGCCTGGTTGGAGGGAGACGTGACTTGTAAGAATGGCAGAGCCGGTGTGCGTTACTGGATTTGAAGATGGAGGTGGGGGCCATGAGGCAAGAAATACAAGGAATGCAGGTGCCCCTGGGAGCCGGAAGAGGGAAGGAAACGGATTCTCCCCGGAGCTTCTGGAAGGAGCTCAGCCCTGCCCACACCTTGACATTAGCTCAGCGAGACCGTGTTCAACTTCTGACCTTCAGGACCGTAAAGTAATAAACGTGTCTTGTCTTAAGCCACTTGTGGCCATTTGTCATGGGAGCCATAGAACACTAGGCATCGCTGTATTTAAAGGAGTTAACTTCCTTATCGTTGAAATGTAGAAAATATCTGCTTTGCAGCTTGCCGGCAGTTTAAATCCAAAAGTGGTTTTGCAGACATGATGTTAGCATGGCCGTGTTATCTGACCCCAGGCCGCTCGGTGATGTGTCCTGTCCAGAGGCCGGCTCTCTGGGCTCTCTGTTGGGGAGACAAGTTGAAAGGGCCCCCAGGCACATGGCGGCGAAGCCGGGACTGGACCCAGCCACACTCTCTCTCTGTCCTCCCTCCCTCTGTTCTTCCAAACGGCTCTCCCACCCCAGCTTCCACTTCCTCTCTCCTCCCTCTTCCAAACCACCTACGTTTCTTCCCTCCCCTTCTCCTTCCCGCCTCCCCCTTCCTGCGGGTGTGTCCACAGCCTAAGACTTTTCACCAACGCATAGAGCTGTCATCCCATTTTGCAGCCCAGCCTGGGAGCTGTCTGGAGTCCCTCCAAGACTGGCGGCCCCTCTGCTCCATCTGGTCCAGCGGGGAGATCTCCGGAGGAGCCTCTGGAAGGCTTTTGGGGGGTGGTTTTCGGCACAGCTAGTGAGGCCCAAGTTCAGCCATTAATACAGGAACCTCCAGCCCTGGGCCCGGGAGGAGCGGACACTCGTCCTAACTCGGCGGGCGGGGGAGTGGAGAGCTGGGGTGGGTTCGTGGGGCCGAGTCTCCAGCCCCATCAGCCCCCGGCCGCTCCTAGGCCCCTGCCAGCAGCCCTCTGGAAGCTGGCTCGCGAGGACGAAGCCGGTAGTGGGGTAGAGGCCGTGTTAGATTTGATGCAAATCCTATCCCACCCCCACCCTACCCCGCAGGGCTTCCCGAAGCAGCCCCCAGGCCCTGGAATCCCGGTGCAGGCCTGCAGCCCCGCAGGTCTCTGGTCAGGGGTGCCCACCCCACGGACGGGTGGGTGGGTTTCCTACAAACGCCCGCTGCCCTCCTCCGGCCGTGGGGCACTCGGATCCGCGCTTCCATTTCTCTGGGCTTCTTTGTCAACCTCCAAGGGACATTCAAGACCTCCTCAAAGGTTTATACGGGGCCGTTTCAGCGGACAAACAGAAAACCCCAGCAGGCTGCGGGCGAGGGAAAAAAGCCTCCTTTAAATTGGCAAAGCAACCAGGAAGCCGCCAGGCTGTCGTGCTCGAGGCTTTTCAACACCACAGGCAGCCTTGAGTTTCTCTTCTTTATAGTTTGAAAAGACCGGCCTCGGGTTTAGACAGCAAAGCCCCTTTCATTTTCTCCAGGGCTCTGTTGTTTACAACGCTGGTCCTGTTCATTAGTTTCGTGGGCTCCACCAACTGGCCACTTTCAGCCCTCTGTTGCTACTCTAATGATCATCTTTTTTTTTTTAAGTGCAGGCTGCACTGGGATACACTGGTGTATCTGGAGCCAAACAGGTCAGTTCTACAACCAACTCACTAATCCTATGACCACAGTAATGAACTTGGGCTCCCCCGCCTGGGCATCCCCCGCCCCTTGAATAAAGCAGGAGGGCAGAGGGACCGACGTGTCTAGCGCTCCCCCCACCTCCAGTTCACCTTTCCTTCGGCTGCGTGGACATCGGAGCTCCCCAGCCCCTCACAGCAGGTGTGGCCATGTGGGAGGGGAAGTCACGGGGGTCTCTTCCAGGGGAGCACCGTGAAAAGCCCACGTGCAAATCTCCAGTCGCCCTCCCCATCTAACGACTGGGAAGGGCAAGGGTCCAGAGAGCAGAGCCTCTGCTGGCCTGGATCCCGGCATGGCTGCCTGGAGCAGAGCCTTTGTCAGCCTTCGACTGACACGTGGTACAAACAGCACAGAAACCTTTGATGTGTCAGGTCGCTGGGACTGCAGCCTGGATTTGCAGCCAAACCTATCCCATCCTTTCTAAAATATAATCCTTATTTCTGCTGTTGTGAGGATTTGTTGAATGAATGAATGACATAAACCGCCAAGCAGAATGTCCGGCTCCTGGTAGGTGTGCCATGAACGCTAGAAATTTCCGCACTTGAAAGTAAATGCCAGTTTACAGGGGCAGCTCTGGTTCTGTACCACTGAATAGCAAAGCACCAAGCTTACTGGCTCAAAACACCAATTGGTTCTTATCTCCCAGGCTTCTGTGGGTTGACTGGGCTCAGCTGAGCGGCTCTTGCTTGAGTCTCCCGTGTAGTCTTGGTTGGATGTTGGCTGGGCTGCTCTCATCTGAAGGCTCGACTGGGCTGGGCGACGTCGCTCCCTCCGTTGATATCGGCAGGTGGCTGAGGGCTCATTTGGACTCTTCCGCCGGAGCACGTATACACCTGTGTGTGACCTCTGCATTGATGTGGGTGTCCTGGTGGCTGAGTTCTGACAGGGGACATTTCTAAGCATCTCAAGAGGCCCAGACAGACGTGAAAGACTTCTTCTGATCAGAAGCCCCAGAACGTCACTTCTGCTGCGTTCCTTTGGCCAAGGAAGTCACCGAGACCAGCCCAGAATCAGGGGAGGGGAAAGAGGCTCTGCCACTTAGCGGGGGGGGCAGCCAGGTCACGCCTCACAAGAGCGGGTGAGATGGGAGATACCACAGCGATTGTTGTCGGCAAATGCAGTCTGCTGCAGGTGCCTGTAATCAAGGGGCAAGAACACCTGTTGATGTCATCACACGTGGACTCATCCTGGGGGGGCGGGGGCGTAAGTTCACCCAGCCGTCCTGGTCCCCTTCCAGGCCTTCCTTCCTGGTCCCCCGCCTCTCACTCTCCAAGTGTTGGCTCTGCCGTCTTCGCCTCTGGCCGGGCTTCACAGCCCTTTAAAGACCAGATGGGTTCCAAGTGATGCGGGGGCTCAGAACCCTGCAGAGACCGGGCCACGCCGAGGGCGCCTGCGAGGCGGGGGCGGCCCCAGCTGGAGTGAAAACAAGGCCAGACTCTGCAGTAGCAGGCGGAGATGCCATTCGCCAATTAATACGGGAGCCTACAGCTGAGCCGTTGTAACTTACTGTACAGAAATTGCCCAATTTTAAAATAATACTGTCATTATGGGTAGACTCGTCGACCGCAGCGATACCTCGGCCCCTCTTGGGAGCCTGTGCAGGAGAAGATGCCACGCGGAGAATCACCGCTCATAAAGCGCAGGAGGGAGACCACATGGGCGATTACTGGAACCGTCCTGACATTTTCCACTTCGAGGCGGTTTTCAGTTTGTTCATTCATTAGGCCTCTCTTGAGCGCGTTTGTCTGCCTGGACCTGCGAAAGATCAGGGGATGCCAAAATAAAGACACTCAATTCCTGGCTTCAGATGTCCCTGGTCTCTAGGGAAATATGAATAAAACAAGGACAGAGAAGGATGGGATGGATGGTCCAGAGTGAGGGCGCTGGGCCCCCATCCCAGTGCGGATGCCGACAGCTGTACGCCTTGGGGAAGCACCTTGGCCCCTGAGCTGCAGTCGCCCTGTGCCTCCGTTTCCCCATCAGTAAAACAGGTGCAATTGTCTACCTCGGTGTCGGGGGGGTTCACGAATACAAATGGTCATCGCCTGCCGCAGGATCTGCCCGTGGCCTTGAGTGGGAAATAAAGTGAATGCACTTGCAGAAATTACAGAATGAATGGTGGGCTGCCCACCTCTCTCGTGGGTCACAGAGGGGGTGCTGATTTGGGGTGTCGGGGGCTTTCCTCGTCAACACCGGCCCTACACGGGGGTTCCAGGTGGAGTTCTGAGCATCTAAGAGGCGTGCCCTGGGGTCTGATGCTGCCTCATTAGCCGTTGATCCTTCAAGGGGTGCGTCGTCCGGGCGCCTCAGCTTCCTCATCTGCAAAATCAGGACGATGACAGTGGCAACTTCGAGAAGCTGTCTCAAGGACTGAAGGAGATGGGACGTGAGCTGTAGCAGATCAGCGCGTGAGGCGCGCTCCCCAGCACCGCCTCTCAACTCTCCGTGCAGTTCTGACACTGTCACCTGGGGTCAGCACAGACCCCGCAGGTTAAGGGCTCCGTTGCAGAAAGCTGACCCCCTTCAGGCAACGGTTCCAAGTCCCGGGTTGTCACCTGTGCTTCTGACAGATCTGCTGCTAAATCAGGGGCTTCCCACACCCCCTTCCCCGGGGCTGACCATTTGCTAGAACGACTCACAGAGCCGGAATAGAGCGTCACTTACTCCTGCTGGTTTGTTATAAAGGACACAAGTCAGGACAGGCAGGTGAAGAGCTCCCCAGGGCAAGGTGGGCTCTGGGGGGTGGGGTAGGGGCCTCTCAGCACCTGGATGTGTTTGCCAACCAAGAAGCTCTGGAACCCACTGTCTGGCGATTGTATGGACGCTTCCTTACATAGGCGCGACCGCTTACATCTTTGGCCCTTGGTGATTGATCTCAAGCTCCAGCCCTTCTCGCTTTGATGGAGAGAAGGGTGGGGGGAGGTTGACAGTTCGGACCCTCTAATCTCGCCTTGGTCTTGCTGGTGACCAGCCCCCATCCTGAAACTATCCACAGGCCCCCAGCCCCCAGTCCTCTCATTAGCATATGAAAGAAACTCTTACCCCTCCAGAGATTCCCAAGGTTTTAGGACTTGTGTGGCAGGAACCCGAACGAAGACCAAGTAGACACTTCTCATTCTGCCACACCCAGACGCCATCTCCTCGCTGTCCTATACAGCGGTACAGGGGGGAGTGGGTCTGTTTATTCTAGTGTCCGTGCGCTCACAGGTGCTCACTGAATGCTTGCTAGGTGCCAGGTGCCCGGATGCACCTGGATAGTTCATGGTGCACCAGGAGTGGAGGCCAGTGACTGCCCTCGGGGGTCGCGGTCTGGCGTCTGTGTTGCCCTGGGCCTGTGGGGATGCACAAGTGCCCGGCACTGCTCTCTCCATCTCCCCCATCCTGCGTTACTGCTACAGGAACTGACAGGTGTCTGTTAGGTCTGCATGACTGCCAATGAGGCTTTCATTGGCGTGAGCAGCGCCCCTCCTCACAGATTGGACTCGGCAGCATTTTGCACCTTTTAGTCGGTTCTGCCGCTTTCAGAAGACATAAAACAACTCTACGTTGGATTAGCAGAAACCAAGCATATTAAAGAGTGGATCTGTGAGCCTGGCACAGATATGTGCGACGGGGGATGTTCAAGGACCTTCTGCGAGGAAAGCGGCTGCGGAGGGATCCGAGGAGATGCTAAAGGCAGAGGGCGTGGTTAACGCCTCCCCCGCGCGAGGGCAGCTTCCTCTCCTGGCTGACGCCCAGACAGTGCTCTCCGCTCGGGTGGCTTCTTATGGGGCCTTGCCAGACCTGCGTGTCAGATTCTGTCTGCAGAGTGTCTTTGGTGCCAAGACTCAGCTCTTTGACTCAGGGAAAGCGCTGTTTAATTGGCAGGCTCAAAAAGATACCCAGTTCTTCCAGGTAAATTGGCCTGGAAGAACCTGTTCTTTCAGATTTTCTCTCCTTTTGTGCAGTAACCTGTTTCCATCCTCCCTCTGACAAGCTCGTTAATTTTTAAATGTAATTTAAAAGGAACGTTCTAGGAGGAAGCCACCTTCCTTTGGGGAGCAGTTGAGGCACAGCTGCTCCGGTACCTCGCGGCTCTCCGGAATGGATGCGTCTCTGCCCAGGCCTCCCGGGCTCCGCTGGCTTGGCGCTGCGCTGGGGTCTCTGCTGTCCACACCCACTCGACCCGGAGTTACAGGAAATGTCCTGGCACCCGGCGGCATGCACCACCCCGGGGCAGCTGAGTGGACAGGTGTCGGGGGACCCTAGAGGCCAGTCCAAGCCTTCCTGTGGCGGAAGGGTGGCACTCAGCCCCTATTCAAGTAGTGCCGGGCTCACGGGACGCCCCGGGGATTTTCAAAGAGTAAGGGACTCAGCTCTTTGAATTTGGAAAATCCCAGTAGGAAACCTCAAGGAGCCATGACACAGTGTCACACAGCGAAAGAGACACTGCGCTGTGCCTGGGGGCGGATTTCCTCTGTCAAATAAGAAATAAGTCCAGACTTAGGAGACACTTGATTTGAAAAGACTGTCTCAGTCGGGGGATGGGGCTGATGCAGTAGGGGGAGGGGCTATTGCGACAGGAGGAGGGGTTATTACAACAGGGCAGAGGCAATTACAATAGGGGGAGGAACTATTACAATGGAGCCGGGCTGTTACAGTGAGGGGGGGCCTATCACAATAAGGGGAGGGGCTGTTACAATAAGGTGGGGCTATTACAATTGGGCAGGGCTATTACAGTGGGGGAGGGCCTATCACAATAAGGGGAAGGGCTATTACAATTGGGCGAGGGCTCTGACTGTGAGACCCGGAGCATCCCACAGGTGAGGGGAGAGGGTTTCTTTTTGGGGATGAGTAAATGGGGCGGAAGGAGTGGAACGGGGCTGCGTGAGCAGGCGGTGTTCTGCTCTGCGGTCAGCTGACTCTCAGGAAGGGCTGTGGAAGAGAGGTCGTTCTGTGTCCCCGAGTCCGCTCACCTCGGCGGGTGAGTCAGTTCCAGCCTGTAGGCGGGAGAGAGGCCTGCCGGAAGCCAATCAAGGCGCGCTGTCGGCATTTGTCCAGCTTGGTCAGTGGGGTCCGCAGGTTGGCAGTTCTTTTATGAGCAGAGAATGGGAACTTGGGGGTCTGTGTCACAATACACGAGGGGGCACCCGCATCTCCTCTAAGGCACACGGGCAGGGGTCCTTGCAGTAGCTGTTTTCTGGAGCACAGACGGCAGGGGTTGCACCATCGGCGTTTCCGGCAGCACAGGCTCAGGTCAAGTTCAACGCTGTCACCTCAGAGGAGGCCACAGGGCCGCTGATCTGACTCATGGTCAAGCTGCTTCGCGGGGTCAGAGGAAGAGTTTCCTCACTGGGCTTCGGGCATGTGTCGGCTCTGCCACCGTCCGCCCAAACCCCTCTGCGTTCTGTACGTCTGTCGGGAAGGGGCTTCCAAGGGGCTCCGGGTGCAGCTGGTCCAACGCGGCCAGGGGCTCTGCATCCGAGCCACCCTCTGCATCTGGAACTGGTTAGCCATCTGCACTTGTGATCACGCATCAGGCCAGCCCGCACCAAGCCTGGCACACCCTGGACGTGCAGAAGTGGGCGGGTGGGTCAATGTGCCAGGGGTGCACCTACTGTGCGCAGGGCGCGCTCACAGGCAGGCTCCTGGAGGGGTGGGGAGAAGCATGGCAGAAGGCGAGAGGCAGACAGGGGCTGACGTGCCCCCCCCCCCCAATTTTCTGCGACTGGAACATTCTTCCTGCCAAGCTCGCTTGAGCTCTGTCCCTAAGAAACTCCTGCAGCGGTTTCTTCTAATACGCGGTATTCTCCCATTTCTCAGAAGTGGAGTGTGGAAGCCACCTCGAGCCTGCCCTGGCCGTGAGCACCTTGCGAGGGGTGGGGGCGATCTCCCCGAGCCGGGTTAGTGGTGAGCTGCTCTGGGTCCCGCCACGAAGGTGCCATTGCTGCGGCACGTGGAGCCCCTGCCGCGTGGGGGGCCGCGGCCACCTCCTTGGCTTTGATGTTGCCTGGCGATGCTGCTCTTGCAGGACTGAAGCACAGGCTCTCCGGGAAGGCAGCCGGGAGAAGAGGGGCCAGGAGAGGCTGCTGACACACGGGAGCCTTGCTGAGACCCGTCTAGGGACACTGGCTGTTAAGCCAGGAGAGGACAAAGCTTCCTTCTGCAAAGTCATACCCACAGCGGCCTGGAAGCCTGGGCTCTGGCTCCCCCGGGTCCTCAGTGCTCGACTCCAGAAGGCACCCCCCTTGGCCTTCAGCCACTGCCAGCCTAGCCAGGGGGGCTGGGAGGGGACTGGTGTGGCCTTGGAGCAGCAACTGTGACGATGGAAGTGTCCACGCGCCAGGCACCAGGCCAGGCACTTAGCACTTGGCACAGGTGGTTTCCTTGGCAGCCTTAGAAATGCCCATCCTCACGCCAGCCTGCCCACCTGCACCCGGATGTGGATCTCGGAGGAAGGGTCCACGAGCAGGAGGTGCTGGCAGGCACCAGGTGAAGACAGGTGTGCCCTGGGGGCCTTCAAATGGAAAACTGGGCCCCCCGGGCCCCAAGCCGTGGACCACGAAGCTCCCCCAGGGCGTGGATTCCTTTGCTGCTCTAGCTTCTGCCCCAGGCCGCCCCACAGATTGCACACATGCCTTACGTGCACGGTTCCGTGTGGCGACTCTCACTGTGATTCTGGTACCGTCCAGGGGCAGCTCCCTCCTCCCTCTGGCTGGAGCAGAGCATTAATGGGGAAGAGCTGGGAGAGACGCGAGGGCCGGATGGGTGTGGGCGGGGTTATGGGGAGAGCGGGGTCTTTGCTCTAGAGCTTAGACGACACTCTAAGGACAGCAGCAAGGGCCAGGGAAGGCTTCCTAAGTGATTAAAGGTATGAGGGTTCTCATGTAACCTTTCTTTAGTCAGTTTCTAAATTGATGGCATGCTGTACTCGTTTCCGGTAGCTGCTATGACACGTGAATACAAAGGCGGTGGCTTGAAACAGCAGAAACGTTCTTTCACAGCCTGGAGCCCAGAAGCCTGAAAGGGGTTTCGGCGAGCGGACGGGGCCATGCTCCTTGCACAGGTTCTAGGCGAGGACTCTGTTCCTGGCCTTTTCCAGCCTCAAGGTGCATTCCAAGGCTTGCGGCTCCTTCCTCACCTTCAAAGCCAGCAGCAAAGCATCTTCAGTCTGTCCCTCTGACTCAGTCCCTCTGCTTCCATTGTCACACCTCCTCTTCTCACTCTGACCCTCCTGCCTGCCTCTTACAAGGACCCTTGTGATTACATGAGGTCCACCCAGATAATCCAGGATAATTTCCCTTCTCAAGATCTTTAATTTAATCACATCTGCAAAGTCCCTTTGGCCATGGAAGGTGACATCCTCACGGGTTCCAAGGATCCTGCATCGCAAGGTTGCAGGTTCTCTGGGGGTAGGGGCATTATTCTGCCAGCCCCCCAGGTGGCCAAATAGAGAGTGTGACCTGCATGAGTCCTTTAAATCAGAAGAAACTTGCCTTTTGACATAGTGCGTGGTGTATGCTGCCTGTTCCCTAAGTGTCCGAAAGAACTGGTTAGAGTGCCTCAAACATCTCCTTTGATCAAGCTTGTTTAAGCTGTCATTCAGATCTCCTGTAGTCTCACTGATTTCTGTCTGCTTGACTACTGATTGTTGAGAGAGATGTATTAAAATTTCTACACAGAATGCAGATTTGTGACTTTTTTGCTTGTAGTTCTATCAACCTTTGATTTATTTATTTTGAGGCTATATTCTATTATGAGCTTAGAATATTATATACTGTTATGTCTTTCTTTTAAATTGAACCTTTTATCATTAAATTAGTGAACTTTCATCCGTCTGGCAATGATTTTGCCTGGAGTGTGTGTGTGTGTGTGTGTGTGTGTGTGTGTGTGTGTGTGTGACGTGTGTGTGTGTGTGTTTGTATGTACTTTACTCCTCTTCCCAGGGATAAGGTAGAGATGGGCAGGTTTCCTTCTACATCATAATTTTCTCTCTAGTTCACCCTTGCAGCAAAGATATAGCCCTCTGGGGTCCCAGCTTTGAGCAGAGGGCTTCTTACTGGGTTCCCTTTCTTGGCTTTGTCTCCTGACCCCCACCTTTCATTGCAGCCATCAAAACAGAGATCCAAGATCTCCCATTGTATTAGGATTCATTTCGGGCATGAATAATAGCATACAAACCCAAACCACTTCGACTTACTTAGGATAGATGTTTCCTAGTCTGTTTCTCTCTTATGACCAATAAATCTGGCAGTGGTCAGTGCAGGGCTGGTTTGCTGATCCTCAGCATAAGGGGTCAAGGTTTCTTCTTTATGCTTCACTCAAGGTCCCTCACAGTCCAGAATGGCTGCTGCAATACCAGCCATTGTGTCCATATTCCAGTTATTGGGAAGGAGAAAGGGGATGCAGAACAACGTGCTGTCATTTTAAGGATGCTTCCTAGATACTTCACACAGCACTTCTACTTATGTTCTTAGGTCAAACTTAGTTATAGAGTCACCCCAAGTTTCAGGGGAGTCTGAGAAGTGCAGCCTCTATTCTGTGTGGTCCTATGTCCAGCTGAAAGTTGACAGTTCTGTTGTTAGGAAGAAGAGGAGGATGTGTGCAGTTTGGGAGCCTGCCACTCCAGGATGTGGTGGATACACTGAAGGAAAGCTGGCTCAAAGCTAGCTCTGTGACTACTTTGGGTTTTGACCTCTAAAGTTTCCTATGTTTGCCAGCTCAACAATGCAACTTAAAATATTTTAAGGTACATTTAATTAAGCTTGGTTCTTGTTTGTGTGGTAAGGAATTCAATGCTATTTAGTCTGCCATCTCGCCCGTAAAAGGAAGTCTCCCCAGGTGGACTTTTTTTTTTTTTTTTTTTTTTTTGCTGTACGCGGGCCTCTCACTGTTGTGGGCTCTCCCTTTGCGGAGCACAGGCTCCGGACGCGCAGGCTCAGCGGCCATGGCTCACGGGCCCAGCCGCTCTGCGGCATGTGGGATCTTCCCAGACCCGGGCACGAACCCGCATACCCTGCATCGGCAGGCGGACTCTCAACCACTGCGCCACCAGGGCAGCCCCCCAGGTGGACTTTTTTGGGAAAACTTGCTATTTCACACCTGGTTCTACTCTGTTCAGTTCCGTTCCTCGCACAGTGGTCAAACACATGTGCATGTCCATGTCGATCCTGGTGGGGCCTAAGTTGGGGTAGGGGGTGGGAAAGGCACAGCTGGGTCGCATAGACCCGCCTGGGGTGGAAGGCTGCTGCGAGTAGGCGATCGGGCAGCAGAACAGCCTCGAAAGCCCACGAACAATCCTCCAGAGGTGGTCTTGGTGGAGATGGTCGGGGGACCGGCATCAGCAAAGTCACAGATGCTGAAAGAACACACATGGGGCACCCAGGGTGCGGAGAGTGGGGTGCCCTGGTGCCAGAGAGGGGACACCAGCTGTATGCGTCGGGGTACAGCACTGCTTCTTTAATTCCTAGCCCTTGAACTTGGACCAGTCCATTTCCATTCCCGTGAGCCATCCTTTCTTGGTCATAGTTTACTCTCTAGAGCTGAGTTTCAATGCCTTGGATATAAAGATCTTATGACTCTTTAAGCTGAGCTGCAGTCGAGTTATTCCAATGAGGAGCTGCTTTAAATCACAGAACAATTTGCACTTCATGGCCTGTTGGAGAAGAGAGACTTGGGTCTTTTCAGCGATGGATAATATCCATGCAAACCCATTCGACTGTATTGCACTTTTTTGGTATTTATTAAAGGATTGTCTCTGTGGCCTTAAGACTCCAGCGATTGTAATTCAAGCACTGAAACGGTTCCCTGGTGTTCTGGCATCTCTTTCTGACTCTTGGCTTTTTGCTGGGAATGGTTGCGTCCCAGACCTGAAGATGCATTCGCCCCTCTCAGAATCTTCCAAGGTGCCTTTCTGGTGGCAGGCTTCTAAGGAGGCGTAGCTTCTGCACCTTCTCCAGAACAGGGACATGTGTCCTCGGGGCTGTCACTTCGGGATCCAGTGGACCTGCCCCACTTGCACCCGCTTCATCCTGCGTTCTGCAGAGCAGGCGTGGCACGTGGCGATGCTGCCGGGATGGTGAGGGCTGAGCGGCTGATAGCGACCCCGAGCGTAGCATCCACGGCGCATAATTAGCGTCTGCAATCACATCCTCCGTGAAAATGTTATGGGGGCCCCCAAGGCTGCTGGGGACCCCTTGACTGCCTTACTGAGTAAATGGGGTGGGGCTGCGGCTGGGGCTGCTGAATCCTAACCCTCCGTACTGAGCTTTTCCGTGGAAGCTATTTAACTGTGAGCGTTGAGCTCAGCGCCTGAGAGCCCCAGGACCAGGATCCATCTTCCTGTCACCTGTTTACTGATGAAAAGCCCTGCTGATAGCTTTTGACTTCGGGTATTTAATTGACTGTGTGGTCTGGCCACGGATTCACACTTAGGAAGACCTGCATTGCCATCCTTGAAAGTGATCTCTCTGTGTTTCTGGTGTTAGTTAATGTGTATCTTTCACTGGCCTTGCAATAATGGAAAGAAATTTGTGTCCAGCATTTAAATGAGTGAGTTTTTGGAGACGTGCTCTGCTCTGCAGGCGGGGTCCTCGGGGTGAGGTGGAGAAGTCACCTGGGAGAATTCTTATTTTATGGACTGTCCCCTCCTCCCGGTTCGGCCCGTGTCCCTCTTCCTCCATGAAGCCCTCCATCCTCCCGCCGCCCCTCCTGCTTTGGTTCCAAGCACCACCTGGACGCCTGCTGTTGCAGGGATAACCTCATCTCATCCTTACGACAGCTCTATGTGCCAAGAGTCCGTATCCCGGCCTTACAGACAAAATTGGGACTCAGAAGGAGGTGACTTTTTTCTCACGGCAACTCCATCCAATCATTGGTGGATCTGAGGTTCCAGCAAAGTCCCTTTGGTTCTCTCCTCTGGGCCACCGTGCATCACCAGGATTTCAGAGCAGATGGGATCTCAGGGCAGCATTGACCCCCCTGCTCATTCTGTTGAGCGGGCTTGAGCCTGCCGGCCCGCTCCTGGGTGCAGGCAGGGAGGTCTTGCACCCTGGGCCAGCAGCCGGCCTCTAATCCACCCTCTAGGCGTCAGCCCTGCTTCAGAGCCAGATCTGACCACGCCCTGCCCTGCTTCAAACCCACTGGCCCTGCCCCTCCTCCGCCCTCCCCGAACACCCCACCCCACTGCTTCCCAAACAACGCTTCTGTTCTCATAGAATGTGATGGCCAGTGCACAGAACCTGAAAGTGTGGGAACAGAGCCCCGTCAGCCTGCAGACTTGTGCACTGTGCGTGCCCTCCCACTGCCAGGTCACCGGTCATCCCAGCAGGATACTCCCATATCCCCATCCTCTGCTCTCCCTGGTGAGGTCTTTAGTCTTCGACATCCCCCTCAGCTGTCACCACCTCCAGAAAGCCTCCCTGATACGCCCTACAGACTTAAATGCTCCCCTTTCTGGGCTCTTCCTCGACTCCTGGGCTTCCTTCCCTCGCCCTTTCCCCACCATGCTATAGAGGGCTTTCCTCCTCTAGACCCTGAGCTTCCGGAGGGCACGGCCCATGTCCTGCTCTGTGTCCTTGGCCCAGAGCCTGGCAGATAAATGATCAGAATGGAAGCATCAGGGCCAGAGGGGCCGTGAGCACTGACACGGGCCCCAGAGGATGGAATGGGAGCTGTTCAAGTCACACCCCACCCCATCAGCTCAGGATAAGCTTTGGGAGGTGAGATGGGGCTGAGCCAGGAGGGTGAGGGGCTCTGCTGGTAACCCCCTCGGTGACATGTCTTTAGAGCATCATTGGTCAGTGCCCCCAGCCCAGCCTGTTTGGATGGGGTCCACCAGACTCTAAACACAAGCTACCTGCTTCTCGCTTTGTATTTTATTTAGGGCTAATGCAACCTGGCGTCTTATTTTCCTTCATTACTTAGCAACTGTGCTCTGGGCGAACAGCTCCAGTGAATTTTTTTTTGACCGTAATCCTCCACGGGCCCGTTTTTCAATCACAGGACTGAAGATCGGCCCACTAATGCCCTCTCCCTGGACTGCCTCCTTGGGGCCCCCAGACTAATTATTGCAAGACGTGCTAAGTCAAGTTCACGGTGTCGGGGAATTTTGGAAATCTTACCAGCTCTGAAATTACTGAGTGTCAGTGCGTTCAGAAGATGCAATTAGCTGTGCCGAGTGGGGACTTGTTGGAAAAGGAAAGTTTGGGAGTCGGGCTCATGGCCACCCCACTGCCCAGACCCCCGTGGGCCCTCCCCAGACACGAGGCGGGTCGTACCGAGCTGCCCGTCACAGGAGGGTGCGCTTGGGGGTGAGCGTGTGGGGCTGCGCCCTAGAGGCTGCGGACTTCGTCCTCTCTTGGGACTGTCCGTCCCCGTGTCTGCACCCGCTTCTGCCGTTGCCTGGGTGGCGCTCGGAACGAGGCCCACGCGCTTCGCTCCATGACGTGTTTGCAGAGTGGAAGCTGGCTCTTCTCTTGTGCTGCCTGGGGCCGCCAAGACCAGCACCCAGTGTGCAGCGAGGCCCCTTCTCCTGCGGTTGGGTGAGTGCGGGTCCCTAGGGTCCTCAAGTGCCTTAAAAATGCAGGCCAGGTGGAGTGTGTGTGTGTGATGTGTGTGTATGTGGTGTGTGGTGTGTGTGTATGTTTGTGGTGTGTGCGTGGGTATGTGGTGGGTGTTGTATGGTGTGTGTGTGGTGTATGGTGTGTGTGTGTATGTAATGTGTGTGTGTATGTGGTGTGTAGTGTATGGCGTGTGTGTGTAATGTGTGTGTATGAGGTGTGTGTGTGTGTATGTGGTGCGTGGTGTATGGTGTGTGTGTGTGTATGTGGTGTGCGGTGTATGGTGTATGGTGTGTGTGTGTGTGTATGTGGTTTGTGTTGTATGGTGTGTGTGTGTATGTGGTGTGTGTGTGTGGTGTAATGTGTGTGAGGTGTGTGTGTAGGGGCATATCGGGTGCTCACTTTTCCTAGGCATCCAGTCCATCACTCCCAGCAGATCCTCTCAGGGTTTAGAACCATAGAAGGTGAGGAATTCCTGACCTAACAAAGGCTCTACCAGGTGAAGAGATAATAAATATTCCGCCATGGCTGGTGCTGTGATGGCACCTGTCCTGTGGGAAGAGAGGCAGAGGGGGAGGGAGAAGCAAGGACTCTCAAGCACTTACTCCCCAGGGGTGTGCAGGGCCTGGAGCTGGGGCTTTTTGATGTGTTACTTCATGCAATCCTTTGGTTACTGGCGGTTCATGAAGATTTCTAGCCAATGGGCACCTGGCCGTCCACTCACACCCGCTCGCTCCCCGCAGCTGTGCACACACGTGGTTGCAGGACAAATGGGGGATGGGCCCTAAGTAGCGCCGCGCCGGCACATAGTGCCCCACTCCTAGCAGCTGCTGGTGCCGTGAAAAATGCAGACACCCTGGGGCTGACAGTTCTCTCCAAAGGACTATGCATCTCAAGAAAGAAACTATGACCACTCGGCACCCTGCGTGGAGGCTGCGTGGGACCAGCGCTTCCTAGCATTGGAAGGAGGCTTGAATGAAGCTGGGAACTTGGAAGTCAGCAAGACCCAGAGGAACTTGGGCCTCGGAGCCAGAGCAGGGGGCGGAGGGCGGGGGGCGGGCAAGTCTGGGCTGAGGTGGCGGGGGAGGGGCACTGAGACGAGTTCCGGGCTGCCTGCATATGGGGTCCCTCCCACCGCCCAGGTCCCTTTAGGGAATCAGCTGGGCCAGCAGGATGGAAGCACCCAGCTCTGCTGAGCCAGGAAGCCCTCGGGAGAAGTTCTCCATCCGTGGTTTTTTCACTCATTCACCTTAACGTCTGGATCAGAGGCGTCACCGCCCCGCCCGTCTACGTCCCTCCAGAGGGCCAGCCCCAGGAGATCGGGACATGCACGGCTTTTCTACAAACGGTTGGACCAAAATTTAAGTGGTTGAAACAAAATCAAAAGAATGATCATCTTTCCCAACACATGAGCCGATGTCTGGTGTCAGCACAGCGGTGAAGGTTTACGGGCACACACCACCCCCGTTTGTCAACCTGCTGCCCGTGGCTGTTCCAGGCCACGTTCGCTCCACGGCAGAGTTGAATAGTTAGGACCGAGGCTGTGCAGCCTGCGGGCTAAAAGGGTGAGTCTCTGGTCCTTTCAGAGCAGGGTCACCAAGCCTGGTCCTGGGCTGCTCGCTACCCATGGTCCGGGGCAGGAGTCTCGCCCTGTGCCCGAGGGCTGGCAGGTTGCTGTCCAGCGCTCAGGAGAAGGCTGGGCTGGAGGCCCACCTGAGTGGCTACAGCCAGGATGTTGGAGTTTTTTCATAAAACAATGAGATCACCTGGACAGGATGGAACAGGAATCCAAGATGGTTTCGTGGAGGCCGAGGGGTGAAGGCAAGGTGGCTCAGGCCTGGGAGGGAAGAGAGGGGCGTGGAGACAGCGACGGGCAGAGACACTCCCCTCCTGCGCATCCCTAGGGCTCTGCCAGCCGTGCCCTCCTGCTGCCCCCCCTGCCTGGTCCACGGCCAGTGTTAGGGGAGCAGACTGGGCTATCTCCTCTGCCTGAATCACCTCAGTGTCCCCTGGAGCGTGGCCCCGCACCAGGCATGCCGCTGGGCTGGGGAGGGGGGTGACGTCTGCAGCCCCTGGAGCTTCCACCTGAATCCCCCAAGAACCAGGCCTGCTCTGCTCTCCCCGTCCTCCCTTCCATGAACCCTGCGAAGGAGTGGCTGGGCCGGTGTGTTAGGTCCCTGCAGGTGCGCCCCCTCTCCACACCTTACCTCTCCATCAAGGGCCTCTTATGTTGGCAGAAAGCAATATCGGTAATAACCCCACACATCTCTGCAGCAATTTCCAATTTGCCATGTCCGTTCACATCCAGGATGCCTTTAATCCTGCCCCGCGGGTAGCTGCCAGGACAAGGGCGATAATACAAGTTAAGCGCTGGTACAGGCCTGACCCACAGTAGGCACCTGAAAAAATGATAGCTGTGACTCTAAGAGGGGGAAGAAGGGGGGGGAAGAGGGAAAGAAAGAAGGAAAAGCAGGGAGAGGACGGGGAGGGAGGAGGCTTCCATCCGTTCAGGGGGAAGTTCTGGGCCCTGCCATCCTGAAACTTGCAATTTTTCTCTTCATCCATCCACCCATCTACCCATCCATGCACTTATCTATCCATCCACCCATTCATCCATCCATCCATCCATCCACCCATCCACCCATCCATCCACCCATCCACCCATCCATGCACTTATCTATCCATCCACCCATTCATCCATCCATCTACTCACCCACCCCCTCTCAATACTAATTTATCAGAGATTTACCTGGCACTGCTGTAGGTGCTGGGGATATAGCCTTCATCTGAAGGCTTCCTTGAATGCCCCCCTCCTTTGAGCACCCCCATGCACACCTACGTGCACACACACACACAGAGCCATGGCCCCTGGCTTCCCTCCATCCTAGCTGGGCTGTCCTTTGTCCTTGTCAGTCACCCTCTACCCCGCAAATCCCCGAACAGGGCTCCACGTGGGCCAGGTCCTGAGGGAGTCCCATCTCTGCGGGTTGGTTAGATCACACCATGACAAAATGTGAGTTCAGTGAAGTGGCCTTGGCCCTGGATAGATTTTTCTTTCTGCCTAATTATAAAATCCATTTATTTCAGCAGAAATCACAAAACAGAACAACTTAGCTATTACAAGGACATGCTTTATATTCATAACTTAAAGAGCTTGTTTTAAAAATGAACTGTAAAACCACTTAATTACTTGGTTTTAAAACCAGCCGTGTGGAAAGTCTGTTCCCTCGATGTACAGTCTGGAGGTGATTTCTGGCAAAGGGAACTCTGCGGTGATGTGGACTGTGCCAGGCTGCCTCGCACGTACATGGCCCAGACCATCCCAGGCTGCTCTCACAGAGTCCCAGCCGGCAGCCAGCTTGTCACCCCTCTCCACATGAAACGTGAGGGACAGAGGGACCAGCAACAGGGCTTTGTGATGCTTGCCAGCAGCTCATAAGAGTGAGGCCAGGACAAAATTCTGAATATTTTGCCTACAAATCTTGTTGTCTTTCTACCATGCCTGCATCCATCCATCCATCCATCCACCCATCCACCCATCCACCCATCCACCCATCCATCCATCCATCCATCCATGCACCCATCCACCCATCCATCCACCCATCCACCCATCCATCCATCCATCCACCCATCCATCCATCCACCCATCCACCCATCCACCCATCCATCCATCCACCCATCCACCCATCCACCCACCCATCCACCCATCCACCCATCCATCCTTCCATCCATCCACCCATCCATCCATCCATCCATCCATCCATCCATCCATCCATCCATCCTTCCTTCCTTCCATCCATCCATCCAGCCAGCCAGCCAGCCAGCCACCGAACCAAGTGCCATTTATCTGTACATTTATCTACCCATTGATGGTCCCATCCACCCATACAACTACCCACCCATCTGTATGTCCACCCACCCATCCATCCATATATATTCAGATACACACCCATATATCCATCCATCCACCCATCCATGGGCCATTTATCTATACAGTCATCTATCCATCCATCCATCCATCCCTCCATCCATCCATCCATGTATCCATCATCCACTCACCCATCCATTCATCTAGCCACTTACCCATCTGTTCACCCACCATTAAATCCACCCGTTTATCCACCTGAACACCAACCCACTCATTCACCTACCCACCCGTCCATCCATCCCTTTATCCATCCACCCATTCAACACGCCTTCACAGAATGCCTTGCATTTGAGTTTCTGGGCAAATGGAGGGAGGGGGGTGGGAACAGAACCCATTCCCCGACCTCAAGGAGCTCACGGTCCCCAGGGGGCCCATGAACCACGATCCTGAGGGAGACTAAGTTCTGAAGTGGAGGTGTGTCTAAGTTTCTATGGAACTACGATGGGGGGTTGGGCACCAGAAGGGAGCAAGGAGTGTTTCCTAGAAGAGGGGACATTTGAGTTGGCCTTTGAAGGATGTATAGGTGTTGACCGTGTGGAAGAGGGAAGGGCATTCTAAGCAATACTTTTAATTCTGAAGTTTAACATCAAGGACCTTGAGTTCAGACTCTGGCTCTGCCAGCCCTGGCTGTGTTTCTGGAACGGGGTCTTAGTCTTCTCACTCGTAAAAGGGGAGACTCGCCTCCCACTGGCCTCCATGCCAGCTCTGCTTCACTTTCTCAGCTCACTTTCCCTCTGGGATTCACGGCGGTGGGCGTGGAATGTTCCCGGATCCCCCTGCTTTTCCCTCTCACTTCCTCATCCCACCCAGTCTAATGGCTTCACGTATGCCCCCAGTTACCCCCAGCCCCAGTGTCCCCCGCAGACTCCGCGCTCAGATCTACCGCAGTCTCCACGACTCCTGCAGGACATCGCTAACAGGCATCTCAAATCTGTCAGCTGCAGCCGGAACTCCTCCCATCACCTCGCTGGACCAAGGGGCCACCCCCAGGTGGGCCTCGACCCCTCTGCCCCACCACCTACATCAAGTACATCGGCAAGTTCCATGCTAATGTGTCAAACCGCACCGCCCCGTCCACTTCCCACCCCACAGTCAGCACCCTGGCCCAAGCCACCCCCATGCCTCCATGTCCTTCCAGCAGGCATTTTTCTTAGACCAGCCCGGAAGCTTCAGGCCAGCAGTACCTCACTCCGCCCAGCCACCTCTGCAGTCCACGCTCAGGGACGGGGGAGAGTCTCCTGTCCCGGCATCAGCATCGTGTCGCTGGGGGCCCAGCTCGGCCCCATGGAGTCTCTTGCCTGCCCCACCTCCCAGCCCCAGTGCTGGGGACCACTGGGCGCTTCTCACCCCCGAAAGCTCTTCAGCTGCTGAAGGTTCTGTTCTGGTTGGAGCGGACCTTTCCTGGACCAGCCCGTGCCACAATATCACTCTTTGTTGTTTTCCTCCATCTTAAAAGCATGAGGCAATCGTCCTGGGCTTTTGCTGCGAGCGGAGGCTTGCTTGATCCTGTGTCGTGATTCAGTGTGTGGCCGCTGGTCTCTGGGGCTTCTCAGCCTTTTATGGACCTGAGTCTTCACACTTCTGCAGCCCACGCTAATGGAGTCCTACCTGCCACGTGCCAGGCCCATGAGGACAGGGTGGCTGAGGTCCCCGCTGTCCAGGACCTGGCCCTGCCTCAGGAGACCACGGCTTGGAGAGAATGCAGCAGGCTTAGGTCAGGTTCCCCAGAAGCAGAGCCTGAGGCAGGGGTTTGGTGCACGTAGTGTACTGAGGGGGAGCTCTGGGGAGGGACCTGAGGGAAGAAATGGCCGACGGAGGATGTGCGCTCAGGCAGAGTCTGGCCAGGCCCTGTCCGTGATCTGTTCAGGGGATGAATCCCAGAGCTGCCCCTCCTTGGGGCAGGGGTAGCCTTTCCCCTGTCCATGCAGCACTGTCTGGGGTCCTCCGGGGGACGGTATAGGTTCCTAGGCCGGGGCTCTCGTCAGCTGAGGGCAGTTTTCTGGGAAGGGGCTGGCGGCTAACGAGTCTGGGACTCAGCACAGCATCAGCCATGAGGCTGGGGGCACCATCGAGGTGGACGTTTGTTACAAGCTTGATATTGTGACAAAGCTGGCTTTGTCTCGGTTCCCATAGGCCGGCCTGCAGGTTGGCAAGGTGGGAGTTACCTGTCCTCTTCTTACAGATGAGACACTGAAGCGCAGGCCTGGGGGTTGGCGAGTTGGAAGGCCAGGACTAAGGGTCCCCAGGCAGGGGTCTCTTCCCTGGCCCTCCTGCTTCTTGGCCAAGAGGCCCGCCCTGAGGATTCCAGGCCACCCTGAGTGGTCCACCTCCCACCATCCTTCTCCTGTCTGCCACCCCCATAGTTAATCCACCAGCCTGAGACCCCTGGAGGCAGTGGCCAGTGGAGAGGGGAGGTAACTGGCTGTGGGTTAGACAGGTACACAGATCTGGGTCCCATCCAGCTCTGGCCACTGTGGTGAAGGGACCCCCGGGTCCTCTGAACCTCAGACACGTCCCCTATGGGGAGAAGGTGGGTCTGCCCTGGGCGATGTGCTCAGGACCAGTGGGAATGTGGGCAGCCTGCCCAGCCCAGAGCCGGCCCGTGGGTGGTGCCCAGCACACAGCAGCAGAGGAATCTTCTCCTTGGTTCTCCTGAATAAGCTTTTCTTAAACACTCCTTCCCCTCATTTGTAAACTGTGGGGTGTGTGTATGTGTGAGTGTGTGTGGCATGATGGTGATGGGACAAAATCAATGCGGTAAATTATGTCTTTTTTTTTTAACATCAGTACCTTTTGCTGAGCAAAATCCGATCAGAGAAGGCGGCTCAGCTGCTGGCCTGGAGAGTCCCTGTCACCAGCTCAGCCTCTTGTGAGCCGGGGGACCTCTGGGCACGGGGTCATCCTCTCTGGAAAGTGGGGACAATACCAGAACAGCTTCTCGGGAGGAGCCAGTGACTGGACACACATAAAGCACTCAGAGCAGCATCTGCCTGGAATGGGTGCCCGCCGTGCTGTTACTATTATTGTTATTGTGTGTGGTTATTGTTATTGCTAGGGTCATCGCCTGGCTTGCTGAGTTCTGTACATTGTCACAGACGCACCCTGTGACAGCCAGCCTGTGAGTTAATAATCGGCGTAATCAGGGATGGTGTGGGATTGTCATGACATGCTGGTCTGAGCAGGGCCCGGAAGTGCCCGCAGCCTCCCCAGAGGGCAACCCCTAACCCAGCCCGGCTCCCGGGAAAGGTGCCCACGGAGTAGTTGTGGGGGAAGTTCGGGACCACCGTGCTCGTCCCAGGGGCCTCCTCCCGTCGCCCGCTCTCCCACCTCATCCTGAGGCTTGGGTAGAAGAACAAGACCGGCAGGGGAGCAAGAAGGGTGGAGGGTGTCCCCCTCCTTCTTAAAGGGTGGTGTCTGGGATCCCGGGTCCACTGAACTGACTCAAGCTCACACGGCAGTATGTGCAGGGCCAGAGCTCAGTGTAGGTCTGCTGGACCGCAAAGCCCTTTGTTCTGTGTCCTGCAGCGTTGAACTTGGTTCAAAGACAAACACACAGTCAGTAAGGTAGGGAGCCTCTCGTCACCGGAGGTAACCAAGTAAAGGGGCGGGGATGCTACTGTGGCAAATGCAGTATGGTCCAGTGAGTGAGGTGAGGGGCCCCTTGTCACAGGGTGTCCAGCAGAGGGACAGGGACCGTATCACAGCAATTCCAGCGTCAGAGATTGTGCCAGTCCGGCTGGGACTGCGGCCACCTCTGAGGCTCTGTGGCTTAGCCGACCACCTATTTCTGGGCGTCACTGTGTCTTGAGTGACAGGAGGGGCTGGATCTGCCCCATCCCACCTCCCACCCACCACCGTCTCTTCGGTCTGTGCCTTTGGTGGGGGGAAGGCCAGGCCCCCAGCTGGAGGGCTGTGGGGAGAGGTCCCGGGAGCCGTCATGCAGGATGGATGTCCATACTTCTCGATCCAGAAACATCAACACTGATGCTGTTCTCACAGGAGACCAGAGCCTGGGCTCACCTCGGTCTCCACATGATCCTGAGCCCTCGGGAATCTCCTGCTGCAGAGCTCCTGCCCCAGGAACTTTAATTAAATCATCATTCATTTGCGGTCCAACGGATGAGAAGAAATTGACTAGACAGACTACTCATCTCTCCCGTTACCGCCGCGTGTTTGTCCAATTCATTTACCACTTATGAGGCATCTGTTCTGACATGGGCCGTGGGCCAGACCCCAGGGCCACTCCTTGTCCCTAAGGAGTAGAAGCCACAGGACTCACTGGTGACTGATGGCACGTGGCTAACAGGACAGAAAAAAGGGATGGCAGATAGCACCATCCCTACACCATCCCTCCTCTGGGGACACAAATGCCCCACCTGTGACGGCCAGTGGTGCCTGGGGACAGTAGTGCCCCACCTTTGACAATCATGGTGCTTGCTGGATCCTCCCCATGTCTGAGCTCTTTGTGGCATTGCCCTGTGCCCGTCACCTCTGGCCCGTGGCTCCCCTGGCCCTGTGCTCTCTGGTCCTCCTGTCACCTCTGTGCCCACTTCTCCTCAGTCTCCTTCTCTGGCTCAGCGTTCCTCCAACACTCCTTCCACCAGGGAGACTGTCAGTGCCACCGGCGAGGCACCGGGTCGATTTGGTTCACTGCTTTCCTCCCAGCATCCCAGGCAGGAGCAAGGGGTCTTTCCAGGCTCCCTGTTGCCCCAGCCAGTGGGTGTCCAGTCCCCCAGGTCTACCTTCTCCACGTCTCCCGCGGTCCTCCCTTCCCCACCCTCGGCCTCCCATCCCCTTCCTGCTGGACCCGGCCCACCTCACTCTCTCTGTGGTCTCGCCAGGGCCCTCCCTGCCCCTCACCGTCGTTAGGTGGCTGGGCCTTCCCCAGAGTCCATGATCACCCAGTTATATGCGTCTTTGGTCATTGTCTTCCCACTGCACTGTGTGCTCCTTGAAGCCAAGGACAGCTAGGCTGTGCTCACCGTGTCCCCATCACCAGCCGACATCGGTTCCGTGATGCACAAGTAAAGAGCAAAGGAAGGGCGGCGCGCGCCCCTGCCCATCTCTGCAGTGTGCAAGGAGGAAGTTCCCTTGGCCGCGTCCTGGCCTCAGCTCCCACCGTGTGACTTGGGAAGTCACTGCCCTCTCTGGGACTCACCGGCTTCATCCATCAAACAGGGATAATAACAGCCACCACCTCATCGGAGGGCTGTTGAAAACAGGAGTCAAGCATTCAGTATACTGCCTGGCATACAGTAAGTGCTCAATTCATGCCACGTAGATCACTTTGTTACCAATGCTGTTATCCGCTCCACATGACGTTTCATTCAGCAAAACCGTGATACAGGTGATTTCAGCTATGGGACATTGACTGGGGTCCCCCAGGTAGAGAGTCAATTTCCTCCCCCAGATACCGGGAAGCCGCGATAACACACCTTTCAGCTGTGTCCTCACTTGATCCTACGAGCACAGAATATCAAGTCCCTGCACTGAGGACCGTGGCCTTGGCCATGCTTTGCCAAACCCGCACGGCAATAATATCTTGGTCTGTAATCACAAAGATTTGAAGAGAGAACCTTTGGAGATTCCACAGTTGTTTCCAAAAGCTATCATCTTTACCCAGGAGGCTGCCCAAGCAAGCCAGCATGCATGGAAAAGCCACCCTGCGAAGGTAGTGAGATCCAGTCCCTTGCTTTCTGCTGTTCAATTAGGGGCAGATGAATGAATAAGTTGTTCGCAGACCTAATCATGCATTGTTAATACAACTGTCCTGATAAAAGACGGTCTCCCCAAACACAGTCACTCCAGAAGATGAACTGTCCACCACGCTCTGCCCAAGCAAGAGGGCTTTTTAGCTTTGTCTGCAAAGCGTCCTCAGACAGCCAAACAGAACACAGTTACGCTCTACTCACACCGAAGCCTCCGCGTACGCCCCTTTTAGAGAGCTCAGATCATCAGTAATTATGGGGGAGGCAGGGGCCTCTCATTTTACGAATGCTACAGACAAGATTATTAATAAGTCCAGCCTCTATAATATTGGTGACGAATTGTTTTATATGTCCTGAAATATGTTTGCCTCATCTGGTTACTATCGATCAGACACAAGATCTTCCAAGTCAGCCTGCGGCCAAAGGGAAAAGGTTTGCCTCTCCGTTCAATTTACAAATGTTCTCAGGGATATTTCCTGGCATTTCAGTGATTGTCAGGCTGGTAATTAAAACTGAGCCAATCCTTTCCTGACAATCAGTTCCGTAATTGTGTTTGAGTCAATGTTTTACTAAATCGTGTCGGATGCGTGTCGGTCTAGACACAGAGAAAGGACGAGGGCTCTCAGCATCAGAGTCGGGTCCATGCTGGGGCCAAGGCACATGGACTGTGTGGGCTGGAGCGGGTCATCTCACCCCTCCGAGCTTCTGGGTTTTCTGTCTATAAAATAGAAACAAAAACACCCACCTTGTTGCTGTTGTGAAAATAAAATGAGAAAATGCTTGTGCCTAGTGCAGGGCCAGGTACACAGTAGGTGCTCAGTAAATGTTATTTCCCTCTTACTCCCCCACCCCTACTTGATGGAGTTCAAGTTTATGCAGAGACAAGACTGGGAGGCACAAGCTACTGGTACCCACACCAAGAAGGGTGGATTCAGGGCTGGCTGCATGGTGATGGTTACAGCCGGCGACTGAAGTGTGCACAGGGCTCAGGGTGTGCAACATTCCCTCCCCGTGAGCTCTTTTCAGTGGGTTGATGGATGGAGGATGAATGGTGAATTGGGGTAGGGAAGGAGGGAGAGAGAGGGAGGGAGGGAGGGAAGGAGGAAGGAAGGAAGGAAGGAAGATTGGATGGTTGGCTAAGTGGGGGATGAATGGATGGTGGATGATGGATGGATGGATAGATGATGGATAGATGATGGACGGATGCGTGGATGGGTGGATGGGTGGTTGGATGTTGGGTAGAGAGAGGGAAGGAAATACAGTTGAACTAAAATATTAATAACTGTTCACGGATTATCTAGAAGTAAACCTTCATTTAAAAAAAATTCTCTTCCTATCTTGTCTACTCAATAGAGAACTGAATACACATTCTTAGGCCTTTGCCCACAAGCAAATTCTTCTTCTCGTAAAAGTATACTATTGTTTTTTTCTGGTTACACATTGAACACATTTGCATCTTAAAATATTTATTTATAAAATGTATTTATTCACTCCAAAAATATGTACTGAGTACCTCTCCCATCTTAGATTACATATTACACACTAAGAATGGAACCAGAAACATACTCTAAGAAAGAAAAAACTTAATACCCAAAGTGTCATCAGCCAGAGACGCACAGTGCTTTCTTTCATCCTTCTGGACTGTTTCATTCATTATTTTTCTATATATTCACGCATATGTATACCTCCTTACCCATACATACATGGAAGCTTGTGCATCATATGTACTGCGAGTTTATGCATGTGTATACGTGGACACACATATGTGCATATCGTCATTTAACCACCTGATTTTCTTTTGCTCATAGTACTTCTCACTCTCTGAAATCATCGTATTCCTGCACTTGTTTGCCTCCCTGTCTCTCCCGCTCAGGCCCACGGGAGGGGGATTTTGTCCCGTCCTGTTCACCATCATCTCTTCAGCACTGGCGCTCAATAAATTTATGTTGACATAATCAACAAATTGAAAAGTAGGTATATCACATGTATGTCTCTCCCCCCCCTCGGTGATATGGGTCTTTGGGGTGTATTTCTCCTGAACGTCCTGCTCCCTGGGTTCTTCCAGATGCCCTCGGCTAAGCGGAGGGCAGTCAGAACGGCAGGCTCTAAGTATCCCTGCTCCAGGACGGAGGGGAAGACCACCCACCTAAGCCCTGACGTCAGTCTGCTGAGCTCCTAAGACGTTTCCAAGAGGCGTCCGTGGATGGGCGTACCACGGGGGACAGGGGGCTCCCCTTCCTGTTTCGATATATTTTGCAAGGCTCTTTTAGGATCCGTGTTTTGAACAAATGGAGGCCTCTCCTTCCCTGATTTCTAGTTCACCAAGGGATCGTATTCATATTTTCGTCGGCAATGACGTGCGCTTTAGCTCACGACGTGCCTCTGTCGGTTGAGGAGGCACTGGAGGGACTTAGCCAAGCTCCTGGCCCTTGAGCTGAGAAGTCTCAAGACCTTTGGCAGGACGGAGCCCCAAAAATGTTCGGAAGACGCAGTGGCTGACGTGAAGGCCTGCCGCCGGGGGGTATGAGGAAGGGAAGCGGGATCAACTTGTATTCGGTAAAATGGTTCTGGATACATCACCAGTGGGAGCTTGATCGGAACACTCGAGGCCACTGGAGTGGGGAGGGATTTAATGCAGACGCGTGGAGGCTGACGCAGTTGATGGGGGGCTGGGGGTGGAGGCCAGGGGGCGCTGCTGACGTCAGGAGCCCAGGAACCTCAGGAAACCACCGCCAGCGATGTCAGCTGCCCGCTGCAGCCGAGTGGGTAGTCCAGGGTATGCCGGAGACACCTTCGGCCGTGCGCCTGCCGCAGACGCTGCTGGAGGCCTACGGCTTCCTCGTCTTACTGGCTGTCAGGTGAAGGCCGCCCACTGGGGAGGCCGGGAATGTGGTCTCCGCGCGTCCAGCTCCTGGGCTCAGGGGTGGCTGGGCAGGGCTGAGATGGCCTGAGTATCAGCACAGACAGAATGCCTTCCCTTATACGTTAAACTTTTGTGCAAAATGAGACGTAAATACGTTCCATCCACAGCGATCAGGAGATGATGTCAGAGCACCTACTCTGTGCCACCTGAGGGCTTGGGACTCAGCAATGGGCAAGACGCGTGTGTTCCCTGACGGCGGGGTGTGTGTGGGACCTGGCCGGGAAGAAAGTGGACACGAGAATGTGCAAGGAGAGGGCGAGGAGTTAGCGTTTCGCGGGGACAGAGTTTCTGTTTGGGAGGATGGAAAAGCTCTGGAGACGGAACGTGGTGACGATGGTACAACCGTGTAAAAGATGCAAATGTCACTGAACTGTCTGCTCGACAGAGTGATTAACATAGTAAATTTCACATTCTGTATATTTGCCACAACTTACAAAATAATGCAGATGGATGTTTCTGGAAAGTGTTAATAATTGCTTTTAAGACAGTCAAAGGGCACCCTGGTGTCAGGACCTATTTAGACCATGGGATCTCAGGAACAGCCGAGTTAGAAGGTGGTCTTGGAGCTGAATGAAGAAGGAAGCGGCCCCGAAGCCTCTGGAAAGGGCCCCCCTGGAGCCAGACCGTGGAACGGGAACAGTCTGAGGCCAGGCTGGCAGGAGCGAAGTGACGGAGGGATGGCAGGTGTGAAGCAAAGCCCATCAGGGCCAGTCACACGGGACCGAGGGCCCAGGGGGACAAGCAGGGAGATCTGTGCGTGCTGGCAGCCCCAGGTGAGACTGCAGGAGGAGGGGATGGGGCAGTGGCAGACGGAATCTCCCTGCCCACCCATTGGCCCTCAGAAGATCCCCCCCTCCAGCTGCCCCTCCACACTCTCTGTGGGGTTCCTTCTGGTCCCCAGCCCAGGTCAGTTCTTTTCTCACTTTACGCAGCCCCTAGGGGAACTCATGCACTCCCAGGACCATGAGTCACATGTCTGTGCACCTACCCCGAACGCCTACCCCAGTGCAGATTTCTCTGCAGAGCTCACCCCATATCCCAACCTCCCGAGCCCCTCCCTCCACCTGCGTGACCCTCGGGAGGCTCAGCTCCAGCGTGAGGCTCAAACTGGCCTCCTCTTCATCTCCCCTAAGCCGGCTCTCCCTCCTGTGTCCTCATCTCCATCCACGGTACCTCCCTCCCCACGCTTGCCCAAGCTGAAAACCTAGGTGTGTTCTCCTTATTTCTCCGTCTCTTTCCTCCTCACCAAACCCGCTGAACTCCGACAATGAAATGTCATGGACACCCGCCCTCTCCTCTCCATGACCTCTGCCCCAGTCCAGGTCACCAGGTTCTCTCACCTGGGTGAGCCCCGTGGCCTCCAAATCAGTCTCTGGCCTGCCCCCTCCAGGCCTCATTGCAGTCAGAGGGAGAGAGCCAGGGCTTCCAGGCCAAGGGAGTGTGAGGGCGCAGCAGACATCTGGGGACTTGGAAGCAGGCCGGGGTGGCTGGCCCCGGGCCGTGTGGAGGTCAGGTCAGCAGGGTGAGCTCATGGGAGGGGGGCGTGAATGCCAGACTCAGGAGCAGGGGCAGGAGAGGCCCTGAGGTGTTTCAAGCAGGGACACGATACCGCACGCCTGCGTGCACGTCTATCCCCGTTATCCGTAAGGTCTTCAAGAACAGACCTTTCTGGTTTAAGGAAGCACAAAAGTAGTGAAGAGCCCTTCTGTTTCCGCAGCAGTTTCGCATGCTGTGCCTAATTTGGAACCTCTACCCAGAGAGAGGATTGCCTCCAGTTTCAAGGTGAGGAGGGTGACTCGCCCAAGGTCACTGAGCAAAGCCGCATCTCCGTCAGACTCATATCCTGTGGCTTCTCCTCTGCTTATGGCTACTCAGACCGGAAACCATCGCAGGGAGTGATTTTCTCCTAAAGCTCTGGGTAGCTGATCTGCGTTTGTGCTGAGTAGCCCAGCGAGATGCATTCATCCGCAAGAATGAAGCAGCGGGTAGGAGAGTTATTTTTGCTCATCGTGACTCACACCGGCGTGTCTAAGACGCGCCGCGCAGATTCTAATTTGAGCCCCGGGGGTGGGTGCTGCTGCCTTTGTTTGTCTCCACTGTCTGCCTCTCCTGGCGTCAAAGCCAAGTTTTCTGTGTCCCCAGCTGGGCACATCTGTCTGGCAAGGAAGAGACCGGGCGATTGGGTTTCAAATAGAAAGGTAATTCCAGATGACACCCATCCCCAGGGGTGGGGAGGGAACCCTTTTAGGGCTCGCCTTGGTAAAGAGAAGATTAAAAGCAAATCCTCTCCTCGATAAAGAGTCTGAATGGAAAGCGGAGATCCGTGGCGCATTCAGCCCGAGCCCTGGCGGAGGTGAGAAGTAGTCTCTGGGCGCTGTTTGCTTTCCTTTTTTAACTCGGAGGTTCCACAGCTATGATTTGCATGAGCTTTGCTGCGAGGCAGACTGGCACGTTGGCACCGCCTTTTGGAGGAGATGGGTCAGAAGCCCAGCAGGGGACCAGGGAAGGTGACTTGGCACCTGGTTCGTGCAGGCAGGTCCAAGCAGGAGGCCAGGTGCACGTGATCCGGGCACGCAGGGAGGGTCAGGCCCGCGTTGAAGGGTCCCGTTAGGGCGTCCAGGGTGCCAGGTTCAGGCAGGTCTCCCGACCTGGCCAAGAGGGAGACAGGAGGCCCACGTGGGCATCTCACGCAGTCTTCCCGCCGGAGCGTGCAGCTCACCTTCGGGGAAACTTTCCAGACGGCCTCTCCTCTCCTCCAGTCCCGCCTGGGGGAGGGGCCTCCCTTCTCGGGGTCCCCTGTCCCAGGGCACTGCTCACACCGGTAAATGACTTCCCTTGTCTGCTATTAGCTCCTCCGGGGCAAGGATCCTGTGAGGTTCATCTCCCAGCTGCGTGAGTCAGTGAATCGTCTTAAAGAATAGGATGGTGGACCAAGGAGAGGCAGCAAAGATGAAGGGGACGAGAAAGGCACTCCCCCCGCTGCCCCCCGCCCTCCTCTGCCCCTTCATGTGGTCAGAAATCATCCCCCAAACTCGGGACGGACCTGCAGACGTCTGGAAGCCATGCCTAACAGTCTTGGGGATGGGAGTGGGGGGAATCTGTCTGGACCCTCCCAGGTCTGTTGCATCAGGATCCCCGTGTTGCTACATTCCGGGCCGAGGCAGTCACATCACTGGCCATGACATGATGCCGATGAGGGACACAGGGAAGAGCTGGGTGTGAACCCACAAGGGCTGTCTGGCCTCAGCTTCCCCATCTGAGAAATGGGGATGGTCGCACCTACTTAGCAGGTGTGCTGTGAGTATTAAGCGCAGGAAGCGATGCACTCCACCCCTCACCTGCCCCTGCCCGTCACCTCTACACTGCCTCAGAGCTGCCCTGCTAGTACTTCCTGCATCTCTCCAACCAGATGCTGGCAGGGCCCTGGGGCTGGCTGCCAGGCTTGGATGGGAAATAACAGAAGGGTTGTTAATTACCAGGCATCCGAGCCCCGGCCACTTTGCAGGCTTCCCACCCAGCACATCCCAGCTGAAAG
Source organism: Delphinus delphis (assembly GCF_949987515.2). Lineage (NCBI taxonomy): Eukaryota > Metazoa > Chordata > Mammalia > Artiodactyla > Delphinidae > Delphinus > Delphinus delphis. Next base: position 135,491,227 of record NC_082687.1, read on the forward strand.
AGCTAAGCCGATCTGGTTTTTTTTGTTTTTGTTTTTGTTTTTGCGGTACGCCGGCCTCTCACTGCTGTGGCCTCTCCTGGAGGCATGTGGGATCTTCCCGGACCTGGGCATGAACCCGCGTCCCCTGCATCGGCAGGCGGACTCTCAACCACTGCACCACCAGGGAAGCCCTTTGTGGGTTTTGTTTTTGCCCCACTGCATGGCATGCAGGATCTTCGTTCCCTGACCAGGGATCAAACCCCTGCCCCCTGTAGTGGAAGCACAGAGTCTTAACCACCAGACCGCCGGGGGAGTCTGTTATATACTTTGTTTCCTTTAACTCTCAACTCGCTTCTGCCATGGTAATTCCTATCTTCATTTTACAGAGCAAGACGTTGCAGCTCAGAGACGTGAAGTAATTTTCCTAAGGTTGCACAGCTCACAGGAGCAAAGGAGGGCTGAAGCCCAGCTCCATGGGCCTCCAGAGCCTGCACTGCTCCCGTCCAACCAGGCCTCTGCTGTGGGCTACGTGTTCCATGAGCAGCGCGGCCTGGACTCCCGGGGCCATCATGGGCACCCCCATCCTGCAGGACACCATCAGCGTGGCTGAGAGCAGGGCCGGGAGGAGTAAAATCCCGAGAACAGGGCTCTAGTTCACAATGGTTATTACTTCGTCTCTTGGTGGGGAGCAGAGGCCAGGTCCACCGGCGTGCTCGGAGTTGCACAGCTAATGGACACAGGGCTGAACCCAGCAGGAGCTGCGGCTGAAAGCAGCTCCCCCGCGGACAAGGGGAGGGCGCTCAGAGCTCACCGGGGGCCATGAGAAAATGCAGACCCTGATCCTGCAGGTCCGGATGGGGCCAAGACACTGTGTTCCTAACAGGTGCCAGGGAGGCTGCTACTCCTGGTCCCAGAGTTTATTAACTGAGTGGCTTTGGAAAGAGCCCACTTTATGGGTGTGTGACCTAGGCCATCGCAGGAGGACCTGTGCTTGGTGTGATGCTCCACTGGCACCATCTTGAAATTCCTTTTGAACAAGGAGCCCCGCCTTTGCATTTGTCCTTGGCCTGGCAGATTAAACCCTGGAACTCATGCTTCAGGTGGGCTGGCCATTAGTCCAATGAATCTATCAAATATTTGTCTGCAACTGTGTTGCCTCTGATTTTGAGACACCCAGCCTCAAGGGCCCCCAGAACCTAGCTCGGGCGCCATATGTTTCCCCACAATAGTAAGCAGTGAAAATACACCATTTAAAGTAGTCCGGTTCCCAATTTGGGAGAGCAATCTGCCGGCCTCCTCTCTGCACGATGCTAATTGCTTTGTTTTCTTTGCTCCAATAATCCTTTCCTTGTCAGCACTTTTTCCTTCCCCCGTCTTTCCTGGCTTGTCCCACTCTGAGGCCAAAAATAGCCCACAACCACGGATTGCTGGGCCCCCGGCCAGAATCACTTCCTCAGGTTCTTTTTCCTTCCGCCTCAGTTGCCACCACGGGTAGGGCCTTGGCTGTAACTGGGGGCTTTCGTGGAGAGGTGACCCGGTACCTAGAGCCCTCATTCTGTGTGGGAAAACCAACACCCATTTCTTGGACCAGGTCCCATGCTCCGGCCTGGATGGCAATGATGAGGACCTGGGCCCTGCCAGGCTGCACAGCCTCCCCACCTGGAGGGAAAGGCAGGCTCTCCGAGGGTTCCCTGCGGAGAACCCTAGGAATGTTGGGCTGGAGCAAATGAATGTACAAGATGCTGGGGGAAGGGGCAGAGGAGGCATGAGAAAAACTCTGTTGGAGGATGTGTATCACAGAAGGCTTCCTGGAGGAGGTGACCTTCTAAAGGTGCCTCTGTGGATGAGGAGGCGTTTGATAAGCAGATAAAAGGGGGAAGATGTCCCATCATAAAAACAGGCTAAACTCATGCTGGGGACACTGGCAAAGCAGGGACGCCAAAAATAAATGAGAAACATTCAGTTTTGTTGAAGTTGCCCAGAATTCAGGGCTCAGAAAATTTCAAAGAAACCATTTTCATCATCACACTTGGATTTTGTGACGCTCTGAGATTTTAAAATCCGATTCTGAATTACCAGTGGTGATGTTGGGGGTGTGTTGATCCTGCTGGGCATTCCAGCCACAGGGGACAAGACACACAAAGGTGGTCAGGATGTGAATGGTCTCAGCTGGGATGCCGCCTGTTTGCCTTTGGTTATGCTGTCCTCCCTGGCTGAAGCACCCTCCCCTGGGTCTGGATCAATTTTCCATTCGTTCTTCAAGGCTCGTCTGGGTATCACCTCCTCCAGGAAGCCCTTCCTTTTGTTCTGCACCTGGATGGTATTTTCCCCCTGCTCTGCTCCCGTAAAGCCCTGTGCATACCTAAATCCTTGCTTGACCTTGCAGTTTTAGCAGCTGTGGAAGAATGAATGAATGCACGAACGAATGAGCCTTCATTGCTGTGTGAAGCTTGGAGTGGTGAACAGGAATAAGTGAATGAGATTACTTATGCCTTCTGCTCTCCAGGCTACTTAAATATCCCTAAGGATGTTTTCCTCCCAGAGGAGAAAAACAAACAAACAGTTCTCTTAGAGTCACAAACTGAGCTGGAATTGCTCATGCATGCATGCATGCATGCGTGCATTCCTTCGTGTATCCAGCAGGGCTTGGTTGACCTACAGCTTGGGGTCAGGCCTGTGCAGGCTGCTGGAGAAACCAAAAGATTCCCTACCTCTGAGATCAGGGGGCACAGTCTAGTGGGGGAGGTAAATAAGCAAATAGTTGTATTGTAAAAACATTGTGGAAAATGCATCACGAGCAGAGTGCTTTAATGAGCTTCCCTGGCCAGACGGCCCGGATGGAGCCGGGCGTGAGAGCTGCTGCCCTGGGGTGGGGCGCAGAGCCAGGCCGAGAGTGCCCAGTGGACACTGAATGAACCGTGCTGTATCCGGGAAAGATGTGGAAGGAGTCTTGGTGATTTATTTCATTTTTCCTGATTATCCAGGGAAGCCAGGTGCTGTGCAGAACATTTAGGAGTTGAAGGACGATGTCAAAGGAGACACAGGACCCCAAAAGACCTCCCAGTAGCCAGAGCTGGACCTATCTGGGCAGCAAAATAAGAAAATATTATTGGCTTCCCTGGTGGCGCAGTGGTTGGGAGTCCGCCTGCCGATGCAGGGGACCCGGGTTCGCGCCCCGGTCCGGGAGGATCCCGCGTGCCGCGGAGCGGCTGGGCCCGTGAGCCATGGCCGCTGAGCCTGCGCTTCCGGAGCCTGTGCTCCGCAGCGGCGGGGGCCACAGCAGTGAGAGGACCGCGTACCGCAAAAAAAAAAAAAAAAAGAAAATATTATTGAAATACAACTCAAAGCATAAACTAAATATTTGTGGGTTCATAGTGATATAAATACATGATTGAATAAGTAAATAAATGGGGGAGAAAAGACAAATCTCCCAGGCGGAAGAATTCCATATAATGTATATAGCTACTCCACCCTCCAGGAGGGCCGCCTGCCTCTCCCCTCCCCCGCCCCCAGGTGTGGGCTGCGCAAGACGACTTCCTCCCAAAGGGACAGGATGGAAGCAGGGAGGAATGGAGTAAACGTTACAGGGAGACGCCTGGCCACTGCCACCTGGCCAGGTCATGTCCACTGCACGTGCACTGCAACGAGGGAGGCACCCCTCCTTTTGCTCCTTTCCCCCCCAAAACTCAGAACCACGGCATCAGCACAAGAAAAATATCAAACAGACCCAAATGGGGAGGGTCTACTGCAAAACCGCCAGCCAGTCCTCAAAGCTGCCATGTCATTAACAGCAAAGAAAGCCTGAGAAACTGTCACCACCCGGAAGAGCCGGAGGAGACATGACAACTAATGTCGTCACGTGGGAACCTGGAGCAGGGACAGAAAAAGACGCTGGTGGAAAAACGGGTGAAATGTAGCGTGTAGTTTAGATGAGACCAATGTATCGATGGTTGGGTCCTTAGTGGTGACGGATGTATGATCCTGACGTCAGCTGTTCATGAAAGAGGAAGCGGGGTGTGTGTCACGTGGGAACTCTCTGTGCTATCTTTGCAACTTTTCTGTAAATCTAAAACTATTCTAAACTAAAAAGTTTATTTAAAAATGTTTAAAAAGTCCTTCTAAACCCACCACTATTAACATCCCCCTGTGTTTCTTTCCATTCTCTTTTTTAAATGAAGATGTAATTGACATACGACATTATCTTAGTTTCAGGCGTGCAACATAATAATTCGATGTTTGTCTTGTGAAATGATCACAATAAGTCCAGTTGACATCTGTCACCATAGTTACAGAATTATTTTTCTTCTGATGAGAACTTTTAAGATCTACTCTCATAGCCACTTTCAAATATGCAGTATAGTTTTATTGATTATACCAACCGTGCCATACTTATTTATCTTATAACTGGACGTTTGTACCTTTTGATCCCCTTCACCCGTTTTGCCCACCCTCCTCCCCCCACCAGTCTGTTCTCTGTATCTATGAGCTTGGTTTTTTTTTTTCCTTTTTCCTTTTAGATTCCATACATAAGTGAGATCACACGGTACTTGCTTTCTCCTTCTGATTTATTTTACTTAGCATAACGTCCTTAACGTCCATCCATGTTGTCACAAATGGTAAGTTTCATCCTTTATTATGGCAGAATAATCATCCTTCCATTCTTCTTTCTATGCATTTTCCACTGATAAAATTATACTTACCTTTATACACCTACCATTGACAAAATTATGATATACTTCCTTACAATTTTGTCAGTGTTAAATGTACAGAAATTAGACTCGCTTATAACTTTGTGCCCTGCTTTTTAAACGTCACGTGTGCATGAGCTCTCTTGCCACTAAACATTCTCTGTCAACATCTGTACACGCTCTCTGGCTCCCCTGACCATTCTCCCCCGCCCCATGTTTCCCGCATGTAAATCACACCATGAGGAACATCTCCGAGCACATCTTTGCAGGAATCAGGCTCCACGACCCGCCGTTTTCTGGGGACAGAAGGCTTTCGTGCTGGAGGAGATGAATGACCGCCCCTGGGGAGCTCATTAGGTTTCCCTGGAAAGAAAGAACACACTGGGTTATCATTTGTTCACACGAGACAGGAGTTTTGTGCAGTTCCTTGATTGGTGCTCTCTGTGTTTAATTGTCTTCTAGAGCAGTGTCGGAGGTTGAGGAAGGCCATCCTGGGGGGGCATCTCATTGCCCCACGCCCTCCCGGGGAAAGCCACCCATTTTGTGGACAAGGAAACTGAGGCACAGAGGGTGTTTGGTCACAGAGACATGGATTTGAACTGGGTTATCTGGAGATGGAGTGTGTGCCCCCAGCCCCCTACTCCACCAGCACACATGGTTCATTCACTCATCCCCTCATTCCCTCATTCATTCATCTGACTGCTGGAGTGCCCAGGCCCTGCAGGGGTGGGCTGGGGAGGGGGTCAGTAGTGACCTCCACAGACATGGCCCCTGGCCCAACAGGGCCTCAGTCCCTGGCGAGGAGGCCGCTTCCATGAAATGGGGTGAACGTGTGATGGGCAAGTCCTGGGTCCCCAGCAGCCTTGTGGCAGGAGCTCAGCCCAGCCTGGGTTGAGGAAGGCCCACCCCAGGGTGGGGCTGTGGCCCATGCTGAGCATGGCCAGGGTGCAAGTGGAGGCTGGGAGGGAGGCCGGTCCAGGAAGGGCCTGGGGACCCTGACAGGGGGGTTGGTGTCTCCTTGGGGCTCCCAGGAGCCATGAAGTTTCTACAAGGCCCATGTGTAGGAGACCCCTGGCTTCCTGTGTGGGGAACGGACCTTCTGATGATGCTGGAGGTGGGAGTCGGGGCCCCAGCGCTGGAGGGTGAACCACGCGGCTCGCGGCCCCCCCACCCCGCGTGCTGGTGCCCCTGGCACTGTTGCAGCCCACCCGGCCGGTCGACCTTCTCTGGCACCAGGGCCACAGGAGCTCTCCGTGTCCCTCCGAGGGGCCCTGTCATTCCACCAAGTGACCGCAGGGCGAGGCAGCCTCCCAGATGGCCCCTGCCTCCTGGGTGTACTTGACAGTAAGCCCTCCCCACTGTAGAGCTGTCGGCCGGGCAGGTCAGTGTGCTGGGGCGGCCGTACCAAAGTACCACAGGTGAGGCTGCGAACCACAGGAATCTGTCGTCTCGGTTCTGGAGGCCGGAAATCCGAAGCCAGGTGTCGGCAGGGCTGGTCCCCTCTCGGGGCTGCGGGGAACCCATTCCAGGCCCCCTCCCGGCTTCTGGCAGCTCCAGCAGCCCTTGGCTTGTGGGCGCACCGCCTGATCTCCACGGGGAGGCCTCACGCCCCACCATGTGTTTCAGATCATCCTCGTGAGCTCCGCTCTCAGCGACCGGGACCAGAGCCTCTTCCTTAGCACGGACGAGGGCGCCACCTTCCAGAAGCAGCTCATCCCCTTCTCCGTGGAAACGTTCATCTTCCACCCTCGGGTAGAGGACAAGGTGCTGGCCTACACCCGGGAGGGCAAGGTAAGCAGGCCTGGAGCCTTTCCGTCACGTGGGGCCCGGGACCCCCATCATGCCCTTCTCCCCTGGGCCGTGTGGTCGGACGCCACCAGCAGCTCGAGGCTTTGCAGGAGAACCGAGCGGGGGAGGTGAGCGGCGCACTTGGCACACATGGGCCCGAGAGCCGGTCGATAGATAGTGGGTGATCATGAGGACCCTTCCACTCTGTCCCCCTCTCTCTGCACTCCAGCCACAGGGCCTTCCTCTACTTCCAGAACATTCCACGCACCCTCCCACGCCAGGCCCTCCCCTCAGCCTGGAGGCCTCTTCCACCACCACCATGAGAGTGTATCGTCCTTCAGACCCCAGAGCAGCGTCCCCTCCTCTGAGGCGCAGAGCAGCAGGGCCCCAGGAACACAGGGCACGTTCACAGGGCGACAGAGGAGAGCGTAATGGGGGGCTCTCTCCAGGGCCAGCGTGGGTGGGCTAGGAGACACCCTGGGGCTGAGCGGGGAGCTTGCTGAGGGCCCGTGGAGGAGGGGCCCCCCTAGCTGTAGGAAAGGCCTGTGTCGGTTTCCTGCGGCCACTGTAAGAAAGGACCACAATACAATAGAAATGTATTCTCTCACAGTTTCGGAGACCAAAGGCCCAAAATCAGCTTCGTGGGGCGAACACCAAGGTGTCTGTGGGCCCCCGCTCCCTCTGGAGGCTCTGGGGGGATCCCTCCCTTGCCTCTCCCAGTCTCTGGAATTCTGTGGCGTGTGGAGGGGTCACTCGGATCTCCTAAGGCAGCGTCTTCAACCCTTCCAGCTGCATCTTCAGGTTGCCGCGCGCGTGTGTGACCCAGGATAATCTTCCCAACTAAACATCTTCACTGAATCACACCCGCAGAGTCTTTATTTTCCTCCATCTGGTCCCACGCACAGGTTCCAGGGCTTATGACGTGGATGTTTTGGGGGGGCCTTTTTCAGCCAACCACCTTGCCCAGTAGGAGGCCAGGTCCCCAGAGCCATAAGGAACGGGCAAGGAGGAGGCTGGTCCAGGAGAGGGTCGCTCCACCCCTAGGAACTGCGGCTGGGCAGTCGGAGAACAGGAGTCACGGTACCCAGCTCTCTCCCCTCCTGCCCTCCGGTCTTCTGCTGGTGCCTCCCGTGGTCTGAGTCCCACCAGAAGCCAGAGAGAAGGAGCCTGTGGATGCCGTCTACACAGGGCAAGCCCCCAGGGTTGGACAAAGGTGGAGAAGGCAGAGCCGGGTCTGGGCTAGATGGAAGCTGTCCAGATCGGGCGCTTCCTCGACAGCCCCCAGGCCTGCTTGGGACCCACGGTGCCACACTCTCCCGGATTCCAGTGCCTCTCTTTCCCAGGACGGTAATTACGTATTTGTGCCACTAGTTAATTATTGTCCGCGCCGAACACGCGCGCTTGGGGCCAGCTGTTTGAGGGGAGGGCTATGCCTGGTTTTTTTCACCATTTTACCTCAAGTACCTGGCTGAAAATATTGGATGGATGGATGGAAGGATGGTGGATGGATGTGTGGATGGATGGAAGGATGGTGGATGGATGGTGGATGGATGGAAGGATGGTGGATGGATGGTGGATGGATGGAAGGATGGTGGATGGATGGAAGGATGGTGGATGGATGGTGGATGGATGGAAGGATGGTGGATGGATGGAAGGATGGTGGATGGATGGTGGATGGATGGAAGGATGGTGGATGGATGGTGGATGGATGGAAGGATGGTGGAAGGATGGTGGATGGATGGAAGGATGGTGGATGGATGGAAGGATGGTGGATGGATGGTGGATGGATGGAAGGATGGTGGATGGATGGAAGGATGGTGGATGGATGTGTGGATGGATGGAAGGATGGTGGACGGATGGTGGATGGATGGAAGGATGGTGGATGGATGGAAGGATGGTGGATGGATGGAAGGATGGTGGATGGATGGATGGATGGTGGATGGATGGAAGGATGGTGGAAGGATGGTGGATGGATGGAAGGATGGTGGATGGACGTGTGGATGGATGGATGGAAGGATGATGGATGGATGGATGCATGGGGGGATGGGTGGATGAATGGATGAATGAATGAATGAATGAATTTCTACCATCAGGGATCACCCAGGTCAGGGACCTCCACATGGAGGCTCCTGGCTGGCCTGAGCCGTGGCTGTCTACAGGACCTGGCCTCCTCGCTGGTCCTCAGTTTCGTGTATCTGCTTTGACCTGGAATACATCACACCCACTCACACATCACTGGCCAAAGCAAGTCTTGTGCCAAGGTCTGGTCCTTGCAAACCGACTGAATTTCAGGATGTCCCTGAAATCCCCTGGCCTCACAGGCGGCCTCTGCTCCGGGTGCTTTCCTTTGGAGCAGCGTGTGTTCTGGGTATTAATCGTGCTACTTAGCCTTCCATGTGTTTAGACTAAAGCACAGTCACAGAGACTTATTTTCCCACAGAGACTGACTGCATTCCAATTGCTCTTTAATTCATGGGGCCCTGAAACATTAATGGAGCTGAAATCTCAGTTATTTTCTTTGGGTCTTTTCTGTGACTATGAGGAAAGGAAAAAGAGGGAAGAAAGGTTTCACTGTGGTTGTAAAAGGAATGAGGAATTTGAGGACATTAATAACAGTGACAGCAGGGCTGTTTTTTTAGGCATTATGGTTTCAGCAGGATGGTTGGTCGGACAACACTGACTTTGACGCCAACAGACCTGGTGTGATAGGTAGGCATCTGCTGCTATAATGCTGAGTAACACACAGCCCCAAACCTCAGTGGCCACAACAGCAAGCATTCTTTCTTATTCTTGCATCTGCGAGTCAGCGGGGGTCCTGCCGGGCTCGCTTGGGACTGACTAGACAGGCGTGCCTCCTGGCAGGTTTCAGGTCTCTCGCTCTGGAACCAGCGGTTACTTGCAGACATGCCGTTCTCATGATGGAGGGCAGAGGCTCCGAGGGGCAGCCAAAACCGCATGAGAACCTCCGTGTGTCTGCTTTGACCTGGAAAACATCACATCCTTTCCCGCTGGGCAAAGCAAGTCATATGCCAAACCCAGAGTCCACAGGCTGGACCTAAATGTCTCACTCACAAGGACCTGCAGATTTTTACAAAAGCAAACGCTCTCTTCTATTCCCTCCCCTTCCTTTTCCTCCCAGATGCCTACCCCTTCCTCTAGCAAAGACTGTCCTTCCGCCCCTCAGACTGCCCTGTCTCCCTACTTCTAGTTCCCTCCTTTACTGTGTCATTAGAATTTGGGGTGCTCTGAGGCTACCTTATTTGGAGCCTGGACAGCTTCCTTGGGTGAGAGCTGAATGCAGTGGGTTTTTTCTTTCAAGGTTCAGCAAATTGCATCAGGCTCCTGGGATCAAAAGGATGTGAGAGCTGGGCAATCCCTCCCCACGCCAGCTCGCTGGGGACCCCTGGCACGAAACTGACCAGCCTGTTCCCCTCTGCTCAGACCTCAGACCTGCTCACAGGCAGAGCCCGGGGCACTTACCTCTAAAACATCAATAGACCCACTCATGTTTTATTCTGCTTCCCATCGAGAACTTCCTCTGCTTCCCAGCACTGTGAGAAATTGGCCTGAGCCTGAGACTGCCTTCCAGAAACTTAGTAGAGGAGACAAGACACCTTGGATGGCCAATCAGGGAAGCCTTCCTGGAGGAGGGGGGTTGAACAGGGGCTTAGAGAATGAGTCAGGATGTAAGTTTACTTTTTAATACAACTTCAGAACCACAAAGATGATCGCACAAGGCAAGAAAGAAAAATGAACCCCTGCAATCCTCCAGCCCAAATGAAGCCGTGTTTGCGTTTATATAGGCTGAAAAGGAGGAGGAGTGCTATCAAGGGGGTGGGGTGGGGCGGGCAAGAGCTCTCTTAAGAAGGGATGAGTCTTGGGCTTCCCTGGTGGCGCAGTGGTTAAGAATCCGCCTGCCAACGCAGGGGACACGGGTTCCAGCCCTGGTCCGGGAAGATCCCACATGCCACGGAGCAACTAAGCCCGTGCGCCACAACTACTGAAGCCTGCACGCCTAGAGCCCGTGCTTGGCAGCAAGAGAAGCCACCGCGATGGGAAGCCCGCACAGCACAACCAAGAGTAGCCCCCGCTCGCCACAACTAGAGAAAACCTGTGCGCAGCAACGAAGACCCAAGGCAGCCAAAAGTACAATAAATGTTTAAGAATAGATAAATTAATTTAAAAATAACTTTTAAAAAAAGGGACGAGGAGAGGGTGCCGTCATCATGAGAACAGCTGTGTGCGCAGTGAGAACCTCACAGCTCAGAGTGTGTTCCTTTTTGCTCGGACTGTTGTGTTCGACAAGGCTCAGGGCAGGAAAGAGAACTCACTCTGGGTATTTTAAGCAGAAAAAGGATTTAGCGTGAGGCGTTGGGTGCTCTCTAAACTGTTGGGAGGGCTAGAGGTGCGGCTTCAGGCCAGACTCCCAAGGCTCCTCCCAGAAGCCTGTGAAGCTGGACCAGCAGGGGAAGCTGGGGGATTGGGAGCTCCACTGGGGTCACCAAGGTCAAGAACATGCAGCTGAGGCCGGAGTCCAGGCATCTGAAATCACCACTGCTGCGGCCCACACTGCCTGGGAACGTCCACAAAGACAGATTTGTCCAGCTGCTGCCTCCACCACATCTGCCCCTCCACCCCACAGAGCTGGAAGACGGATTCCGACCACAAGCCCATGAACTTGCTGGCCAGGAAAACGGAGTTACTGTATGAGCCAGCAATCCCACTCCTGGGCATATATCCAGAGAAAACTGTTATTCGAAAGATACATACACCCTCTATGTTCATAGCAGCACTATTCACAATAGCCAAGACATGGAAGCAACTTAAATGTCCATCGACAGATGAATGGATAAAGATGATGTGGTACATATATACAATAGGATGGAATATTACTCAGCCATAAAAAAGAATAAAAGAATGCCATTTGGGCTTCCCTGGTGGCGCAGTGGTTGAGAATCTGCCTGCTAATGCAGGGGACATGGGTTCAAGCCCTGGTCTGGGTAGATCCCACATGCCGTGGAGCAACTAGGCCCGTGAGCCACAACTACTGAGCCTGCGCGTCTGGAGCCTGTGCTCCGCAACAAGAGAGGCCGCGATAGTGAGAGGCCCGCGCACCGCGATGAAGAGTGGCCCCCGCTTGCCACAACTAGAGAAAGCCCTCGCACGGAAACGAAGACCCAACACAGCCAAAAATATATAAATAAACAAATGTGGGGTTTAAAAAAAAAAAAAAGAATGCCATTTGCAGCAACATGCATGGACCTGGAGATTATCATACTAAGTGAAGTAAGTCAGACAGAGAAAGACATATACCATGTGGCATCACTTATGTGTGGAATCTAAAAAAAAATAGATACAAATAAACTTATTTACAAAACAGAAACAGAGCCACAGACATAGAAAACAAACCTATGGATGTGTTAGGAGGCTGGGATTAACCTATACACACTACTGTATATAAAATAGATAAACAACAAGGCCCTACTGTATGGCACAGGGAACTCTACTCGATATTTTGTAATAATATTTTGTAATCTATTCCTTTATAAGGGAAAAGAGTCTGAAAAAGAATATATATATACATATATACATATGCATATATATAAAACTGAATCACTGTGCTGTACACCTGAAACTAACACAACATTGTACGTCAACTGTACTTCAATATAATAAAATAAAATAAATGGCCCAAGGCAGCAGGGAACTGCCTCCATGGCCCCTTCCAAACCTCGCATGCGCGCATCTATCTGACCCAGAATTCTAGCTGCAAGGGAGTCTGAGCAATGTTGGATCTCAGCTTTTCAGCCTTTGCAGTATGCCCAGGTGCCCTACAGCAAGGGAAGGAAGGATGCTGAGTTCCAACCATCATACCCAACCTACCACTGAAAGCCGGGTGGAATTGCAATGCTTCTAATAATTGTGTGAGGCCTAATGGCACACATGTCTGTGAATGGAATGCACCTTCCCTCTGACTTCACCCTCCTCCTTTCCCTTTATTTCTCCCTTGTTCTCACTTCTGATCGTTTTACCTTTACGTCAGATCAGAATATCTTCTGATCATTTTGTTTTTCTTAGAGGAGTGGTCTAGAGGAAGTCGACCCTTCCCCAGGACATTGCTGTGCGGGTTTTAGCTGCAGTAACTAGGATGTCCCTGATGTGTTTATTTGCCGGTGTTTGTCCTTTATTCAGCGGAAATGTTCTATTTCTGCAGCAGTTGGTTGTGTGTTATGTGATCACCTCCCATGAGAGCAAATTGGAAAGGCTTCATGAAGTTCTGGGGCAGATGTCATAAAGGCAAGTGTGTCGGTGGTGATGGCAACTATAACGCTATCCGTTAATCCGGAGGTTACATAATCCTGAGACTGATGGCCTCAGACTCCTTTTTATTCACTTATCGCCTGAGGATATGAGCTGTGCTCTCCCGATTTGCAGATGAGTAAAGTGAGACTGTCCTGAGAGGAAGGAGTCGGCCGGGGGGTGGGAGAGGGGAAGAGGGGTGTTCCAGGCAGAGGGAACCACATGTGCCAAGGCCTAGAGGCAAGAGAGAGAAAAAAGGTGGGTCAGCAAACAGCAGGTGCTCAGCAAACAGCAAGTCGGCCTCCAGGTGCTGGGCCTCAGTCTGTGCACACGTGAGAAAACAGCAAGAGTTGAGTACAGCAGGAGCCTGGGGCTTGAGGGATTTGGGGAGGGGACACTGGCTCTAAGTAGCCAGGGTTTGGGGAGCCCTGGAGGGGTAGCTGGGGGCAGCGGCTGGCACCGGGTGGAAGACAGACTGAGATGCAGACTCTCAGCCTCTTTGAGTAAGAAAATCTCGCAGCCTGAGTGTTTTCTCCCTGCAGATGAGAGCAGAGGAGAGGAGCTTAACAAAGAAAACTCCCAAGTTTAAGAAAAAGGGACACAACTGTTATGCAATTGTCACCAGGCCACAAAGTGTCAGTCAGACAACTATTCAGAGTGACTCTCTTTCTAGAGGCTCTCGGTGATTTTTATGGGTGGGAACAGCCATCCTGAAGTGGGGAGTCTTCTCACAAGACCCCGAGGTTAGGAGATGACCTGTTCAAGGAGGAATCACTCACGCAGGGGCCGGTCTGCAATCCCGCAGCCGCGGGGACGAGGGAGAGAATGTTTTCCTGAAATTTCTCTCCTAGGCAGCTGGGGAATCTGTAGTTTTCTGGGCTGCTGTTGGCAAGGGGGAAAGGCGATTCGGACACCCCAGAGCGACAATGTGGGCAGGAGCGGGACTGAACAGCATTGCGGGGCCAAGAGGGAGTGTTACACTCACATCTGCAGTCTCCGTCTCGCCCCGGGCAGCTCTGTCTAGGAGGACGGTGGGCACGACGCTCAGTCCAGGGGCGTCAGAGCCCCAGTTCAGCGCATGCCTTGCCTGCCTGAAGTCCTGACACGTGGGACCCACTTGAACCCTCCTGAAGGAGGATGTCACCCATGTTACAGCTGAGAAAAGCCGAGGTTCACCTGGGTGACTCCAGGAAGGGAGGGCAGGGATCTGAGCCCAGGTGTGCCGGCCCCAAGCTTGGGAGACAGGGGCCTGGGTTTCCGTGTTGCCGTTGGGGACTGCCCAGCCATTCTGGAGAGGGAGGAGGAGGCCAGGCCTCCTCCAGCAGGAGAAGGACCACTCCCCATCCCATTAGCCTCCCAAATAGAGCAGACAGAGGGCCACCACGTGAGCAGAGCTGCCACCACCTGCTTAACTCTTCCCTGACTCCCCACGCCTGAGAGGTGAAGTCACAGCTCTGCCCCGTCCTCAGCACCTGGCTGTGCGCCTCACTTTTGCACAGACTGAGGCCCAGCACCTGGAGGCCGACTTGCTGTTTGCTGAGCACCTGCTGTTTGCTGAGCACCTCCCACCCCCCTACCTCCTGCTCCCAGGCCTGTGCTCGGGAACTCCCTCCCCCTGGAAGGGCCTCTGCCCTCCTCTGCCTGCAGACATCCCCACGACCCCGATGAGGCACTGACACCAGGCAACAGGCGGTGTCCAGGGAGGAACAAGGAGCCTGCAGATGGCTCATGGAGGGACCCTAACCCGGGGAGTTTGTCACAAAGGCATCGGAAGGGCAACAGGCGCAGAACAGGATGTCGGTTTACCCCCAGAACAGAGGCTGCAGACATCCCCGCCACCCCCGGGCTGGAGTGGAGGGGAGGGGTATGTGGGGGCCAGGATCCCACCTGCGCGCGCGTGTGTGTGTACGTGTGTGTATGCACGCTCCAGCCCCATGGGGCCAGGACCCAACAGGCGCCGGCTCCCTGCCTACCACCAGGCTCCAGTGAGGACGGGGGGGTTCAGGGGGCAAGTGAAAGTACGTGTTTGCTCGTGTGTGTGCGTGTGTGTCTGTGGGTGCGTGCACGCGTAGTTGTGTCTCTGTGTTTGTGTGCATGTGTGTAAGCACGTGCATGTCTGTGTCTGGGTGGCACGTGCGCTTGTGGGTCTCCCTGTGTATATATGCTTGAGTGTGTGAGCTTGTGTGTATACGTGTATCTGTGCACATGTGGGCTTCTGTGTGTCTGTCTCCGTGTGTGCATATCTGTGAGTACACGTATGCATTGTAGGGGTGCTCGCACACGTGTTTCTGTGTGAGCTGTCCCAGGGCCCTGGACACCATCCTCCCTCCTGCTCCCCCAGCGTCTGGCAAGTGTCTGTGCTCAGGGACAATCCTTTGCCTTCGGGTCTGTCGTTTCTCCTCCTGGACCACGAGCTTTGCAGACGCAGGGCCGGGTGTGGCTCAGCCCCGGAGCTCTGGGCCGGGGAGCCTGTGCTGTACTTGGCTTCTCTTGGCCTCCAGGGCATGGAGACGCATCTGGGGAAGCACCAGGGCTGTGATGGGGAAGCTCACACCTATCACGGCCACCTCTTGCGCATCACACTGGCTCCCAGGGCCTTGGTTTGAGAAATGCAGCTATTGAGGGGCTTCCCTGGCGGCGCAGTGGTTAAGAATCGACCTGCCAATGCAGGAGACACAGGATCGAGCCCTGGTCCGGGAAGATCCCACATGCCGCGGAGCAACTAAGCCCGTGCGCCACAACTACTGAGCCCGCGTGCCACAACTACTGAGCCCACGTGCCTGGAGCCCGTGCTCTGCAACAAGAGAAGCCACCGCAGTGAGAAGCCCGCGCACCTCAACAAAGAGTAGCCCCTGCTCGCGGCAACTAGAGAAAGCCCGCGTGCAACAACAAAGACCCAATGCAGCCAAAAATAAATAAAATAAAATTTATAAATTTATAGAAAAAAAAGAAAAGAAAAGAAATGGAGCTATTGAGTCCCAGTGGAGGTTGGTGCAGGATGGAGCGGGTGCTCCAGTGTGGGTACTCCTCCCCCTGCCCTGTCCTGTGATCCCCAGAGAGCTGTCCCCTCCCTCCCCTTCAGGTCTTGCCCTGTGGCCCCTGCAGGCATTTCCCAAGCCCAGTCTGCTCGTTCAAGGCTCTGTCCCCACCCGAGGTCCCCAGGTCAGAGCCCTAGACGCGGCCTCCCCCTTCCCTCCTCCCAGGACCTGTTCAGCTCTCTAAACAGGTCCCTTCCGGAGCCCTTTCCTCCTCTCCATGAGCCTGCAGCCCAGGGCCGGACCGAGGCCTGGCCTCCCTGGGGCCTCCCTGCCTCTGCCCCACGGCAGCTGGCCTCAGCCCTCCTGAGAGCCTCATCGTGTCCAGCGGCCTGGTGGTCTCAGACAGGGCTGGCTGTGTACTTTACAGGGTCCAGTGCAAAATGAGAAACGTTTAACAACTGGGACAAACCCTTTCTTCCATGGTCTTTTTCCAGCTGTCACGGTGTCTTTATGAACTATTAATATCATACTCCCTGTGCACAGGGACACAGGCAGGGTGGACGCAGACCTCCCAGGCTCCCAGGGCCTCAGGACTCAGCGCAAGGCCACCCAAGCTTGACCCTCCCCAGGCCCAGGCGCACCCCCACCCCGGGTGGAAGGCGGCAGCGGCCCTGGAGGCGCTGGCAGAGCCACGGGAACCCGGGCTCCGAGCCCCACACCAGCTCATTGCTCCATCCGGCTCTGCTCACAGATCTCGAGTTCAGAGATAAAATTATTAGGTCTTTCGGGCTTCCCTGGTGGTGTGGTGGTTGAGAGTCCGCCTGCCGATGCAGGGGACACGGGTTCGTGCCCCGGTCCGGGAAGATCCCACATGCCGCGGAGCGGCTGGGCCCGTGAGCCATGGCCGCTGAGGCTGCGCGTCCGGAGCCTGTGCTCCGCAACGGGAGAGGCCACGACAGTGAGAGGCCCGCGCACCGAAAAAAAAAAAAAAATTAGGTCCTTCAAGTTAGCGACCGCAGAGCATTAAACCCCAAGCACAGGCCCTGGGCTACCGTAGTGGTCAAGGCCCCAACCAGGCTTCAGACGTCTCTGCTGTGTCCTGAACTGACCGTCTCACCTTTCCTGCTCCCTCCTCCAGAGCGCCCTCCCTCCGCCCCACATGCATAAAGGACATTCAGGTCCCTCCTGGGTGCCTGCACTCAGACACACCTCCTCCAGGGACCTCTGCCCCTGTCTCTGGGCTCCTACCAGCCAGCCTGGGGTCGAGACTGGCCCTTTATGGAGCCCCCGTGCCTGACCTTCCGCCTCTCGGAGGCTGGTCTGTACCCACCTGGAGCACAGGGCTTGCCCCCAACAGGTCCTCGCCAGGTGGGACAGGACCGGCCAGCCTCCCCCGGGGCAGTCATCACCCAGGGGTGATGCAGCTCTCAGGAGAGGCTCACTCCTCATGTCACGACCGAACTTTTCTCTCTCCTCCTTCTGCCTTAAAGCTCTACGTATCGTCTGACCTGGGGAAGAAGTGGACTCTTCTGCAGGAGCGAGTGACCAAAGACCATGTGTTCTGGTGAGCATGCCCCCGCCAGGACCCGGGGAGCCCCGGCGAGGCCAAGTCAGCCCCCTCGGCCCCCAGCTCAGGTCCCCCACCTTCTCTTCTCCGCCCCAGCCCTGCCCTCCTCATCCCAGGGGGGCCTCCGGGGCGTCCTCTCTCCTCTGCTGGGGCAGTGTAGGAAAGGGTTGAGAGCTGGGGCTTGGTGTCGCTCAGGCCACGCCCGCACCCACGAACGAGCTGTGCAGTTTCACACACGTGAATCTCCCTCTCTGGGCCTCCAATTCCCCCATAGTAGGGAGAGGCACTAATGCACATAGAGCTGGCCCAGTGCCCGACACACAGCAGGCCTACCGTCCCCCTCACCACGGAACCCCCCCCCCCCGCCCCTGCCTCTCCTGTCCTGGTCCCGACTCAGCCCCCCGCTGACGGCCCGGCGGTGCAGCCTTCCCTGCCCCGTGGCTTGCTCGGCCTCTGCCGGTCTTGGACCCTCACTCCTGCCCCAGCCGGCGCCCGGGCCCCCTCCGTGTTGGTGTCATCTCTTGGGAGCCACTCAACCATCGATTTGCGTGGAGCTCTAGTTTCACTGCCCCAGCGAGAGGCTCCGGTGCTCAGGAAACGCCTGGATAAGCGAGTGAGGCCCGCGAGGATGAGACATGGACGAGGTCCAGGGCTTCTGCAGAGGGAGCAGAAGCCAAAGGCGGGCTCAGAGCCCGCGCTGGCGCCCCTGACCCGGCTGCCACCCACCCCCCGCCTAAACTCCCTCTGCAGATGCACGCAGTGACACACGTACTCTTTCCACCAAATTGCGTTTTCCTGAGTGTGAAAATGACACACACTCACGTCCTCTCCTTTCTTATCTCATTTGGGCTGCACACGTACGGCCAGGCCTCCCAGCCAGGCGCAGCCCTGCGTCCCCAGGACAAACACCGTGGGAAGAGCTTCCCGTCCCGACCTGTTCCGTCTGCGTCTTCATGCTAATCAGGGCCAGGAACTAGTTTGCAGACTCAGGGCCACAGGCTGAAGGGAAGCTTCAGTCTCGCCTCTGGAACAACGGCCCGGGGGTGTGCCTTCCGCCGCGGGGTGGGGGGCGGTGAGGGCTCCCTCCATGTGGCCGCCCTCGAGAGGTCCCGGGTCCTTCCTCGGAAACTGGAGCGCGGCATCAATCCCAGGCCCTGTCATTCTTGTCAACTGTTAGCCCGCAGGGGCTCAAGGAGGTGGGGAGGGGGGCCGGGAGGTGGCGTTTCTGAGCAGGGCGGCCTGAGAAGTTGGCAGATCAGGATTCGGGGGACCGGCGGGGAGCGGTTGTGCCAGTGTGTCCAGTCCCAGGGAGACCCCTGGGGCCACAGAGAGAAACAGCCCGCAGACACTGAAACCTGAGTTGGTGCTCGTTCAGACACGTTGTTATCACGGGCAAATCAAATTATGTCTTCCCTCAGGTTTCTCAAATTGCTGCAAGTCGTCATGCGAGAGGGATAATCACGCCAGACACTTGTCTGCTCGGGGCCCGGGAGTCTCCCTGGGAACGTGGTGACAGCACAGGGACGGCGCCTCTTGTAAACAGTGAATAATGCTGTTTTGACAGCACTTCCAAGGCGCGCTCTGTTCTTGAACTGACAGCAGGAATCGCCGAAGCCCCGTGTTGTGTGAGACTCAGACCCTTAATGTTTTGAGAAGCTTAAACAAGTGAGCTCCTTAGACTGGCCTCGTGGGGCCGTGGCCGGGGGTTGGGGACCTACTATGTTCTGGGCCCACGAATGCCCTGACGCGTCGCCTCCCTGCTAGTCTCTCAACGGCACTGGGACAAAATTATAAGGACCGCCCAGCAGCATGACGTTGTGAACACTGACTGCACCGGGCACCAGACCTCGGGTCCCCGTGCATCCTCTTATGAGATCCACACAGCGGCACCCAACTGCCCTCCCCTTACGTTACAGAGGGGGAGCGGCGGCCCAGAGGGGCCAGGGCACTTGTCCTAGGTCATGGGCCATGGCTGCCTCTGTCCGTAGCCAGTGACCTTGCCCTTGGCCCCTCTGCCGGGCAGTCTGGCCGCCTGCACTTCCCCAGGCGTTTCCAATCCTTCCTCCCGCCTCGAACCCAACCTCACCCATAAAGCCTCAGCCTTCCACTTCCATGAGCTCCAGTGCCTGCCCAGGTGTGAGGCAAGTGGCGGTACTTCTGTCCTGAAGGGAGGGGAGGGGGAGACAGAGTTCACCCCACAACAGCCCTGGTGGCGGTGTCTTAGAGTGTTTACCAGAACTGTTTGCATCAGAGCTTCCCTTAGCATCTAAAGGAGTAGCAATCCACTCCCGGTGCTTTGTCGAGCCTGCGTGGCCACAGGTCTTCTCGTGTGACTGCTGTTTCTAAACAATAGACCAAGGGCCTTCCCCAAATACTATCTTCGGGGACCTTGACAAACAAGAAGGCCCAGGGCTCAATGCTTGTCATTTCCCCCGGGGAGCCAGGCTTCATCTCAGGGTGTAAATACAGTTTCACGTGGTCTTCAAAACCCGTGACCAAGGGTTTCTGGGGCAGCGACCTCAGGCCCACTGTGTTCCCTGCCTGGTGCAGGGCCTGGTGTGGGCGTGCTGGGAAGTGGCAGGGGAGAGGCTCCGATGGGGAGTGAGAGACAGAGGGAATGAGAGAGTGAGTGAGTGGATGAGTGACAGGCCGAGTGTCATGACCCCATTTACAGATGATGGATGGTCAAACTAAAATTCCATCTGCCCAGCTGAGGACCGGTCAGTGCTCCTGGTAAAGGGAACAAGGTCTCTCTTTATTCAGAAAAGAGAGGAAAATGTCAGGCAGGAGACCTCCTTCCAAGGAGCTTACGAATGGTTTATTCACAAAACCTAAATCAACACTTCACCTTGCGATGAAGAGACTCTATGGAAAGCCAGAGTGATTGACGCTGACACCCACGTTTGAAACATCACAGACTGCACATCCCGCCACGGGGGGGCATTGTGGGTTTCCCCTGTCCACCTGGGACCACCTGGCCCCTGGAGGAGGTGAAGCAAACAGGCGCCCTGGTGCCAAGCCCGTTAGGAATCGGGTTGAGAGCTGAGAGAGGCCAGCTCCGGGGGCTGTCAGTGGTGGGGACTGAGCAGTCAGTGGCAGGGACATCTCATTGGCCTGTCCTGGGTGCTGAGTGGCCGTGGGAAGTGACCTCTGCATCAGACTCCCAGTTTGTCTTTGGCAAAGTCAATGTGCTGCCTCAGGTTACTGTCCATGAGAGGGGCGGCTTGGCGGATGGAGTTTCATGGTCAGACCGGCTGGAATGTACGTTATAACAAGTGTAATCAGCTCCCACACCCATGACGCCCCGGGTTTCCTTGCTCCGGAGATGGCTGACGTAGCTAGAAGGTTCTAGAGGGAGCTGACATACAGAACATGGCAGGAGATGACAGTCCAGTTGATACCTGGAACCGGAAAATCTGGGAAACCCTGGACCACATCCCATCATCCGTTGAGAAACCTGCGCTTCACCTCCTGGGTGCCAGGCCCTGTGCTGGGCTGGCGGGGGTCAGCGCCGTCCCCAGCTCCCCTGGAGGATGCAGCCCAGTCCCTGCCCCCCAGGATGTGTCTTCGTCCCGTTCTTCTCGGGCCTTGTTGAATGCTCCGTCGTGGGCAGCCACGGTCCCCCTGTGCTCCATGCACTGCCCGAACCCCTGGAGCATTTTGGGCAAGGGAGGGGCCCGCGGCTGAGAGCAGAGCCTTCCCAAGGATGTACTGTGAAGGGGGCACGAAGGGGAGCAGGGACAAGGGAGAAGGACCCTGGTGTGAATCCGGGCTTGCGCCCTCAGGGGAGTTGTTCTGATCACTAACACACATGCACACGCGCACACACATACACACACCTACGCGCACGGATGTGAAAATCTTCTCTAAACTACTCTAAATGGAAGAATGCCCAGCAAACCCTGGGCCCTGCAAGGCAGAGGCCGGGGCTCCATCGGCCTCCCAGGAGCAGGTGGGCTCTCGGGGAGGACTGTGTCCTCTGAGCCCCAGATCCTGGAGGCCACATGGCTGCCTGGGGCTCGGGAACCACACAGGCCCCGCGAGAAGGGCTTGGGGGCTCCGTTCCCGACGCCAGCCTCAGCCGTTCTTTTCCAGGGCTGTCTCTGGAGTGGACGCTGACCCAGACCTGGTCCACGTGGAGGCCCAGGAGCTCGGAGGAGGTAAGCCGGGAGGGTACAGGAGCCAGGCGCCCCCACGTCTGCTCGCCCCGTGGCCGGCTCGGCTGCCCTCGTCCTTCGTGGCTGGCCCTGCACGGCTGACCTTGCTGTGTTACGATGTGGCATAATTTTAAATGTGCTTGTTTTCCAAGCGGGGATAAACTGAAGTCAAGGAGCTCCACTCCACTGGCAAAGTCTATTGAGAGGACAACTTGCTCTGGCCCCTGAGCATTGAGTGTTTCCCCATCTCTCAGCACCCACCCTGCCCCCCACCAAGCTTGCTGAGTGCTGAGGTGGGGCAGGGCCTCCGATGGCTCCCCCCGCTCCAGTGGGGCAAGGAGCTTCGTGGCCGATGAGCCCAGGGGCCGTGCATGCTGTGAGAAAGGTCCTCTGTGCTCCTGGAGGAGTGGCACTGACGTCAGAACCATGGAATGTTCTAGAACATCAGAGCCGAGAGGACCTGTAGATTGTGCCGTCATTCAACAAACACTGACTGAGTCCCCTGTGCACCAGGCCCAGGGCTGACCCTGCTGGGGATGCAGCAGGGTCCCCAGCAGGGTCAAGAACAAGACGCAGCCCTGCCCCTTGCCTGGTGGGACGTCCTGGTGGTTTCTCTCGGAGTGGAGACCCGGGCAGGGTCACACTTAACCGACAGTGGGAGCTGACAAGTGCAAACAGCTGCCCCCTGGCTGGGCCATACCATGTGGAGCGTAGGTTCAGTGGTGCCGGGCACCGGGGTCCTGGCTGGCGACAGAGGCGCTGGCGTCGGCTCCCTGCCCGCCACGTGCCAGCCACATGAGCCTGGAAGTGACCCTGCACCTCGGCCTCCTTGTCTGTGAAATGGGCCCCATACGTGGTGCTCAGCCTGGGGACATCGTGTGTCAGCGTGTGGTGGGTCCCTTTACCACGTCCAAAGCCCTCAACCCTTCCCCGGACCAGCCCCTGGGCCAGCCCCCGTCCTGCGGGGACGTCACTGTCGCTTCAGCGACACTGACCAGGAGCAGAAAGCTCACGGAGGCTCCAGGCTTTGCCCCGAATCACAGGGTCACGGGCTGGTACGGACCACAGCCCCACCATCCTCCACACACAAATCCCAAAGCGTCCAGGCCACGCTCACGGCGACCTGATCCCCAGCAGGGCTCAACTCAGCAGAGGCGGGTGATGTCTCGTGATCCCACCTCCAGCGAGGAGGAACGCCAGGCCTCCATCCTCAACAAGGGGCGTCGTTTTCACCCAGCGATGATTCCGCGCAGCCCACCTTCCCCAGGGGAGGAGGGACCCTGAGCCTAGCAGCTGTGACGTGCACGTGAAGGGCCCCCAGGGCGGAGCAGCGTCCCTCCCCCGTCTCCCCTACCTCCAGCCACCCCAGCCCGGGAGCCCTGTTAGAACCCAGTCCAGCCAAGCTAGGTGGTACAGCATCTGGGCCTTTAGGACCCGCCCCACTCAGCGGCCCCACCTGCCCTCCGGCCAGCCTGAGCTACGGGCCATTCCCCAAGGTCACCTTACACCTGTCCTCGCCCCTGCGGGAAGGCTGCTCCCCATCTGGCCACCTTGAACGTCTTTCTTGGGCTTCCCACCACCTCCTCTGGGCTCCACAGCTCCCGGACTGCCCTGTCACAGCTCCGCACACTCCCCCGGGCCTGGAGCTCCTTGGGGACAGGGCGGGGCCTGATCGATTCACCTCTGTGTCCCCAGTAGAGCCACCAAATGAATAAGCACGTGGCCAGGTGCCAGTCGCCCTGAGCAGATGCTGGGCCCCTGCGCTAACGTGGCAGGACCCTGCGGCCACAATCCGTGCCGTGGACACGAGGACGCTCACTGCCTGTCACACCACGTTGTCACTGTCGGTCCGTCTGCCTCTCCCCAGAGCTGCAGCTGGTGCCGGTTCATGAGAGCCAAGCGTCCCCCTCCCTTCTCAGGCCCGTGGTCAGAAGCTTCATCTCGGCAGCTTGAGAATGCCCCCCCCACCGGGGTGGGGCGGTGGTTTACACCAGAGAAATTGGCAAGCTCTGGGAATCGGCATTTCTCCCACCGCACAAACCTTCAGCCCCGTGAAAGGGGGTCTTTGTTTGTCTCGCTGGCAGGAGAGCTGGAACAGGGAGGGATGAGTGAACAAATGAATGAATGCATGCATGCATGCATGAATGAGTGGGCAAGTGAGTAAATGAATGAATGAACGGGTGAGTGAGCAGATGGTCCACTTGGAGTCTGGCCTGGGCTCAACTCCACGGCGTGCCCAGCCAGGCCAGCCCACGACAGGAAATTCAGTGTTGACCACAGGGACTGACCAGGCCATTCAGAGGGGAGATGGAAGGGGTGCAGGAGGGGCCGTGGCACAGCCGTGGCTGACTGCGCACGGTCCCCTAGACGCTCACCTGCTCTTTCGACGTGGGCATTAATACCCACGTTACTGTGGAGGAGCTGAGACCCAGGGGACCCTGCCGGTGAGTTAGGGCAGGTCCTCCGGCCCCCAGCCCCGCCCCCTGGCACTCTCCACGCTGCCCGGCCACCCAAGGCTGTGGGCAGGACGTGCCCCGAAAGCGCTGACGTCTCTGAGCGCCCTGGCTGGGCTCCATTTGGTCCCCGTGGTTAAATGCCACTCCTGCCCAAAAGCGGTAGAGACGAGCTCCCCCGGGGCACAGGCTCCAGGCCTCTGCGCAAGTCCACCGGGGCCCCCAACCCAGGAAACAGAGGGCTTGACGTAAGAGCAGCGGCTGCCTGGCAAAACAGGGGTTCAACTTGCTTGATCGTAGATATTTCTAAAGGGATGAAAGTGCTTGTCTAAAGTTAGGGGGGAGAGAACCCCTGAGTCCTACCCACACCCACCCGTTTAAGTTGGAGAGACTCCAGGAGGGTGGGAGGGGTCCCGAGTCGTGATGGGTGCCACGGCCCTGCACTGTCCCTTCCCTGGGTGACCACATGCACCCAGCTTGCCCAGGGAAGGCTGGTGGGTGGGAGATGTGTGTGTGGGGGGGTCTCCTGCCCACCATCTCTCCGGATTGCTCCGAGGTCCCTCTCCCAGACAGAGGATACAGGTGGCCACGGAAGTACAGGTGCCGTGCCTAGCCCTAAGCCCGGGGCAGAGGGCGTGTGGGACAGAATGTTGACCAAGTCCTGCGCTCACACGGCAGTGCTCCCCCGCACGGCTTTAGCCTGGGGTCAGCAAACGTTTCC
This sequence comes from Delphinus delphis, assembly GCF_949987515.2. NCBI lineage: Eukaryota > Metazoa > Chordata > Mammalia > Artiodactyla > Delphinidae > Delphinus > Delphinus delphis. The sequence goes on from NC_082687.1 coordinate 135,515,858, forward strand.
CGTCAAGGCCAGCTAGTAAACGGTTTAGCCTGGCTGGCCGTGTGGTCGCTGCTGCCAGTGACTGCCGTTGTATGGTGAAGGCACCGTGGGTGACGCGTAGACCAGCAGGCACTGCTGTGCTCCAGTGAAACTTCCTCCAGGAAGAGCTGGAGGCAGTCCGGGTGGCCCTGAGGGAGACAAGTCTCCTAACCTGGAAGATGGGACCATCGTTGCATGGTCCTGAGTATTAGAAGAACTCCTCGCAGTAGAGCGCCTGGCACAGAGCTGCCCCCGCTCAGCAGCAGGTGCAATCACAGGGCACACCGTCGAACATTCAGACCCACAAACAAAACCGGCGGCAGTGGTATTGGAACGCGGACCGAGCCAGAAAGGTTCAGCACTGAATCATGTCTGAGGCTGTGTCTGACTCCTTCAGCTGGAGTCTGAGTCTTTGAGATTTCATGCAGCGCGTGGCTGGCTCTTATCTCCTGCAGGTTTTCGGTACGTCACCTGCCAGGTCCACAATTGCTCCGAGAAGACGCTGACAGTGCCGTTCGCGGGCCCCATTGACCACAGTTCTCTGACCGTGCAGGACAATTACATCTTCGTTAAGGTGAGCTTCCTGCTGGGGCTCTTGGAAATCGGCAATAGGTGATGTGGAGTATAAGCCACTTGGGGGAAAATGGAATCACTCAAACAGGAAGCAATAAAATGGCTATGTTACTTTCAAGTGCTACTTAATTCGGTTTCCGCTGCCCCTGTGATGGTGGTGGAAGGCACCCCCCAAACCCCATAAGGCCAAAACACAGGGATGCCACCTGCTCCTCCCTTCTGCCCACCAGGAACTTCCCACAGCCCAGGGCCCCCAAGCCCAAACCCATTTTGTTCCATCTGGTTCCGGCGACTTTGAAATGATATTCAAAGGTGTTGTCTCTGCTCATTTCTCTTGGCCACCAGGCATCAGCCATCCACAGCCCAGGGACCAAGCCCTGCTGCCTGTACACACAGGCACTCAGATCACAGTTGGGACCACCATGTGGTCTGACGGTTCAGACACTCCAGGAAGCAGCTGGTCATACCACTTCTTGATTACTTCCACCAACGAGGAGCTCACTCCTTCTAAAACAGCCTACCCCTCTCCTGGATAGCTCAAATCTTTGGAAATGTCATTCCAGTACTGAGACGAAGTGTTTCCTCTACTCTCATCCAGTGACCCCTGCTCTGCCCTCTAAGACCCCATGAGACAAATCCAAAGGCTCCTATGAAGATGGCCCCTTAGGGGCAGCCGCTGGTGTTCTCTCCCCTGAAGGCTCCCCCGTCTCAGGGACATTTCATCGCCCCAGGTGCCCTTCTCCACACGCAGAGTGTACCAGGGCCTCCTGAGGATTTGGGGGCTGGAACTGGCAGGGTGTGTCACGGCCCCCATTAGAACAGGCCAGGCAAGAGGCTTCTGCCACCACCGGCCCTGATTCCCAGCCCCACCCCCATTCTCCTTCACCCTCTGCTGATGCCCAGCCCCACGGCTTCCCATCCCTTCTGTGTGTTTGCACCCACTGTTCCCTGGGCGTGGACCACTTGTGCCCCCTTCTCCACCTCCTCCCCCAACACTGTCGTGCACCACCTCCTCCAGGAAGCCTTCCCTGACTTCCACCCTACTTCGGGCCCACAGGTTGCCTCTTCGGAGCGCCCCCAGCTCTGTGCATTCCTCCGTCACAGCCAGGCCACACTGTCATCCTTTACTGTTTACCGTAGACCCTGCAGTCTGGTGCGGGTGGGGGCTCCGGGTCTGTCCTCAGCACCGCTGTCTTCCCAGCACCTCCCACTGTGTTTCTGCAAATATCTACCAAGCGTTGGAACAATGACAGCATTGGCTTCTTTGACAACCGTATCTCACGTTGAGTGTTTTCTAAATGTTGTGATTGTCTGGTCTGCCAGCGCCCCAAGCCTGAGACCCCGGGGGCACCGCTGTGGCTGGACAGGTTGGGCTGGTCCTTGTGCAGCAGTAGACACCATGCACCACAGGGCCCCAGGATGGGGTGCGGGGCTCAGTTAGAGGTGCTGGGAAGGCCTGGCCGAGGGCGGGCCATGCGAGGGGGCTCGGGGAGGATGGAAGATGCCGGATCGGGTGCTGTCGGGAAGCAGGTCCACGCTGTAACTGGGCTGCTCAGTGACCTGGTCTAGAAGGAGGGGGCTCAGGAGGCTGAGCCGTGATGGTGAAGGAGCCGCCCCCGTGCACTCAGCCTGGACGGCGTGCGGTCATCGCTGGCTGGTCTGTGTCCAGATGTGATAACGGCTGGCTCTCAGCTTTGTCACCGAGGCCTGGTCTGCCGCTGGTGACACTGTTTGTGTCCGACGGGGGAAGGCGCAGCCCGCAGTGCATGCCCGGCCGGGGCCAGAGGTCAGGGGCCACTGTGCCCTGTCCAGCTCCTGGCCCACTCCCTCTCCCGTCACCCGTTTGCCCCCTTGTTCCTCGTCTTCCCTTCTCACCCCCTCCTCCTTGCTGCTGCCCCAAAGAAGCACATGCTGCTCTTTTCCTGGGTCTTCTATTATATCCCATGAGAGACAAGTTACTCCATCTCTGGGCCTCACTTTTCTCATCTTTAAAATGGAAATGATCACAGGTCGTGGAGTTGTTGGTTTTGATACCGATTAGCCGTTTGGGACAGTGCTGGCCACATGACTATCTCAGGAGTGTTGCCTCTCGTTTTGTTTCTCTTGCCTCGTGGTCTGGTGGTCATCTTTTGTGGCTTGAGCTTATCTTTGGCCTGTCTCTTCCTCCACTCAGTGGCTCACCAAGTACTCTCCCTAAGAGGAGTTCTGGGGAACAGAATTTTCTTCACCTTGTCTGTAACTCAGACGTAGGGAAGCCAGGTGCTGAGAGAGCATGGGGAAGGAGGTTAGTTCTAACTGAGGGAGGTGGAGGAAGACTTCCCAGAGGTGGGACATTTGGTGTGGGGCTCTGAAGGATGAATAGGAGTCTGCCCATTTCAGGCAGAGCATGTATAAGCAAAGTAAAAGGGCATTTTCACCAGGATTTGGCTCAACAAGAAACCTAGTCCCGGGCTTCCCTGGTGGCGCAGTGGTTGAGAGTCTGCCTGCCGATGCAGGGGACGCGGGTTCGTGCCCCGGTCCGGGAAGATCCCACATGCCACGGAGCAGCTGGGCCTGTGAGCCATGGCCGCTGGGCCTGCGTGTCCGGAGCCTGTGCTCCGCAACGGGAGAGTCCACCACAGTGAGAGGCCCGTGTACTGCAAAAAACTTGTTCCCTAAAAAACTTGTTTTTCCCTTCCTGTTAGGCAACCTCAACAAACCAGACCAAATACTACATCTCTTATCGTCGCAATGAGTTTGTCCCGATGAAGCTGCCGAAGTACGCGTTGCCCAAGGTACGAGTGGGTTCCCCGTTCCGCCGGGCCCTGAGCCGGGTGCTGAGCCTGCCCTGACTCGTGGGGCTGCAGGGCTTTTGCACCTGTGCTTGCTGGTGGCCAGGTCAGGATGGGTAAGAGCAAGCTACTGCCCCCTCCCCCTCCAGCTACTGCCCCTCCCCCTGCACTCCATCCTCACACGTGCCCAGCTTCATTCTGTCTTAGAGCCTCTGCAATGTTCTTCCCTCTGCCTGGTCTTTCTTTTCCCCAGACTTCTGAACATGTGATGTTTCAGACAAATGTCTCTTCCCACTGACCCTCCAGGCTGGTCCAGGCCTCGGTTTCCTGCTCACACTCCACCCTTCTCCTTCCTGACACTCAGGGTGCTGGGAACCCCCTGTTTCCATCCTGCTTTCAACTAGAGTTTCCAGGGCTGGGAGGCCGTTTCTGTTTTATTCACCTCTGCATTCCAGCTGCCTAGCATTGTGCCTGGTAGGTAGTAGGTGTTCAATTAATGCTACTTCCTTCCCCTTGCCTGGCCGACAAAGAAGGGGGACGTGGAGGCTGTCCAGACCCTGCCCCTGCCCTGCCTCAGGGTGAACTCCACAGCCCCCTCCCTACCGATATTTTATTCCAACTTTACAAAGGAGGTGATTGATGTTCAGAGGGGCTGAATATCCCGTCTGAGGTCACACAGCTTGTAAGAAACCAAAGCAGGTTTCAAACCGAGGTCCAGGCGAGTCTGCGACCAGCCTTCTGCCGCATCTCCCTCCAGAGGACGGTCTCCATCCCATGTACATAGTTCAGAAGCGCAGACTGAAGCAGCCCTTCTCCCCCACATACTTATCGAGCATGAAATGTAAGCTAGGAACAGACGCTGCAGCTGTGAGTCAGACACCCCGGTTTCCTGCCCTGGCTGGGTTTTCGGAGGAAACAGGCAGAAAGTCAAGCAGACGACAAATGTGTCAAATAATTGCAAGCTGTGATTTGTACTGAGAAGGAAATGAGAGGCCGAGGCAGACAGTGACGGAGGGTGGGGGAAGCTTCCCTAAAGGGGATGTCTCATCTGAAGCCCAGCGGTTGGGGGAAAGCTGTTCAGGTGTAGGACAGTGCAGGTACAAAGGCCCTGGGGCAGGAGAGACCTGTCTGGAGGGTGGAGAGGAGGTGAATGCGCTGGCCCCTGCAGGCCCGGGGGCTGTGGCTTGCTGGAAAGGACTTGGATTCAGGAGCTGCTGCTCCGGACATCACAGACCCCTCCTGAGCCAGAAATGGGAAAAGTGCCTGAGACTTTTAAAACCTTTTAAAAGCATCTCTTTAGAAAGAGAAAAGGAAGAGGGGGAAAAAATGGAAAGGAAAGGAAAGAAAGGAAAGAAGGAATCTTAATAAAGTCCCTCCAGTGTTGGCTGAGTAAATAAATGAAAAGCTAATGGTTTCATTTATGGCAAGTGCCTTTGGCATCTCTGGAGGGCGGGGGGCCTTTCAGCTTCTGAGAGGCTCTTCCTCTGCCACTGGCGGCTGCAGCATCAGCAGCATTCTTTGTCCTAGTGTTGGGGGTGGTGGGTTGAGTGGACCCCTGGGTCTCTCCCTGCTCCCTTCTGGTACTGGGGCCTGGGCAGATGCTGCCCCTTTCCTGGGACGGAGGAGGCTGGACCAGCGGCCAGGCCATTTCTGAGGGTCTTCTGAGGAGACTGCAGCCACAAGTCATGACCTCTGTGACCTTGAGCCCTGGCTGCACCTCCCTGGTCCGTGGCTGAGACAGCAGTGAGTGTTTCTTGGTCTTTAGGGGGAGGTTTGCAGGAAGCACCACTGTGAGTCCCGCTGCAGGCCCTTGACAGCACGTGCTACCTGCTAGCTTCCCGTTTCTGCAGAAATCAGGGGTCACTGGAAAGAGTTGTGAGGCTGTGATGTTAGTGCTGCCCCCGCATCGTAAGTGATGACAGAAACAGACATGCCCCCCCTGCCATCCAGTTTCAAGGGATGACCAGGAGCCCACTTATGTCGGTGGCATTTGCATTGACACTGTGTGTCCTCGCTCGGGGGTCCTGCCCAGGACCCAGTGACAGGCAGCGGAGGACCATGCACAAATCAGGCTGCTCTCAGGCATCACCCACCCGCACCCCGAGCCCTGCAGGGTCCTCGAGACCACATTTGGTCTTTGCTGAGAACCTTGCCCATCCAGGGAGCTGGCTACTTCCTCTCCACCAAATTCAGGAGAGCAGCCAGACGCCAGTGTCCCCACCAACAAGGAGAGCTAGCTAATTGAATTCCCTAATCAGATTTGGTTGTTATAAGGTGAATTTGTAACTCCTACCTGTTTCCTACCCCCAAACCAGCCCCATCTTTTTTTTTTTTTTTTCTTTCATTGCCCAAGTAACATCATGGAAACAATAGAAATCAGAGCAGAGGGGAGCTCACCACAGCCTCCCTCCCTCCCTCCCTCCCTCCCGAGCCCTGTTTGGTTTCCCTCCATCCTGGGCCCCAAGCCAAGGCGACACTGCTGTAGCTGTATCATTGCAGACACTCTGTCTACAGCCTGGCTTTCACATGACAATGTCTCAGGAGAATTTTTCCCAAATGATACATGATACCCACCTTAAACGACTGCAAAACTTTCAACTCAGGAGACCGTACCTTGTTCAGCGAAGCCAGACTCCTGTTGTTCAGACATTTGGGTTGTTTCCATATTTCATAATTATAAACAGTGCTGTCATGAATATATTTGTGCCCACAGGTATTTCTTTTTTTATTTTCTCAAGTCAGTCTAAGAAAAACTTCTGGACAAAGGATATAAATATTTGTGGAGCTTAGTTGCTTTCTAAAAGGGTTCCACCAGCAAAGTTAAAATAGACCAGTTTCAACACAGCTTCACCAAATTTTGTGTTGTATCAATTCTATTTTCCTTGTACTTAAAAAGGTATAAAAGGTACCATTCTGCTGTTTGAATTCACCTATCTCTGAAACCTGTAATGGGTAAGCAGTTTTTATTATATTTGCCAGCAGCCTTTGCTTAAATTGTTTACTTGTAGAGATTTAAAAAAAAATTTACTCATGTTCCCTAACAGGAAAAAAAAAAATAGGCAAAGGCTATAAACAGACAGAAGAGGGGAAAAAATCCAAGTAACTATTGATTATATAAAAATATCCATAAGCATAAAGTAAATGCAAATTTACTTTAAAGTAAAAAATAGACTTTTATCTATAATATGTTTACATAAAATAAAATAAGACCCATAAAGTGTAAGAATAAAGGAGGAAGTGACATCAGGGAAGAGGGTGGAGTGGACAGCACAGGAGTCTGTCTTCTCACTTAGACAACAATCCGCTGTCAGAATCTGCCTGATGTAATTGTTTTGGAACGCCGGAGTCTATTCAAAGGCTTGTAGCTTCCAGGGGAAGGCTTGCGCCATAAACCAAGGTTAATATCCACAGTTTTAGCTCTCCCCAAGGAAGCAGCTGCCCATCTCCTACTCCTGCCCCCCAGCCGCGTGGCCGGCAGCTCTGTACGTATTCCTAGAGCAGGTACACAGCTTGCCGGAGCCAGGGTGGGCATAGGACCTTGTCCTTAAATATTGGACCTTGCCCCCCAATATTGGGAGTCTGTGCTCTGATTGTTGCTTCTGATCATGCATGCAGACACCCAGGCACACAGTTATTATTGCAGCCACCAGCAGCCGAAGCAGCTTCTAAGGGATTTAAAGGGCCATGTTACCAAGCCAGACTTGGGTCCGCTCGCCCAGGTGCAGCAAAGTCAACCCACTGACACCAGGTTGTGGTGAAGGAAAGTGCGGTGTTTATTGCAGGGCACCAAGCAAGGAGTCCGGGCAGCTAGTGCTCAAAATACCCGAACTCCCTGACAGGTTTCAGGCAAGGTGAGGGAGGGGCATCCCAGGGTGTGTGATCAGCTCGTGCGCAATTCTCGTGATTGATGGTGAGGTAACAGGGCAGTGTCATAGGGATTAACGTTATTAATCCTTGGGCACCAGTAGTTCTGGGGCAACGTGCTCACGATCAAGTAGTTAACTCCTCCCATTTGGTGGTGGTATTAGCATCTGCAAAACAACTCAGAAAATGTGCATCAGATACTATTACCTATGTCCTTTAGAGAGGAGCGAAAGCGGAGCATATGGAGGAGGGGTCTGTCCCGGGAAGTCCCCACAGGGTCCTGCTCAGTTACAGCCAGAACCTGTTTCCACTGCCACCCCACCTTTATTTTCCTTCCTTTCCTTTTGGGAGCCAACATTTAAGGACTGGGACATTCAAAAGCAACCACACATATGGAGGAATTTAGAAAGTCCCCAAGCATGCCCAGGAAAGAGCTCAGGCTCAGAAAAGACCTGAGGACTCCAGTGTACACCTCAGGCTGGTCCCTGGCATGCAGAGAGCCTGCAGCCGTAAAATCTAAATAAAAAACTAAAAAAAACAGCAAACCCCGAGGAAGGGAGAGAATCTGATTTCCAGAGTTACCACATTATTAGATTCCAACATCCAGTTATCAATAACAAAGAAACCACAAGGCAAAGAAAGAAAGTACAATCCATTCAAAGGGGAAAATACCAACAGAAGTTATCTCTGAGAGAGACCAGATGGCAGATCTACTAGACAAAGACTTTAATACAACTGTCTTCAGGATGCTCAGAGAGCTAAAGGAAATGTGGAGAAGGTCAAGAAAACAGAGTACAAACAAATTAGATCTATAGGCATACCTCACTCTGTTGTGCCTTGCAGATATTGTATTTTTTTCCCACAAATTATAAGTTTACGGCAACCCTAGCCCTGCGTGGAGCAAGTCTATTGGTGCCATTTTCCCAACAGCATTTGCTCACTTTGTGTCACAGTTGGTAAATCTCACAATATTTCAAATTTTTCATGATTACCATATTTGTTATGGTGAGCTCTGATCAGTGATCTTTGAAGTTACTACTATGATTGTTTGGGGCCAACTTAATTGATAAGTGTCGTGTGTGTTCTGACTACTCCTCCAACCGACCATTCCCTCATCTCTCTCCCTCTCCTTGGACCTCCTTATTCCCTGAGATACAGCAACATTGACATTAGGCCAATTAGTGCCCTTACAATGGCCTCTAAGTGTCCCAGTGGAAGGAAAAATCACACTTGTTTCATTTTGTATTAAAACCTAGAAATGATGACGCTTAGTGAGGAAGGCTTGTTGAAAGCCAAGACAGGCCAAAAGCTAGACCTCTTGCACCAAACAGCCAGGTTGTGAATGCAAAGGAAAAGTTCTTGAAAGAAATTAAAAGTGCTACTCCAATGGAAACACAAGTGATAAGAAAGCCTTATCGCTTATATGGAGAAAGTCTGAGTCGTCTGGATAGAAGATCAAATCAGCCACAACATTCCCTTAAACCAAAGCCTAATCAGAGCAAGGCTGTAACTCTCTTCATTCTATGAAGGCTGAGAGAGGTGAGGAAGCTGCAGAAGAAAGTTTGAAGCCAGCAGGGGTCGGTTCACGAGGTTTAAGGAAAGAAGCGACCTTCATGACATCAAAGTGCGAGGTGAAGCAGCAAGTGCTGGTGCAGAAGCTGCAGAAGGTTATCCAAAGCTCCAGCTAAGATCATTAATGAAGGTGGCTACACTGAACAACAGATTTTCAATGTAGACAACAGCCGCTATTGGAAGAAGATACCATCTAGGACTTTCATAGCTAGAGAGGAGAAGTCAGTGCCCGGCTTCAAAGCTTCAAAGGACAGGCTGACTCTCTTGTTAAGGGCTAATGCAGCTGGTGGCTTTAAGTTGAAGCCAGTACTCATTTACCATGCCCCAAATCTTATAGCTCTTAAGAATTATGCTAAGTCTATGCTGCCTGTGTTCTGTAAATGGAACAAAGCCTGAATGACAGCACATCTGTTTACGACATGGTTTACTGCATATTTTAGGCCCACTGTTGAGACCTACTGCTCAGAAAAAGATTCCTTTCAAAATATTACTGCTCATTTGACAATGCACCTGTCCACCCAAGAACTCTAATGGAGACATACAATGAGATTAATGTTGTTTTCATGTCTGCTAACACAATATCCAATCTGCAGCCCATGGATCAAGGGGTAATTTTGACTTTCAAGTCTTCTGATTTAATACATGCATTTCATAAGGCTATAGCTGCTATAGACAGCGATTCCTCTGACGGATTTGAGCAGTCAATTGAAAACCTTCTGGAAAGGATACACCATCCTAAATGCCAGTAAGAATATTTGTGATTCTTGGGAAGAGGTCAAAGTATCAATATCAACAGGAGTTTGGAAGAAGTTGATTCCAACCCTTATGGATGACTTTGAGGGGCTCAAGACTTCATGGAGAATGTCACTGCAGGTGTGGTGGAAAGAGCAAGAGAACTAGAATTGGACATGGGGCCTGAAGATGGGACTGAATTGCTGCAACCTCATGAGAGAACTTTAAGGAATGAGGAGGTGCTACTTATGGATGAGCAAAGAAAGTGCTTTCTTGAGATGGAATCTAGTCCTGGTCTAGATGCTGTGAAGATTCCTGAAATGACAACGAAGGATTCAGAATATTACATAAACTTAGCTGGTAAAGCAGTGGCAGGGTTTGAGAGGACTGACTCCAATTTTGAAGGAAGTTCTACTGTGGATAAAATGCTATCAAACAGCACTGCTGCCACAGAGAAAGTGTTCATAAAAGGAAGGGTGAGTGGTTGCAGCAAATTTAATTGTTGTCTTCTTTAAAGAAATTCCCACAGGCACCCCAACCTTCAGCACCCACCACCCTGATCAGTGGGCAGCCAGCAACATTGAGGCAAGACCCCCCACCAGCAAAAAGATTATGACTCACTGAAGGCTCAGATGATGGTTAGCGTTTTTTAGCGTTTTTTAACTAAGGTGTGTACATTTCGTGAGATATAATGCCATCGTACACTTAATCGACTACAGTATAGTGTAAACATCACTTTGATATACACTGAGAAACCAAAAAATCTGTGTGACTCACTTGATTGTGATAGTTGCTTTATTGTGGTGGTCTGGAACGGAAACCACGGTATCGCCAAGGTATGCCTGTACGAAAAAAATAGATAGAACACACAAATGGAGCCAAAGAGAAATTCTGGAGCTAAAAGGAACAATAATTGAAATGGAAACTCCACTAGAGAGATCCCAAAACAGATGTGAGCAGACAGAAGAAAGCGTCAGAGAACCTGAAGATAAGACGACTGAAATTACGAAATCTGAGGAACAGAAAGAAAAAAGATTGAAGAAAAGTGAACACCATCTAAGAGACCTGTGGGACACCATCAAGTGGACCAATACACACATTCCATAACGCGTGTCCCAGAAGGAGAGGAGAGAGAGAAAGGGGCAGAAAAACTATTTAAAAAAATAGTGGCCCAACACTTCCTTGAAATTGATGAAAGACATGACTGCAGATATCTTTAAAAGCTTGGTGAGCTCCAAGTAGTATAAACACTAAGAGTTCCACACCAAGACACATCATAATCAAACTGTAGAAAGACAAAGAAAGAATTTGGTGAAGGTGTTCGTTCATTCGGCCGTTCCCTGGATTTTATGTAAAAATCTATGGGGAAATTTCCCCTATCATGCTTGCTAAGAATGTTTTTAAACTTTCCAAAGTTACTTCTTTAAAATGTTTTCACTACAACTAATGGCATAATGCAAATATATACCATTTCTACCCGCTTACCTCTCCGTTCCTCCTTTCCAATCTCACATCTTCATTCCTCAGCGTAACTGTTGTAGGAACTCTTAGAGACATCTCAATGTTCCTTTTTCTTCTTCATCTTAGTTTAACAAACCCCAGATTTTGGCTGGTACATTGCTTCCCAGCTAGGACTATATCTCCCAGCTTCCCTTGCAGCTACATGTGGTTGTTTCTAGAATCTGGTCAGTGAGATTAAGTGGAATTGTCACATCTGGGAGACTTCTCAGAGTTCTCCTTTAAAGGCAAGCCTTTCTCTCCTTCTTTCCTGCCTCCCTCCTGTTGCCTTGCATGTTGACAAGATGACTAGAGCTCTAGCAATCATCTTGAACCATGAGGACAAGGGCCATATCATGGGACAGTAGAATGGTGACCCAGAAGGAGCCTCTGTCCCTGGTGATTCCAGCTTCCATCCTGGAATGTCTATCTCTGGACCTCTTTTACATTCGTGAGAAATGAGTTTCTATCTCATCTGAGTCACTTTTTTCCCCAGTTTCTATTACTTACAATCAAACCTACTTCTACAAACATTGGCAACTCTGGTGTTTCCACATATTTCTCTAGGCCATATAGCTATACATACATGCAAACACATATACATATGTGTAATTCTTTTAATGTCTTTTGTTTAAAAATGGAGTCAACAAACGTCTCTTTTTCTAATTTTACAAAAAGAATAATGTAAAGGCAAATTTAAGAAAAAAAATTGCATATTATTTATCACTCTCTAATCAGCAAAGATTTTCAAAAGCCTGTTTCAATGCATGAAGTTAAATGAGCGCCCTCTAGCCCTGCTGGTGGGGAAGGAACGTATACGCTCAGGACGATGATTGAACAACACGTAACAAGAGCTTTAAAAATGTTCCTGCTCTCCGATGCAGCAATTTCCCTTCTTAGATTTGTGATGAGGAAATACAGAGACGCAGAGATCTATGTCTGGGAATGTTTATGACTGTCTTGCACTTAATGCTGGAGATGCTAAAAGCTCACCAGTGGGGAAATATTCAATGAAATACGGTACATCCACAAAAGGGAATACCATGCAGTCATAAAAGTGCTGTTTATAAATAATGCTAACGACAGAGGAAAATGCTCCCCATATAATGGGAAAGAGCAAAGCTGCAAACCATACGTGAAAAACTATATGAATCCCACTTGGGAAAAAGCCCAGAAGTAAACATTTTTAAATGTTAATGTCAGGTCTCTCTAGGGGTAGCACTACAGGAAGCTTTCTCTCCTTTACACATTTTTCTTTGTTTCCCGGATTACAGTAAACATTTACCCAGGGGCAGGGGCGGCAAAGTCGGAATTAATACAATAACAGTAAATACCGATTGCTTCTCGTGTGATTAATGCCGGGCACTGCATGAGCTCAGAAACTCGGGCCGATGGAAGGCTTTTTCCTGCTGAGGCTGCAGAATGACCAGTTTCCCAGTGGACACAGTGCAGCCTGGCCTGGGGCCGAGCATGGAGAAGTAGGAGGGGAGGTGGGCGAGAGAAGCAGAGATGACCTCACTTCCCCGGTTTCACAGGCGTCCCTCAGACGCCCTACCACCCTACTGTCCCATTTCACAGATTGGGACCGCCAGGCCTGTGACCCCTGACTCTGTAACCCCTCCCTGGCTGTGAGCTGCTTGGTCCACCCATGTCCGTGTGTTAGATTTACAGCCACGGACCAACGCCCCGCTCGTGCCGCAGGGTTCTCCCTGGTTGGGAGGTGCATCGCAGGTGTTTCACGGCACTGCCTCCCTTTTCTGCAAAGCCCCTTCTTTTGGCTGCACGGCTCGGGGGGGTGGGTGGGCGCAGGCAGGAGGGGAAGGGGCCTTCACCAGCCTGTGCCCTGCCCAGGCGGCCTCTTCTTCTCACGATCGAAGGTCTTGCTTGGCTGCACAGAATAGGGACCCCATCTGCTATTAGAGAAAGAGAAACATTTCCTGTCTCTGTGCCCTAACATCAGGTGAGAAATGCAAAAGGAAGTGTACCCCCAAACTGCGTCACCTGCAGTGGGCGGGACGGAGGGTGGTAGCCAGCCCCCTCCCTCCGCCATCCATCCTCAGCTCCTGGATCTTGGCAGCTCTACTGCCAGAGGGGCAATAAAAGTCTCGGAGTGATAGAAGGCAAACAGTAGGGGCTGCAGAAGAGCTCCTTATGGCTTTGAAATGGGCCTGTTCGGATGCCTTTTCACGCGCCTCCCATGCAGTAGTTGGTGCCGGCTGGGAATGAAAAGGAAAACGAGAAACTAGGGTTAGCCCTGGGTTTCTTCTTCTTCCTTTTTATTCATTTTTTTTTTTTTAATTCTGAATTGTAAAATCTGGCGCTGACACCCCGGACGGCTGCCCGGCCCACTCAGGAGCTGCCCGACCTTCTGGTCCAGGTGGACCCCAGGCTCGGGGCCTTGGCCTTGGCTGCTCAGGCCAGCCCCCTTCCTGCCTACTGGCCAGGCGCCCGCCCTCGGCTCCCATAGGGCCCTGGGCAGCCCAGTGCCCTGGGGGAGGGGGCCTTGTTGGCTGTGTGCCTGGCGGGGGCCAGGGGTGACAGTGGCCTGGCCAGGGGGAGCTGTGGGCAAAGGGCAGCTCCCGTAGCAGGCCGGTGATGCAGTCCTGGGCGTGAGTCTGGAGTGAATTAATCCATCCCTCCCACCAGTGTACGTTCCCAGAGGGCAGAGGCCAGCGGGGCTCCCTGGTGTAGCCCTGGGCCTAGAACAGTGCCTGGCACACAGTAGGCTCTTAATGAATACGTGTTGAATGAATGAACGGACAGATGACGGGCTTGATCCTCGGGATGGGAGGGGGAGGGGCCCGGGAGGAGACGCCTCCGCGCCTCCCAGAGGTGATGGTCTGGGCTGCATTCTGACGGTCTGGGGGTGCGTGGAGCAAAGCTCCCCCTCCTCGCTGCAGGGGCAGATGGGAGGAGGTGTCACTGCGCCCCACCCAGTATAGAGGGTGGGAACGTCATCCCCATTTCGGAGGTGAGAAAACGGAGGCCCAGGGAGGTAAAGGGACTTGGCCAAGGTCATAGAGCTGAGAGGGCAGAGCCAGGATGAGAATCTAGGTCAGCCTGACTCCAAGAGGGGTGTGGCCAAGCCCCTCACCCCCGCCAGGCCTGAGGCCTGCCCCACCCCCCAGGCCTGCTCACCCCTCCCCCCATTCCCCCTCCCCCCCAGGCCAGCTTCCCTCTCCCATGTGGGCCCCCAGCCCGCCTCTGACCCCGGCTCCCCCGCCGTCCCCAGGATCTGCAGGTCATCAGCACAGACGAGAGCCAGGTGTTCGTGGCCGTGCAGGAGTGGTACCAGACCGACACCTACAACCTCTACCAGTCGGACCCGCGCGGCGTACGCTACTCGCTGGTGCTGGGGGACGTGCGCAGCTCGCGGCAGGCGGAGGAGAGCGTGGTCATCGACATCCTCGAGGTGGGACCCTCAGTGCGGGCTGTGGTGGGCCAGGTGGCACCCCTGTCCCGGCTTCCCCCCCCTCCCCCGGCTTCCCTCCCCTCCCCACCTCCACTGCTCCAACCCGGGGACCTGCCAAAATTCTGTCAAGGGGCAAATATTTTAGGCTTCGCCGGTCAAAAGGGTACTACGCGGGTACTTTTAGAACAGGAGAGAAAACTTGCTCTTTCTGATGAAATTCAAGTAACAGTAATGGAGCACCGTGTGATACAGGTCTGCTAATGAGAAGAATGGAATTTGGGGGGGATAACATTCTGCTGAGTTGGGGTTCAGGTTGTGGTCCCCATCATCGACTCGATCACCATCTGTTATCTGTTCAGGGCTCCTGCCCTGAACGCCACTGCATGAAACAGGCAGGTGACAGAAGCTGGGACCCTCCCCTGTCCATCTCCGGCCTCGCGGCCTCCCCGGCCCCAGCCCTGGTCTCCTTGTCCCTCCCCTCTGTGTATCCCATGTCCGTCTGGCTGTCTCTTGCTCCCTCTGTCTCTCGCTTGGCCCTGCAGCTCCTCTCTCTGAGGCTGGGGGTTGAGGCCTCCCCGCCTGCAGTCCTCAGACCTCCCTGTGCCCTCCCTGGGGCCCCACCCCTATCTGTGTCCCATTTAAGCCGCTTGCTCTTGTCACGTGACACCGAGGGGCGGATCAGAGGCTCCGAACTGGGGCTTCCGGCTCCCACGCCGGGCTCCCTCCCGCGAGAAAACACCCACGCACCGTCCTGTACTTGGATTCCGTGAATGTCAATCCCTCACCCACGGTGGGCCCAGCCTGGACCTGGCCTTTCACGGTCACCTCCTCTGTTCTTGTCCACACCAGAGCCGGGGAGGGGGTCCCTCAGCCGCTTTACAGGTAAGGAACCCGAGGCTCAGACAGGGCAAGCCACCTGCCCAGGTAGACCAGAAGTCAGCGAAAAACCAGAAGTGGCCCAGGTCTGTCGGTCCAAGCTCCATCCATCCTCCTGGCCAGCATTCCCTCGGTAGGTCATTCACCCTTAAATTCCTCCCTCATGCCCTGCCCTCAGGGAGCCCCCAGCCAGTGGGCTTACCTGCAGGGGCCGTGTGTTCTCGTAGTAAACGCCAGTTGCGGTCCTGCCAGGCTCTGCTGTCCCTGCGGAGCTGGGGAGGGTGTCCCGTGGGTGGCGAGCTGAGCCTTGGGCATCAGTGCGTGTCAACCCGGGTGGGAGGCGTCCTCCTGGACAGAGCCAGGGCTGCAGCCTTCCTCCTTGAGTTGTCAACAGCTGAGCAGAACCGAGGGAGTAATGAATGTAATCATTTGTTTACAATGAGAGCCCATTTGTCAGGGTTTACTTCCCGAGCTGGACAGCCTGGGGCTCACTGCTGCTTGCTGAAAGTTACGCACAGGACAGGCGTGTAATCGACACGTAAGGAGGGCACCTCGGGCGGGAACGTCCAAGGCCCACTGCGGATACCCGGTACCCCCTGTACCGCACACCAGGCTCCAGGCCCTACCCCCGGGACACAGGGAGGAGCAGACCACCTCTCACAGGGCTCCGGACTCTACAGGAAGACCAGCTCCCACCTGGTGTGTCAGCCTCTAGAAGACACCATGAGGAAGTCAGGGAGTACTTCCTGGAGGAAGGGGTGCAGACCGAATTGAGGCTGAGCAGAAGTTAGCCAGCTGAGGAGCCAGGGAACAGTGATTCACGCCAAAGACCAGGCAGTGAGAGGCCGTGGGGATGGGAGGGAGTTCACAGTGGTCAGATCCAAAGCTGGGCCCCCTCGCAAGTGACTGTGCTTCTCTGAAATCCACTTAATGGGGATCACAGGTAGTGGTTACAAGCACAACTCCGGAGCCCCACTGCTGGGGTTCAAATCCCAGTTCTGGTATGTGTTTGCTGTGTGACCTTAGGCACATTACTTAACCACTCTGTGCTTCAGTGTCCCCATTGTGAAATGAGGACGACAGTAGTACCTTCCTCAGAGGGTTGCTGTGTGAATTCGAGGCCTCCGTTTCCGTTAAACACATACAGTAGCACCTGGTGCCAACTCGGTGCTCGGCAGGCTCTCGACAGTTTTCACTGCAGGTGCCTTTTCTGTGGATTCGAGATAGTGCATGGGAAGGGCCTGGCCTAGAGGTTCTACACATGCCCCAATTCCATTACTGTCATGGTTATCGTTCATCCGATGTCAGATCCAGGAGAAATGTCTTATCCCAGACGTCACAGGCAAATACTGACCCGAGAGGCCTGGGCTTTTAAGGGCCTGTGAGCTCTGACCTCTGCAGGATGAGTCCTGGTTCCAGACAAGGTGGCACCCCTTTTCTGAGGGCCTCTTTGTGTTGGAGCTTGCGTTAGGAAGGGGGTTGAGGGGGCTTCCAGTCTCGTGCCCTGACCCTGAGGAACCCTGGCCACAGCTGGGAGACGGTCACTGCAGTGGGCTGAACGGGGGCCCCCGAAAGCTACAGCCACAGCGAATCCCTGGAACCTGTGACCATGAGTTTATTTGAAAGAAGGATCTTTGCAGCTGTCATTAACTGAAGGATCTTGAGATGAGCTCATGCTGGACCCTAAACCAATGACAAGCGTCCTGGTAAGGATCAGAAGAGGAGACGCAGACACACAGGAAAGAGGGCCCTGTGAGACGGAGCAGAGAGTGGGGTGATGTGGCCACAGCCCAGGAACACCTGCAACCCCTTGAAGCTGGAAGACACGAGGAAGGATCCTCCCTGAGAGACCAGAGGGAGGGCAGCCCTGCCAACGCCTTGGTTTTGGACCTCTGACCTCCAGACTGTGAGAGAACAAATTTCTGTTGTTTTAAGCCCCCCCCCCCGCCCCCCGCCACCAGTTTGTGACGCTTTTGTCACGGCAGCCCCCAGGAAGCGAGCACAGCCACGACGGGGGCGGTTATGTGACGTGGGCACATCCATGCCGGAAGCCAGTGCTCCCCAGGGAAACGCGGCCTGTTGCTACCTCTTCTGGGATGGGAGGGTCCGTGTTATTTACTGCTGAGTGTTTTCACGGAGACCAGTCGGGATATAAAAGAGCGCTTTCCAAATAAAGCAAGCCATCACTGGGCAAATCAGCAACGTGTCTGCCCCTAGGACATGAGGGGAGGCATCTAGACTCAGCACCCAGCAGGCCAGATGCCCGCCCCGTGGGGATGCCGCAGGTGAGCCAGAGACAGAGTGATGTCACCATGAGTGAGAGGAGGGGCTGCGGTCCTCCTGCCCCTGGGGCTGTCCCCCAGAAGGACCATCCCCTAGTCCTCGTCTGTGGAGGTGAGGGCCAGACCCCTGGTTTCCAGCCCAGAGAGAAGCATCCTAGCAGAAGACACAGGCAAAGGGGGATTGAGGTTATAGCAATCGGCAGATGGGAAGATTTTCCAGAATTCTCCATGGGGCCCACTGCAATCTCTAGGGTCCTCACATGTGGAAGGAAGGGCAGAAAAACACACAGAATCGTGGAAGAATGGCCAGGGAGATGCTGTACCGCTGGCTTTGAAGAAGCAGGAGGGGCCACAAACCAAGCACCCCAGCACCCCAGACACGGGGAAAGACAAGGACACGCGTCTCCCCCGGAGACTCCAGTTGCTTTCAGCCCGATGGGACCCGCGTTGGACTTCCGGCCTCCAGAGCTGTAGCGTGATCAACGTGTGTAGTTTAAGCCCCTCTGCCTGTTACCTGTTGTAGCGGCCACGGGAGGTTCATACACAGTTCACTGAGCGTCCGAACCTCTGGGATCCGCCCTGGCCTGCTCCCCACCTGTCAGACACTTGGCATTGAGGCTTAGGAAAGCA
The DNA here is from genome assembly GCF_949987515.2 of Delphinus delphis. Lineage (NCBI taxonomy): Eukaryota > Metazoa > Chordata > Mammalia > Artiodactyla > Delphinidae > Delphinus > Delphinus delphis. The sequence continues at coordinate 135,534,085 of NC_082687.1, forward strand.
CCAACCTCCTGGGGTCTGAGAATTTAATGAGACGGTACATTAACTCCCTCGCCCGCCACGTAGAAGGCACTTAACAACTGTATATTATGACTCTCACCCTAAGCATCCCACTTGGCCGTGGAACTTCAGGTGAATCCCACAACGCAGCCTCAGCTGCCTTGGCTTCCTGCTCTTTACAGAGCAGCAAAAGCTGCTTCGGGCTCACGGGGGCTCCGAGGAGCTCCGGCCGCACCAGCGGGCCTCGGTGACTGGGTCCAAGTCTTCCGTGCCCAAGGAACTTGCCGAAAAAGTTCATTTCTGTGGAACCAGGAGGTTGAACAATTGGGAATTGCTGATAGCTGACCCTTTCTTGTGCGCGAACTCAGTAACCGATGATGGGATGTGTGTGGTCACTGCCCTGGGCCCCTCAAGAAACCCTGAGAAAGGGGGCACAGGGAACTTCGAGCCCCATCCAGGGCAGGCTGGGGCCGGCACAGACTCTGTCCTCACAGTCTGGCATCTGCGTGTGGCATCTGCGTGTGGGGCTGAGCTGAGGCAGTCCCCGGATGAAAGCCCAGAGCGACTCCATGGGTCCAGGCCCTGTGGGTCCACTGGGAGGGAGGCGAGGGGCTAGGGCTCTGAATCAGGAGCTCCGGCTAAAGACAGCGTGACCGAAATGCACAGGCACCTCGGGGACCAGGGCTCTGCTTGCCGTCCGACAGCCAGGGTCTGGACCTGGGAGGACAGCTCAGTGTTGTGAAATGCACTCGGAATTTGGGGTCAGACAGTACCTGCTCCCAGTCAAAGCTCAGGCCAGCGTCTCTGGTCCCTTTTCCCCCGCAGACCCACTTGCCTCCAGGGTGTATAGCCAGCTTCAGCTCTGGGCTGTTCTTGGGGTGAAGTGAGGCCGTGCACACAGAGCTCTTAGCAAGGGGCTGGGCAGGCTTTTGCCATCCTTCCTGTACTTCTGTCCCAGGTCCGAGGGGTGAAAGGAGTCTTTCTGGCGAACCAAAAAGTCGACGGGAAGGTGGTGACGCTTATAACCTACAGCAAGGGCCGAGACTGGGATTACCTGAGGCCTCCCAGCACGGACATGAACGGGAAACCAACCAACTGCAAGCCTGTAAGTGCCCTGCTCACTGCATACACCTTCCCCGGGGTGGGCACTAGACGTTACCTCAGGACCCAGGGGTCAGAGATGCTGATGTCTGAGAAGGACCATCTGGGAGACATGAACCACCTATTTCTCTGGGTGTGGTGGAGAGGGCCACATGGAACTCCTTGCTTTACAGAAGAGTTAACTGGAAGTCAGAGAGGGGAGTGTATCAGTCAGCTCCTGCCACAACAGTGCTGTGTAACAAGCCGCCCCAAACAGCAATCACTCTTCTCGAGATCTGTGAGAGGCTGGGCTCGTTCATGCACCTGGGGGTTGGTCGATTTAGGAAGGGATCTAGTATCCTCCTTCTGGGACCAGCCCATGCACGTTCTCAGGCAACAGCAGAGGTGCAAGAGAGTGAGCAGAAACATTGCAAGAACACTGCAAGCCTGCTTGTGCATCTGTTAAGCCCTGTTGGCCAATGTCAAGGGCCAGGAAGTACACTCTGTGGAAGTGGGGGGGCTGGATAAGTGAGGGGGAGCCAGGACACAGCCCAAATGTCATGAGCCCTAAGCCAGTCCAGCTATTCCAAGGGTGCCTTTCTACATGAATAGGAGTATAGGCTGCCCCAGTGTCTTCACTGCCTTGGGGGTGGAGAGGGCTGGAATGCCCTTTTCTTCTTATTCAGTAAACTCCTACTGACACGTGAAAACCCTGTCTAGATGTCCCCTCCACTGAGAAGGCTTCACTGGGCACACTTACTTCTATTTCCCCCTGGCTTCAACCGGAAGGCCCTCACAGTCAAGGACCCCCATCCATTGCTGTGCCTCTGTAACTGAAAGGATAACAGTGCCTATTTCACAGGGATAGTCATTCAACAAACACGTAAGGGGACCTACTATGTGCAAGGCACTGTTCTGGGTGTTGGGAATATATCAGCACACTAAACAGCAAACAATCCCGCCCTCCTGGGATCTGCCTGGATCTCTGCAGGGCCCCTGAAGATGGTAGGCACCCTGCCTGGACAGCCACTGACCACCCGCCAGGGCCGGGGTGGAGCTCTGTGCTCTCCGGGCAGAGCCTCGGCCTGGGCAGTGTCAGTCCCTCGCGCCCTGACCTCACCGACCAGGGGCCTGCGCTCGGCCGCTACGCAGGCCCCCCTCCCGCTTATAACGGGATAATAACACCTGTCGACCACCGGGGAGAATTAATCACCTGCCCCTTGTAAAAGCCCTTCTGAGAAAAAAATTGCTGTGAAAGGGCTGATTTTTGTATCATCATCGACAAAGTTAAGCCATGTTAATCTGTCAGAGCAAGTTCTCGCTAAGAATAGATTCTTGTCTCCAATTATGCAGCTCAGCGAGGAGATAACCTTTCAAGATTTATGTCCCGGCCTTGAAATAATAAAAGTAGGGGTCAGCTGGTAAGTGCGTGGCTGCAGGCAGGCACGCAGAGAGCCCGACGAGCACAGTGGACAGAGGACAAGTATCGGGACAGCCAGCTGGGCACAAAAGCCAGAAATCGATCCCAGCCTTGGCTCCGAGGCCCAGCACGCCGTGTGCGCAGACCTGGCAGCCGCGGGTGGGGGCGTGCCGGCTGGGCCAGCGTGGCCCTTCTCCTGGGTTTCTTCTCTGTGTCCACTCAGCCACGCGGCCTCCAACTGCACAGGGCAAGCTACACTTGAGGGTTTATTTCTCATCAGAAATGTGATTCCTGCTTATTGCCAAATACTTGGAAAAAGCAGAAATGTACAGAAAGGGGTATAAGTTACACCTGTAACCGCGTCACCCAGAAGTAATGGTCCTCGGGCATTTTTCTGGTCCATCCTTCGGCTCACAGTCACGTTCAAAAGTCCTCTGTGGGATCCTGACACGTGTGTGATTTCTGAGTCTTCCATTTTTCTCTTAACTCTGGGTCGTGAAGGTTTTCCCGGGCCATTTGACCAGCTCTCTGGCTGGGGAGATTTCTTCCCAGTGACAGGGAATAGATGAGTGTGGATCAGACCTGTTTTAGGATGAGAAATGGCCCTTGGAAGACGGTTTTGCATCTGTTGACATCTGGGCTCAGAAGGAAAACCCATTCGTGTTGCTGCCCGTGGTAATGCTTCTCAGCCTCCGGGCTGAGCCGAGCAGTGGGGCGTCCGGCAGGGGCGGCTGGCGGTGTGGCCCTCCAGCCCTCCGGCAGGCTTTGCCACACGCCTCTTGAGTGCACCAGCCGGCCCCTGCATGTAGAGGGGCCGAGAAGGGGGAGCCTTGGGACGGTGTGGGCCTCCCAGCTCGGTCCACGTCACATCCACCCAAGCGCTGCAGGTACCCGGGCCACCCCACCAGGACGAGGCATTCAGCACCGACTCCCCGGGCGCCAGCCTGTCCTTGAGGTCTTCCCACCCTTGGCCTGGGTGTCCTCGGGGGACCCTGCCGTGTCTGACTGTACACCCCGAGAGCAGCCTGGCACACGATGCTTCCCATCCCGTCACGTGTGCAGGTGCCCAGCGCCCTGGGGGTCGGCCTCTCCAGCCCTGCCTGGCCTTCCAAGCCCTTTATCAGCTCAGCTCAGTGGGCTGGGCCTTGCGTCCGCTTGTCAGATGCCAGCAGAGCACCCGCTACAGCTCCAGGACCGGCTGGAAGGCATCTGTGTGGCCCTCCACGGCGCCAAAGGGGACTGCAGCTCTGTCTGTGGGCCACTGCCGACCGCAGGGAATCCACTTCTAGCTCCAACAGGCGACCGGCAGTCAGGACAGAGCAGCAGTGGGCTGGGGAGCGGGAGGGGCAGCCAGGTTCTATGAGCCACGGCCTCAGACTTCCTCTGTTCACTGCACGCAGAGACAGGGATATTGTGTGCACAGCGCATCAGGGAATGTGGAAAAGGCCGGTTGCGGCCTGGGGAGACCAGCCCAGAAGCTTGGCCACTCCAGGCCCCGCCTGGCCCCCCGGGACCTCTGGGGCACCAGAGCGGGGCCATGCCTGGGCCGGACCTTCTCAGCCCGGGAGCATGCCAGTGGGACACAGGAGGGCGGGCCACGTCCCTGCCGAGGGTCCTGTTCCTCCTGACGTAGAGCTTCCTTCTGCAGGTAGTAGGACTTGGCCCTGCTCAGAGAGGTCATGGGCGGCCCTCCCCCTGGACACGCCCTCCCCGTTACTGCCTGGTGGTTGGATGGGCGAGGGGGCCGAAGGGTGTCACCACAGGTATTAGGTCACCAACCTGCTTGTCAGCTGTAAGAGACCAAGAGAAATCCAGAAGGGGGGACAGCTTAACCTTCCACAGGGGGTCAAGTTTGTCCCGTTCAATCTAGGTGTTCCTGGATGGGGACTCTCCTCCGCGGTGATTCCGTGACCGGGCTCCCCCCGCCACGGGGCCCTGCCATCTTCAGCCTGGGGCTCCCGGCTGCCCCGGGGAGGGTCTCTAGCCCAACCAAGTCTGCTTCAGAAGGGGCCTCTTTCAGCTCATTTTGCCCCCTCTTATTTTGTTTGTTTTTGGTAGCTTGACTGAGGTACCAGTCACGTCCCATACAATTCACCCATTTAGGTGTGCAATTCAGTGGTTTCTAGTATCTTCGCGAGCTGTGCAACCAGCACCGTAGTCCATTTTGGACCATTTTCATCCCCTCAGAAGGAAACCCTGTACCCTCTCGTCACCACCCCCCATCTCCCATCCCACCCCCTGCCCTGAGCAACCACTCATCCACTTCCTGCCTCTATAGATTTCCCTGCACTAGACATTTCCTGTCAGTGGAGCCGTACAGCATGTGATGCAACAAATACATTTTTTTAAAACTCTGGTGCGGACAAATAGAGCCCATCGCCCACTGGATCGGGCCCTGGTGGCGTCTGACCCAGATCCACATCGAACGTACTGATCGGTTCCATTTTTAACTTCAGATAATCTGTGTAAAACATACTCAGTTCACGGACCAGAAGCAAGTGTGAAAGAAACATAAACTGTAGAGAAAAAACATCTCTCGGATGGATTTCGGTAGACAGTAGAATACAGCAATGACAGTGGAGCTCTGCAATGACCCGGGAGGTGTGGGCGACAGGCAGCCCCGGCTAATGGCTGGCAGGTCACTGCCCGGTGCCGTGTCCGGTGGCCTGGAGGGAGCTGTGCGGAGACCTTGGGCCTTGTCCCGTGCCCTTGTGGTCTGTTGTGGATGTGACAGAGGGATTGTGGCCTTGAGTCACCGAGGCCAGGGGAGAGGAGACTCGGGAAGGTCAGTCCAGAGGACACATCATTCTCAGCTCGTCTGTTCCCCCAGGATCCCCCAGCCCCAGCCAGGGGAGCTGGCTGTGGCCTCTGCCATCTCAACAGAGGGTGGGGCTGCAGGCAGCTGGGGTGGAGACAGATGAGGGGTGTGGCAGCACCGGGCAGGAAACAGCTGGTGCTTCCTCGTTCTGGGGGCTGCTGGCCCAGTTTGCCTGGAAGTACCAGACCGGCCACGGGGCTCAGAGCATGGACTTTGGAACCAGGCAGCCTCAGCTGTGGTCCCAGCCCCACCACTGCCCTGGCAAGTTGCTGGTAAAGTACTGGTGCCGGCCCAGAGGCAGCGGAACAGCAACGTGAGTTGCCGTTGGATGTCTTATTACAACCAGTGTCTCTGCCCCTCCAGCCAGGGCACCAGCCGGGGCTGCGTCAGGGTTGCACTGATGCTCGTGAGTAAACTGGGCTCTAGCGTGCCTACCTTACCCCCTGACTCTCCCATAGGGCGCAGGGCTTACGGGGTGTCCCGCAGCTGTCGCCCGATGCCCAGGCTACCGTGGTCACCTAAGAGGCCCCCAGTAAATGTTCTGGGCGGATGAATGAATGAATGAATGAACGTGGGCATGGACCGTGCAGTCTCCCTCCCGGAGTCCCGTTCTGCAGCCCAGCTCCGCACTCAGGAGCCACGTTGGGGAGCCCACCCTCCAGCACCCAGGCTGGGAGAACCCTCCACTGGAGAAGCCCACCTGGCCGCCAGCCTCCAAGCCTCCTTCTGCCCTCCCCCGACCCCTCTGAAGCACTCCTGACCCTACCTTCACGGCCAAAAAGCCACAGGGGTGGATTCAGCCTCGGCCTTACCTTTTCTCAGGTCACTTCTCCCTCCCAAGTGCTGACCGTGGCTCCCTCTCTCCCCTCCGCAGCCGGACTGCCACCTGCACCTGCATCTGCGCTGGGCCGACAACCCCTACGTGTCAGGCACTGTGCACACCAAGGACACCGCCCCCGGCCTCATCATGGGCGCAGGTAAGAGGTTGCCATTACTGTCAGGAGCCATCACTGCCTGCAGGACGCTCCAGTTTCAAGGGTAGAACTTGATGGTCACGGGCCTGGGGCCATGGTGTATCCACTGGGGGCAGTGCCACAGTACCTCCAGGAAGCCAGCTCACCTGGCACATCACCCTGAGGGGTGACTGCATAGCCCAGAGTGGGCACTTGTTATGCGTTGACTAATGAAAGGTGGATGGATGATGGATGGAAGGATGGATGGATGGATGGAAGGAAGGATGGTTGGATGGAAGGATGGATGGATGGATGGAAGGAAGGAAGGATGGATGGATGGAAGGATGGATGGATGGAAGGATGGATGGATGGATGGATGGAAGGATGGATGGAAGGATGGAAGGATGGATGGATGGAAGGATGGATGGATGGATGGATGGATGGATGGATGGAAGGATGGTTGGATGGAAGGATGGATGGATGGATGGAAGGATGGAAGGATGGATGGATAGATGGAAGGATGGATGGATGGATGGAAGGATGGATGGAAGGATGGATGGATGGAAGGATGGATGGATGGATGGAAGGATGGATGGATGGATGGAAGGATGGATGGATGGAAGGATGGATGGATGGATGGAAGGATGGATGGATGGATGGATGGATGGATGGATGGATGGAAGGATGGTTGGATGGAAGGATGGATGGATGGAAGGAAGGATGGATGGATGGAAGGAAGGATGGATGGATGGATGGAAGGATGGATGGATGGATGGGTAGATGGATGGGTGGGAGGATGGGTGGGAGGAGAATTGGATGGTTGAAAGGATGGATAGTCAGATGGCCCAATGGAAGAATGGATAACAAAATGGCTAATGAATACATAGAAGGATGGATGGGTGGGTGGATGGATAGATGGACAGGAGGACAGTTTGCATCATGATTGACTTTTATTGGTCCCTAAAGAAGGTTCTAGTTTAGTGGGGGAGAGAGAGACACATATACAACTAACATAAGGGGGAAAAAAAGAAGTATACATTGTGATTGTGTCTGTCTACTCCATTAAACTAGAACCTTCTTCAGGTATCACTAAATGTATGCTGATCTAAGAAAACTCTAAAATAAGGTTTATGTGAGTTAGAAGAATCATTCCAAATAAAATCACATGTTTTACAAGTCCATTGCCAGGTAGCGGCTGGCGTCTGGTTTTCCTTTTACCCATCAGCGTGGGGATAGCCTCACCAGCTCTCAGCAGCTAAGGCCGGGGAAGTGTCCCTGATGCCATGGAGACAAAGGCGGGGAGGACAGGACTGTGTGCGTCGTATCCACAGTCGCTATGGTGGCCCTTTCTCCCCGGCCAGGCCCTGAACTCTTCTAATCACCATGACAACCCTGAGAGGTCAGTACCCCTACTTTATGGAGCCCAAGGAGAGGGAAGACTTGCCCACAACTTGCAAGGTGCCAACAGGAAGCTTGAGACCCACCCCAGGCTCCTCAGGGAAGGGCAGCCCCAGCCCCAGGAGGGGCTGCTGTGCCCCTTGAACCTGCAGTAAGCAAGGCTCTGGGGCGGGCCCATCAGGCCCGCCACTCATCTGGGCTGTGGAACGGCCAGGCTGAGGCTCTGCACAGCCAGGGTGCAGGTGGGGCGAGTGGCAGTCGGAGAGACAGTGTCTCTGCCCATCGCACGGGGGGACCACCAAGGCCTGGGCCGGGGCTCACAGCTTCCTGAATCAGGGGCTCCCTCCCTCTGTCTACTCCAGCACCATCTGCGACCCGGAGGATTTGCACCCCAGACCCTGAGCTGGATGACGCATCCGCCCCTTCAGCAGACGTATCCCAGCACTGAGGCCCGGGCCTGGCTGTGTGTGAGAGAGTGAATGAATGAATGAATGAATGAGTGAATGAATAAATGAGTGGCCGTGCTGAGATGGCAGGAATGGCCTTCCAGGCAGAGGCGGGAACGTGTTTTTCAGAACGACCGAATCAGAGCCCATGAAGGGGCTGGGAGGTGAGATCCCCTGTCTGCTCTGTGAGTCTCTGATGGCGGGAGACCTTGGCTATCCGAGGGGCGTCTCCCGTTATCCTGGAGAGGGTGGCTTTCCAGTAGGGGAGCGAGCGACACAACCAGACAGAGAGGACTGCAAGTAAAGCCTTTCATCTTCTGAGTGTCCTTCTGTTCATCTGCGGCCCCGGGGGTCTTCATCAATGACTGCGATTGGGGCGGGGTCTGCCCGCTTCAATGACAGACGTGCGTCAATCAGTGAAAAATCACACATCAGCCTCCATTTCAGTGCAGCTCATGGGGCTCCAGGTCCCATGCAGGGACGGGCTGGGTCGCCCATGTCGGGCACCCCCTGTCTTGTGGACTCTGATCCCTGGACCTGAAGGCGATGGTGTGTTTTTTTTTTTAACATCTTTATTGGAGTATAATTGCTTTACAATGGTGTGTTAGTTTCTACTTTATAACAAAGTGAATCAGCTGTACATATACATATATCCCCTCCCTCTTGCGTCTCCCTCCCACTCTCCCTATCCTACCTGGCATGGACATATATACACTACCAAATGTAAAATAGATAGCTGGTGGGAAGCGGCCACATAGCACAGGGAGATGAGCTCAATGGTGTATTTAAAATGCATGTTCGTGATGGGTTGAAACCCCAAATTCTTGACCAAAGTACAAAAGGCGGAATTTCAAATGTTTCCACCGCTCAACGGCCTTGAAAGCTCTGGACGACCATTCCAGCCCCCCAGGGATGCTGTGAGGATCTGCAGGAGGTTCACTTCATTGTATGCCAGTCACACGGAGAGCGGGGAGCGGAGGGGGTGACCTGGCAGCCTCCCTCCCTCTCACTGTCCGCCCAGGGGCAGGATGCTACATTTATATTTCATTCTGCTGCTTTTTCATCCCACCCTGGCTCTCCTGAGACGGATCCATCCGTGCAGTGTGGGCCAACTGAGGTGTAAACGTTTTACATCCTCCGCTCCCGCCCTGAGCGTCTGCTGGGAACAGAGGGGAAGGTGGAATGAGCTGGGCTCCCTCGGTCACCGCTGCGGCCGCCGAGCGGGGACCAGTTTCCCACTGGCGGTCCCCACAGCGGGCTGGACGACGTGGCAGGAGCAGTGGGGCCACGTGACGGCCTGTGCCTGGCTCAGCTTCCCGAGGCAGCCATGGGCGATGGCCGCCTGTTTCCAGGGAGTCTCTCTCCTGATCTCCCCGCCATCCATCCCTCATTCCGCCCTGAGGCAGGCAGGTGGGAGTTACGAGCCCCAGGTTCTGCCACCTCCAGCTGCGGGGCCTTGGGCATTTACTGGACCCTCTGAGCCTCAGCTTCCTCACCTGCAAAACAGAGGATGAAACTCCATCGTAAGGCTGATCTGGGGATCAGGTAGAACGCATCCACACCAGGTGTGTTCTACAGGTGGCCCTGTCGTTTGAACAGTGTCTGGACATCACTGTCCTTCTACTGGGGACCTGCCCTCCGGTTCAGTGGACAGAGGCCAGACCCACAGATGGAGGTGGAAAATGGAGCCATGAATCCAATGAGAAAGGGAAAAGGATGGTTCAAGAAGCAAAGACCAGGGGCTTCCCTGGTGGCGCAGTGGTTGGGAGTCCGCCTGCCGATGCAGGGGACACGGGTTCGTGCCCCTGTCCGGGAAGATCCCACATGCCGCGGAGCGGCTGGGCCCGTGAGCCATGGCCGCTGAGCCTGCGCGTCCGGAGCCTGTGCTCCGCAACAGGAGAGGCCACAGCACTGAGCGGCCCGCATACCGAAAAAAAAAAAAAAGACCGGAACTCGAGCTTCTAACTGCCAGGGTCTAGAGACAGCCATAGTGAACCCAGAAATAAACCCAGTGGGCCGAGAGTGCCGGCTGGAATGTTCTTCCTGACTGGGCGTGTCAAGGGGATGCGTCCTGCAGAGGTAGCAAATCACAGACGGATGGCTGAGACAGAGGGCGCCGGGCCCGATTCTGACTTGGGCCTTTCCAAGCTCTTGCCCTGGGGCTCTACATCTCCCTGAGCCTCCGTTTCTTCATCTGTGAAATGAGGGTAATAATCTCGGACTTGGGGGCACTGAAAGGTCTGATGCAGGTGGAAGGCCCTCCCTGCCCCACTGCCCTGCGCCCGTCCTGGGCCACCGCGCAGCACACGCTGCTTCCGGCTCCTCGTCTGGACGTGAACCCTCAGGACCACACAGAGCACAGGCTGCAAACGCTTCCCGGACCCCGGCTCTGACAGTCATGTGACTGAAAAAACCTTGAGGGGCCTGGACGGGATGCTCGGAGCACCCCCGCCCGCTCTGTGCCTGGAAGACCCCCGGGGCTCCCGGGCGGAGCCCAGCCTGCCGGCCCTCCTGCAGAGTCCCTTCCTCTGTGACTCAGCCAGTCGGGGACCCGTCAATCCCATCAATCAACCTCATCGATCCCAGATGAGAGGCCGAGGGCCGGGAGGAGGTCAAGAGCCGACCCGAGGCCCATCAGCCAGGCGGGGTCACCCGGGGCCTAGAAGCCGGGGACTTGGCAGCACCCGGAGGACCAGAGGGGCGGTCCCCTTACTCCTGCTCCAGCTGCCGCAGGGCTTGCTCCGCCACGTTGGGGGCCACGGTGAGGGGTCCTGGGGTGGGTCTTGTGCTGTCGCTTTGCCCTGTTCTGGCCCTGAGGCCTGAGCCACTCCGCAACCTGAAGACCGAGGAAGCAAGGAGAGGAAATGCAGTAAGTGAGCGCTTACTGTATACCAGGCCCTGAGAGCACAGAAGCGGGGTGGAGGGGTCGGGTTGTTGGGGGAGGAGGTCCAAGGAGACCCCAGAACAGCCCGGAGGGGACGTAGAGGGAGGCCTTTCTTAGTCGCATCCCCAGGCCTCAGTTTCCCCTCCGTAAAGTGAGGGCACCAGCTCCCGTGTTCCTGCAGAGCCTCCCACTCTGGTGGCCTGTGGATGCGTTCTGTGAATTTCCCCTTAATTTCCCCCAGTGGCTGTTAGGTGACCGGCAGCCTGACAGCCTTGGTAGACGGAACAAGGAAAACAGATTGCGTCACTCAAAAGACAGACATCGCACCCCTGAAATCATGGACTATAAATTTGCCTGGGAAGTAGAGCTGACGCCATATCCTTTGCCGCACGGCTTCTGTATTTGACGCGCGGGTCCTGGCGTCCCTGCTGGCATCTGGAAGGATGGGGAGATAAAGGGCTCGCCTTCCTTCCTCTGCCCACGCCCAGCTGTTGCGTTCATTCACTCATCTCCCTCTTTTCATTCAGCAGCCTTTCCTCAGCACCTTTAGGTGGCCAGGCGGGTAGAAGGGAACCCAGCTCAGTACCTGGCCCTCTGCCCCACCTCCCCTGACTGACCTCCCCTCCCACCTCCGTGCCGTCGCCAAGGCCGGTCCCTCTGCCTGGCACACCTGCCCCTTTCCCTTGGCCGGTGGCATTTGTCTTTTGAGGCACAGAGCAGAGGTCACTTCCTGCGGGAATCTCTCCTTGATTCCCCTCCTGCACGGGTCCGTTAGCTTTCTCTTCTCTGCTTTCACAGTTCCCTGGGCTCGCAGGCATCCTGGCTCTGTGCACGGTTGCAGGGCATCCTTCTTCCCCGGCTAGGTTGAGAGCTCCCTGGGAGCAGGCACATGGTTACTCAGCTTGGATTCCTCACAGCTCAGCACGAGGCTGGGCAGAGAGCAGCCACTCAGCAAATGCTGATGAATGTGCAGCAGTGGGTGAGTGGGTGGAATTGATGAAAAAGAGATAGATGTGTGGATGGAGGGGTGGCGGATGGACCGATGGATGGATGATAAATTAATGAAGGATGGATGGAGGGATGGCGGATGGACCGATAGATGGACGATAAATTAATGAAGGATGGATGGAGGGATGGCGGATGGACCGATGGATGGACGATAAATTAATGAAGGATGGATGGAGGGATGGCGGATGGACCGATGGATGGACGATAAATTAATGAAGGATGGATGGAGGGATGGCGGATGGACCGATGGATGGATGATAAATTAATGAAGGATGGATGGAGGGATGGCGGATGGATGGATGGATGGACGATAAATTAATGAAGGGTGGATGGAGGGATGGCGGATGGACCGATGGATGGACAGTAAATTAATGAAGGGTGGATGGAGGGATGGCGGATGGATGGATGGATGATAAATTAATGAAGGATGGATGGAGGGATGGTGGATGGACCGATGGATGGACGATAAATTAATGAAGGGTGGATGGAGGGATGGCGGATGGACTGATGGATGGACGATAAATTAATGAAGGGTGGATGGAGGGATGGCGGATGGACCGATGGATGGACAGTAAATTAATGAAGGGTGGATGGAGGGATGGCGGATGGATGGATGGATGATAAATTAATGAAGGATGGATGGAGGGATGGTGGATGGACCGATGGATGGACGATAAATTAATGAAGGATGGATGGATGGACGGATGGATGGATGGATGGATGGAAGATTTGGGGGTTGGTTGGACCTCAAAAAAAGGGCAGGTACGCAATCCCTCTGCCACTCTCCTTGGACTCACTTTGCCTCATCTATTTGAGGATAATCCGTCTCCTCTGGGATTTTCCAGTGACGTCTAAACCTGGCTCTGGAAGAGAGACTCCTGACAGCACCACATGAATAAGTCTCCAAAGTGCAAGTGGTGCACACGTTGCCCAGGTCAGGGGCTCCAGGAGAGAGTCCAGAATGGCTTCAGTGTTCTCATAACAGGTCCCCTTCATCCCGGAAGCTCAGGCCCCTGGTCCCTGCCACCATCATGTGGTCACAGCGGAAGCCTGCCCAGTCTGACCCATCAGAAAATCCCATTGTCCAAGGCCCTTCCCAGGAGGCCGTTTAGGGGCATCCAGCCCATCTCAGAGGCCACCGAGACTGTCCCGCAGCTGCGTCTTCTAGGTGGCCATCTGCAGGGGTCCGCTTAGGCTCGGTTTCCTATCTGTCAGCTGGAATCACCTTGGATGCTAAGTGGGGATTCTTCCCCCTCCGGCAGCAGCCCCAGGATTAAGTGCCAACCCCTCAGAGTGGCCTTCAAGGCTGGTGACCCACCTGCCAGGCTGGTATGGGTGAGCCAGGACCCAGGAGGATCCTCCTGGCTGCACAGCTGGCTGGGTGCCCACCTCACCATCCTCCCAAACCTCCCCTCAACAGATATTTAATGAGCCCCTACTTTGTGCTGACGCTGCCTCCCACCTGGACTGCCCCAGACTGCCCTGGACCTGCCTCTGGCCTCCCCCGCACCCGGCCCCCAGGGCGCCTCCAGACGCAGGCCCAGCCACGTCTTGCTGCAGTTCCCGTCAGGGGCTGCTGTGTCCCCACACTGCCCACCTGGCCAGCATCCTCTCTAGCCTCCCCCCGACCCCCACTCCGTGCTTTTTCTTCCTGAATCACACTCGTCACCGTGGGTCCCCCTGAAGCCCCCAAGCTCTGCCTGCACCTGGGCTCAGCTGGAGCTGCCTGAGGCTGGATTTCTCTGGGCAAAGTTAATCTTTTATTGCTCAGACTAGGACCCGTAGTGGTGACAGCAGGCCCGTCACTATACGAGGAGGGCAGAGAGGGGCATCCGCCGGTGGCTTTGGTGCTGGGAGGTGTAGACCCAGAGCACATAAGGCACCAACCTTGTGTGGGGACCTGGCTGCACTCGGACCTTGGTAAGGGGGAGAGCGGCCGGTCCTAAGAGCAACCCTGCCACTTTGCTTCCGGACCAGGTAACCTGGGCTCCCAGCTTGTGGAATATAAAGAAGAAATGTACATCACCTCAGACTGTGGGCACACCTGGAGGCAGGTAAGGTGGCAGGGAGGGGCCCGGAGCCCACCATGCTCACTCCGCCGAGGCTCCTGGGAGAGTCTGTTCTCTCACCCCTCCCTCCCAGAGGAGTTCCGAGGAACGCTTCTTCATCTTCCCCGGCCAGAGGGGCTGCACACGGCTCCCTTTAGCAGGTGTTACATCACCAGCTGTGAAAAGAGAGCCCAGGCCAGGCTGCCCACACCGCTGCTGTTCTTTCAGCAGCCACTGCTGGAGAATTCCAGACCTGACGCATCTTCCCATGGTCAGACAGGTTACCGTGAACATCGAAGCGATGGGGATCAGTGCCAGGGACGGACTGGGGGTGCTTTCCGGCAGGAAGCCCCACGGGGACTCAGAAGGTTGGCTGAGCCCAAAGGCCAGGAAGTGGGGGCCCCGAGGACACCCCCCGGGTTCCTGGCAGGGGCAGCTGCTGAGTGGATGGCACAGACTTGGGAGAGAAAGTGGGGAGGAGCAGGTTTTGGGGGGCCACGGCGAGTCTGGGTTGGGCCTCCTGGGACACATCCATGAGATGATGATTTGACGCTCAGTGTAGCCCGAGAAAAGGAAAAGCAGGAAAGGGAGAAGAAACAGGAGAAAGCAGTTATGCAGGGAACGGCCCCCAGCACTGGGGGTCGCACTGTGAGGACCCCTCCCTGCTGCGCCCACATGCGGCTCAAATTCTCAGACTGGAGGGCGGGATGCTGCCGGCCAGTGGGCGTCACGCAGAGCAGGTCGGGTGGGGAGCAAAGGCTGACGGTCCGGCGCCCTGTGCAGTCAGGTAGCCCAGGAGCCAAACCCACGCGCTCCGCCCCAGGAGAGGCCCCGTTGCCCTCTACCCTTGCTATTTCTTTCCAGCAAAAAAAAAGGCCTCATCTGGTCTGCCAGCTTCAGTGACAGTTTCTACTTTAACTGCTTAAGAAAATGCACTAAATTTTTGTGTGCATCTCCTCTTTCGGTGGATGTAAGAAGCTCTGTTTTCAGGTCAATTTTTTGCACCCCTGAGTATCCCACTTAGAGCCCCCTGCCCAGGTACCACACTGGACAACTATGTTAACCCCCAAAGTGTGAAGCTCACCTGTACCCTGGGTTTAAAGCCCTGGCGTTTTTTAATAATATGCAAGGAACAAGGAATTTTGAAAAGGGCAAAAGAGATCTATTGTGTTATAATAGTCCTATTTCACTAAAATTAGTGAAACATGTCTAAACTTTCTTAAAGGTCACCACCTGTCCACTGATTAGAGAAACCGCCCCCCTGCTCCTGGCTTGTTAGACTTTACAGACCAGGTGAAACAGAAGAGAAAGGTATTCACGGTGGCCACTTTTGTCAAGCAATTTGCTTAGGCTTCAAACTTGGGAACTTGTCAGAATTAAATGGGAGAATGTCTGTTCAAGACTGAGCTGAGGTACCCATTTCTTCCCCAGTGATGGGGGAGGGGTGGGGGAATGGGGGGGCTCGGGTGCTTGGCAGGGGAGAGGGGGGTGCCCGTGTGTGCGTGTGCGTGTCAGGGGGAGGGCGATTACCGGTGGGGGGCAGTAGGCAGAGGCCAGGGTGGGACAAAGGCACGAAGGCCAGACGACCAGGTGAGCTCAGGCCGGTTTGTCAAGGATGCGATGAGCTGTCTCTACAGGAAAACTCTTAGAATGTGAATTACAAATAACACTGTGCGTGATGCCTAAGGGACGTATCATTTTATTTTATTTTATTTATTTTTTGGGGGGAGGATGTATCATTTTAAAAACATGACTTCCCTGGAATGATCAAAACATAGAACACATTTAAGGAGCCCCCTCAGAACTCAGGGTGTGGGAGAGAAAGGATTGGGGGACCCCTGCCTAGGCGATGGTCAAGGCACAGAAAACCATAGCAAAGGATGTGCAAAGACCCTGTGGTCCAGTGGTGGGTGTTGGAGCCCCCTTGTTCCTGAGTCCCAAGCTAACGAGAGTGGAGTTGCCCATGGGGGTCCCCTGGGATGGCTGGGAGGCACCCCATCTCCTCAGTGGATGGACAGGACAAACGCCCCCCTGCCTGTCCTTGCGGGAGGAGGGTGCAAAGCATGTGGGGTCTGAGCACAAGTGAGGGTTGTGCCCACGTTCGGGGCCGCGCCCCGGAGCTAAATCCTGCTTGGGAGCAATCCCAGGACCCACTTCTGGCTTACCGTTCATTCGTACCACCCCTGCAGATCTCCCCAGGAAGGGAAGCGGGTTAGGCCCCCGGTGGAGTGGGGAGGAGGGCTCCCACCGGGCGGGTGGGCAGAGGCCTCTGCAAGTTCAAAGGCAGAGACGGATGTGCTTGCGGCATGCCATGGGCCTCTAGGACCACGTCGCGGGACCCAGCGTGGTTTCCACCACCCTGCCCGGCAGCCCGGAGGTCCCAGGAGGGATTCTAGCTTCTCCTTGAATAATCCCCGGGACAGAGAGCTCACTGTTTCCTGGAGGAGAAGACTGTCTCCTTGCTTCACCTCCCCCGCCCCCCTCAGCGTCCCTCCCCCAGGAAGCTTCTAAAAGGGGAATCTGTTCCCCTCACTCCCCAAGTAAACCTCGGTGTCCCCCACCATCTACGGGAGGGAAGACCATCGGCTGACCCACGCCAGCCCACCCACGGGCCGCTCCATCTGCCCGCAGTTCCAGCCCCAGCAAACAGCTCGTGCCCCCCCCCCCCCACTTGGCCACACTGCTGTCTGTAACCTCCTCTGCACACACTGTTTCCCCGCCCGTAATGCCCTTGCCCCGCCCAATGCGCTGTGACACCCCCGCCCCCACCCCCGGGGTGCCCACCGGCTCAGGTCTCGAGTTGAACTGGAGCACATCATTCACCCCCAGAACACGGGCTGGGAGCCCTGTACTGTGGCAGAACCTGGGCTGGGCAGAGAGGGTGGGTTCGATGGGCTGCTTGTTGGTATCCGAGTGGGCGAGTCACTGGGTGGAGGTGGTCTGTCTCCTTGCGGGGGGCGGGCGGGGGGCAGGTGTTTCCCTGGGCTATGAATTTCTGGGGCGTTAAGCTTTCATTTCTACCTCTGGATCCCAGGACCCAGACAGAGGACATGAAACACTGGGTGTGTCTGACGGGTGGAGAGACGGGGAGGGGAATTGTGCAAAGTTCTTCCCCACGGTACCTAAATCCACACGACGTCACCTCCCTCATCCAGGAGGTGCTATCTGAGTTAACGTAGCCGCAGGCAGCACCCTTATCCAGAGTGCCACCCAGAGCACCTGCCAGAGCTTAGGACACCCAGGCCCGGGGACTCCTCTGACCCCGGCAGGCGCGGCCATGGAATCTGCGGGGAGGGAGATGCAGGGGTGGATCCGGGAGGCCCCAAGCTAGTGCTCTGGGCCCTCACCCCACCCTGAGACCTCGTCACTCGCAGGTCACAGATCCTCCTCCAGCTGAAAATGTCCTGCTCGTGGCGACAGCAGCTCCTGGTGGATGCGGCCCGCGGTCCATCAGAGACCTGGGGTCTCTACCCTAGCGCTGCCAGTTGCTAGCTATGTGGCCGCAGGCAAGTCGCTGTGTGTCTCTGAGCCTCTGGTCTCTCTTTGGAAAATGGGGAGGTGACCTCTGAGCGTGGTTGCTATTAAACAAGGCTCTGTACGCACAGCAGAGGCCCCCGTGCCAGTCACCCAGTTCTCCCCTCCCCCGCATCAGACATGTTAAGGGCACAGTTCGCAGGTATCCAGGTCTCTTCCACCATTCTTCGTAAGGGACCTCTCCTCTTTAGTCAAGCCAGAAGGGTTTCCTAGAGAATTCCTGTGACCAGCGGGAAAGCCAGCAAGATGATGAGAAGGTGGAAATATCTGGGGAAGAGCTTTGCAGGCAGGGCACAGCATGTGCAAAGGGCCTGAGACGTGTTCAGGGAAAGGAGGCCAGGGTGACTGGTATACGGGAGGTGGGAGAGCGTGGGCAGGGGCCTCTCATACAGAGCCCCAATGACCAGGAGAGGGTGTGGATGTGATTCTAAGGGCCATGGGGGCCATTGGAAGGTTCTGGTGGGGTTAGGGGGTGTGGGGGTAATGGGATGTCAGGGCTGAGGGCTTGGCCTGGAGGCACCATCAGCTCTGCTGAAGTTCCCATTCCTAAGAGGTGAGGCCTCTGCTTGGGGTCCTCCCCGAGTGCCTCCCGCTGGCTCTGGAAAAACAGACATTCAAACAAAGGAAGACTCGAGATAGAAGATCAGGGGGAAGATGCTAGTTAATAGTTGTGTGGGTGTGTGTGGGTTTTTTTTAATGATTTCCCCGCTCCTGGTCGCTCATTGCTCTAGAACAGGGTCCCCGGGGTGTGGGAGCTTTCGGGGCTCTTTCTGCCGGGGCAAATGCGGATGCAGCCCTGGGTCTACATCTGCTTGGAGATGCACTTATTCCGGCCTCGCTCGGCACCAAGCCCTGCAGCAGCTGCCTCCCTGGCCCAGGAGGGGCCCCAGAGCCACAGACACGAAGGCCTAGCCAGGCCCCTGTGCGGAGCGGCTGACAGCCGTGAGCGCGCAGGCCCCGGCAAGGGGCTGTGGGTGTGGGGTCCTGGCTCCATCCCGTCTCCCCCTGAGTTTCCCTGCACCCCTGCTACAGAACCCACAGGCCCTGAGACGGTCAGACAGGGTGGGAGGTGAATGGGGCCCTGGCCCGCTGCAGGTGGTCGTGATGGGGCCACGTCCTGTAGATGAGGTTCAGGGTGGCAGGGAACGTGGCAGAGGACACTGGTGCCCTTCTCTGTGTGGAGTCAAGACCCAGGCTGGCCGTCTAGGTGTCTGTGTTCATGGAAGATCTAGAGGGGGACGCCCGGTGTCCTGGCAGGACTAAAGAGACATACCCGGCTCTGCCACCCACCGGCTCTGAGGCCTTGGCTCGGCCCCCACAGCTCCAAGCGTCAGCTTGCTCATCTGTAAAATGGGACCCCATCCCAGGGCTGTTTGCAGACAAGCGAGGCCACCAGAGGTATTTCCTCCCGCAAGAGCCCTGTCCAGGCCACTCGACCTTGTGTCCCCTGAGGACTTGGTGGAGGTGCACTCATTCACTCATTCATTCATTCATCCCCCACACACTCCCTGAGCACAGGCACCCCCAGCTGTGAGCTGAGGCATGTGCCGGGCCACAGAAAGGATTCAGAGGCAGGACCGGCCTTTGAGGAGCTCCCTGGCTGGAGGAAACAATGACAAATTAGTGCAGTAAGTGCTGGGGCAGGGGGCCCAGAGATGCTCCCCACCCAACCTGGCATCTGGGAGGGCTTCCTGAAGGAGGTGGCACATGGACTATCTTAAGGTCAAATAGAGGTTTGCTTTTACTGGTGATGATTATCCTAAATGCTTTTCTAAATTCCACTATTTCTCATCCTCACGTGTCGGCCTTTTTGGTGCATGCGTTTTTCCTTTAGGCAGGACCCCCTGCAGTGTTTATTTTTCTCTCTTGTCAATGGTCTAGAAATCGCCATCTGCATCCATTCATCCCACACGTACTGAGTCTGGGTGGTTGGGGGAGCACGGGGATGGCCTGGGGACACCGGGAGCCCTCAGGCCAGCCCCGCCTCAGGGAACTGGACTCTGCTGCTGCCCCCCAGGCAGTGTGTCGGCAGTTCTGCCCCACTGGAGAGCGACCCCAGACCCTGAACAACCTCCGACCCTCCTCAGGGTCCCGCCCTCAGACCCCCACCTGCTGTCTTCCGCAGGTATTTCAGGAGGAGCATCACATCCTCTACCTGGACCACGGCGGCGTGATCGTGGCCATCAAGGACACCTCCATCCCCTTGAAAATCCTCAAGTAAGGCCATCAGGAGCCAGCACTGGGTGCAGGGTGGTAGGGGCTCTTTCTCCCCACCTGGGAACCCCTCAGAATAGTCCCCAGTCCCCCCCACCCAACAACTGCTTCTGGCCAGGCCTGGAGAGGTGAGGAAATGGGGAATGATGACCCAGCATGGTCGGGTGGGCCAGAGGGAAGCCTGGGGCTGTGAGGAGGCACCCACCCACCTCATCCTCGGGAAGCAGGGAGGGCTTCTCAGAGGAGGTGACTTTTATGCATGGACAGGAATTAGCTCAGTGGAGGAGGTGGGGTCAGAGAAGGAAGCCAGCAGCGTGTGCCCAGGTGAGAGTGGGGTTGGCATCAGCTTCAGACAGGTGAAGGTTTATTGTGGGGAAGTGAGGGCAGATATGAACTCTGGACTTGGAAGGCAGAGCTGGGAGAGCTGCCAGGAATCCAGTATCACTTTAGTCTGAAAAAGATCTTTGTGCACTGCAGCTGGCTGTACTGATATGCCTCACTGAGAGACAGTAAGCTCCCATCAATGACCTGGCAAACCCTGGGCTGGCCTCGGGCATTGGGTGGGGCTGACCTGGATGTTTCCAAGGCCTGGATAACTGCAATTCAAGGGGTACAAAGCAGCTTGGGACCCAGACCACACACCCAGGACTCCTTGACTGTGGTGTCACCAAGCAGATGTGGATGCCATCTGCTGGTGGTGGGTGGCTGCTGTGACCTCCCAGGAGAGCGTGAGGTCAGGGATCCTCTTTGGCCGAGACACTGGACTGGCCCTGGGGTTGGCCACTGCTCTTGCCTGTTTTCCCAGCCACCTCAGCTGGACAGCTCTCGTCCCTGGGCATGGGCAGGGCTGGGTCCAGCGAGGCAGCTCGTCCTGGACACAGGATGTGTTCCCACCTGCCCCAAGGTGGTGACTCCCCTTCTCTCGGCAGGTTCAGTGTGGACGAGGGCCTCACCTGGAGCACGCACAATTTCACCAGCACCTCCGTGTTTGTGGACGGGCTGCTGAGTGAGCCGGGGGACGAGACGCTGGTCATGACGTGAGTGCCCACGGGAGGTGGGCAGGCAGGTCAGAGCCGAACCCCAGGCGGGCCGTGGCGGAGGGCCACTGTGGGCCTTGCTGCTCTAGGCAGGTTCAACACTGACCCCCAGCCTCCTCGCTTTGACCTCCATCTTCACACCTGCTTCCTTATCTCTTACCATCTACTGTTTCCTCTCATCCTCAGCCACCGGGAAGTGGCCACTCTGTCCTTAGGGACATTTGTCACCTGCCCATGATCACCTGCTGGTGAGGGGTGGAACCAAGAGTCAAGGGTCAGCTCTGGGTCACTGTCCACTTAACCTTTCAGATGGTGATGATGATGGTGGTGGTGGTGATGATGATGGTGATGATGATGATGATGATGATGGTGATGATGATGATGGTGAGGATGGTGATGATGATGATGTTGATGGTGATGATGATGATGGTGGTGATGATGGTGGTGATGATGATGGTGATGATTATGGTGGTGATGGTGGTGACGATGGTGATAGTGAAGGTGATGCTGATGGTGAGGATGATGGTGATGATGGTGACAGTGATGATGGTGATGATGGTGATGATGATGACGATGGTGATGATGATGATGGTGATGGTGGTGATGATGGTGATGGTGGTGATGATGATGATGGTGGTGATGATGATGATGATGGTGATGGTGATGATGATGGTGATGATGATGGTGATGGTGATGATGGTGATGATGGTGATGATGGTGTTGATGATGATGGTGATGATGGTGATGGTGACAGTGATGATGATGGTGATGGTGTTGGTGATGATGATGATGGTGTTGGTGATGGTTATGATGATGGTGATGGTGATTATGATGATGGTGTTGATGATGGTGATAGTGAAGGTGATGCTGATGGTGAGGATGATGATGGTGGTGGTGGTGACAGTGATGATGATGGTGATAATGATGGTGATGATGGTGATAATGATTATGATAATTATGATGATGATGGTGATGATGGTGGTGATGGTATTGATGATGGGATGATGGTGTTGATGATGGTGATGATGGTGATAATGATGATGATAATTGTGATGTTGATGATGATGGTGATAATGATGATAATTGTGATGATAATGATGATGGTGATGTTGATGGTGGTGATGGTGTTGATGATGGTGATCATGAAGCTGATGCTATGGTGAGGGTGATAATGGTAGTGATGATTATTGGCTATTGGCACCTGTGAAGAACTTGTAGGCACATGGCACAGAGAGGACCTAAGACCCAAATGGGCCAGTGAAGGGCAGATCCAGGCTGTGACCCCAGCCCCTTGACCCTGGCTTAGGTCAAGCACATCCCTGTTCAGAGTGGCTCACAGCCCAGGAGCAGAGCCTGAGCAGGCGGGGATTGAAAAAGGCACCCAGGGCTTGACTGTGCCCTGTGGCCCCGCTGGGGAGACAAGGCGCTCACCCAGAAACCACGAAATGAGGGTCCACCTTTGGAAGCCTCCTTCCTGGGTGATTCGCCCGTCTAGGCACTTGTTCAGGCAGAGCTGATTCACAAGCCAGCGTGGGGCCCGAGACTCTGCATTTCTAACAGCCCCGCCAATGCTGTGCATGCCTGGCTGCACTGGGTGCAGGAGATCGGGCCCTGTGCACTCTGCTTGGCTTTTATTGATGACGCCTGTACTGGGGAGAGCAGTGTCCCCCCAAATCCACGTCCACCCAGAACCCATGGATGTGACCTTACTTGGGAACAGGGCCTTTGCCGACGTGCTTAGTCGAGATGAGGTCGCACAGGTGGCAGGTGGGCCCTAATCCAATGATTCGTGTCTTATACGAAGAAGGTTAGGGTTAGATACACAGCCACACCGTCGTGTGAAGACGTGGCAGAGGCCAGCGTGATGCGACCACAGCCCAGGCACGCCTGGAGCCCCAGGAGCTGGAAGAGGCAGGAAGGACCCTCCACTGGGGCCTGCAGAGGAAGCCCGCTCTGTGAACACCCACATCGCAGGTTTCTGGCCCCCAGAACGGTGAGGAGATACGTTTCCATTGTTTGAAGCACGAGTTTGTGGACATGAGTTAAGATGGCCCCAGGAAGCCACCCAAGGCCCCATGACTCTTCCCCTCATGACAGCCCAATGTAGGCCAGGGCCACTGACGCTGGAAGGGGACCCGGCACTTTGGACACCTCGGTCTCTGGTTGGCCTCCCAAGTTACTTCCTCTCTCCCCCCAGCAGACTTTGAGGAAGCTTCCAGGGGGCAGGGCTGGGTCTGAGTCCCCAGCCCAGGAAGGCTCCTGCCGTAGCAGTAGGGAGTGAAAACGAGTAGCGAGCTGCTTCCTTATATGGGGTGAGGGTAGAGGTGTGTCCTGGGGTCAGCTGGAGGCGTGGCTTAGGAGGTTTGCTCACCCCTTAGGTGGGGTTGAGTGCAGGGGGCATGCTCGGTGCCCTGCTTTTGCTCCCGGCTCTTCAGAAGTGGCAGTTGGGTTTTCGGGCTTTTTGTATCTTGTTGTCCATAGTTTGCCCCAGCTGGGCACACACACAGTTATTTTTAGTCCCTTATAGTTTCTTGGTATTTTGTGGCTCAAGGAGACGTTTGTCCAGGTGCCAGCACTGCAGCAAAGGGTCCCAGGTCCCGGCCTATCTCAAGGCCAGCCCTTCTCCGGTCATTCCAGCCTGGCCTGCCATGTGCCACCCTCTGTCTGGGCACCAGGGACCCCGAGGACCCACAGAGCTGGTGGCCCAGGCAGACAGATCAAATATAACCAAGAGTGACACGGTTCCTCGCTATCGTGAAAGATGCTGATACAACAGGGCCAGCCAGCCGAGGGGCTGGGGGCTGAAAGGTCGCTTTTGGGGTGGGTGGTGATCACGGAGTCTCGGAGCAGCTGACCTTTGAACCAGGACCGGGCCAGTGAGACCCAGGCCCAAGGACGAGCTGTGGATACAGAAGGATTCATGCTTTTCCACGTGAGGATTTGAACGGTGCCCCAGCTCTGGCTGAGCCCTTCTGGAGCAGACTGGCCGGTTCCGTCCATTCCCAGCAGAGTGGCTGGGTGCTAGGACCCCTCACCCTGCCCGCTCGACCTGGAGAGCATGTCCAGGTACGTGTGCCCAGCTGGAGTCATTTCCTGGGAGTGAGTCCCTGGTGAGAGAACAACTCATGCCCTCCTGTCTGCCCTTCCAGCTCACGATGGCTTTCACACCCCTGCCCCGGCCGGCTCCCCATCGCCTGTGAGGAGCCAGGTCTTCACCCTTCTGAATGCCCCAGAGGGGCCACTCGGATAAGCCCCCAGGGGTGCCTGGCCCCCAGCCCGAGGCCTGAACTGGAAGGAAACCGCCCAGTGTGGACGTTACCCCTCCAGGCCCGCCTCTGCCCTGGGGCTCCTGTGGGTGCTCATGTGAACGCCCCCTCGCCAGGCTCCTCTGGCTGCCTGGGATGGAGGCTGGGAGTACAGCTCTCGTAAGCCCCCCACCGCGGGCCACCAGGGACCACGGCCGCCTGTGTGCCCGCCGCCCAGGCTTCTGGGAACGGAAGATGGAGCAAAGGGACGTGGAAACGGTAGTGCGGACTCCTTTCTCAGGACGTTTGGGTCCTGCCAGACCCAAATCCGGCTTCAGTGACCCCCTCCAGGGGGCCTCCCCTGCCACCAGGACTGAGGAAGCCTGGCATCCTCCCTACATCTTTCCCAGTATGGCCTCTTGCGACAAGTTCTGTAATGAAGCTTTATTGAGCACATACTATATGTTATGGGTCCATTTTTTTTTACGTTATCTCATTTTATTCTCATAGGAAATCTCCAGGGAGGATTTATTCCCCCTTCTTCTAGAAGTGCTAAAAATCTCAATAATTCTGCACCGGGGGAGTGGTGGCAAAGGGGGACCCGTCACATCAGCTCTGCATGGGTCCTGGAGAGCCAGAGCTGGAAGGGGGACCCCAGAGGCTGTCCTATAAAAACTGTGTCAGGAATCATCACCTTTCTAATTCCCTAAACGCCTCACTTGTGCTTCTCCCTGCACACCTAGTTCCTCTCCTCCCTGGCCCTGGAATGAGTTAAATCCTTCAGGACGTCACATACTTATGCTCCCCTCGTGCCCTTGGAGGCTTCGTTCTGGGGTGGGCCGGGGAGGGAGGAAGACTCCAGCCTGGGCCGATGCAGGGCTCTCTGTGGTGTGGCGGCCAGGCTCAGCCTGGACCCTTTGCTGGTTGACCAGTTTTCCAGGACCGGAGGCCACGGAGCAGAAGGGAAGCGTCAGAAACACCAGGGGAGATGGCTGGCCCGTGCTGGTTTTGCAGAGGTTGAACAAGTCAGCTGGGTCTGAGGCCTCAGCTTCCCCAGCTGGGAAATGGGCGCACTTTCTACCCCAGGGCATTAACCTAGGAGCTCCAGGACGTCAAGCCCTTTGTCACCGCATCAGTGCTGGGTTTGGCCCCAGAAACAGCCCGGTTTTCAGCACTCATCAACAGATGGGGCGTTTTATTCCTGGAACACTCTTGGCAGAATTCAGAGCCAGATGCTATAACCTCAAGTTTTTTTTGAAAAAGCATCGGAACTGTTCCTACAGGCCTCCTACTTCACTGTGCCACATCATCAGACCACTTCCAAATTCCGGTTGACACAGAAATGATTCAGACTCTGAAAGAGGGAACATGCTGGCGTGTTAGAATAAAGGTTCATCTCTCCAGACTGCTGGAAGCGCTCAGACCTAGCATCCTGTCTACTCCCACTCCTTCCCTTCCTGTCTCTCTCCTTCTCTCCCTCTCTCTGTGTCTCTCTGTGTCTCCCTCCCTTCCCCATCCTCTGTCTCTCTGCCTCTCTCTCTCTATCCCCTGCTGTCCTATTTCCTGCACAGTTGAGAGCATTTCCCCAGATGGTTCTTTATCCAAATCTGCCCAAAGGTCACGTCCAAGCTGACCGTAGTCACCTTTGGGGATGTTTCCCTCAGCTTGGATCACCCCTGCTCAGCCTCCCACCCCCACCAGTGCAGCCTCAGAGGGGTGAGGGCCCCCCAGGCCCTGGGCGGGGATAGTGGGCTCCCAGATCCTCCCCGGGCTGCACTAGGGGAGGGGAGTGAGCTCTTTGAAGGGCGTGGGGCTCCTCCTTAACCTGCAGAGGCCGGCCCACATTTTCCTTATTAATCGTGAAGCAATAACTAGCCTCCCTCTGGCATCTCCTTCCTAAAAGTCAGAGTCAGCCGGATGACAGATACTTCTCGAAGTATCAGCTGAGCTTTTGGGTTTCATAGAAGGCAGGACTTCAAAGACACGGAGGGGATTAGTTAGATCAAGCAAGCCAGCCTCCTTCCAGGGACTTCCCCAGCGGGGCCTGTGCCGCCAGCCTGGGAGGCTGCGCGGTGGTCACGCTCGGGCCAGTGCGTGTTTCCCGGGCAAAGCGCCCCAGCCCTGTGGTCGCCAACCCGGGACTGACCCTGGCTGCCCCGGGAGGTGGGCGGCTGCCGTGCCATCCCGAGGGGGTCCCTTGCCTCAGTCTCCTTGTCCGTAAGGTGGGAATGTTAACAGTACGTTCCGCACGGGGTTGGTGAGGAGAGGATGGGAGGTCGCGCGCGTAGCAGGTACAGAGTACAGGCCAGCAGTTACTGCTGCCGTCACCTCCGTTATAACGTGGCTTCCAAAAGAGCAAGAGACGCAGCTCAGGCTGTGTGAGGACCCGGAAACTGTCCCTTAGAGACGTCCCTTCAGGGACCGAAGACCCTCTCGTTCTCAGTAACCAACCCAGCAGCCTTTGCTTGGGAGAAGGGGACACTGTGACAAAGACCCCCACGTGGTGACGCTCCCAGGGAGAGGGCTGTCCGCGTCAGGATGGGAGTCGGGACAGAGGACCGGCACGACACCTTCACACCTTCACGGCCACGGTCGCCACCATCCGGGCCTCCTACGACCTCGCCATCGGAAACAGAACCTGCGGGAGCCACTGGGCCCGGCGGAGGAGAAGCGGGCCGTCTGGTCCTCGCTGGGCCGCATCCGCCAGCATCAGGAGAGGCCCCGGGCTGAGAAACAGCGGCGGGGGCTCCGACTTGCACCTCGGGCAGGATGGGTTATTCACAACCAAACGCGAGCGGGCGAGAGGCCAGGGCTGCCGGCGGTCGGGGAGCCCAGGACGGGAGGACGGAGAGGCGGACCACAGAGTCAGGTGAAGGCCGAGACGGAGGGAGGCTCCGGGGCCGCTCGAATCAGAGGAGGCCCCTGCAGAGGCTCGGGGTCTTGTCTGTAAAATAAAGGTCACGGTATCTGCTTCGGGGGACTGTTCTGGGCAGTAGAGGTAATGTGTGTGCACGTGAGAACATGTGAGCACGTGCGTGCGCACGGGTGTGTGTGCACAGGTGAGCGTGTGTTGTGCATATGTATGTATAAATCTCCTACTAAGTGCCAGGCATCCTACACAAACCATTGCTAATCCACCACCCATCCTGAAAGGCCAGTGTTATTGTCCCCGTTTTAGAGCCAAGGAAACTGAGGTACAGAGAGGAATGGACCTGCCCAAGGTCACAGACATAGTAAGTGGGTATCAGCCCAGGCCTACCTGGCTCAGAGGTGTCCTATGGAGCCAAAACTCCAAAACTCCTCTTCAAATATCAGCCTCGGACATTCAGAGCCATCATATCCCCCAGAACACACTCCGAGGGCCTTCTCAACTACTCTCCTAGAACGGGGTTTGCACCCTTTCAGACCATCACTGGCTTCCCCCAAGTATCCGGCTCCTGTCGGTGTGCGTGGAAAGGGTGCTTCACCTCCTCCATGCTTGACCTCTGATAATATGGCCTGGGTACTATAGGGTGGACTGGAGAAGGACCAGAGAAGTACAGGCTGGTCTCCTCTTCTGTGGTGGTATCTGGAGCCCAAGTATGAGGTGTTGGGAGGATCAGGTGGAAATCCCTTAAGCAGCAGCCTTCCCAGAGGGCGAGGGATCTGGGTACATGTAGGCACTCCACCAAGGCCTGCTGAGGGAGAAGAAATGGCACAAACAAGCTGTGTGACCTTGAGCAAGTTACTCAACCTCTCTGTGCCTCAGTTTTCCTTTCTGTAGAGTGGGCTGTGGTGAGGTAGACCAGATAGCATACACGGGCTCCCAGCACCCTGCCTGTGCTCCGTAGAGGACTGGCTTTTGCAGAGCCTCCATGGTGCTCTGTCCACTGCTTCTTCCACCCACCGAGGCCGGGGCCACGCAGCAAGGACCACACTGGGATCCTTTCCACCCCGTCGCTCTGAGCCGGTGTGATGACTCGTTACTTCTCTTTGGATTGCCGGTTCTGCTCGGGGTGAAAAGGCTGTGGCCCAGCTAGGCGGAGCTGGCTGTCTGCAGCGCAGGCCTCCTGGAGTGGTCAGGTGGGAAGAAAGGCGAGGAGAAGCCAGAGAGCACAGGACGCAGACACCTGACCATGAATCATTCGGCAGAACAATTCTGCGAGGACGAGCGTGGGGGATGTGGGAGGGTCCAGGCTCCTGGCCGGCCTCCTCGTCCACCGGGGGGCCAGGTGGGATGACCCCCACCAACACCATCAACGAGCCATAGATTACACGTGATGACTGTGGGAATACTAACGCCAACGCCCAAATGCTCGTGGCCAGCGGGGCCCCGGGCAGGTGCCTGGTCCCAGGGCAGCCCAGTGGGGGCAGGGGAGGGACCGTGGGGCCCGCTGTGCAGGTGGGAACAGAGGCCCGCAGGGGAAGCGGTGGGCACCTGGGGGACGGGCCAGACTAAGGTGGTTTCCCGCCCCCCCCCCCCCCCCCCCCAGCGTCTTCGGCCACATCAGCTTCCGCTCGGACTGGGAGCTGGTCAAGGTGGACTTCCGGCCCTGGTTCTCCAGGCAGTGCAGCGAGGAAGACTACAGCTCCTGGAACCTCACCAACCTGCAGGTGGGCCTGGCCACAGGCCAGGGGTGGGCACCGTGCAGGGCCCCCTCTGCCAAATTCCCCGTCCTGCGGGACCGAGGGCCTCCCTCAGATGCCCAGTCCTTCTTTGCGGTGTTCCGGCCCCCTCTGGGGCCTGGGGCTGCCTGGGCCAGAGTCTGCAGTCATACTCAGGGGAACAGGTGCACAGGGCCCCAGCCAGCCTGGAGACAGGCGTGCTCGGGGTCCAGGAGTTTTCAGATCGAGGGAAGGTAACAGGGCACGTGTATCATATATTAGGTAACAACCCAGTGGGTCTGGGGCAGCCCCACCCCATAATCTCAAACACATCCATGTTTCTACAGCAAAATGTGTCATATTCACACAGAGAGGAATAAATGAGGACTCGAAATGGCCTCCCAGTGCAGTTCAGAGCAGGTGGTGTGGCCACAGGACAGGATTTCAGAGCGAGGGGGGCTCTGGAATTGCTGGGGGGACCCTGCATCACGGCTCCCATTCACACAGGTGTGGCCTCTTCTGAGCATTGGCTGAGGACCTACTGTGTGTCCTGGAGGCTGCGGCTCACCCCAGCTGCACAGGGCCCACCTGGCACCCTCAGGCCTGAGGAGTGAATGCAAGGGGCCTCTTCCAGCAGCCCTGCCACCCCTCAGGGCCCTGTACACAGAGCCTGTACACAGTGGGAGCTCAGGGCGGGTGGGATGGGAGCCAGGCTGCCCTAGGTTGGCCTCAGGCACGGACACCCCTCCCCCAGGGCCCAGTTTCCCAGCCCCTATGGCTGGCCGGCGAGTGAGGAACCGGCAGCAGTAGCGGTGGGAGCCCGTGCAGAGCGGCCCCTCACCCTGGCCTTCCTGCACAGGGCGACCGCTGCGTCCTGGGCCAGCAGAGGAGTTTCCGGAGGAGGAAGCCTACGTCCTGGTGCATCAAGGGTCGGAGCTTCACGGCGGCGCTCACGGCCCGCGTGTGCCAGTGCCGGGACTCGGACTTCCTCTGGTGAGGGTCCTGCTCTGCCCCGGGCCCCTGGGGCTGCCTGAGTAGCCTGGTGACCCGGCAGCCGCTGTCCCCGCAGGTGATGCCGGGGGAGGGCTCGTCACCCTCCATCACTTCCCCCTACGCTGTGCCTTAGGACCCAGCCACTGGGTCCAGCCCGCATCAAAGAACTCGTGGGCCTTGTTTCAAAACCTGTGCACGTGGCGCTGCTCACAGGTGGGAGGGGAAACTGAGGAACAGGGAGGGCATCCCCGGGGGCCGGCTGTACCACCCAGCCCCTTCCCCTCTGTCCAGAGACTCTGCCGAAAGCCCCCTGACCACTCCCCTGCCTCCGCTCAAGGACTCCCGTGGCCGCCTGCTGCCCACAGGAGGATGTCCGAGCTCTGGAACCTGCCTCCCTCCCCAGCCATCCTTACCCCTCTCCGTCAGCCACCTTCACCACTGTCTCCCTGCACCAGTGTTGAAGGGGCTGGTCCCTGCCTGCAGTGCCCTTCGCCCCCTCTTCCCCCGACTGCCTCTTGATCTTCCACTGAGATTCAGCCCACCTCCTCCAGGCAGCCCTCCAGGACAACCAGGCTGGGCTCAGTGCTCTCCTGTGATTCGCTGGAACCCCCTTTGCATCCCTTCTCACCTGGAACGTAACTGTTGGCCTTCGGTCCTGTCTTCCCTCTGGGACAGGGCCCCGTGGGTCCGCCTCTGCGTCCTCAGCATGAGGCCCCGGACCCCCGCTGTCTCCTGACGTCCGTTTCTCCTCCTCCCAGTGACTATGGATTTGAGCGCACCCCCTCCTCCGAGTCCGACGCCGACAAGTGCTTTGCTAACTTCTGGTTTAACCCCCTGTCCCCGCCTGACGACTGTGTCCTGGGCCAGACCTACACCAGCAGTCTCGGGTGAGTAGCGTGGGGCAGAGCCAGGGTGGCCCCTTGCTTTCCTGCCTGGTGCCCGTGGCTCCCCGCATGGAGTCAGGGAAAGAGAAGTCGGGCTGGACGCCCTGTGTGCCGGGGTTCCTGAGAGCCACCCCAGGCACTGAGCCCTCGGGGCCCTCCAAGCAGAGCCCATGTGGGTCAGCGTCAGGGAGAAGAGGTGCCTTGAGCTGGCTCCGAACAGAGAACAGCAGGCAGAGAAGGTCCAAGGGCTTTGTAACTCACACCTGCTGCAGAGGCTGAGCCCTTCCAGAGAAGTCACACTCCTGGCCTGGTCCTTCTGAGCCCCTGCAGTGCTGGGACCCTTCTGCATTTACCAACGCTGAGTGAGGCAGGCCTGGGCTGGGCCAGAGGTGCTCACACTCCCTTTAGGTCTCAGCTTGAATGATGCCTCCTCCAGGAAGGCCTCCCTGACTCACCCTGGGCCCTGAGCTTACCCTGTGAGGGCGCATATCCCAGTTATTGTCACACTCACCCAGTCGTTCCCCCCGACTGGACGGTAAGCTCCACGACACATAGCGGGTCCCTCAGTGTGTGGTGTGGTGGACACACGCTGTACGTGAAGGTTAAGTGCTCCACAGGTGTGAGCCGTTATGACACTCTTCCTCCACCAGAGGCTGACCACGTTGCGTGCCAAGGATGAACGTCATATAAAAATGTTAGGTGTGTAAAGGCTGTGAACCTGCCGGTCCAGAGGCCCTAAATGAGCTTTATCTGAAAGTCTCTGCTTCCCTTTGGGGAAGTTTTGACAGGGAGTAAACCGCCTATGGACTTATTAGAAAATCCTCATTACTGCCCCTGGGGACGGGGAAGGGCAAAGCCCGAGAAGAAAGCAGCTGGAGCAGAAAAGCAGGCTTGGACCTCAGTGGCTAAATCCCATCACCCATCCATCCATCCTGTCATCTATCCGTTTATTCCTCCATCCATCCATCATCCAGTCATCCGTCCACCCACCCATCCATCCTCCATCTATCCGTCCAATCGTCCCTCTGTTTATTCTTCCCCTCACTCACCCATCATCCGTCCATCCTCCCATCCCTCCAGCCGTTCATCCATCATCCGTCTATCACCCATCCCTCCCTCCCTCCCTCAGGGAGCCACAGCAGCTGCTCCAGGGCACCCACCAGGGCTCGGCAAGCAGGAACTCTCGTCTGAAACGGCAGAGCCAGGACCCAGGGTTTCATTTCATACCACCTGCACACTCCGGGTGCCAAGGGGCCGTGGCTGGGTAGCTCGTAGGGAGCGTATTTTCTTCCAAACTAATCACATGCGTCTTTGCACGATAAACTTCAGCGGCAGAGCCGTGAGGGCAGGCAGGGCACCAGGCACAGGGGGTGGGCAGATCCAGCCACTTTGGCAGTGATGTGAGTTTTGCAGACCCAGAATCCCGGTGTCGCCCGAGGGAGCATCACAAGTGGCAAGTCTGAAGATGCCACCCGAGCAGTGGTTTTCCCGTCGCCTCCTCAACGTTCACTAGAGCCCATCGGGCTCTGCCCACCAGCCCCTCCCCACTCTCATCCCACACCTGCTGCCCACTCTGGGCTTTGGCTCCCCCACCCCCCCACCACAGGGCCTTTGCACATGCTGTTCCCGCTGGCCAGGATGCTCTTCCCTCTCCTGTTCACCCTTCTGGTCTTAGCTGAAAGCCCCTTTCTCAGGGACCAGATTCCCAGGTGCTGCCCCTCCCCAGCACCCGTCCCAGTTGCGATGTTGCCTTGATGTGGGGGATGGTTTGGTGAGGGCTCCCTCCCTCACTAGACAGTCCTCTCTGCAACGGCAGGGCTGTGAGTGATGACCTCGTACCCCAGCACCTGGCACGTAGCAGATGCTCAGTAAATTCGTGTTGTGTGAATGAGCTGGTGAGTCAGGTTCATCTGGTCCCACTCTCTTGACGTAATAGGGAGAGGAGACCCCTGGGAGCAAGTTTGCTCACAGCCATGTGGCACATCAGCGGTAAGGCCCGGCCCCTCCTGGGCACTCTGTCCTCCCGGGACCGTATTTCCCAGCAAAGCCACAAAATTCCGACTGACTCCTTCAATCCTCCGCTCAGCAACAACAACAGCTGTTACCATTATTGTAAGAATACGAGCGGACCAAGGAAAGGTCCAGTGACGGAAGCAGGTCCTGCCATTACTGGTCATTCCCTCCCCTGAGCCTCAGTTTTCCCATCTCCAAAATGGGGCAGAAATAGCAAACAGGTGGAGTCGGGAAAAGGGAGGGAGTTGAAGGATGGAGTTCGCCAAGGCAAGAGCCACCTCTCGGCAAGCAGGTCCGGCGGGGCAGCAGGGCCCGCCCCACCCCCGCCTGTCTGACTCGCTGTCTGGCCGCAGGTACCGGAAGGTGGTGTCCAACGTGTGCGAGGGCGGCGTGGACCCGCAGCAGAGCCCGGCGCAGCTGCAGTGCCCCCTCCTGCCGCCGCGGGGCCTGCAGGTCAGCATCCTCGGGGAGGCGGTGGCCGTGCGGCCCGGGGAGGACGTGCTGTTCGTGGTACGGCAGGAACAGGTGAGGCGCCGCTTCAACCGGGCACACGGGGCGCCGGGCGGCGCTCTCTCCGCCTCCACGTCGGTTAGGGCAGCGTCTTTGGACCAGCGGTTTCCGAACTGCGGGAGGGGAGAGTGGGCCGGGGGCCCCTTCCCAGGTCCAGGCCAGCACTGAAACAATGAAACAGAAAAGTCGGAAGAGAGGGCAGAGGCAGGGAGGGAACGGAGCAGCGTGCAGCGAGCACAGGCCCAGGGGGGCGTGGCTTCAAACATCTCTGTGTCTGTGTGTTCACCGCGCGGTGACGTCAGATTTCTGCCTTCCTGTGGGCGCCGTAAAACTTTTTGAAACTCTCATTATACTGAGTTAGTTAATTTTGGAATCATAAGAAAAGCAGGAAGTTTTTCAAAAAATACTGTAAAAATAAATAAATAAGTGCGATGATGCAAACAAAAAAACAAAAAACCCACCGTTAGTTATAATCTCATAGCCAAAGACAAATTCCGTAATAGATGATAGATAGATGGATAGGTAAATGGAGAGACAGATATCGTTGATAAACAGATATAGATAGAGGATAGATTGATTGATAGATAATGGATAGACATAGATACAAATACAGATGGATGGATATAGAAATATTTTGTGTCTGTATATATATATATATATATATACACACACATATATACACACACACAAATATATATATACACATACCTATATATAAATATATAAATTTCCTCCCCATCTCCTAGTCTTTCTTTTTTTTTCTTTAGTACAAGTGTTACATTTTTTTCTGATTTTAAAAACAGTATATACTCACTGTAGAACGTTGGAAAACCACATTAAAAACATAAGAATATATCACCAAAAATCCTGTTCTCCTAAGGAAATCCTGTTCTCCTGGTTTTTTTATTTCCTTCTAGTCTATTTAAACTAATATGCAGCATGCTTATTTTTCTGATTATAGGAGTAACAAATGCTCGTTGTAGAACATTCAAAAGCAGAAATTAGAAAAATGTGCAGGAAATTCAAAATGACAGAAAAGCACAAAGGGGACGTCAGAACCCTCTGTTCCCACCCCAGCGTCCAGCCTCTCCCGGCGCACGGCTCTCTTGCGCGTTTGGGTCTTCGGTTAACTAATATGTAGCATGAACTGAGTGCGGCTTTGTAACTGTGTGTGCTTCGTTTAGAAGATGTCCTTCAAAATGTGCCCAGGTGGGGCAGGGTGATGCTGACAGAGGTCTTTGATGTTGGAAAGCGGGGGCTCTGGTCCAGAGCAAAGAGCGGTACTCGTGGGCACCCGTGTGTCATCCCTCCCCGTGCCTAAGGGCTGTGCTCCCATCAGCCGGCTTTGTAGCTGGGGATACCCAGCCTCAGACAGGGGCAGCCACTCACCTGAGGCCACACAGTAACAGTGCCGTTGGGTCCAGGCCTGGGGCTCCGTGTGGACTGCGCCTGGTCCACGGCCCCCAGAAGTGAGCTGATCCTGGGGTGGCCTCCCCTTCCCGCCTGTCCCCGTCCCCGTGATGACTGAGCCTGGTCCCGAGAGTAACGCTGCAGCCGCGGGCAGCCCTGGGGTGGTGGGGGGCTCCGTTCACAGCAGAGGAGGATGCAGCCCCCTGCCCAGCTTGGGACCACCCAGACCCTCAGAGGGGACCCAGCTGCCTCCCGGAGCTCCAGGACAGATTTGCAAGAAAAACGGCTGCCTGCTGCCCCCTAGAGCCTGGAGTCCCAGCTGCTAAGTCACACCTGCGGTGCTCCATCCAGAGCCAGGACAGGATATGCCTGGCAGCGCACCGGGCGGGCTGGCAC
The DNA here is from genome assembly GCF_949987515.2 of Delphinus delphis. NCBI lineage: Eukaryota > Metazoa > Chordata > Mammalia > Artiodactyla > Delphinidae > Delphinus > Delphinus delphis. The sequence goes on from NC_082687.1 coordinate 135,568,957, forward strand.
TCTCGGCTGCAGCAGGCGGAGGTGAGGGGGCAACAGAAAGATGCTCTTGGGAGAGAGAGTCCAGCGCACGCTGCTGTCCAGAAGAGGCCGCTGGCTCCCGTGTCAGAGCCTTGGGAAGGAGTGGGTGCAGGGCTGAGGTGGGTACACACACTGTGGCACACTCGTTCTCACACACACGGACACTCTCACACACACACACTCACGCACTCACGTTCGTAACACAACCACAGACGCACACACCCAACCCAGGTGTGGAAACAGCGCTGGGTTTAGGGGGAATCCAAGTTCTGTAAATATTTAAGCACTGAAAATAAATCTGGTGGAGAACCCAGAAACAGACCCACACAAGCAGGCCCGGCTGATTTTGGCCCAGGAACAGAAGCATCTCGGTGGAGGGAGGATGGGCTTCAGCACATGAAGAGCCGGTAAAAATGAACCTCACACCCGACGCAGAATCACCTCAAAGTGGATCACAGACTTAAACGGAAGATGGAAAACTATAAACCTTTTAGAAAAAAGAGAGGAAAACAGCCGGAACCTAGGGCTAGGCAGAGAGTTCTCAGATTTGACACCACCAGCCCCATCCACGAAGGAAATCTGATAAACTGGACTTCGTCAAAAGGCGACATCTCGCTCCGCGACAGACCCTAAGAAGATGAAAAGGCAGCCGCAGAAGGAGATATTTACAAACACATCCACCAAGGACTAGTACCCGGAACCCATGAAGGACACTCAGAGCTCAGCAGGAAGAAGACAAACAATGCAGTCAGAAATTGGACAAAAGGCCTGGAGACACGTTTCCCTGAGGAGGAGGTACAGGTGGCAAATGAGCACATGGAACCATGTGCAGCGTCATAAGCCATCAGGGAAATGCAAATCAAACCCTCAGAGCGGTGTCACTGCACACCTGCGGGAACGGCCAAGCTAAAAGCTAGTGGGACCACCAAGTGCAGGCGAGGATGCGGAGAAACTGGATCCCTCCTACGTGGCTGATGGGAACGTGACATCTATAGCCATTCTGGAAGAGTCGGTCGTTTCTTTAAAAGCTAAACATATTACGCTCCTGAGAAATAAAGGCTTAACATTCACCGGGAAACCTACGCATCAAGGTTCATAGCAGCTTTATTCCTAACAGTCAGAATCCGCAGACAACCAGATGTCCTGGATGGACAAGCGGATAACACGTGGTGGCACGTCAATCCCGTGGGTGGGACCCCGAAATAAAAAGGAACAGGCTACACACCACAAGCTGGGGGAATCTCCGGAGAGCTATCCTGAATGCAAAAGCTAATCCAATGACTCCGTGCTTTCTGATTTCATGTATAGAACATCCTCAAGATGACAAAATTATAGAAATGGAGGACAGGTTCTAATCCCACGGAGTCAGGGATGTGATGGAAGGGCGGGTGCGACTGTGACAGGGCGGCAGGTGGGACCCCAGTGGATTCCCTATTTGTGATAGTGATGTTTTGCGGGATGTTAGCACAGGGGGAGCTGGGTACCAGGGACCTGGGGCTCTCTGTGTTATCCGCTACAATTACATGTGAATTGGCGTTGGCTCAGCATGAAGCAGCTGAATGTTTTTGAAGCACTCAGTAATTAACACACACACACATCTGCCTGGAAACACCACGGTGTGGGGGGCGGGTGTTGCAGTGACGTCACCGTTTTTCCTTTCTAGCTCCTTCGCTTTGCCTTTTGTATTCTCTCCTTGTCCTACGTTGATACTGTATTACTTTCCTGATTATGACGAGGTGTTTCAAACAAGGAAATGTGTCAATAGTTAAACTTGCACCTGTCTTAGCTGCTTGCAGGCAGGACTCAGGGTCCCCAAGAGGGGGTGGCACCTGCCCATCAAAGCCGCAGGTCCCGCCTCAGCCGGAAGCACCCTCCTCTCCCAGGATGCAATACAGGAAACCCCTCCCTCTCGGAACAAATCGGACTTGAGACACCCAGCCCCCATGAGACTGCCCTTAAACGGAGAAAGCACCGGCCCGTGGGCCAGCCTGCAGGTTCTGGGCTCACAGAGCCTCAGTCTTCCAACCTATAAAATGGGGATAATAGAACGTACTTGTATAAGGTCCCTGAGGCCATCACAACAGTGGCCACGAACTGGGTGGCTTGAAACAGCACACATCTCTCCTCTCACAGTTCTGGGGGCTGGAAGCCCAAAATCGAAGTGTCAGCAGGGCTGGGCTCCCTCTGGAGGGTCCTTCCTTGTCTCTGCAGCTTCTGGGGGCTCCAGGTACCCCTGGGCTGTGGCCGCATTTCCTCCTGTCTTCACATAGCTTCCCCTGTGTCTCAAATCCCCTTCCTTTTTCTTATAAAGACCCCAGTCATTGGGGTCCTGTTGTAATCCGGTGTGACCTCATCTTAACTAATTACATCTGTAACACCCTATTTCCAAATAAGGTACATTCTGAGGTTTCAAGTGGACTGAATTGGAGCGGGGGCAGGGGTGGACACTATTCAACTTATTACACTATATTTCTGAAGAAAGTTAGATGAACATAATTTACTTAAAAGTATTCTATCGAGTTTTAAGGTTTGGCAGGTGTAAGATAAGAGGATTGCTAAACAGTGATGATCTTCTTCGTTCTTGATCACTAGGAAATGGTTTTCTGGGTGTTCCTGCAGCAGGGGGAGGGGTGGCAGGAACGGACGATGCGGGGTGGGGGGAGGGAGGGAGAACATGAGACTGAATATGAGAACTTCTTGCCAGAAAGTTGAAAAAGTTATTGTTCCCTTCACTCAATTTCCTCCCCACGCCTCTATGAGGAAAATACGGTTATTGGAAGGATAAGGCTTGTGGCGGGGGGTATATGGCTGATTGGACAGCTTGTGTGGGTGGGGAAACGCCTGGAAGAGGCAGCAGTGGGTAGGAGCCCCTTCCTGCACAGAGCCCGTGCATACGAGCATCACTCCTGGCACCGCATAGAGTGAGATAAAAGAAAAATGCAGGAATCGCAGCATCAGAGAGGGAAAAGTAATGTTTTCTTAACTTCCTGGGAGACTAAGGGTCTTCCTACACACACATGTCTTCCTAGACATGTTACTGAAACTGTCCAGCAGTGTGCTAGGCCCCTTCCCGCCCTCCCGACTCCTGGCTGAGGCCTCGGTGGGCCTCCCTGGCCCCTATCCCCACCCCTGCACTGCCTCCCTGCCCTCGCCCGTGAGCCCTGACCCCTCTCCCTCTCTGCAGCTGCGTGATCTTTCTAATGCAAACCTGGCCCTGGCCCCTGCTTCCACCCACCTCCTACAGCTCTCAGCCCAGCCCTCCGGGCTGGGAGCCCCAAGGGCAGAACAGATCTGGTTCCCTGGGGTCCCCAGGCCACTCACTTTGAGGAAAGGAGTGAGGGAAAGAATGATTGAATGAATGAGTGAATGCCTCATCGCTGGCCCCCAGCTTTGCACCCACTCCTAAGTGGCCCTGTGGTGCTTCCTGCAGGGCGATGTCCTGACCACCAAGTACCAGGTGGACCTGGGGGACGGCTTCAAGGCCATGTACGTGAACCTCACGTTGACCGGGGAGCCCATCCGGCACCGCTATGAGAACCCTGGTGTCTACCGCGTGTCCGTCAGGGCGGAGAACATGGCAGGACATGACGAAGCCGTGCTGTTTGTCCAGGTCAACTGTAAGTCCATCGTCCCTTTGAGGCCAAGTGTCTCTCCCTGTGACAGAGACCAGGTTCTTGGGGAAGCACGGGGAGCCCAAGGGCAGGGAGGCAGGCAGGCTGGGCTCGAGTCCACACCCATGGTGGTCTGTGCAGCAGTGGGGATAGTGGTGATGGTGATGGTGATTATGATGGTAGTGGTGGTGATGGTGATGGTGGTGGTGATGGTGGTGATGGTGGTGATGTTGGTGGTGACGGTGGTGGTGATGGCGGTGATGGTGGTGGTGGTGGTGGTGATGGTGGTGATGGCGGTGGTGATGGTGGTGGTGATGGTGATGGTGGTGGTGATGGTGGTGATGGTGGTGATGGTGGTGGTGATGGCGGTGGTGATGGTGGTGGTGATGGTGGTGATGGTGGTGGTGATGGTGGTGATGGTGGTGGTGATGGCGGTGGTGGTGGTGGTGGTGATGGCGGTGGTGGTGGTGGTGGTGGTGGTGATGGTGGTGGTGGTGATGATGGTGATGGTGATGGTGGTGGTGATGGTGGTGGTGATGGTGATGGTGATGATGATAGAGATGATGGTAATGATGGTGATGGTGGTGATAGAGGTGATGGTGGTGATGGTGGTGGTGATGGTGATGATGGTGATGGTGGTGATGATGGTGATGGTGATGGTGATGGTGATGGTGGTGGTGATGGTGGTGATGAGGTTGATTGTGACGGTGACTGATAGCAGCCTGTGCCATGGCCAGTGCCCTGATGCCCTCTAACCTCTAACCTTTTTCTGGCCCCTGCAGCCCCCCTGCAGGCACTCTACCTCGAAGTGGTTCCTATCATTGGCGTCAACCAGGAGGTGACCCTCACAGCTGTGCTGCTGCCCTTGAACCCCAACCTCACCGTCTTCTACTGGTGGATTGGTCACAGCCTGCAGGTATGCTGGCCCCAGGCCCCTGGCAGCCCCTCCTTCCCACAGGCTCCCATCTGGGATGGAGAGTGGGGCAGGCCCCACCCTCCATACTGGGCAGGACACAGTGTGTGACACCATGGAGGTGAGGAAAGCACACACCGACTCTTCCTTCACCCTGAGCATCTGTTCGGGGTCCGGCCATGTCTGAGTGTGGTGGACGGGGGATGAATCGGGTCAGACCCTGCCTTTTCCTAGGGAAAGATGTGGGAACATAGTAGGTGACCTAAGTTAGTGTGTGACAGGTGTCACAGGAAGGAGACAGGTGATGTGTCTGAAAGTTCCAGAAGAGATCAGGCCATTTCTAGTTATAGCATGGGAGTAGTCAGGGAAGCCTTCATGGAGGAGGGGGTCCCTGGGGCTGGACCCAACCTCAGAAGCCTCACCCAGGGCTGTGGGTTGTATCCTGTGGGCAGTGGGGAGCCAAGGGCAGATGCCTGGTAGGAGAGCCTGAGGGCCTCTGCAGGTGAAGCTGCCCACCCTTAGGCCGGGGGGGGCCTCAAGACCCAAAGGGGGATCCTTCATTTATTCAGCAAACGGCAGCCCTTCACCGCCAAGCAGAGAGCCCCAAACAATGGCTGAGGTCCCAGACCAGGAGGGGCCCTGGGCTCCAGACCGTGTTTCCCTGGCATGGGGAGGGTCGAGGAAGGGGCTCGGGCTCCGGGCTCGAATGGCGACTCAGCCCCCTGCAGCCGAGCTCTTGGGGCCGGTTGCTACACCTCCCCAAGCCTCTGCCTCCCCGTCTACAAGGTCCGAGGCAATAGTGAGGCCCAGTCGGATGTGTGTGCCCACCCCACAGGGTGCGTGCTGAGCTGGCCGCTGGGGTCCAAGGATGAAGGTCCCATAGCCCAGCTGAGCGTGGAGGGGGTGAGAAGGTGAAAGGGATCAGGGTGGAGGCCCTGCCTAGCAGCCACCATGCGCCTTCGACACCATCCACGGAGGGGGGCTCGGAGCCTCTGGAGGGAAGAGGCACTGGGAGACGGTGCCTGTGCTGGGGAGCTCAGGACCGGGCGTTTCTGGGGGGCCCTCTCCTTACCCCCCGGGGGCTCTCAGTGCAGCCCTGGCCGCACACCGGGGCCAGCTCTGCGGCCCAGCCCTGACCCCCGCTCGTGCCCGCAGCCCCTGCTGTCCCTGGAGAACTCTGTGACAACGCGGTTTGGGGACACAGGGGACGTGCGCGTGACGGTGCAGGCTGCCTGTGGGACCTCCGTGCTGCAGGACTCCAAGGTGGTCCGCGTGCTGGGTGAGTTCCCCCCCTCCCGCCCCCCGGGACAGACAGCACAGCTCCTCCTTTTCAGGAGCTCAGGGTCGGGGGCAGGCGGTGGACATGCCACCGATGTCCTGGTCATCCCAGGCAGGGCTCAGCGGGGCAGAGGGGCCTCCGTTTCCGCATCTGTAAAATAAATACCGACAACTCCTACGTCCATGGCATTCACAGGCTCCACGTGGCACAAATGAGGACGCGGCTGAGGGGCTTAACACGGTCACCCAGCAGCAACAGAGCTGGGATCGGGCTCCGGGTCTGCCTGCCCACCGGGTGCCTGTCCTCAGCACCCCCGTTATCTGAGGATCATCACGTGATTGTATCACTTTTGTTGAGAGTCCTGCTCTGAATCTGTGTCCCATTTATTGGCTCACTGGGGGCTCTGAGCCCCCCAGGAGACATTTACGATAGAAAATTAGTCCTAAGAATGGAAGAGACCCCCCCCCCCGGCACCATGTTGCCCTCATCACCACACTGATAAACCCTCCTTTTGCTTTAAGAACAGCCTGTCCTGTGGACAGCAGCCATCAGTTAAATATTTAGGGAACTGCCCTCAGCCATTCCTTCATTCACGAGCATGTGGGCAGCAGGCCCTGAGCCCAGAGCCTTGAAAGTCATCTCCACCTGCACTGCATGCTCACACTTCACAAGGCACTCGTCCCTTGAGCTCTCCTCACCCCTGCAAAACCTCCTCCCATTTTACAAATCAAGAAACCAAGGCTCGGGAGGTAAGCGGAGAGATTGCCGTCCACTCTGAGACTCCTGGTGCCGAGTCTTTTTTTTTTTTACCACCTGCTGCTTGTGGCTCTAGAATAGGTTTCTGAGTTGCAGACCCTGGGAAATGTGAGAGACAGAGAAGGTGGGGGCTCTGCTCTCCAGGGACTCTTATTCTGGTGGGGGAACCAGCCCAGTCAAAGTCCATGGATCCCTGGGGGACGAGAAGTCAACGTCGTAGGGTGTGTATGTCCTTGTGAGTTGATGGGGCAAATCACACAGCAGGCTTGGCCCTCCCTCCAGGGCAGCACTGCTGTCCTCGTCATTGTCACCTTTGTTGTTGTTGTTTTATTATTAAATGGCAGCCGGTGTAGTGGGCCCCGCCCGGGACAGCTGCTGGCACATACACTGGGAAGAACCTTGTTTTCTGAAAGTGGGCCGCAGGATCCACACCCAGGGCCGGCCCTGGACCATCCAGGGGGTGTGGCCACCGTCCTCAGAGGAAGCGGGGCCGGGCGCCCAGGACTGACCCACTCTCCCATCTCTGCCTCTTTCCAGATCAATTTCAGGTCATGCCTCTGCAGTTTTCCAAGGACCTGGACGCTCACAACCCCAACACCCCCGAGTGGAGGGAGGACATTGGCCTCGTGGTGTCCCGGCTCCTCTCCAAGGTGCCCCCAGCCCACCACTGGCAAAACCACCTGCCCACCTCTGGGTTGTGGGTGCCCCAGAGAAGCGGGGGCTGTGGAGCCCCCAGGAGAGGGCAGGCGGGCTGCCCTGCAGTCCTGATGCTCTGTCCTTCACATCGGCTGACAGTGGTGCTTGGAAGCCATGTAGGGTCCTCTTACCTGGCCCTGGGGGACATGCAGCCAGACTGTCACCTTGCAGAGGAGGGACAGGACTGCATCTTCCATGCACATCTAGTGAGCACCAGCTGTTTGCACAAGACACAGCTGCTGTCCTACAACAGAATCTCTTTAAAGGGATTTTCATTTACTCACCACGTTTCTCTTCTGGGCTGGACACTGGAGACAGAGAGATGAGTCAGTGTGACGGCTGCCCTCAGGGAGGTCGCAGAAAGCAAAGGCAGTGCATCAGGGTGGGCGTAGGGCACTCGAGGCCCTTGGGCCCCCAGTGGGAGAAAACCCAGCCCTCTAGAGCCAGCCAAGCCTGTCACAGACTGAGGCCCACCCTGGCCATGCCTCCCTTTGGCCCATTAATAATTTGGGTAATATTGTCCTGGGTGTTGAAGGATGAATAGGAGTTTGCCAGATGAACATGCATGGAGTGGGACTTTCAGGAGACAGAGCTTTGTGGGTTGAGGGAGTTGCATGGCCAGGAGCCCTGACACTTGGAAGGACAGTAGCCAGGGAGGGGCCTGCTCACCTGGGCATGGTGGGAGGAATGAGCTGAAGGGGGCAGGCCTGGCTGAGCGGAGGCCGGGGTGGTGGCCACAGGCTGAGGGACCAGGAGCGCTGGGCTGCAGTAGGTAGAGGGCAGTGCTGTCATTTGCTGGGGCCATGACTCCAGGTGTACAGGGGTCAGGAATGGCCAAGACTCAGGCCACTCAGGGAGGGAGGGTATTCCTGGGCCCCTGGAGTGTGGCAGGGGACAGAGGAGGCCGGTGGATCAGAGTGGCCGTCTGTGTCCCCGCAGGAGACCAGCATCCCCGAGGAGCTGCTGGTGACCGTTGTAAAGCCGGGGCTGCCCACCTTGGCTGACCTGCACGTGCTTCTGCCCCCTGCCAGGCCCACGAGGAAGAGGAGCCTCACAAGTGACAAGGTGTCTCCTGCGGCCACTGGGCCGGGTCCTCCCCACGCCGCCGACGGTTTGGTGGTGATTCCCGGCAAGCACGGGGACCTCAGCCTCCCGTCATCGCGTAAAGGCTTATCTCTCACCAATCACTGTCCCTCCTCCCCCTTGTGGCTACCCCAAGGTCACACTGGAGGGGGAGTGGGGGGCACCAGGGCATTGGGCAGGACCACCCCTCAGGGGGACGCTCCACTTTCACTCCCATTTCATTGGCTAGAGCTGGTCACACCGCCCCAGCCTCACTGCGAGGGGTGAGCACCGGCCAGGGGATCCTGGGCAACAGTTTCAGAGCATCCAACTAGGACGGGGAATCGAAAGATGAATCGGGGGGGACTTCCCTCATGGTCCAGCGGTTAAGACTTCACCTTCCAATGCAGGGGTTGGGGGTTTGATTTCTGGTCGGGGTGTTAAGATCCCACATGCCTCACGGCCAAAAAGCCAAAACATAAAACAGAAGCAACATTGTAACAAATTCAATAAAGACTTTAAAAATGGTCCGCATCAAAAAAGGAAAAAGATGAATGAGAAGAACTTCACGCCGTCTAGGGGGGCTGTAATTCCGTACCAAGCAGACAGCAATGAGTGTGGACGAGGAGACAGAGAAACTGACCCCTCATTCACTGCGGGGGGGGAGTGGAAAATGGTGCAGCCACCGCGGAAACAGTCTGGTGGTTCTTTAAACAGTTAAACACGGAGTTACCGAACGAGGCAGCAGCCCCACCCCCGAGCGTGTGCCACAGAGAACTGAAAATGTATGTCCACACACACACGTGTGTGCCTGGATGTTCACAGCCCCGAAGTGGAAACAACCCAAATGTCCACCCGCAGAGGAGTGGATGAGCAGAAGGTGGGCCATCCACACAGTGGAATATTATCCAGCCATCGAAAGGGGTGAGATTCTGATCCAGGCTGCAACTTGGATGAACACTGGAGACATGATGTAAAGTGAAAGAAGATGGTCACGGAAAGCCACAGACTGTGTGATTCCACGTATACGGAATGTCCAGGATAGGTGAATCCACAGAGACAGAGCGTTGCTGGGGGCGGGGGCGGGGGCGGGGGCTGGGGGCGGGGGCTGGGGGCGGGGGCGGGGGGCTGGGGGCTGGGGGCTGGGGGCTGGGGGCGGGGGCTGGGGCTGGGGGCGGGGGGCTGGGGGCGGGGGCGGGGGGCGGGGGGCTGGGGGCGGGGGGCGGGGGCTGGGGGCTGGGGGGCTGGGGGCTGGGGGCTAGGGGCGGGGGGCGGGGGGCGGGGGCTGGGGGGCGGGGGGCGGGGGAGTGACTGCTCACGGTTCTAGGCGTTTCCTTTGGGAGGAAGAAGATGTTCTGGAATTAGATAGTGGTGGTGGGCGTGACTGTGAATATGCTAAAACAACACTGAATGGTACACTTGAAGAAAGGAAATGGCATCTCAAGAAAAGATGAGTCAGAACCGCAGCCAAGCTCTGAGCTAATCGAGAAGACAGGTGCTCACGCAGATGGTCTGGGAAGAGCGACCTGCACGGAGGCACGGAGACAGCAAGACCAGCAGGACCCCTGTGGGCGGGTGGCAGCGTCCCATTTCACAGACGAGGGAAGTGAGGCTCAGTGAGGGCCCCGCCAGGAAGCACAGCGCGGGCGTGGAGCCCCACCGTCACTCTGGCTGCCAAACTGCTCGAGCCACGCCCGGGCGGCCTCCTGGTGGACCTGTGCCTGTGCCAGCCTGACCCACAGCCCATCCCAAAGGGCGTCCGCATCCGCACCTGGGGGCTCCCGGCCAAGCCCCCAGCCCCCGCTGATGCGGTGTCTCTGGAGGTGGGTCAGTGGCGGGTTGAGAGGCATCGACCCACTTCTCAGACGAGGAGCTGAGGGCAGAGGGGAAGGCTGCGGGGGTCCCGGGTGCCAGCACGGGGCTCGGGGGCTGCACCCACCCGGGGCGCTTCCAAGTGAGGGCTGGAAGGGAAGGAGGTGAGAGACCGGGGAACCCCACCCCCATCGTCCTGAGCGCTCAGAGTCTGCCACGTGCCGGAAGTCAGCGAGCAAACTTAGCCACGCGCCACGGCCACGGACAGCAGCCTTGCCTTTCTGCGTGCGGAGCATGGGGCCCAGGGCGCCACCCCCATGCTCCTACGATTCCTCACGTTGACCTGAGAACGGAAAGGTGCAGCGACCCCTCCAGGCCATGAGGTCAAGGGGCAGAACCAGGTGTCTTCCCGGACCCTTCAGGTCTGGGGCTGTTGGCCTGTCGTTTACACAGTTCCCGACTCAGGACCCTCGTTCCGTGAGCAGGGAACGGGCCTCGTGGAGTCCCGGGTGCTGAAACGCCGCTCAGGGAAGCAGCCAGCAGAGTCCCCAGGGTATATCCCCCCAAGGCCCAGGGAGCAGAGCCACGGGGACCCCATCCCTGAGAGGGACCCCTCCCCCAACACATCTGCACCCACCTGTGCAGAGGGTGACACCTGACACCCACGTGGGCTGAGTGGTTCCCTTCTGAACACCAGGAAAACTCCCCACTCCTGAACTGCCAAACCAGCTGGGCGCCCCAGAGGCCAGCTGCCTCCTCCCCCCCACCATGATCCAGCAACATCACCTCCTGGGGTTTCTCTGCCTCAGGTGTGGGCTCACTCGCCTGCCTGGGTCACCTCTCCTGTCCCTGTCTTGTCTTCTTCCTGGTCTTCCACGTCCAAGAAGCCTCCCCTGATTACTTCTGGGGTTGGGGGCCTCCTGGAGCATCCCTGGGTCTCCCCAACTTTACCACACTCCATGGTCCTGACTAAAACTAGAGCTCTGTGAGGGCAGGGCCACATTTGGGTCACCTTGTGTCCCACTGTAGGTTCTTGGTCAGAGTTCATTGGTGGCTAGTATTCCCATTTTACAGAGGAGGCGACTGAGGCCTGGAGAGGCTGAGTGACCCTCCCCCAGCCCCATGGTTCTGGAGGGTCCGGGCGGACATCTGCCCGGCTCTCTCGCTTCCTCTGCTGGGTCCCCGAGGGCCCCCTCACTCCCCGCTGTCTTATTGCAGAGGCTCGTGGCCATTCAGCAGGTGCTGAACGCACAGAAGATCAGCTTCCTCCTGCGCGGTGGCGTCCGGGTGCTGGTGGCTATGAGGGACGTGGACACAGGTGAGAGGCCTGGCTGGAGCTCACCTCTGTAGGGTGGGGTGGGCATGTGTCCAGGCCCCTCAGACGACACCCATTACTGTGGACGCTGGGGGCAGAGGGACCCCCCTCTGCCGCCCGCACACACGCTCCTCCTGGACGGGTGGCTGCCTCCGGTGAAAACCCCGTCACACCAAGGGCCCCGCGGTGCTCTCCGCGGACACAGCACCGAGCTCTTGCTTTAACTTATGTCCCTTAGAGTCTCAGGTGGCTCTGTCCCCGCCCCCCACCGTGGCCTGTCCTCCCCACTTTGGGCAACGATCTCCACAGGAGCTGAGGAGCTGCGTCCTGCTCTGTGCAGCCATGCGTCCACGCCAGCATCAGTGCGGACGGAGGAGTTCTGTCCACTTTCCAGGAGGAAGGACCGGGGCCGGGATTTACTCAGGGGGGGTCCTGGGTGCCAGGAGGCCGGCCGGTGCCCACGCTGACCGCTCACAGGCTGCTTTGCTCACAGATTCTCCAAGCCTGGGAGGAGGTGGCGGCTACTGGGCGGTGGCAGTCGTCCTCATAGGGCTGTTCGCGGTGGGAGCTTTCATCCTCTACAAGTTCAAAAGGCAAGGTCACCCGGCCTCCCTGGGCTAACTGGGCGTGAGGGCGGGGCCTGGTGGGGGGGCGCAGCTTCCCAGCAGGGCCTTGGAGGGTTGTGGCTGTGCCTGGGACGGGTCCTGGGGTGGGGAGGGGCCTTGTCTGGACCCACAGCCTGGATCTGAGTCACCTTGATCCCAGAGGGAGACAGCCGACCGCTCACAGCCCAAGGAGCCTCTTCCACCCCCATCCTCCTCTCTGCTCCACCCACCCATTTTACAGATGAGGAAACCCGGGCTCAGAGAGGTTAAGTGATCTTCCCAGGGCCACACAGCTGAGGAGTGGGGCTCTGACCCCAGGCTGTGCCCAGTCCCCACGCTTCCCCCAGCACCCATCCACCCCTTCCCTCCGCAAGCATGATCCGGAGCTGTCATGTGCCAGGCACTCCACTGGGAGGCGGCTCCAGCCTCCAGATGGAGCGGCTGCACGCGACACCCAGGGCCGGAGCGGGGGGCGGCTGACGCCCAGGGTGGGAGCGGGCGGGGGCTTGAGCCGAGGCTGGGTGGGTGGCAAGCGCACCGTGCGGTCATTGGGAGGGGGTGTGGTGCCTCTCTCCCCCTCTGACCTGAGTCCTCAGCTGTGAAATGGGCTTAATAACCCTCGGTGCTGGGATTACTCATGGGCCCCCTCGAGGGCCCGGGAATGAGCAAAACGACCAGAAAGTGTCACCAGACTCATTTCCTGCAACACGCAGCTGCCAGGTCTGAGCCTGTTGTTTCTCCCTGTCTTGCTGGTCTGGCTCCAGTGGCCTTGGGGTCTCCCTGGTTGGGGTCGCCCTTGGGAACAGTCCAGAGACGGAGCTGACCCTCCCCTCGCTCCTCTGAGGCCAAGGGTCCTTCCTCCCCCGAGCCCTGGACACTTCTGGGTCTCTGTCCTCCAGCACCGTTCACACTGGGTGGCAGCCCCCCAACCTGCAGGACAGCCCAGATGGCAGCATGGCTGAGTCAGCCTCGAAGACTGGGCCACCATCCTGCCCTGCTGCTGACCAGCTCTGTGGTCCTGGCCAGTCTCTTCCCCTCCCTGAGCCTCAGTTTCCTCATCTGTAAAAGGAGACTAAGCAGGAGGAGGATAGGACAAGGGAAGAAGAAAAGGGGGAGAAGGTGGGGAAGAGGGGCAGGGGGCAGGGAGGGGCAGATGGGGAGGGGAGGGGGGTGGGCAGGAGCAGACGCAGGCCCCCAGCTCCTGCAGACCTCCTGTGCCCGTCTCCCTTGTTGCCATAACGCCGTGTTTAATTGGGACCTTGTGAAAACCGCCCAGCTCAGGCCTGGCTGAGGCAGGCCATGGGGTGTGAGTCCTGAGAGGCTGAACGAGAAAACGATTCAGACGCTGCCTCCCAAGTCAGAGCCGAGTTGGAGGCAATGGCTGGAGTCGGGACCTGCCCCCACCCCTTTCTCTTTCCCCTTGGACCACAGGTTGCGTGCACCCATTTGGGCTTCTCTCAGGGCACTTGAGAATTGCAGGGCGGCAGGATCGCCTGGGGGTGGGCGGAAGGCAGGCCTGGCAGGTCAGGAGTGAAAGGGGCAGAATTCCGTTCTCTTTCGATTGCCTTCTTCAGACCCCCTGAAGGCCAGATTGCAGTTTCCACAAATTGCTCCAGATTTATCACACACAGTGTAAATGGCCCAGAAGGAACCTACTACCTTGTCCCCAGAGGATGGGGAGGGAGGAGCAAGGGGAGGACCTTGCAGCTGCAGAGAGAAATGCCCCATTTGTCCAGAGGCTTTAAGCTCTGTGGAGCTCAGGGAGCTGGGCTCTCCTGACTGACGCAGCAGTCAGCGTGGGCTGGGCCCGGCTGCGTAACAAACAGCCCCTAAGTCTCAGAGGCTCACAGCCATCGAGTGCTGCAGTCCACTGGGTCTGGCCACATGGCCCAACCCACCCTGGGCCCTGAATGTGCATCCTGCCATCTCAATATTTCCAGAGAACTGCCAGTGTTGGTGAGTGGCTCTGAGGAAGCCCACTCTCCCGCTGAGTCTAGTTCCCTCTTCTGTAAATTGGGACCATGGGCTCTTTTGGGGTTTTGCTCCAACTAACTGGGGTGTTGAACATGAAGGAGCGTGGTCCAGGGGCCCCGAGCCCAGTCCCAGCTGAGGCAGAGGGGGCTGTGCCCTTGCTCTCCTCTCCCTCTGCCCTGGAGGGTATGGGAACCTGAGGACGGTGCAGCCAGCCCCAGAACCCTGGGCAGGGCTCAGCAAGCGCCTCTCAGAGCCAGTCAACATCACGTGCCGTGTGGGAACGCATGCCAATCCAACCAGAGCCCTGAGGTGCAAGGTGACGGGGACCTGAAAGAAAATAAAACAGCCTCTCCCTGCAGCATGCCGAGGGGAGACGGATGGACAGCGAGCACCCCGTGTGCGGGGGCAGAGGGAAACCCAGGGCTGCCGGAGCTCACGGGACAGAGGGCTTCCTGGAGGAGGTGGCTTGGAGCAGAGACAGGGCAGGAGGCAGGCCCAGGAGCGATGTCAGCACCACACAGAGGGATGGCCCAGGGCTCTGCTGGGGGCTTCTGGGGACAGGCATCCTGGGCAGAGCCCTGAGTCCCCACCTCCGTCCCGCAGGAAACGCCCCGGCAGGACCGTGTACGCCCAGATGCACAATGAGAAGGAACAGGAAATGACGAGCCCCGTAAGCCACAGCCAGGACGTGCAGAGCGCCATCCAGGCCGAGGAGTTCATAGATGACGAGCTCCACTCACAGACTCTAGGTAATGCCCGCCCCGAAAGCTCCTCCCCTTCCCTCGCCACCTGCCCGCCCCCGCTGGCTCTCCCCACCCGTAACAGCCGCTCTCTGCACCCCCTACACGGCGACCGCCCCACCCCTAGGTTGCAGCCAGGAGGACGCTCCAGAAACGTGTCCCCGTCGTGGGTTGTGTTGTCACTGCCCCTTTATCCCTCCCCACCCCGTACCCACTGTGTCCCTGGAGCTGTGGGAGGTGGAATGGCTGTCCTCACCTTTTAAATGATTGGAGGTGAGGCTCAGAGAGGTGACGTTGCTCACCCAGGCAGCACAGCAGACAAGCGGCCGGCCTGGGACCCAGACGCGGGCCTGCCGGACCCCAAAGCCCACGTCCCTCTTTTCTCCCTGGAGTGGTCGGGAGCTGACCACTCCTGTCCTCCACAGCTCCCCGACCTCGCAGCCCCACCGTCTCCCACAGCCGCCGGCCCCGCCGGGTTCCTCTCAGGGCTGTGGTCCTCAGCCTCCGGGACGGTGACTACAGCCCCGATTTTCCGGGCGCTTACTCCTCAGCAGGCCCACTGCTTCCCAGCACAGTCTCGCAGCCAGCCTGGGAGGCAGGCCCTGGCCGTGCGTCCATTTGACAGATGGGACAGCTGAGGTTCACAGTAGCCACTCGGTCTCCCAAGTCACTTAGCCGAGAAGACGCGCAGCCGATTCTGTGCCCCTCCCCCACGCTGCAGCCCAGGCTCGGGGCCAGCTCCCCCGTGCGCCCCAAGACCCCCCAGCCCAGGCCAGCAGCGGCTGGAGAGCGTCGGGGCCCCACGCGGCCATCTTCATCAGGCGGTGTCGCACCCCACGTGAAAGGTGGTGGCAGAGGCTCCCGGTGGACCCGGGCTTCCCAAGCTTGGACAGAGGGGTGGGCGTCCCAGGGAGATGAGAGAGCGGCCCTCCTGCCTCCGCAGCTCTTTGCCATCAAGCCCCGAAGAGCAATGATAGCGTAATAATAAGGGATTCTTTCAATGGAGCACTTAGTGCGTGCCAGGCCCTGCCCAAATCCTCAGGGGCGGTCCCTTCCGGACCCCCCACCATCCTTTAGGGGAGGCCATATTATCGTCCCCAAGTTACAGATGACAAAACCGAGGCCGTGAGGTGACACGCCTTCATGAGGTCTCCCCCGGCACGCGGGGCTCACCACCCCATGCGCCCCCGCGGCCCCACTGCAAGCTCTGGGCCGCTTCCTCCCCACGTGCCCGGGCGTCTGGGGGGCTCTGGGCAGCCCGTGCCGGCTCCTTCCACCGGCCACGCCTACGGCCCCCAGGCTCAGAACACAGCCCCGCCCAGGACCCCGGCAGACCCCTGCCCTTCTGACCGTCACTGTGCCCTTCTCCCTCCGGCTGCCTCCTGGGGCCTTGCCTCGCCGCCCTGCAGTGCCCCTGCCCGGGGAGCACAGAGCCCCTCCTACCTCCCCCTGCCGCCGACGCCAGGCCGGCCACTGCAGGGCAGTGAGTATGGTGGCTGCTGGCGGGCATGGCCTCACCCCCGGAGGCCCCCTGGGTCCACTGCTTGTGCCGGCACCAGGAGAGCCCACCCTCAGTCACCCCTCCTCCCAGGAAACCTAGAGACGCCCACCCCTCCGCGCCCGCGTCCAGGCACGACCCACAGGGCTGCAGCAAGCGCGGGACGCCCCGCACGCCGGTTGAGGCCACACCGTGTCCCGCACGGCCCTCCGTCCTCTCTCTGCCCCTCGGCCGGGCGTGTGCTCACACCCGGCATCTCTGTGCCTCCAGGGAATCACTCCGGCGTGGTCCTGAGCGTCAACTCCCGAGAGATGCACAGCTACCTGGTGGGCTGATGCCCCTGGAGGCCGCGCCCAGAGCTCTATCCTCTCCGCCGCTTCATCCCCCGTGGAGGGCACAGGACCACACGTGCCACCGGCACGGGGCTGGGACCGGCGTCCCCTCAGAGACCTCGGAAAAGCCTCCTTCTCCAGCTGTGTCCACGCAAGACGACAGATGCACCTCTGTCCAGCTCAAGCCCGCCCAGCCCACGGCCGCCCAGGAAACCCGCCAGCTCCTGCCTCCCCGGACACCAGGCCCACGTGCTGCCCGCTGCGCCGCCCACCCTCCCAGACTCTGGGCACTTCTCTGGACCTCACACGGCCGCCCTGGCTGCCCACGGCTGGTCACCGCAGCTGGGCCTGACTTCTCGTGGCCGAGGCTGGTCCCCCAGAGGCTGGGAGAGGCCGGGCTCTCAGCACCACAGACCCGCCCCATCACCTGTGCCGCGGGCTCCCGTCCCAGCAGAGGGACAGCGGGGCCCTGCTTCCTTCCTCATAACCTCCAGGAAGGCAGCTCCCACCGCAGGGCCGTCCCTCTGCAGGAGTGTCCACCGCCCCGCCGGAATCCAGAAAGCCAGTGGTAGGCCCCCCAGTTCCGCCTTCCACACCTGCCGCTGTCCTTCCTCTTTTTAAACTGCAGATAATGTAAATACCTCTCTAGGTAGCTGATTGCGTTTGGGGGGGGGGGAGGGGGGTGTTCAACTTCCTATTTTTATTGCCAGGCAGTAGCCCCATTCTCGGGAACCCCTTTCCCAGAATGCCCAGGGATGCTCCTCTGCCCCTTCTGGCAGCCTTCTCTCCTGGGGCCCACAAGGCAAAGGCTCTCCCTGGCTTCCCCCCACAGCTCGCCCCAGCCCCACACAGGGTCCTAGGGATCCAGCGCCTGCACTTCTGAAGGAAGCCAGCAGGCGGCGACCTCGCACGGGGGTTCCCGCCTGCGGGATCCCGTCTCAGTGGCCGCGGTGGGAACGGCCTCTAGATGCCCAGAGTGTTCTGTGCTTCCGCATAGCTTGAGGGACGCACTTAGGAACCGGGAACCAGGCGGGGTTTCGAATGGCAGAGCCAGAAGGGCCGCCTAGTGCGCTCCTCGTTTTGAAGATGGAGAAACTGAGGCCCAGAGAGGGAGTGATTGTCCCAAGGTCACACAGCAAGACGGCAGCAGAGGTGCCCAGGAGCCAGCCCCCTGCTCCCCGTGCAGTGTGATTCCACTCGCTCACAGATGCCTAGAATCAGGGACACGAGGGATATATGGGGGCAGATTTTCACCTTTTGCCTTGAAACTGGAAATCAGTATCCCCTCCCCGTCCTCTCCCTCCTCCCCCTACCCACCCCGCAGGCTGGGCTCTCAGGTGGCCGGGGCCTTCCCCTCAGAGGCGGGGACACCACAGCCCAGGCTAGGAACTCGCTGGCCGTGGGAAGTCCGGAATGAAGCCCGGGGGGCATTAGCCCACTTGCCCAGAAAAGAAACATGGCCTGCAGGAGGGAGACCAGGGATGCATCCTCACACCCAGAACACGTGGGAGGCCCTGAATCCTTGTGGAGTGGGGGACCCCTGGAGTCCAGCTCCTTGTGTCACACACGGGGACTCAGACCACCCGAAACCAGCTCAGAAGGGGTCACTGCAGGTCACGGGGCAGGCGACAGAGGCGTCCCTCTCCCCACCCTGCCGGCCCACCGCCTGGAGCTCCTGGCCCAGCCCCGCAGAGCTCGTCCTGCAAGCCGTCCTCAAGACCCTCCTCGGGGAAGGGCTGGGGCAGCGGACCCCAGACTGGAGCTGGGGGGCTGTGTGGGAGAGGCTGGGCTCTCCGCAGCCTGCCCGAGGTCGCCAAAGACGGCTTAGGAACCCTGTGTCTTGCTGTCCACCCGCACCCGGCCCGTCCTGTGAGTGTCAGAACCAGGGTCAGACATGTGTCAGCACTGTCCAGGTCCAAGGTCAAGGTCAGCACGGACACAGCCCCCAGCTCAGCAGTGCCTGTGGGCGATGAGCCCTTTGCCCTTCCTTGACCCTCAGCTTCATTCTCTCTGTCGGGGTAGGGTTTTCGCTTTTGCTGTTTGTGTTTTTCATGTATTTTATGTCATTATTTCTATTAAGAGCATTTTGGGTGTGTGGACCCAAGAACCTGGGAATAAGTCGGCACCTATATCCTGATACTTTCCTATTCCCATAATCGTGTCAATCAACACATAGGTCTATGGATTTATCTGGTTCTACGTTTGAGGTTCTGTGTATCTGATGTACAGGTACACAGGCCGGCACCTGGGAATAACGGGCTGGGCTTGGGCAGCTAACGTTTCATTCAACCGGGTTGAGCCCGTACTTCGTATATGCACATAACAGAGATGCGATCGAGTCTTTCTTATTTTTCCTTTTTAAAAAACAATAAATCATTTGTGATGCTTTCAACAAAGATTAAATGAATACGGTCAGCGTTTGCCTTATTATGAAGCGATTCGTCAACATTCCCTAAACACTCACCCAGGGCCCTAGAACTTCGGTGTCAGGGACACTGGGAGAGGCCGGGAGGAATTCCCGCACTTTGGGGGGCAGGTGCCTTGACACTGACCGTCTCCATCAAGGGATCGGGACGTGCCACCCCCAAAGCAGTGATGTCACCACATCCTCACACCCGTGTCACCTCACTTCTCCCCTGATGGCCGGCTGAGGGGCCCTGGAGCACAGCCCGTTTGCCAGGTGAGGCGCAGAGGCCAGGGGTTGAGAGCCTGGCAGGGGCACCCCAGCCGGACGGAAGCTCCTTGTCCCTGAAATGCCGTCCGCTTGTCTTTGAGGAGACAGAGGAGTCAGGAGCAGATAGGGGAAGGCTGGACGTGGGCAGCTCACCACCCCCGTGCACACGCACACTCACACTCACACACTTAGACTCACACAAATACAGATACCCCCCTCCTTCTCTGGATCATAATATGTGGGGTTCAGTATCAACATCCTCAGAAACTCCCTGCCAGATCTCACGCCCCTCCAAACCGATGCCAGGCCCTGGGCTGGGGCCGTGAGCGCCCGAGACGAAGGCCCTGGGCCTGAAGGAGGCCCCGGGCCGGCGGGGAAGCTGACGATGACCACAGGATCCAACAGGGAGGTGAGGGCCAGGGGCAGTGACCCCACCCAGCCCTTCCATCGGAGGCCATGTTTGAGTGGGGCCAGCAGGACGAGAAGGAGGGGGTGCTGTGCTGAGGCCAGGGTGCGGTGTGTACGTGCGTGTGTCCATGCGTGTGTGTGACGTGTGGTGTGTGTCTGTGTGGTGTGTGTGTCTATGCATGTACCTGTGATGTGTGTGTGTGGTGTGTGTGTGTATGTGGTGTGTGGTATGTGTGTGTCTGCGTGTGTGTGATGTGTGGTGTGTGTGTCTAGGTGTGTGTGTGTGTCTAGGCGTGTGTGTGGTGTGTGTGCATCTAGGGGTGTGTGTGTGTGTCTAGGGGTGTGCGTGTGTCTAGGCTTGTGTGTGGTGTATGGGGTGTGTGTGCATCTAGGGGTGTGTGTGTCTAGGTGTGTGTGGTGTGTTTGTGTCTAGGTGTGTGTGTGTCTAGGTGTGTGTGTGGTATGTATGTGTGTCTAGGTGTGTGTGTGTGTCTAGGCGTGTGTGTGGTGTGTGTGCATCTAGGGGTGTGTGTGTGCATCTAGGGGTGTGTGTGTCTAGGGGTGTGCGTGTGTCTAGGTGTGTCTAGGGTGTGTGTGTGCATCTAGGGGTGTGTGCGTGTGTGTCTAGGGGGGAGGTGTGTGTCTAGGGGTGTGCGTGTGTCTAGGTGTGTGTGTCTAGGGTGTGTGTGTATGTCTAGGGTGTGTGCGTGTGTCTAGGCGTGTGTGTGGTGTGTGTGCATCTAGGGGTGTGTGTGTGTGGTGTGTGTGTGCATCTAGGGGTGTGTGCGTCTGGGGGGAGGTGTGTGTCTAGGCGTGTGTGTGTCTGTGTGGTGTGCATCTAGGGGTGTGTGCGTGTGTGTCTGGGGGGAGGTGTGTGTCTAGGCGTGTGTGTGTCTGTGTGGTGTGCATCTAGGGGTGTGTGCGTGTGTGTCTGGGGGGAGGTGTGTGTCTAGGTGTGTGTGTGGTATGTATGTGTGTCTGGGTGTGTGTGTCTGTGTGGTGTGCATGGAGAGACAGAGACAGAACCCGGGAGCTGGCGCCCACGGTGTGTCTGCAGAGCTTCAGAAACTGGCCATGTCCTCTCCTGTCGGGCGCTGGGGGGCGGGGAGAATTCCTTCCTCCTCTGGTGGACGATCTTGATTCCCACTTCCGTGCGTGGTGTCTCTGTCGGGGGCCTTCCTCCTGGCAGAGGCTGGTGGGTGTGATAAGATGTTTGCTGTTCCCATGTCGATCCATCTGGAACACTTTCCTGAACGATGGGACAGACTGGGGCCAGGGAGCCACGCAGGGACCTTGGCTCAGGACGCCCCGTGTCGCAGCAGTGACGGCTTCGTGGTAGGACTTCGAGGACACAAACATGCCCACGTGGCCGGCTACACAGTGCAGGCTCTGTGATCACGCTTGAGCTTCCCGTGAGCCGGGCAGGTATGAGTGTGCCCTGCTCACAGAGGAGACTGAGGCGCTTGGAGCGGGAAGTTATTTTTAGCCCAAATAAGAGGCGTTGCTCTAAAGCTCCAGAGACACCCCAAATCCCAGGCAGACTCAAGCTGGTTTTCACCCAAGACACCCAAGTCTGGCGTCCAGAGTCATCAGGTAGCAACGAATCTCAAAGGAACAGACGGAGACATGCAACGCCCTTGACAAACTGGAATCAGAGGAGCAGAAATACCTCCTCACGTATCCGCTGGGCTCATCCCTCCAGCTCTGTCGCTAAAACGGAAACCCAACCAGTTTCACGTCGTCAATAACAGAGGGTCCCCCTCCAAGGACCTGGGGGCCTCCTTCTGGCCAGGGAGCAGCTGAAAGGCCAGCGGGCGACTCTGTGGGCCGGGGGGGCACCCCCTGCGCACGGCGGGTCCCCATGGGGAGGTGGTCACCTCCTTCCTGTGTGGCACGGCCCAGGACCCCTGCAGAAGACGCCCTGGCACACGGTGACGCTTCCCCCTGAAGGCGCCAAGGCTGGTGTCAAGGCCAATCCCATTCTGGTGGGGATTTGTGTAAAGTCAGGGTCAGGACCCTTTCGAGAAGGACCCCACTGAGTTGAGAGAGAGAGCACGGCGGCCCCTGACCTTGGGCCCCGCCGGGCACATACCGCGGGGCTGGGCCTTCCCCCGTCCGACACAGACAGGGTCACCGGCGGCAGACCAGGCCTCTGCGACAGAGCTGAGAGCCAGTCGTTATCACATCTGAACACAGACCAGCCGGCGACGACCTTGATGACCACGCGCCGTCCAGCTGAGCACGCGGGGGCGGCTCCTTCACCATCACGGCTCAGGCCCCAAGCCCCCTCCTTCCAGACCAGGTCACGGACACGCCCAGTCACCACGTGGCCCCGCTTCCCGACAACAAGGCATCCGGCTTCTTCCATCCTCCCCAAATCCCCGCCCCAGGTCCACCCTCGGCCAGGCCTTCCCAGCACCTCTGGGACCCCCACCCGACCCTGGGCCTCCGTGGTGCGTGGTCCCCCCGCTTCATGAGGACCAGCCCAGGCTGTCCAGCCACAGCTGTGCCCATGGCAGCATCCTTGGTCCTAGAGACAGGGGTGGCCCTGGGGGGGAGCTGTCGCTGTGTGGCAGTTGTTGTCCACTCAGCAGGACCAACCGGAGGAGAGACCCACGTCCCCCAAGCTCAGCTCCAAGGAGGGCGGCCAGGTGCGCCCACCCGGCTTATGCGGTGAGGGTAAGGCCGGACCGGGGCTCCGGCCACTGCAGCCCAGCCCCTGCTCATCCTGATTCCATTAGATGTGAAAACACCTCACAAGCCCCAGCCCGCTACAACGATCACCAGGCGCTGCTGTTTCCACCGCGGAGCGATGCCCAGGGGCCGGCCCAGCCACTCCCAGCCTCTCCAGGCTGCGCGTGGCCCATTGTTGCCTCATCTCCACAACCGGGGCCTGCGAGGCCCGGGGGCTTTGGCAGCCCATCGAGCTCAGACTTGCCCGTTGCAGGCACTAAGTGCACCAGCCCAGGGGTTTTAATAGCCTGTGCTCATAGCCCACGGGCTCTCGCATGATGTTATAATTAGGTTGTTAATCTCCGACAGTACCGGGCTGGGCAGATGGTTTGTTCCAAAACGGTCCCTGGCTCCACACTGAGACACAGCACCATTCTCATCATTTGCAGGTCACAGATTGCGGCCCCGGGGCTCAGCCCTGTCAACGGCCCAGCAGTACCTGCCTGCGGAGGCGCGGGAGGGGCCGTGCCGGCAGCAGAGCCACAAGCCAAGGTGACCGCAGTGGTGACGGCAGCTCCCACTTAGTCTCCACCGTGTATCAAGTCCGATGTGGGCAACTTCCAAGCACGGGCCCATAAACCGCGCTGACAGCAAGCCCACCAGATAGGCGACCCAGAGTCGAGGGCAGCGAGGTGCAAAGAAATCTAGAGTTGGGATTCAGGCGGACATCCCTGGGCAGCCCAGGCCCTCTGCTGACCACGGCATTTCTGCAGGCAGAGGGAGGACTCCGTGTCGGGACGTGAAGGCTGCTTCAGAGCAGGGCTGGGTCAGCAGGGCCAGGGCTGCCAAGAGGGCAAGTCGTGAGGACAGAGCACAGGCAGGCGTGAGGACAGACCCCTCCTGGGGGCCAGTCGAGGGAATCACGGGAGGTGAGGAACTGGACAGCCAGTGCACGTAATAATGCTTTCTGGAATTTTCTGGCGACTCAAGGGCAGAGAATTGCGGCAGCAGCTAAGGGGGCATGTGGACGAGAATGAGCTAATAGACGTGGAGAGACAGAAGGTACAGGAGGGAGAGGAGGGAATGCCCAGCAGCAAGTCCTCGAGGCGTGAGTGGGACAGAGCCCAAGCATGAGCTGAGGGGCCAGGTCAGGTGGGAGCGGGGACCACTGACCCTGGGGAACTGGAGGGCTTAGAAGCACGTGGGGTGGGAGCTTCTCTTCCAGCTGCTCTGTGTTCTCAGGGAAGTTACAGGTAAGGTCATCCCTGAAAGGGAGAAGAGGGAAAGGGGCCAGGGAAACAGGAGAAGGTGTGAAATTTTAAAAAAGTAATTAATTATTTTTGGTTGCATTGGGTCTTCGTTGCTGCACGCAGGCTTTCTCTAGTTGCAGCAAGTGGCATGGTCTCTAGGCGCATAGGCTTCAATAGTTGTGGCACGTGGGCTCAGTAGCTGTGGCTCGCGGGCTCTAGAGCACAGGCTCAGTAGTTGTGGTGCACGGGCTTGGTTGCTCCGCGGCATGTGGGATCTTCCCGGACCAGGGTTCAAACCCATGTCCCCTGCATTGGCAGGCGGATTCTTAACGATTGCACCACCAGGGAAGTCCCAAAGGTGTGAAATTTTATTGGGAGAGTGAGAAAGTGGATTGGCTAAGGAAGTTGTTAAAACTGCCAGCAGTGCGGAGGCCCCACTGAAGATTTGCATCACAGTGTTACATGGAGATCTTTGGTATGGCTCTGTTTCTCCAAGCCACAGTCCACCGCTCGGATACAGAGCCATGTAAGTGTCCTCAGGTCACAAAATGGCTGCAGCAGCTCCTGCCTGGGCATCTTCCTCTCATAAAGTCTAGAGGCTCTGGTCAGGTCACATGGTCATCCTGGAGGAATCCCTGTAGCTCACTGTCTTAATCTTGAGCTACATGTTCTCCCACCCTCACCCCGAGCCAGAGATGGGGTCACCACGTATCCCTGCATTTGGGACAAGGAACCACCGCAGAGGGCTGATGATGATGTCGATGTAAATGCTCGACTGTAGTCTTAACCCCAGACCACGGGTTCGATTCCAGAGGTGCACACACAGCGATGCCCTGCTAGATACCCACAATTCGTCTGGGGTGCACATCACGCTGCCTTTGAGATTAACGTGGAAAAGGATTCCACCAGCAGCTAAGAATGCAGCGAGGAGGAGACAGGACACAGCTCGTGAACCAGAAAACACTTGGCCTGGAGGGAGTGCACCTCATTCAAGGATAAGTAACTGAAGAGAAACACAGCCACAGCTCAAAACTGTATGCATCGTGTCTCGATATGAATGCCAGAAAACATGCCCTCTTTGAAACCATATAGTAGAAGTTCACAGGCTGAGTAGGAGCGGAGCCACTGGAGTGAGAAGGAAAGTGAAAAGGCAGGAGAAGAATTAGCATTTATTTGCATAAAGATAATGAAGAGCAGAAGGCGGAAGACGATGTCACCACGGAAGAGAACGGATTACGCATCTCTAAAAATAACAAGGGAATGAGAGATAGAGCAAATGAAAGCCTCGTAAGAGACAGAGGGAAGGAGGTCTGCATGAAACACAGGCTTCCTTGGGAATCAGGGCACACAAGCGGAGCTGGAAAAATTCTGAGCCCGCAGATCAAAAGGCCTATGTAGTGTTGGGCCAAAGTCCATCCTGTAAGGATTTCAGAATTTGAACCATAAAGATTAGAAAGTCCTACAAAGTTCTAAACAGAATACTTACCGGGGGAATGAGTAGGGCTGAGGTTTCCCTACTGTTCCGGAGGCCGGGAGATATTGGGGGGGTTGTGATGACTCAGCTCTGTCTGGGTTTTACTCAGTGGTAAAGGAAGTAGGGCACACGTAGATTTGAAGTGTTCAAAAATGTATCATTTGTGCACCTTCCAAAGGAAAAAACCCTCAAAGACGCCCTTTTATCAACCAAGGGGTGGTTCAAAAGCAAGCACCCCCTTGTGGGCAGTTTAGGAGGCAGAAGGGGATGGCGGTGGCATCAGTACCGCGTGACAACATTCATCGTAATAAATGTGCAAACCAGAGAGAGCAAGAAGCTCGAAGGTCCCTGTGCGCTTGCCTGAGACCCAAGGTTTGGTGTGAGACTTAGGACAACTGCAGGGTGAGAGGTGGGTGCTTCGATCGGCTCCCGCGCCTTCTGTTTTGGCGTCGGGACAGGAACGGCCCACGAGGTGACGCATCGCTGCCTTTACTTGTTCCACGTGCTGCACTGTCTGTCACCCACCCAGCATCACTAACATCCCCTTGGAAGGGCTCCTGAGAAGCTGGACAGAGGTGGCATCTGCCCAACAAGAGACACGTGTGTGGATTTGGACAGACTGGGGCTCTGTTATCCCAGGAGTTGGATACAGGTAGATGTATGGATGGACACAAGATTGGGAACGTTTGCTTTGCGGCCATAGATTCGGGCAGTTACTGAGAATTCCCAAGAGGTTCCTGAGATTTGCAGAAGCTTCTGGTTCTCGAGAGCTGCCCTCTTTAGCGCCAATGACTTAGGGAATCAAAGGTGATTCCTGACTTACTTGCCACCAGCCCTTCTCATGGTTGCACAAGCCTCTAGCTCCCTTTTCCGAAATCCTCCCGGTGTGCAATGGCCCAGAGCCGCTGGTCATCTGTGTCCCACGAAGGCTTGGAGAGAACTTGCTGTTTTCTCCTCGCCAGACCCAGTCAGCGTCATTGATGCTGCTGAGGTTCTGAAGGAGGAAATGCCAGCCTCCCTGGCCGCCTAGAAAGAGCTGCAGCGTTTGCCTGGACCTGTGAGATGCGCTGATTCCCTCCAGGTGGGAGCAACTTCACCAACAGGCACGGAACCAAAAGGGTCAGCTGCATCCCAGGCGCTGGGAGCTGTGCATATTGCCGTAAAAGGTGCCACCTCTGCATCAGCAGCTGCAATGTGCTCACCATCGTCTCTCACACGGAAAATGGACAACTGGATGGGGATGTGGGCGGAGTCGCTGCCCTGTGACCTTCAGGGCCCGGATGGCAGGACTGTCTGCGGTTCCTCTAGGGTCGAAAGATCACTATGTTTACTGTTTCAGGAGGAAGAGGACTTTGGGGGGGCGGGGGGGCTTTCTACCACAGGAACCGACTGTGTCTGGAAACCAAGAGGGGATTCTTCCCGTGGCCCAGGCTGTATTCCACCCACACTTTCAGGATGATTCAGGGGGAATCATCACACCAGACCCCCTGTGGCGCAGGCAGGGGCCAAAGGTCCACCAGGAACCCGATCCCCACAAACTCTGCTGTGGTCGGAGGGTCTCAGTGGAACTGGAGACCCCCAGGAACCTGCCTCGGACGGAAGCCAGCGTCCATCAACCCCCCAGGGTGCACGGGCTCTCTCCCAACCCCCAGCGCAGTCTCCCCCAATGTGCGCACCCATGGGGAGGGTTAGGAGGGGATGCACGTTGCAGAACCAGTTCGCCATGAGGCTTCAAGGGGATGCAACCTCCCCTGGACTCCCGGGGCTCCAGGTGCGTGACCATCCTGGTCTGGGAGGTGTTAACGGTCCCAACTGTCGTGGCGACTCAAGTTGGTCTTGAAGCACCAGGTCCAGAGTGTGTTTGCAGTTTTTCTCTGTAGCGGTCAAGTTGGGAACTTAGTGGGATGTCCGTGGATCCCAATCCCAGGGACACCACGATCGATGAGTCACCCTGACATCACCTGGGCTCTCCTCCTCCAGAAGCTTCTTCATCCCACGGAATTCAGGGACCCAAGCTCAGGGGTGAGAGCTCCTACTCTCAGCTCGGATTTGCAAAAAGCAGCCACCACGGAGCTTTTGAACAACACCCCCTGTGCCAGGGACCTTCTCCCAACACTGGTGCAGGAGTGTTCCTGGGACCCGCAAGGTCCCTGATGCAGAGGGGTGGGAATGAGCACGATAACGCCCGGGGAGACTTCTTCTCCTTGTGTCCCATGGAGGGCTGTCCACGGCTCGCATCTGTCACCACCAGAAGCCGGGTGTTGCTCTTCATGGCTTTTCACAATTTATAATTACGTGTTTATTAGCCAGGTCGTCTGTGCCAGGTGCGTGTCGATCACCAGCAGCAGTGAGGAGCCGGTGCTGCCAGTTTTGTTTACAGTTTTGTGTCTCCAGTGCCCCAAGCACAGTAGGGGTTCAATAAGTAGTCCCCGAATGAATAAATGAATGAATGATTAGTTGAAGAAAATGGCAGTGTTTATCCTGCTGGAAAGATAACCCCCAGAGAAAAGGATTTCAGCTCAATTAGAGTCTTAACGGGTGTTGCGGGGTATTTCACGGACAGGTCATCTCCCATCACTTGATACCCAGGAAACGCAGCCCATGCCCTTTCCACAGGACCGGGGGCGTTTAAACCGCATCCCGCAGTACGGAGGGAGGGCCAACAGATCAGCAGATGCCTGCCATCGAACAGGAAAGTTTGTCACACTCCCCGTTCCCCATAAGGCCACACCACAACAGGCCACGCCAGGCCACACAGGGCCACATGGGGAAGCGCCAGGGCAGGGCAGGAGGCGGAGGGAGGGGGGAAAGTGGGAACAAGAGCTTTTCCTGTGGTTTTCACAGGAAGGAATGGGTGAGGCAGGGCAAACAGGCTTAGGATGGGCTGGTCCGAATAATTTCAGTGAAAGCTCTGGGACCAGGGGCTGTCCCAGCTGTCGGGCACCTGGCCCGGGGGTGACTAGGGCAGGGGACAGTGGTCCAGCATGGGCGAACCTCATAAAGGAGCTGGCTGGGCTGGGGACTCTGCATTGGTTGGCTCACGTATGAAAGGCCTGTTTGCAGGCAAGTCCTTGACGTCTCCGGGAACTGGGTGGCCCTGGGAAGGGCTGTCCCTCCATGGTCAGCAAGGTCCCAGGATGTCAAAGCATCAGAAAAAGAAGAGATGCTCAGCACATGGGCAGACCCCCGCCCCCAACCAGAGGCCAGCCTCCCTGAGGAAGGAAGCGGCTAGCTCTCAGCTCTGCTGCCCTGCCCGCCCACCCCTGGGGGTGGTTCCAGGACAGACCAACTTCTCAGGATCAGCTCAAAATAGCCCCCCAGGTGGGGAGGTGAGTATACCTGACCCACTTCATCCCTGCCACGTTTCCTGCCCTGTTTTCTAACTAATTAGTCCCTTTGTGTGAAAAGCCAGCCATTTTAAACAGCATCATAAAATCGATGAAGCTTCCATCATCAAATTTCTGGATCACAGACATCAGCTAACGTTTTCCCTGCTACCCATTAAAGAGCTGGGCTCCTGATTTATGCCGGCGAGGCTGTGTTGCCTGCTCCCAAAATCATAACTTGCATGATATCCCTGAGTCATCTCCATGGTTCTAAAAAGCAAAACCGAGAGCTCTGGTGTCCTTTTGCTGAGTTTTAAAAGAAATTAAAGAGGCACTTCCTTTTCCTTTGGCAGCCCACCGGGACGTGATCCATGTTCAAGCCCAAGGAGAGCATCAATTAAGAGCAGGTCTGAGCTTCCCTGGTGGTGCAGTGGTTGAGAGTCCGCCTGCCGATGCAGGGGACACGGGTTCGTGCCCCGGTCCGGGAAGATCCCACATGCCGCGGAGCGGCTGGGCCCGTGAGCCATGGCCGCTGAGCCTGCGCGTCCGGAGCCTGTGCTCCGCAACGGGAGAGGCCACAACAGTGAGAGGCCCGCGTACCGCAAAAAACAGGTCTAATGAAGCGTACCCAGGCCCCTCGCTGAGATGAATGACCCGTCACTGGACAGCTAACACTGGGGCAGAGGACCACCTTTGAGGATTGCTCGTAGGACACTGAGGCAAGCTGAGAGCACGCAGACAGTGACTTTCCTGTCATCTAAGGTGGGCTGGAGGAATGACCTCACCTCCGACTCAGGGCGGTTGCTTCACTCTGCCAATGGAAGAGGCCCCTCATTATCTGGAACACAGCCAGCCAATGACCACCCCATCCCCAGGGAGAGAAGAATGGGAGCAAACGAGGCACCACCCACTCACCTGGTCCTCAACCGCTGAAAGGTGGTTCCAGGTGCGTAATGTGTCACCTTGACGTCCCCAAGTCACACACAGGCCACGCCTCCCGCTATCAGACCTGGCCTCCCGTATATTGACACAGGTGTTCTGCAGGGCCCAAGATGACACCTTATCCTCGCCGCTCTGGCCAAGCTCTGCTCCCCTGTATCCTATGTCCTGGCTAGCGGCGGGGCCAGCTCCTCGGGGCTCTGCTGTCTGCATCTCCATTAGCCCTCGGGTGGGCTGTGCATCCGCGGCGGCCTTCCTGCTCCCGGCCAGTGTGGCCACATATGCCTGCCTGGCTCTCAGTGTGACTCGCTCCCGTCCCGCTGGCAGTGGTATTTCTAACACCAGGAACCTGGCCAACACCCCCGCCCCCGCCCCAAGAGAAGCCTTGCGTGCGCTCCACAGAGTCGCCCACCACCTGCAGACAGGAGGTCTCCAGCTGATCCAGCCCGCTCTTCCAGAGCCACCTTCCACTGCGGCTCATGTTCTCACCCTCCACCCTGGGCTCCTGCTGCGCCTCCCCTGCTTCTCTCCCTGCTGAACTCCTATTTAAACAGCACGACCCAGCTCAAAAACCCATACCCGCAAACCCCACCGCCAACCGCCTGAAAGGCAGCTGCTCTTTCTCCTGTGGTTCCAGAACTCTCCAGTCCCACACTCAGAGTTACCTGTGGACACGTCTGTGTCCCTGGCTGGAGTGAATGTCCTGAGAGCAGCGTCACAGCCCATCTGGTCCTGTTTCGGGCACCGGGCATAGAGCTGCACTCAGCAGGAGCACAGACGCTCCTTGACCCGGATATTCGGGTCCTTGGCCTAAAAGCAACTTTTTAAAAAACACTATGTTTGGGACTTCCCTGGCGGTCCAGTGGTTCAGACTCTGTGCTCCCAAGGCAGGGGCACGAACTCCATCCCTGGTCGGGGAACTAAGATCCCGCGTGCTGCACAGTGCAGCCAAAAATTAAATACATAAATGAAATGAAATACACGTTTCTTTCATGAAAGAAGGTTCTTGTCAAAGAAATAAAACACTTGCCCCACCTTGATCCCTCTTACATCCCTCCCTACTTGGCAAGCAAAATGCCTTGTCAGCAAAATGCCTCCGTTCATCCGAAAGTCCTTCCGTCTGCCCACAAACCGAGCTGGTCAAGACGCAGAGGCCGAGTTGGAACAGCGAGTTTATTAAGAATACACAAATGAGGCACGCCCGAGGGCGCCAGTCTGCGGGCTACACCGTGTAGAACTGTAGAAAAATCCATTAGTAAAGCAGAAAATTCAAGTAAGGCTACTACAAAATCCGGGCAAATGGACTGAAAACGAGTATTTCCAATGCAAGTTTCTTCTGATAAAACTTTTTACTTTATGAATTAAATACATTGCGAAACACAGTGAAAATATATTTACAGTTATTTAAAATGGACACTGCCAACATATTTAATTAAAAAAATCTTTCCTGTTTCTTGCCTGTTTCTTTCAAAGAGAATTTTAAATATGACTTTAGTTTTTAAAAAATACAATAAGGAAATAATTACATTCTTAATATGAAAACAAACATTTTACAACTTATAGCCATGGTCAATTAATGCTGAATCTCTATAATTTAAAAGCTGATGCTAAAGTTTAAAGTTAATATTTCCTTTCTCGTTAAAAAAATCAAATACAAAGATTATCTTATTAAAAACACCTTTGGTCCCTAAGAATTATGATCTGATGATCCCATCTCGAAAATGTTTTCCGTGGCAACTAACAGAAATACCTGGTAATACTTGTTGCTGTCAAGCTGGGCTTTTCTGGAAGGACGTAAGTGAATTATTCCACAAAAGATGGGCGACAGGGTGCACGTGAGGCCACCAATTCCCTGGGCGTGAAGCTCCCTCACCTTCACGAATGACACGCTATCCCGCTATGGCTCGGGGGTCCCTGAGGGGCTTTCTGTGATGCTGCACCGTGTGCGTGGGGGGGGCATGAAAATGTTAGTTTATTTATTTTTAGTTTATTTCACAGTATCAACCCAGCCCATCGTGGGGATAAGAAGACAGTAATGACAACAAGAACAATAAAATTACCCTCTTTAAAACTATGCCGCAGTCTGAAATTACTTAAGGAACTTAATTTAGAAAGAAAAGAGGAAGGCCATAGTTTAACACTGAGGTGTTGCCGTGACCTTCACGTGAGCCGCGGTGGAGACGGGCAGGCCCCCTGCTCCTGGAAAAGGCATCCCCTGGGCTGTGCGGGGGCCGGGCTGGGATGCAGCCGCCGCAGACGCCTGATTGCTCTGGCGGGAGAGGTCCTGCCCGAGCGCCCACCCCCGTGCCCAGCCCGGGAAGGTTCCTGTCGCAGGACGTGGTGAATAACCAGAGAACGCTGCCTGCTGAAGTAGGTCCGTAGGCAAAATTTACGTGCTGATAGAGTTACTCTTCTGGAAAGAATAAATGGGACCGCCAACCACGGAGTTCTGCCCACGACCATCGGGCCTACCCCAGCTGCAAAGCTGTCCCCTTGGAAACCTGTACACAAATTCCAAACTGTTGCCACGATTAACAGGAATCTGAAACTCCTCCCTGGGGGCGGTCTTCAGGGCCCAGGACACACAGTTTTTGAGACACTTTTCAAAGGTGGCACATTCCAACCTATCAGAGTCGTCTTGGGTTTTCAGAAGGAGCCCAAAATGACTCAGGGACCAGCAAGATGAATAAGGTGGACGGTCAAGCTGGACAACCCCAAGGTGTCTGAACCGAGGGGCCACGACTAGTTCTACACATGTGGCCAAGAGAAGAGCCCCGGGGAGACTGTTGTGCAGAGCCCCAGAAGCTGGGAGCATCCCCAGACCCACTGGGTCCCCACAGAGGACCGTCCCGGGGCCGGGCGGGAGGGCTGCTGGCTCCCCGGCCCTGGCCGACCGTCTGCGGCCTCTGGGCAGGGGGTGGTCACCTGCACCTGAGCCCACGTCAGGGGTGACCCAGCGCGCCCTCTCACCATCAATGTATCTCTGTGCAAAAGGCTCGTGAGTGAATGAAAAACATTATAAAAATATAAAAATGGAGAGGACTTTGAAGTTGATGACCCCTCACCAAAGCCAGAAGCAGACGCCTGAGGCTGACGATGGCCTCTGTCCTAAGGGAAGGGCCCCGTGGCCCGCAGAGGGTGGCGGCCTCGCGCCAGCCCCCGGTCTGGCCGCCACGCGTGTCTCATTTCAGTTAGGATCCTGTTACAGTTTGGCCAGCACTCTGTGACCATGACTGTCTGCCAGAGGAATGGGGACATTTCTCAAGAATCCACTTCTCCGAGGGGATGGTGACCTGCACCCCGGAGCGAGGGCCAAGGCCGGGCCACCCCCGCAGCCTGGCTCTGTCACCGCTGTCTCCCGGCTGCCCTGAGATAAGGGGGGGCGATGAGATCACTGCCAGGGTGCTGGCAGGATGTCCACGGTGTGTCTAATATGTACAGATATAAATTAAAAACTATATTTATCGAACATATACAAATAAATAACTTATTTTGAAGCAAACGCTTTAAACTAACTTTCTGATCAAATCTAAAGACATCGAGGGGACACCTCAGGGCATCAAAGGAGCCCGGCGCTGGCGGCCTCGGCTTCCGCGTGACGCTGGCGGCCTCGGCTTCCGCGGGGCCGCTTTAAATGGCTCCGGGGGACGTAACGGGACTGAATCCACCGTCCTCTTTAACAGGCTTTTGGTTGTGAAAGTGAATTTAAAAACCTGGCGTTTTTAAACACAGAATATGTACACCAGGAGCCTTAAGGCCAGGGTGCAAATCCCGGCTCTGGGACCAGTTGGCTGTGTCCTTGGGCGTGACCCACAGCGATGGTCGAGGTGACATTTGCGGTGACCTCTGCTAACGGCCTGCCCACCTGTGCCCACCTGCTCCCGGGCTAAGGTCACGTCTTCCCTCCTGAGCAACCATCAAATCTGGCTGCTGTCGTGGGCCAAGCTGGCTGCCAACCAGGATAGCCTGAGAGCCTTATCTGGGGAACATTCATTCGACCGGAAGGCAGCCAAGACCCCACTTTTCCCCTTTACAGAAAGTTAGCTTCCTACGATGCCAGCTTCCTACGCTGATGGGAGAACACGGGGAGAGGGGCTCCTCCTCCCCAGCAGGGCCGGGAAGGTGGGCCTGAGGCTTGGGGAGGCCCCTCGCTCCCCGCTTCCTACTTGGATTTCCCGGGGTCAGGGTTGGGGGGCCCAACGTGCTACGTGCAGGTGAGGCCGCCAGCAGGCAGCCCACGGACCTGGCGGACGGCTTCGCAACAAATCCAGGTTTCAGGTGGACTCCAGCTAACCAGCCTGCATGTCCTGCTGCAGAACTTTCTTAGCCGCTGAGACCGCACTCTGGCTCTGGTCAGTGAAACCAAACGGGCCCGTGCTGGCCTCGAGGGCCACCCCAACCCTGACTGGCAAGGCCCGGAGGCCGTGGGCGCCCCGGGATGTGCTCACAGGCGCACGGTTTTCTTGCTTCCTGCTCCTGTATCTGATGAGAAGCAGAGGACGGCAGGCCTCCACCAACTGCAGGCAGAAGGAGCCCATCCCGCGTGTGATTTGGTCCCATCGGTCAGTCTGCCGAGGGCTCCGGGGTGAGAGAGAGATTTTCCGGGCAGTGGCCGCACAAGGAGAATTCCTGAGAGGTCCCTCTGCAGACAGAGGAGAGCCGGCCTGGTTCTCGGACCCACATTACCTCTACCTGGGAACTGGCCTGTCCCCTTCACGCCTTAGTGTCTGAAGGCTTCGAGAAACATCCCTCTGGAGGCAAACGGGGAAACTCAGAGAGGCCCTACCTGGCGGCCGCGCCCTGAGGGAAACAGTAAACCAAGTCCCCTGGTGGGTCACAGGGGCGGGGGTGTGAGAGGAGCTCTCGGGGGTCCTTCTTCTGCCCTAAAGCTGTGCAGTTCCCAGAACCTGCTGCCTTTCAAAGGGCGTACGCGCCCCTCGGGAATGCGTGTGACCATCACCCCGAGGCCGACCAGGTGTCTGAGGGCCACCCGCTTGCTCTGAAGGGGTAGAAGGGGTTTGGACGCTGGGAAAAGCCGGGAAGGACACATAGGCGTGAAACATCGAAAACACTGCTGCCTTCCAAAAGCCGCGCAAATAACACGTCATATGACATAACATATGACACATAACATATGACACATAACATATGACACAGAACCTCTGAAAAACCCTTGCAGCTGTAAGCGTGGCACAGGAGAAAAAGAGAGAAGTTTTTAAAGTTTAAAGAAGCGTGGCAGCTTTTCATATCCTGGCGACAGAAGCAACTGTCCAGAAAATTTTTTAAAAAAAGGTAAAAAACGCTTCACAGCACAATTCTGCCGCGCCATTACCCCTAGTGACGAGGGGGCCGGGCGTGTGGGGAGAGGGGGGCGGAGACCCGGGGTGCGAGTTCCTGCTGTTCACGCTGCAGCGACATCCCTGGATCCTCCTGGCCGAGGCGCGGGCAGCCCGAGGCCCACGCCTCACACTCACACCCCCGCCGGGGGCACGGAGCACGTCCAGGGCCTGCTGGCCGTTCGTCTTCAGTCTGGGCTGGGAGTGCTGAGACTGGTGAAAGCAATCGTTTACCTGGGTGGGAAGATGCAGTTTCTCCATCCGCCAGGGGAGGCTCTCACAATACCTTCCGGCCCTTTTCTGACTTTAAACAAATGAAGTTGGAAGCCAAAGTGTTACAAGTAAATCTCTTTAAAGGGAACCATTATACAGTAGAGAGGATACAGCGGGCAGGCCCGGGTCCTGGCACCCAGGTCCTGGGTCCTGGTCCGGCCGCAAACCCCGAGTCCTGCTGCTGGAGCGCCCGGGCCAGCTCCCTGCGGCCACGCGATGGGACGACGCTGTGCGAGCTGGGCATCCGCGAGCTCTATGTCCCGTTCTTCAGCTCCCACTCCTGCCAAGCGAGGCAAGAGGAAGCGTGTACAGATCAAAAGGGCACATGCGGGGCTGGGACACGTCAGGCTGCATCCCATCCACACCTGTGCCCCAGAGGGTGAGGGCTCAGCTGCCGTGCAAACAGCGCCGAGGTTCCCCGGCAACAGGCTGAGGATCACCACACGGCCCAAACCGAGATGGGCCTGAGTCCCACTAAGGACTCTGGGCACATCTAGAGAACGTGCGCGTGGCGTGGCGGTCCCCACACGGGGCCAGGCGCCAAGCAGGGCTCTCCCGCCTG
Organism: Delphinus delphis; assembly: GCF_949987515.2. Classification (NCBI taxonomy): domain Eukaryota; kingdom Metazoa; phylum Chordata; class Mammalia; order Artiodactyla; family Delphinidae; genus Delphinus; species Delphinus delphis. The sequence goes on from NC_082687.1 coordinate 135,604,483, forward strand.
CCCTGGGGCACCGAGCGCGGCAGTGCTGGTCTGATGCAAGCGCCTGACTCCCACTGTAACCCCAGGGGGTCATTAACTGGGCCGTGAGTACACTGCACACCTTCTCACATTGTATCAAATTAGGAATTTCTCCCCCTTTTTTTTTAGCATCGAACTACAAGCTTGCTTCATTAATGGTTAAAAGCATGGCGTCAGCCAACGTGGCAGGAACAAAACCAAAACTGAGCCGCCTGCGCCTCGTGAGCACGTGCAGGCGCTGGTCCTACAGAGGCGTGGACGGCCTCGTGGCCTCTCCCACTGCCCCACCCTCAATTCCGGGCTCCCCAGAGAGGATGCTCAGCTGCTCTGCGCAAAGGTGATGCTCCGGGCGGCAGGGAGCCTCCCTCCACCGCCGCCAGCCTCTGGGGCGGCGCCGGCTTGGAGAGAAGTCGTGTGTACGTGCCTGCACACGCTGCCAAAGCCTCACACGCGCGATTACGCGTGTGATCGTGTGACCAAGCACAGGTCACGCTGGCCACCAAGCAGGGCGCTCCACGGACACGCCCAGCCAGGGGGACACGGGGAGGACCCAAGGCCGCCGTGTGCTTCACTGAAAAGGCTGCACGAAGGCGGGTGTCCCTTGCTCGGGATGGCCCAGCCCTGGTACGCCGGGACCTGGGGCACGTGTGTCAGCTCTGAAAGCACTGCAGCCACCACGCCCCGGCTCCCAGAACGTCCCTCGGCACCCGGAGCTCCCAGGCTGCGGGGAGAATGCTGGGCCCGGAGCTGGACGTCGGGGCCCTTCAGCCCCCTTCTCGGCTGGGAAACCCCGTGACAGGTGACTTGAAACGCTCTGAGTTTCAGGAGCGCGCTCTCTCACACTCCAGAGCTTCCCTCCTCGGGAATGGGAAATTATTCCAGGAACACAGCCTGGGGTAGCGGTTTCCGAGCCCAGAACGCGCCAGACTCAGAAAGGTCCTCAGAAAAAAGGCCAGGGTGCAAGAGGAGGCCACGCGTGGGACGCACCTACAGGTGCACGGACGCTCCCAGAGGCAAGAGGCCAGGCCACCACCCCACCCTCCAGCCGTGGTCCCCTGCCACTATTCTCAGGAATCCTGGGAAACCCCTGCTCGATCCCACGCCTTCAGGGAGGATGTGGTCCAGTCTGAACGGCCAGCTGTGCATCTGAACCGGCCAAAACCACACGTTTTATATTTACTGTGAAAAGGGGGCAGGAAGTGCAGAGTACTGAGCCTCTGGACAGTGAGAGCAGGCATGGAAAATGTAGCCCTTTCAGAGGCTGGACTGACAGAACTGGACACTGATTTCTTTGACAGTAGAGAAATAAATGAACTATTTTTACTGCGTTTCCCTTCTGCCAATAATTAGGGGGACTTTATGGGACAGCTCTATTCTAAACATCTCTCAGGCAAAACATACTCCTCTGCAAACGAAGAACACTGGACGCACGCCAAGGAAAAGGAACAAATGATGCGCAGTAATTCTTCTTTTCCCCGAATTTATCGACGCACAGGCTCAGTCAAACGCACACGCTACGAAGACAGGTATTCCAGGATGCTGTTTCTAACCCCCATCAGCAGGGACCCTCCGTGGACACAGCAGCCAGAGGTTAACACGCACATTCACATCTGACACCACATCCGTTGTCAGAAAACAACAGGTTTCTAGCCAGTTTGGAACGGGTTCAAAGCTGCCAAAGCACGGAGGCAATGACAGCGAGAGAGGGTCCCAGGGACGGCGAGGGGAGGACGTCTGGCCTCCACGTTCATCACAACAAATTAAACACATCTGGATGCGTTAGCCTGACTGGACCAAGCAGGAGTTTTTCATACCACACACTTTCAGTTAAGCCGTCAGGAGCTGTTTGCTTTGATAAACTATAGTTTTTAAAAATTCTCTGAGATTTTAAAGCTTAGCATCAAAACTCGTTAGTGGCCAATCCCATCAGAAGACTGGAAGGTACTACAGAATGGCCCCTCGGGTACAGGCTACAGGCTACGGCGGGGCTGGGAAGCAGAGGGTATGGAGAAGAGTCTGCCTCGACTTTTGATTTTTTAAAGGATCCCAGCGGTCACTGGCCAATCTCTACGTCACCAATGAAAGAACAGGTCAGGAGAAGCCAGGACACAGAACCATGCTGCTGGTTTTCCTGAAAGCAGATGGTCCAGGCCTAGAGACGAGTTCTGGCCTTTTTTGCCTTTGAAAAGGAGGATTCCTGTAGGAGGGTCTGACTTTAGGAAAAACTGGGTAGAGACTCATGAAATGGCATCTAGTATAGAAGCTGCAGAACTGGAACAGGAGGCCACGCTGAGCCCCTGCACCCCGCCCGCAAAGCCTGAGGCTGGGGCGCCCCCACCACACCTCGCCATCCCGCCCCGGATGCCCGCTCCCCGGCAGTGCCGGCGCCCCCACCCGCCCCGGGATGCCCGCTCCCCGGCAGTGCCGGCGTCCCCACCCGCCCCGGGATGCCCGCTCCCCGGCAGTGCCGGCGTCCCCACCCGCCCCGGGATGCCCGCTCCCCGGCAGTGCCGGCGTCCCCCACCCGCCCCGGGATGCCCGCTCCCCGGCAGTGCCGGCGTCCCCCCACAAGCAGGTCGGGCAGGATCTCACCTTGGCCTTCCGAAGCACGTGTCCCCGGCAGGGGGAGCTGGCGGGGGCCGGCTGGCTCTTCCTCAGGACGGCCGCACTGTTCACAGGCACTGGGCCCTCGGCATCACTGGTCTCACAGCTGGACATGGGCGAGTTCTCCAGAGTCCGGTGCCTAAAAACTGGAGACTGTTAATGGAAAGAGAAGACGTTGGGTGAGGTATGGTTTCCACGTCATCAGTATTTTCCCCTAGGAAAATGGCTTAAAGAATAAAACAAGTTCTGGAAATAGGCAAAAACAGTAACAACAGTAATAGGACCACCTCACAGAGCCCCGCTCTAAAAGCACCCTTAAAACATGCATCTTACAGCTGGAGAGACGGAGGCGCTGAAGGGCACTTTGCCCCGCGCTCGGCGCGGGCTCTCCCGGCCCTGCGGGGGCGGCCTCTCCCGTGAAGGCCTGTAAAGCCCTTTCTGATTTCAGGGAGCTCCTAGGCTACGGCAGCAGGGGCAGAAACCACCAGTGACCAGGACGGGGGAGCACCAGGGGCAGAAACCACCGGTGACCGGGACGGGGGAGCACCAGGGGCAGAAACCACCGGTGACCGGGACGGGGGAGCACAAGCTCCCGGATCCACTGCCTCGGGGCGGGGCTCCCTGCAGCAACCGAGGATTCCCGACTGTTTACAGCACGTCTCCGCATGTCAAAGCAAGACTTAAGATGGAACGAAGAGAATCTGCAGTCGCCAAGTCTCCACGTGAGATGACAAGCTGCTCTTTGGGGAAAAAGTCGACAATCTGCTGTACTTCCCCCCCCAGAGGAGGTCTCCGCAGACTGACCTCTCCCTGCTCTGGCTGTGTTAATGTGTGACTTAAATACCGGTTAGGTGACACGCAACGTCATTTGAGGAGAACGGTGTCTTAATGGTCATTCAAATGGGCTGCTTAGAACCCCTCTGGGGGCGACTGACCGCGGGTCCCCAGCAGCCAGCTTTCCGCACGTGCTCGCTCACTTGGAAATGCCTCCAAAGGCCACGCCGGCCGGGCTGTGGGTGCCGCGGCCGGTGGGAAGGAGAGGACCACGCCGCCCACCCTCGGGGGGCTAAGCTGGGCTCCGAGGAGGGCGGCCCACGGCGCTCCCCTAGGACAGCTAATGAGCTGCTGGCCCAAGGAAGTGGTCAGGGTGGGGAGAAGGCAGAGCGTGGCACGAGGTCCGAGGAGGGGCCCTGCGAAGGGAGCAGCGGCCTCGTGGCCCGACGGCAGGCGCTTTATCAAGCCAGGCCCGTACCCTCAAGAGCACAGGGCAAAAGGAAGGAGAGCTGACGAGAGGGGGCGAGGGGGAGACCCTCGGGGGGGCAGAGAGAGCCCCGGAGAATGCAGGGTCACCCCAGACACAGAGAGCGCTGAGCGGTGCCCGGAGACGTCCAGACCTGGGGAGGTGAGGGCGGAGGTCACGTCAGGGGAGGCAGCTCCAGGGCAGCCGAACCGCAGCAGGTGGGTGAGTGGACACCTGGGCACAGGACAGCGTCTGCAGGGGACGTGGGGCTGGGCAGAAGCTGTTTTGTAAGATGGGACACACTACAGACTGTCGATGCTTTGAAGGCAGCGAGGAGGGGGAGAGGTGAAGATACAGGAGGAGGGCGTGGCAGATGCCTCAGGGGTCAGCAAGGGGCGCATCTGGGGCCACATCTCCATCCAATGGGACCAAGGACGGCGATGCCAGCGAATCCTCAGGCCCCTCCTGGGAGATCAAGAGGCTTTCCTGCCTCCAGTCTGCCTCCGACACGGGTCCCCGGGGGCCCCTGGGACAGACCCCTGCCCCGCATGGGCCAGCACTCACAGCCCTGCCACCACTCTTCGCGTAGAACCGGCCACCTTATTACACCCTCGGTCCCTGGTTCGGCCGGACGCTGAAAAGCCCCTGCTGGACTGCTCCCCCCGGCACCTTTCAGTGCCTGATGTGAGTGTCTTTCCCTGGCCTAGTGGTCCTCCCTTGCTACAATACGAGCTCCACGGAAAGAGAGATTCTCATCCACGAGGTCCACTGCTGCGCCTGGAACCGTTTCCGGCACACAGATGGGGCACAGCCACATGTATCTAATTTGTTGAATGAGTGACTACGTATCAACGAGCTGGTGAACACACGAGCGGATGGACACTTTCGCAGGCCAGGCACCGTGCCCAGAGCTTTCGCACACACGAGCCCACGCAGGAGACGACAGCACCATCCGCATCTCACAGATGGAAAATCGAGGCCTGCGGAAGGGACGTCGTCTCAAGCCCTGGCCCCTCTGCTCACAGAGCCTGCTTTCCTCAGCTCCCTGCTGTGCTGTGCCCCAAAGGACGGGGTTTTGGGGGTGGAAGCCCGCAATCTGCCGCTGGCTGTGCCAAGAGGTCTGGGGGTGGAGGGGGGATCCTCTGAGAGTGAGGGGCGGTCGCTGGAGAGGGACCGGCGACTGGAGAAGTTTGGAGATGGTCTCTGCAGACAATGGAGCACGAGGTGACCACTGCCTGGGGGGGCGGTGAGGGTGGGTGACAGGACCTCAGTGGTGCCACACACCCGTAACCCAGAAACCTTGCCCGTGGGCCCCCCCAAGCCCCAGGACGCGGGAGGAGCTGGCCCCGGGCTGTGCCCTTAGGCAAAAGCCTCTGGCTCCTCATGGGGAAAACAGAAGCCATCACGTCTGACTCAACGGAACGGCTCGTGGAGAAGAGCAAGTTCTCCAATGACAGTGGGCAGCAAATCACTCGAGGTGCTAATTCGTGTCTAATTCGTTCGTTCTGTTAGATTCCGAGGTTACAGATGGTTTCACTCATTTCCGTGTCCCCAGCACCTGGCATCATTCTCAGGACAGACATGCTAGACAAGTTGTAAAACTCTGCCACACTGAACAAAGGTTTCTGTCTAAGGCACTGGCATCAGATGAGGACGCGGCTCCAAAGAGATCAGAAGAACTGTACTCACTACACTCAGATTTTGCACAAGGGGGGAAAGAAGAGAGACTCGGTGTTTCCACCACCTTTGAACAAGGTCAGTGAAAGACAAACGAAAATTCCATGTCCATGAACTTAAAACACAGCCAAGAAGAGTGTTTGAAATGGACATGGGAGCTGCGTCTCTGCGGTGCCGATGCTGGGGACGACGAAGGAGCAGTGACCTGAGGAAGCGACCCCCATCTCTCTCCCGGGGAGCGGCAGGCGTTACCTGTGGACTCGACGTCCCCGGCCGGGGCTCGATGGCCAGCCCCAGGGTGACCCCGCCAGCCAGGGCTTTCTTGAGGCTCTCCTTGACCTCTGTCAGCTCCAGTTCCAGGTTGACGCGCTCCGTCTCCCTCTGCTTGCATTCCTCCTCCAGCTTCTTCAGCTTCTCTTCCAGGATCACCTGGGTCTTCCTGCCTGAAATCCCAGAGAAACAAGACTGCTCCAGCCGAAGGCAAAGGTTTCAAGATAACAGAGGACGGACATGCGGTGCCCCTGAAAGGAGCTCCGCACAATCTGGGGGCTGAGCTCCCCTGCCTAGGGTCCTTCCCACGAAACTCAAATCCAGCTCTTCCTGAAAGGAGGAGGGTCCCTTCCTAACTGTTCTCTTTTGCTGCAGCTGGAAGAATACGGACCAGGAAGCATGGGACCTTGACTCTCACAAATACCAGGAGTTTGGGGTCTGGGCCCAATACACTCATTTCACTTTTTTTTTTTTTTTTTGCAGTATGCGGGCCTCTCACTGTTGTGGCCTCTCCCGTTGCGGAGCACAGGCTCCGGACGCGCAGGCTCAGCGGCCATGGCTCACGGGCGCAGCCGCTCCGCGGCATGTGGGATCTTCCCGGACCGGGGCACGAACCCGTGTCCCCTGCATCGGCAGGCGGACTCTCGACCACTGCCCCACCAGGGAAGCCCCTCATTTCATTAAAAAAAAATTTTTTTAACATCTTTATTGGAGTATAATTGCTTTACAATGGTGTGTTAGTTTCTGCTTTATAACATAGTGAATCAGCTACACAGCTACATACTATACATCTACACATGTCCCCATATCCCCTCCCTCTTGCATCTCCCTCCCACCCTCCCTATCCCACCCCCCTAGGTGGTCACAAAGCACCGAGCTGATCTCCCTGTGTTATGCGGCTGCTTCCCACTAGCTATCTGTTTTACATTTGGTAGTGTGTATATGTCCATGCCACTCTCTCACGTCGTCCCAGCTTACCCTTCCCCCTCCCCGTGTCCTCAAGTCCATTCTCTACATCTGCATCTTTATTCCTGTCCTGCCCCTAGGTTCTTCAGAACCATTTTTTTTTTTTTAGATTCCATATATATGTGTTAGCATACGGTATTTGTTTTTCTCCTTCTGACTTACTTCACTCTGTATGACAGTCTCTAGGTCCATCCACCTCACTACAGATAACTCAGTTTCATTTCTTTTTTATGGCTGAGTAATATTCCATTGTATATATGAATACACTCATTTTAAAATGAGGAACTTGGCCTAGGTGGCTTCCAAAGGTGCCACTGACTTGGAAAGTCCGCATATGTTGGTCTACTCTGAGCCATCTTACTTGGCCCTATGGTCAGAATACAGCAGAGCTTGCATCTCCAGAGCACATTCGCTTTACTCGTCTTATTGGAAATGTGTGACAGTGGCACAGGAAGGCCGGCAATTTGCCCACCGGACAGATAAGGAAAGCGATCCCAAGGGTTAACTGACTTATGAGCACGGCCCTGGCCGACCACCTGGTAGCATATGACAATCTCTTTTTCAAGGCCCAAAGCTGATCTCATCTTTCTGCATCTTCATTGTCCTACAAACTGGAAACAACGGTGGGAAGAAATTCTCCTCCTGTCCTGCTGACCTGGAGGCTCCCGTCCAGTTCTCTGACGGAGCCTCTGATCCCCCGGGGGCGGGGCCTCATGGGAGATGCCACCTCCTGGCCCTCCTACAGGCTGTCTCGAACAGGCTCAGCCCACACCCAGCCTCGCGTTCTTTAAACTCTGAAAGCACTTTCTTTCTTAAAAACCATATAGGCACGAAGTCAGGAAAGGCTGAACCTGACACCTAACTGCTGTAACACGCCAACTCCTCCAGCACAGAAGCCGCTGGAAAGCAGGTTCTTCCTCTCGGGATCATCCTGGTCTCTACATTCCTCCTCCTTACCCCCCTAGGCCGGAAACTGAAACCTAGAGAGTTGGCCTTGCCCCAGGATCCAACTCAGTCTTGAGCTGAGGAGACATACATTTCAGCAGCCCCAGCGCCGGAGCCAGGAACCACACGGCCAGCTCCTGCCAAGGAGGACAGACGGGCTGATCCAGAGACACGGCTGTGGTCCTCACCCGCGTCTCCCTCTTCTTTCCTCTCTGGGGTTGTCCCCCGTCCCCGGGTCCCTTCCACGAATCCAGCACGGTCTGGCCCTCACCAGTCCCTCCTCAGGGAACGGAGGGCTCCTTCAACCCACGCACAGACCTCTCAGCTGGGCTTCTGAGTGTGACCCGTCCTCCTGCTGAGACACCGCCCCTCACACACAGTGACGTAACTCCTGCGCCCGGAGGCTCGTGCTCCCAACGAGCTCTGCCGTCAGCCCCCAAGGCTGGGACAGCTCCCCGGCACCTACCCAGCCTCAGCCAGCGAGCTGAGGTCCAGGCCCGGCCTCCTGCTGCCTGGTCCATTATTCCACATTGTGGCACCTGCCCTGGGCTTACCACCAAGGCTTCCGAACTGCAGGAAGCACTGCATGGAACGACACGGTCTTACTAAGAGGAGAGCCTCGCGAGGTTCAGAGCCCGAGGGCGCAAGAGGATAAGCCTAGGCTCTGGCGCCAGCAGAAGCAGGCCCCTCGTACCGGTGTTCACTTCGATGGCGGCCCGCAGGCCCTTCCTCTCCTTCCGCAGCTGGGCCAGCCTGTCCCGCAGGCCTTCCCGCCTCTTCAGCAGCTCCTCCTCTTTGACCTGCAGCCGCTTGGCATCCGCTTCCACCCTGTTCTTGCCATATTTGTACTGGTCAGCATCTTGAAAAGAAAAAGCATCAACAGGAAATTAGGTTTAACCAAGTAGATGACAGGGTAATTCATAAAGCCTGTTTAATCAGCCTACTCAGTGAAATAAACTCAAAGCTAGTCACTTTGCTAATTCAACAAGAAAGACAGCAGGACAGGTTTGAACCAAACAGAAAAGTGACCATTTCAGATTATCCAATATTCTTTGAAACAAATTTTTTTTTTTTTTTTTTGCGGTACGCAGGCCTCTCACTGTTGTGGCCTCTCCCGTTGTGGAGCACAGGCTCCGGACGCGCAGGCTCAGCGGCCATGGCTCACGGGCCCAGCCGCTCCGCGGCACGTGGGATCTTCCCGGACCGGGGCACGAACCCGTGTCCCCTGCATCGGCAGGTGGACTCTCAACCACTGCCCCTTTGAAACAAATTTTTGAAAGGAAAATAGAATGTTAGGAAATTCCTTTAATGCCTCCCTTTGGGGCATGCAACATATAATCTTCAGCAAGGTCGAGAGTGAACAAAACATTCTGTAATCTGAAAAGAGAGGGTCTACCAACATCAGAAATAATCTCTTGATGTGTGTAGTTCTCTGTAGTTTTCAAAACACTTCCATTACACTGTCACGTCTGATCCTTACAACTGTGCCGTCCAACTCTTTTGCTGACCTGACGGCGCTATCCCCACCTCCAGTGGGGCGGGTACCTGGCATGGACGGAGCACACAATAAACATCCGCTGAGTGAGTGACTGAGCAAATCAGAAAATGGAGGGGCACCCAGAGCCGTGTCTGGAGCCCGACCGCCCAGGTGGGAACCCCAGCTTGCCACTTGAGCTGTGTGACCTTCAACAAGGCACTTCATCTCTCCGTGTCTCAGTTTCCTCATCTGTGCAATGGGGTAATAAGAGCAGGTACTTCACAGGGTTGTTATGAGGATTAAAGTAACACTTACACAGAACTCTGAGCAAGCACAGAATGGGCACTATGCAAATGCTCATTAAATAAAGTGAGTGGATAAATGAATGAAGAGGAAACCAGCCTTAAGGAAAATTTAGAGACTTGGCCAACGTAACACTACTAGTTAATAGTGCGTTAAAATCCGACCCAATGCTCTTGTCCTCAAATTATTCTGGCCTTTCAATAGCAATAAGGGCTCACGATTCTGCAGCTTCTGTGGCCTCCCAACGGCCTCTGACAGCGAACGGCTCAAACCTGATGACGACCCAAGGCCTCCCGCACCTCCTGCACCTGTGAGCTCACATTCCATGGTATATACCATGCTGGTTTATTTGCATGTCTGACTCCCTTATTAGACTAGAAACGACTTCTAGGGAGAAGCCATGGAGGGCGGTGTAATGGTTTATAATAAAGGCAGTTGACCAGGGAAGAGACCATGATTGTGGACAAGCAATTAATCCCCCAAAGGCTCAGCTTCACCCTCTATAAAGCAGAAGTGCTAAGGCCTAACTTGTGGGGTTAAAAAAAAAATTCGGTACATGTACTAAAACCCACCTAACAGAATCATGTGGTTCCCGGGCCGTGGTGGACACTCCCTGGCAGCTCTCATCCCCTGCAGTGATAACGGAGCCCCCGGAACCCTGTCCACTCCGCCAGACATTGGTGAGCCACTTCTAACGATTTCTAGCACCTGTCCTAAACACCGAATTCGCCGATTCTTACAACGCAAACCATCGTGACTGCATGGAAACTGCATTTATGAAGGTAGGTACAAGGTCATCACTCCCCACTCCATCTTCCCCTCTCTAAAAACCAACCAACCCCACACACAGAATGATATTAAAAGGATCGCAGCAGGAGGGTGACCAAATCAACAACTTGAAACAAAAGCAGTGCTCTTAGTGGCTTGGGTAACCACATGTTCTATAAACAGAGCACAGTCCAAACTCTGTCCACGCACTTCTGATCTAAGATGTCTCCCCGACAAACCTGTATGCAATCACTTACCACCTTCCACATCATTTGGTCCCCATGCAATAAACCCCGTCCAGGCTATAATGCAACTGCCTGAACTCAGCAGAAAACCCAGAGCACAGTGATTTTTCCCTTTTTTCGTCATCGGACGTCACCAAAGTTAATAAAAATTCCCTACAGAAGCCCTCATAAAATACAGGATGCATCATCTAAGAAATAAAATAAGCACAGGTGCTGAGAGAGAGGGGGATGTTATGCAGACAGAGATCTCCTGCGGTTCAGGTCTCACATAAGAGAGCTTTTCAGACACGTTACTCCCCCCACCTGCCCCTCCCCAGGTGGACAACACTCAAATTTTAAGTGAATAGAAATACACCCAACTGCACGAGCGAAATGAGATTTGCCAGAAAAACAAGGTGAAAAAAGCAGCACAGTAAACGGATGAGGAGGAGGGTTTGGCCCAACTGGCTGCTTGAATGTGTGTCCGAGGAGAAGGGAAGCGCAGGTGAGCTGTGTCAAGAAAGCAAGACCAAAAGACAACCATCAGGATGCGAGAAAATATTTGCAAACGAAGCAACTGACAAAGGATTAATCTCCAAAATTTACAAGCAGCTCATGCAGCTCAATATCAAAAAAAACAACCAACCAAATACAAAAATGGGCAGAAGACCTAAATAGACATTTCTCCAAAGAAGATATACAGATGCCAACAAACACATGAAAGAATGCCCAACATCACTAATCATTAGAGAAATGCAGATCAAAACTACAGTGAGGTGTCACCTCACACCAGTCAGAATGGCCATCATCAAAAAATCTACAAAAGATAAATGCTGGAGAGGGTGTGGAGAAAAGGGAACCCTCTTGCACTGTTGGTGGGAATGTGAATTGATATAGCCACTGTGGAGAACAGTATGGAGGTTCCTTAAAAAACTAAAAACATAACTACCATATGACCCAGCAATCCCACTACTGGGCATATACCCTGAGAAAACCATAATTCAAAGAGAGTCATGTACCACAATGTTCACTGCAGCTCTATTTACAATAGCCAGGACATGGAAGCAACCTAAGTGTCCATCGACAGATGAATGGATAAAGAAGATGTGGCACATAGATACAATGGAATATTACTCAGCCATAAAAATAAACGAAATTGAGTTATTTGTAGTGAGGTGGATGGACCTAGAGTCTGTCATACAGAGTGAAGTAAGTCAGAAAGAGAAAAACAAATACCGTGTGCTAACACATATATATGGAATCTAAGAAAAAAACAAAAAGAAGGTCATGAAGAACCTAGGGGCAAGACGGGAATAAAGACACAGACCTACTAGAGAATGGACTTGAGGATATGGGGAGGGAGAAGGGTAAGCTGGGACGAAGTGAGAGAGTGGCATGGACATATATACACTACCAAACGTAAAATAGATGGCTAGTGGGAAGCAGCCACAGAGCACAGGGAGATCAGCTCGGTGCTTTGTGACCACCTAGAGGGGTCGGATAGGGAGGGTGGGAGGGAGGGAGATGCAAGAGGGAAGAGATATGGGGACATATGTATACGTATAGCTGATTCACTTTGTTATACAGCAGAAACTAACACACCACTGTAAAGAACTTATACTCCAATAAAAATGTAAAAAAAAAAAGAAAGCACAGGCTTCCTCGGGGCAGAAGCAGGAGCCCCGGGGCTCGTCCATGCGTGAGGCTAAGGACACAGCCACCTCTCACCAGCCCTGTGTGCTGACTCTGAAATCCAATCGCCGTGCACACAGGGAGCTCAGCAGTTAGGTGACCTGTCACCTGGTGTAGGGTTACTACCTGGAGGGAGCCTGGTCCACCAGGTACGCTGAACCACGTTCAGAAAGTGTTGACACAGCTTCCCAGGTGTTCACATCAAACTCGGCTGGAGGCTAACTCCCATCTTCCTCTCCTGGAAACCGTCCCCGACAGGCCCACACCCGCTGAGGAGCTTCTGAGCCTGGGAAGAGTCTGTGCGGAGGCCCGTAGCCTGCGTCTGCGTGGGGGACCCGGCCGCTGCTCTGTCTTATCTTTGCTGTCCCCTCAGCAAGCAGAGGGCTGGAATGAACAGACACTGCCGGGCTGGCTGGCTGAAGAGGAATCCACCCCACACAGCCAGGGCTGAAGCAAATGCAAACATATGCGCTAACAGTACCCCCAGCGTCATGTATGTGCACATCGGGAAGGAAGCTGAGCGCGCTGACGGGCTGCCTTTCGCTGGAGTCTCGCCGCTCCCCTGCCCGGTCCAGCCCCCGCCAGGTCTGGAACCTGAAAACCTGGTCCTCACGCTGGTTCTGTCATTTGCCAGCGGTGAGGCCTCGGGGAAGCCACGCCATCTCTCTGAGCTTATGTCTACATCTGCCCAATGGGGTAGATTACGGCACCGCCCTGATCAAGTGGCCAGGAGAACGACACGGGAGGAGAGAAATCACAGCTGGGACAAGAATTCCTTACAGACCCTGACAGTCTCCCGCGCTCTGAGGTACACGCGTTACCCCAACTATTTCAGCCACCTGTCTACACCTCTAACACGCAGAGGCTGGCTTCAGAGAGTCTATGCGACTCAACCCAAGTCACTCACTCACTCAGCAGATCAGGGACACAAGCCGAGGTGTCCCGACCCACCGTCCAGGGCCACTCACAGCAGCACTGCCAGCCGCGCCCGCAAGCTGCCAGCTCCACAGTTAAGCCAGCTTTGTCTTTCCTTGTATATGCAACAGTTATAAAATAAAAGCTGGGTTAAAGATCGTGGTCATTCCTCCATCCAGCAAACGAGGAGGGATGCAGATGCAAATGGTGCCACCTCTCCAGCTGGTCCCCAACCTGGCGTTCTCCACCTGGTCAGGTGAGGGGGGAAGGTGGCTAGACGGCCCCAACTCTGCACACTGCACCCAAAGGTAGAACGTGGGAAATCGAAGGATCAACTTACTTGAAGGCGTTCGCTTCACGCCAGCCGCTGAATCAGCTTTTTTTTGCTGACTGCTCAGAGCCTTGCCTTTTCCTGTAACCCCGTTGGATGCCACGGGGGGCGGCTTTTTACCCTTCAACTGTTGAAATAAACAAATGAGAGAATTAAAAACAAACAGACAAAAACCTTGGGGTTTTTGCAGTAAATTGTTTCAGTCCCTAGCTCTTCAAGTAGAACGTAGCACAGGCAGAAAAAAATGTGGGTAGTAGAAAACCAATCTGGTTTCCCAACGCTGCACTGCTGTGACTTTCCCAGAGCAGCTAAGAAGGTTCTAGCACCGAGGTTCAAAACAAACGAGGTACACTAGGATTTCTTCAGCTGGAACGCACCAAAAGTCACCTATTTCGACTAGGAGGTCACACACGCCGACCAAGACACTGGCACAGATGGTGGGTATCTGAGAGCATTTGGTTGACATTTACTAAAAGTCTGTGTTTCCAAAGATAAACAGCTTTAATTTCGGTGGAACGCTCTTCGGGGAAGTAGCATGACCGTGCACTTAAGAGTTCAACTTCCAGGGTTTCTATACTGATGTCCTAATTGGATAAATAACTACCTGTTGATTCACTGACGGGGTCTGAACAAGGAAGCGAAAGAGGCAAAATACAGAAACAGCAGGAACTACACTTTAACCACAGGGTTTTTAAAAAAATTCAACACACCCCTCACTTCTTTGGTGGCTGCAGCCGGCCCATGGTGCATTTTGCTTAAGTGATGCACGTGTACCTTGGCTGGGTCCTAAGTCCAGCCGAACGGCAAGGGCTGACTGTACACGTCCAAGCCTGAGCCTCTCTGCCGCACCACGTTGCTTACTGTGGTGGGCCTGGGTGTTGGAAGCTTCAAGTTCCCGCTCCGTCATAGGAGACGCTGTGACATCATTAACGTCTTCTGAGCCTCCGTGGGCTCATTTAAAAATATAAAGATACTGATGTCTCCCACACGGTTCCTCAGCAGGTTAACTGACACAGCACACACACCTACAGCACGCATACGGTAGGTGTGTAGGGAGTGTGAGCTCTCGCCATTAAACAGTAGGGCCCCCGTTCAAACGGCCAAATGAGGACACGACAGCTAAAGGTAAACGCCTTGCAAATGTGTTTCCTACTTAAAATAAAAATGAACAAAATACAAACATACATGAACCACGTATCGAATGACTGATTCCAAACTCATCTGGGACAATCCAAATGTACAAGACAGTATATTTTGTCCCATAATTTTTACCCAAGGGAACTCTAATACCAATAAAAAGACAGATAAATACATCGCCAGAGACACATTCACTTAGTGGGGGAAGCACATGACCTACCAGACTTTTTAGTAAATACTCAAAAAAACTAGAAGCCAATGGCTCCCATGTCTGACCATACATCGGCCTGGGCCCCTCAGATTCAGTGAATGAGAATCTCTAACAGTTGTTATAAATAACAAACAAACAAAAATCTTCTCACGTGACTTTGATGAAATGAATTGGTTTCGAAGAACTCCTATAATTCTCTGAAATTCGAGAATCTTACTTGGCATTCATCATTTTCTTAAGATTACTCCAAAAATGGAAGGAAAAGAAAATAACTAAAAATGTGCCCCTCTGCTTTATGTTTGTAGAATATTCTTCCATGTGGCGCTTAGCTCTTTACTCAAAGCATAAGAAAATCTTAGGTTGACATGCATGAAAACACAAAATTATATTTACACTGAAATGTTACCGTTTTTGCCACCAGTACGAGGTGTGAGGTGGACAACAGTTCAATATCAAGGTTACTGACCATTCAATTATAATCCAAAATCCTTACTATCGACTTGGTTTTAGGGAGTACACTTTTAGGGAGCACATTATGGGAAAATACTGTAGTTCTCGGAATCATCCTATTGAATGTTTAAAGATCGAAAAGCAGTTGTCGCGTGAAGCCCACCATTCCTCACTTACGTGTTATGGAAACACAGGAAAGGAACTTGCAGCTCAAAAATCTTCTGAAAACGTTTACTGTCCCACTGTCCCTGTCCTCTTTAACATCTTTGCCTTTAATTGCCGTAATTCACAAAATTCACTGGGGAACTTCCCAAGAATGGAAAGAGAGCCAGGCACAGGCAAAGAAATACAGAACGTAAACCGTGAGCTGGTTAGGTGTGCAGTAAGTCCCCTACATACGATGAGTTCTGTCCCAAGAGCGCGTTCGGAAGTCCAATTTGTTTGTAAAGTTAGCCTGGGTACGCAACTAACACAATCGGCTAAAAATACTGTACTGTAATAGGTTTACAATACTTGTATAGGTTTATACAATAGGTTAGTAATACTTGTACAGGTTTATATAATAGGTTTATAATCACACAAATAACACATAAGAAACAAACACAAAAAATAAAGAACGCATTTTTCATCTTACAGTACAGTACCTTGAAAAGTACAGTAGCCCAGTACAACAGCTGGCATACAGGGGCATGTTCGCATCTTTGAAAAGTTCACAACTTGAAGGTTCGTATGTAGGGGACTTACTGTATTTAATCCGTTCCTGGGTGGCCAAACGTTGTGTATTTGCAGATTCTATTCTAGTTGAGGGAAAAAACTGCGCTTTACCCTTGATGGGGTTCACTGCCCACAAGCTGGTGAACAGACTCTCACTGCAAAGCCCTGAGGGAGGACAGTGACTTAAGGCGATTCTAGAAGACAGAATGAGATGCTGTACCTGTGAGCTGAGCCCGAGAGATGCCCTCCCCAGAGAAGAGGTGTTAGTGACAGACGGGGAGGCCGGCGGGCCAGAAGAGGCAGGGTGTTTGTAGTGGTTACAGGACAGCTTGTCAGGAGATGGCCTAGCGGCCTTCCTGTCAGCAGGAGGGTACCGAGCAAAGATTTTCGGAGACGGCAAGTTATCGTACAGGACCGCGTTATCATAGAGCGCCTCTTCTCCCAGGCCTCGGCCACGGGGAGCGGGAAAGCCACCGTCGGGTCCCCACTGCAACACACACAGCTAGTCGTTAGAACCTCGGCCACAGGAAGCAAAGCACATTGAGATGTTATTAGCAAGCACCCCCCAAAAACGTGCACGTACCCCCAATAAAACACACACACTCAACTAGGTGGACTGATTCAGAAGAACTTTTCTACCTTTGGGGACTGAAGGATTCTTTTTTCCTTAAATCGTTCCCAGGGCCATTGGCTTATGATAATTTTTTTTGTTTTGTTTGTTAAAGCAGGCAAAAAATATATATATATATTTGACATTTCTTTAAAGAACTGGATTTCGGAAGTCCTCCTGACCCAGAAAGCTGAAGCAATGTGATGTGACGAAAGGAATGCTGGACTGGGGTCTGTCTGGAGACCGGGGGCTCTGATCCTACTGAGAAAACACGTTAAGATCCCAGCAAAGCACTTTACCTTTTTTTTTTTTAAATACTGACAGATATTATTATCCGTATTTTATTACTATTATTATTTTTTTGGCTGCGTTGGGTCTCAGTTGTGGCACGCAGGCTTTTCATTGAGGCGCGTAGGCTTCTCTCTAGTTGCGGCACACGGGCTCTCTAGTTGTGAGGTGTGGGCTCAGTAGTTGCAGCGCGCGGGCTTAGTTGCCCCGTGGCACGTGGGACCTTAGTTCCCCGACCAGGGATCAAACCCGCATCCCCTGTATTGGAAGGTGGATTCTCAACCACTGGACCGCCAGGGAAGTCCCCAAAGCACCTTATCTTATTTCACAGTAAAAATGACTCACATAATTCTCATAGCAATCTTATGAAGTAGGGGGAAACTGAGGCAGAGAGGTCCCACAGCTCTAAGAGGGAGAGCTGGAGTGGAGCTGTGCTCGTAACTACACACTGCTCGGGGTCTGAACCTCCGGCTCCTCCAGGATAGGATGAGGGGCTCGATGCCAGAACGCCTCTGGACCCTTCCAAGCCTGCTATGCGGGCATCGGGGATTTAAGTTCTGTGGGTGACTGTCAGCGTCACCCCTGTTCCACACTTGGTTATGCCTGAAGAAAGTGCAGTAACCAAAGACACAGGCTCTTAAAAGAAAGAAATCGAATAGTCATAGAAAACAGGATGTTTCAAACTATAAATGATAGAATGGCATTACTTCGGTGGAAAACCTTTTTACAAAGGATTAAAATAGCTACAAGCCACCTTAGAACATGGACATTAAAGTATAAATTAAAACCGAAACTTACAACCACAGCCAGATTCTTTTAAGTTTTAAAGGAATTGCTTTCATTTTTTTTAAAAAAGAGAAAATATTAATGCATATACTATACTTATCTTACTCTATTTTTATATCCTTCTTGCTGAGTTCCTTTCTGCCAGGATGTAATTACAGCCTTTTGTTATGAAAATAGAAAAGGTTTAAAATTTCATAGTAAGAGTGTTTTTTATTCCTTTGCAATCACTTCAGTGTGTCTATTTTTGTGATGCTGGGGACCCATCTACAACCTAAAAATAATGGTACGTGTAGATAAACGTGGATGTGAGTTTCATAATGACAACCTAGCATATATTTGTCCAGGGTTATTAAAATGGTCTAGACCAGACCATCATTTTCCTAAAATACCAAAGGATTAAGTCACATGGAAGACTTAGAAAACAAACACCAGAGAACTTCTAGATTAAAAGTGTGTGTGCGCCCGTCAGAGGATCCTTTTTTGGAGATTCACTTTCATCTGGGCCTCGGGGGGAACAATGCATGGGTAAGAATTACTGAAGCTGAAACATTGCTAAAATGTCAGGTATTGGCTCAAATGTATGAACCTCATAAAACTGAGAAGTGCAGGCTCTCGCAAAACAAAGGGCCCGGTCACAGAGCCCAGCAAGTAGAACAACAGTTTAAAGAGAGGCCTGAACGTCAAGGAAGCCCTTAACAAGCAAGTGAGCCACAGGCGCTGCGCCCTGGACGCTCTGTCTTAATCACCTACGTCGTCCGCCCAGCGATGGACACGCAGAAACGATTCCTAAATGCAGAGCCTTGGAGAAGGGCAGCTTTTCATTTCTAAACCAGCTTAAGCTGCGCATGACCTAAAGAAAGCTCATTCCTGGGGGTGCCTGAACCTGTGTAGTATTCACAGGAATGAAGGGATGGGGGAACTAGACCAGCGTCTGTGTAGGTCCACGGTTTCTCTAAACCACGTGCCCGGGGAGAAACCCCTCTGGGGAAAGGTACACGAGCGGGCCTTCGGGCAGGAAGAGTCAGAGACAGGTTGGCGTGTTTTATCTTTCCAAAAAAGCTGGCGGTGAGATCAAGGCTCAGAGGAGCAGACGGTCCCACGAGGATGAGGTGGCGGTCGGGTCTACGATGAGGGCAGGTTCCACCGAGACCAGCAAGCAGAGGCCGAGAGCCGGGCGCTCTTGGAAAGGGCACAGCGACCAGGACGCAGGGCGCAGAGACTGGACTGGGACCTGCTCCTGTCGGGCCACCGCGGGCTTTCCCCGAGTGTGTGGCTCCCACAAGACTCTCTGCAGGGTGGACGGCTACGGCCACAGTGGGTACCAGAGCCCCTCCAGCCCTGCAGACCCCGAGGCGAAGGTGGCGGTGGGAACGGGGAGGGGCAAGGAGGAGACCAACTGGGCCTAACGTGTTCTTGCTGTGGGACAGGACCCATGTCCCAGTCACCCCAGACCACCCCGGACTCAGAGGGGATGCCATCCCATGGGCTTTGCAGCTGGGACAGGATTTCAATGTGTGCCCGCGCCCCGACACCCAAGTCCTAACATGAGCCCCTTTGATGGTAATCTGCACTTGAACGCGCTCCTTCCTCCAGGCTCCCCTTCTCCACCGGATGGGGGCCCCAGCTACAAGCGCACCCCACCCAGAGGATGCAGGACAGTGTCTGGAGCTGGCAGTAAGGTCATTACTCTGCAGCGTCTCCTTTCCGATGGTGATTTCTGACGGTGTTTAATGGCATTGACAGGAATGACAAACTGTCTGCTGGTGCCCGATTACCTGCGTGTTCAGATGCGGATTAAGATGAACAGGGTGTCAAAAAGGAGAGAGATGGGGTGGAGTTTTCATCTTGCCTCAGAGCATAAGAAAGCTTTCTCTCGTTTGGACAGAAAGCAGGGGTGTAAGTCACAGAGATCCGCAGACCCCCGCCTTCCCGCACGGCTGACCTCGCTCTGCACGCGGCGCACTCACCGAGCCGCTGATGCAGGGGACGTCGTCGTAGTGCAGTGCCGTCCCGCTGGGGTGTGCGTAGCCGTTGGCGGTGCTCCCTACATACGGGTTAGTGGACAGAACACGCCTGTTCATGAAGCTGAAAGAGAGGAAACGAGTTACAACCCTCCGATTGATCACCAAGGCTTCCAGGAGCTCTGACGGATGCTCAGGCTCTGTCCGAGGCCGCAGGGTACAGAAGTGTTAGCACAGGACCCAGGCAGAACCGGGTGTTCCTACAGCCGTGGGGCAGACTCCTCACCTGTAGGACAGGACACCACCTGCCCGGAGGACTGCGGCCCGGACCCATGATGACCCTGCCGGGTACCCAGAGCAAGGCCTGCACACACCCGGCACTCGGCAAATAACCCATTTGTGTTAGCAACCTGCTTCTGTCACCAGAGATTTACTGGAACACCTTTCTTCACCTGGACTCTTCGTTGATGAATCGTCTGTGGCTGCTTTTTTTTTCACATGCCTCTTTCATGAGCCTGTTAATTCTCAAAGGCAGAGACCATCTGGCCTGCAAAACTGAAGTATCAATATTTGCTCTCTGGCTTTTTTCAGGAAAAGTCCACGGACCTGTTCTATAGGCATTTTAGAACGTCTATCCCACAGCATTTCTTGAGTTCTCAGTGTTGGTTCAGCGTCACCACCCACCTTCCCCTCTGCCCTGCACGGCCCTGAACTTCTGGGAGCCTCTGACAGTGGCCACCTCCGTCCCTCGTGTCACGGCTCTGCTCAAAGCCCCGGCGGCTCCGAGAACAATCCAGGGCTGCATGGCCTGGGAGGCTCCGAGTGCCATGTCCGCTGCCTTCACCCCAGGCTCCTGGCAGCTCTCGCTCGCTGGCCAAGGGCACCCCCTCTGCCCACAGTGCTTCTCTGAGACCCCTCCTCCTTTCAGTCTCGGTGGGAACTTCCCGATCACCCCAGCCTCCCACCTCTGCGTCCCTGTCCTGTCCCCTGCTCCTTCCTACCACTAATCACCACCTAACACGTTGCACGGTCGTGTGTCTACCGTCTGCTTTCCTCACTGGAACACGAGCTTCAGGAGGACACGGCCTTTGCCAGTTCTGTTCATCCGGCACACAAAAGGTGCCTGGCAAGTACGAGCTGCACGAATGAATGAACACAGGAAGGAAGGAAGGAAGGAAGGTGTGAATGGTTTGCTCGTGGTGTTGTAAGCGAAAACCCTCAATGCCTAGGGAAGAAACAACCCAGATAACATGTTTCTCCTAATTGGGAAAACTAAGACAGCCTGAAATGAAAAAAATAGTTTTCTGGGTTTTTTTCCAATTTTGCTTCTTCTTGGGATCTTACATTTCTATGGTAACTAGATGAATAAAAGAGAGCAAATGAGAAAGAGTGAAGGCAGTAAGCGGGGAGGTGAGAACTGCCTCTCTGACAAGAGGTCTTGCAGCAAAACTACACTGGGATTTCTGGTTCTGAAGAGAATGAGAGGAAGGGGCTGTGAAGGGTCAGCCCCCAGGCTCAAGCTGCAGTTTCCACTCACCCAGCCCTGGCTGCAGGAAGGCGGCTCAGGTGTCCCTCTGCTGGGACAACGCGGCACGCACGGCGAGTCCCACCCTGGACACGGTATTCTCTTTAATTTAGAAAATAACTCTTCCTGCTTTTTTCTGATACAAAAATGTATATCATTATTCTATACTTAAAATACATCAGGGCTTCCCTGGTGGCGCAGTGGTTGAGAGTCCGCCTGCTGATGCAGGGGACGCGGGTTCGTGCCCCGGTCCGGGAAGATTCTACATCCCGCGGAGCGGCTGGGCCCGTGATCCGTGGCCGCTGAGCCTGCACGTCCAGAGCCTGTGCTCCGCAATGGGAGAGGCCACAGCAGTGAGAGGCCCACATATCGCCAAAAAAAAAAAAAAAATATATATATATATATATATATATATATCAACATATATTTAGGAAAAGAAAATGTACAGAAAAGAAAGAACAAAAGATTCTCCTTGTTTTTAGATACATATTTGAAGTTTTCTGGTTTAAACATCCCGTTTGAGGGTATTTTGGGGGTGAGGGTTTGGTCATGTGAGAGGCAGGACATGGGATGACCACGCCCTCCCCATGCCTGTGGTCCCAGGACGCTCCACTGCCCGTGAGCACTGATACCTGGATCTGTTCCACGTCCTGGCAGACGGACCCCCTGCCCAGGGACTGTCTCCTGCCTGGTCTGTGTCTCTGGTTTCTGGCGCCCAGCCTGGCACCCACACTGGGACACAGATGCCAGGAAGGAGCATGGACCATGAAGGGGCAGGACAGATGCTCACTCACTTGGAACAGACACCAGCAGGATGCTTCTGACCCACGGAACATAAGGGGAGGTCACAGACACACAGGATGTCCTGTCCCAGCTGGAAGAGACCTCGGCCACCAGCTAGGCTGCCCCTCATCTCACAGAGAGGGACCTGGGCCCCCAGACCAAGTCTCTGGGCCCGAAACAGCGAGTGGATCCAAGACCGAGTAAGAGGCCCCTCACCTTCTGGCCTGGCACTCTTCCTAAAATACGATCGTTAGACAAATAGGAAAGTGGAAATCAGATAAGAGACCATATGCCACTTGTTAAACCAAAAACGTAAGGCAGAAGAAGGAAAAAAAAAAGTATAGGTACAATATACATGACAGAAGTGTCACCATCTTAACGTTTCTTTAAATATTTTATTCATTTATGTATTTATTTATTCATTGGGCTGCCCCGGGTCTTAGTTGCGGCACGTGGGATCTAGCTCCCCGACCAGGGATCGAACCCCAGCGCCCCGCACTGGGAGCGCGGAGTCTTAACCACTGGGCCACCAGGGAGGTCCCTACCATCTTAACCACTTTTAAGTGTACAGGTCTGGGGCACTAAGTACAGTCACACGCTGTACAGCCACCACTACCACCCACCTCCAAAACCTGTCATCTTCCCAAAAGCTGAAGCGCTGTCTCCCCACCGCCGGCGCTGGCACCCGGCACCCAGCACCCCACTTCCTGCCTCTGGGGATTCGCCCACTCTGGTACCTCACCTAAGTGGATCACCCAGTATGCGTCCTCTGGTGTCTGGCTTATTTCACTTAGCGTTAATACCGTCAAGGTTCAGTCATGTTTTCAGGAAATAGATTTTAGAATAAAACCTCCCAGGGATTCAGATGAGAGGGTGACTCAAGGTGAAAGTTTCCTGTCAGTCTGCCTGCTCTCCGCTCTGTGTCCACACTGATCTACCGCTTTGATCACCATCAATGTTGTCACAGCTTTCTTATGGGGCTCCAACCCAGCATGACTTGAAAAGAGTTCCAGAAGAAACTTTCAGAATATTTGCCCTGCATCGTATCATCTATATACATCTCATTTAAAAACAGGCCGCAGGAAAGCATGTTTCAAATGTTTACCGTTATTAACACTCTTAAATAGACCACTTTTTCTGGGAGACTTTACATTACTAGTATTTCTTTTACTGTCCTCTTCCCCAAACATACCATTGACCTTTCTCCCTCAGACGTAATCCAATGTACAAAAATTTCCCCTAATAACCCTGAGAAGATTCATTAACTGGCTGACAATTTACACAAAGGCAAAAATTAATTCAACCTCAGATTATTTAACACACTGGCAAGCTACCATATTTTATAGTTTGAACACTGTTTCCTTGTTAAATCTCTTCTCTCAATTTTTACAGAAGGTTTGGCAGAAAACTAATAAATAAAAATAAACTTTATTGCTAAGTGACATCTCCTATAAAGGTTTTTCCTATAAAGGTTTTAATGGGGTAGCAAAGACTCCTGCAGCCACAAACTCATTACATGCATACTTTTAATAAATCAGTTTTCAGAATCGCAATCTACCTTCCCTTCTCGAAAATGTGACCTTCCCACATTTGGTTTAGATGAATATTCCACACTCGTCTGTGCTACAGGGGAAATATTTTTAGTCAGGGTTTCTCTTAGATGTGGTCATCAGTTTGCTTATTATCGCTGAAGTTACACGCGGACTTAGCAGAGGCTTTTTGGAAACTAATAAGGTCCAAAATAGTATGGTCAACAACCATAAGCTCCTTTCTTTTATGTCACTCTAGATGGGTAGATTTTGCGAAAGTGGACTTAAGGATATTACGTTTCTTAAAAAGCTACTTTAAATGTGCTTTATTTACTGCACGATTAGGAGGTTCACTGTAATTTACCTACACCTTGCTGATTAGATAGAATTGTTATTATGGAAAAAATAACGAGGAGGAACGGTCAGCACTTGACTATGTCACCCTGGTTTTCACACAAAAGAACAGTAGCGAGAATAAGCAGTTTGTACTTCAGAAGTCCTCCAGCATTACTGGAGAATTCCCAGTAAAGTCGTACAAGATTAATTCATTTTGTCAAGGCTATTTACCTTAATTGGGTGTAACATGATGGCTTGATTCCTAATATGGGCAAACGTTATCTTCATTTTACTCAGCCCCAGAATGTCCCAGGCAATCATTAAATAAACATTCATTCTACAACCCCATTCAAGATACAAAGGAAGAACGTGCCAATCTCCCATAAACACCACTTGGGTGGAAAAACTAGATGGCGCTGTTCTTATTAAACAGGCAAATGACAGCATAAACATTTGAGTTTATCTTCTTCCTACTCAAAGGGTAGGAAGTTGACAGAACGCTTATCATCACCTGCTGATTAGGTAACTCCATCACCTGCTCTGTTTCAATCTGCCTCTCCTCAGCCCCAATCCAGACTCTCTAAAGATGAAGGAAACAGAAGGGGGAATCAAGGGATCAGAGCTATGGCAGCTAGAAGTTTCAGACATCATGTCGCCTAAACTCTCTGTTTTCTACACAAGGAAGCTGCAACACTAACAGCTTAGGAATGACTTGCCCAGACTTTCCATTTAGTAACTACTGCAGCAGGACCAGAACCCGATTTCCTTCCTCCAGCCCAGGGCGTCCCCTCGCAATCCCACGGGCACCGCTTTATACCAAGGATCAGCAAACTCCTGCCGGGCATGGCCACGTCTGCTGGTTTCAGGACTGTCCTGCTGCTTTTGCCCGGCCATGCGGAGCTGAACGTGGCGACGGAGAGGGGTCGTCACAGTGGAGAACATGTGGTCTGCAAAGCTGAAAATGTTCACCATCTTGCCCTTCACAGAAAAGTATGACCAACCCCTGCTTTAGACAGTAGACAGCAAGAAATAGGAACCAGCCACTTCCTAACTTCACAGATCCATTCCTACACATCAGCAATCCTCAAGTGTTTTTAGTCTTTACATCCTTCGAAGTTACTGACGACTCCCAAAGAGCTTTGTTCTATGTGGGTGTTTGCTAGCAGTGTTGACTGTATTTGAAATTGAAACTCAGAAATGTATTCGTTTTTATTCATTTAAAAATAATGGGAATAAATCCACCACATTTAAACATATTTCTATAAAAATTAACTATATTTTCCAAAATAAAAGAAAATGAGTGAGAGAAGTGGTAGTTATACATGTTTGTAAATCTATTCAAGGTTTGGCTTAAGAGAAGACGGCTGGATTCTCACACCTGCTTCAACATTCAACTGGTTGCAACAAGTTGTTTTGGTTGAAGCATATGAAGAAAATCTAGCCTCCCGCAGATACCCAGTTGTAAAAGTGAGGTGTATTTTCATAGCTTTTCCAGGTCATGGTAGATATTCTTTGATGCTACACCAAAGCTCGACAAGTAGTAATTTCTTAATGGTTAATTTCCATGTAGACTCTTCACTATACTGTATCAAAAAAACCACACTCAATATCACCACCAATCTTATCAGAAAAGTCTGAGTACTGGGAAGCTGTCAGCTCACAGTGGCAGATACAAATCTCCCCGAATTCTCATTTCTGAGGGCAAGCTCAACTCCACTGCAGGCAACAGACACTGCCAAGCGTTTTCCTCGAGGGGAGAGGCTCACTCGGTTCATTTCTGAAAAAGTGTCTGCAAATACTTACGTCTGAATAACCACAGTTCACCTGTTAATTGTTCTTTCAAGTAAAAGTGAAAAAATGGTGGTGGGGTTAGGGAGCGGCTAGTGGAGTTAGCAACTCAGTCTTACAAGAGCGTCTCCTCAAGACAACATGACAGTTCAGTCAATGTAAGTGCTTTGTGTGTCCTGCCCACTACGTAAATGTTAAAAAGACACGTACTCGAGAGAGTTCATAAAAATATCTACTATCTGGCCCTTCACAGAAAAAGTAACAATTGTACTGCTTCATCACAGACATCTTTTTGTTTTTTTTTTTCCTTCTGGCTGCGCTGCATGGCTTGCAGGATCTTAGTTTCCTGGCCAGGGATCAAACCCGTACCCCCTGCAGTGAAAGCGTGGAGTCTTAACCACTGGACCGCCAGGGAAGTCCCCATCACGGACATCTTAAGTGAACACGGCATATCCTTTTACTACAAGCGAGTGGCAATGGTCACAGCACAGTGTGGAGTGACCACTGATGGTCCTAAGGCACCTGCCAATCTATCCCCCACCACCGCCCCGCTGTTGCTTTTGCACCATCGACGCAAATGTCACTACAGCGAAGAAGAAAAATAATTTCTTAGCATTATTATGAGAATAGTTTTGACCTTTGGGACTGCCCGAAAGGGTCTTGAATACCCCCAGGGGTCTGTGGACCATACTTTGAGGGCTGCTGCTATAATTTTCTTTGCCATCATTATGTTAAGGAAATATTCATAGTTTAAAAGGACGTTTTTGTACATAACAGCACTTTAAAAACAATCACATTTAAGTTTTAAAAGTATATGATTGATGGCTTTGAAAACTCAGTCGTCACTACAGCAATATGTCGAATTATTTATGCCTTATAGAACTGTTCCCCTAATACAGGGGTCAGCAAACTACAGCCCATGGGTCAAATCTGGCCCACTGCCTGTGTTTGCAAATAAAGTTTTATTGGCACATGTCCATTCATTTACGTGTGTGACTGCAGTGGTGGAGCTGAGTAGTTTTAACAGGGAACATTTGGTCCACAAAGCCAAAAATATTACTATCTTGCCTCTTGCAGAAAAAGTTTCCCAACCTCTGTTCTAACAGAAAACACAGATGGTTGAAATGACAAACATTTCAGCAAAATTTGGGTTAATATTATACAAAAAGGAGTCTTCAGCTGTTTTTTTTTCCCCCTTGAAGGCTATACACTTACATAAAAGGAAAAGAAAATTAGGGAAAAAATAAAGTTGTTTAATTTCAGTGCCGCTTCGCACGGCGGTGGTTCTTACCAGAAGGTTTGCTTGGCCGTCTGAATGACATTGGCCGACATCTCCACGTCTATGTAATCATAGTGCAGGGCCCCAGGGTCTGTGGAGGACCCCGTCTCAGCCAGCAAAATCCCAATCCACCTGCCCATGTCTTCAGAAGAAGATGCCTGTTGAGGTGAAGGGGGGAAAAGTGCATTTTACTTAAGTAACAGTAAAGAGTTTTAACATTTTCATTAAAATGTCAAAAAAGAGACAACATAACAGGAAAGGCGGTGGAACACGAAGCACCTGAGGATGTAGACAAGGAGGCAGCTGCTACCTGAGCCACGGGATTGACACCGCGTCCACTCCAAGCCTTAATGCGGAAGCTGCATAACGGTTATTCCCAAGGAAATAAAAACCCGAGGTCCTAAGATGCCTCCCAATTATTTTGGGGAAAGGCACTAGGGTGGAAGACATGGAAATTCATGGAATTATTTAAATCTCAGCTAAAAGAAGCCGTTTAGAAAGGCTCCTTAATTTGGCAACAAAATCTGGGAAGCAGAAAGGGCCCCTCTAACCATAGCCGCTTAACCTGGAAACCACACCAGGCCACGGCCCCTGTAGGTCACCAACTCTGGTGACCAGTAGCCCCTGCTGTGGTCTCCTGAATGGGCCTGGAAGGGCAATTTTATTTCCCTGATTAGATGGTACAGAATATTAACCTACTTTCACTTTCATATTAGTTGTGTTTATATAGGTGTAATGTTTATAATCGTTGGGCTGCTTTGTGCATGTCATTCTTTAAGATGTTTGAAATGCTCCCCGGATGTCATCTGCCTAATTTGCAAGTCTGAAATATATCTTTAAGATTGGGTTCATTAAAATTTTAAGCCGTCCTTCTTATGTGATTTAGAAAATCACTTACATTACGTTCATAATGGTATTTCAAATGTCTAAATACTATTGGCTAATCAACTGTGTAAGTCATATTTAAAGTTTAGGGGAAACTGAGCTATCGAATGTGAGTTAACTGAATGTCAAAGAAAAAATAAATATTTAGCTTTTTGCAAAAATTACAAATTTTTTATATAAAGGAAGATCTGTAAGTTTAGCTTCAAGACTTAAAGAAAACTGGGTTTCATCATTATAACCTTGATGAGTTGAACAGTGATCAGAATACAAGTAATCATATATATATACCCCATGGCAGGCTCTCGGGAGGAAGAGCCATTGACAAGGAAGGAGTTGTTTTTTGTGTGCTGATAGAATTGGCTACTGATACTGTACAAGCAACAGTATCATATGCGGCCATGGACAAAGTGAATGGATTCCAATTACACGCCTTACGGAGAGTAAGAATGTAATCAATGTTTGCTAAATTGAAATGAATTGATTTGAGTGCTTGGATAATAAAAAATCACAAATATGTTCTCTTCACTGGTCTTTTGTCCTCCTCCAAACGAAACCTATGTCAAGAATGTATCTACGACTGAATCTATATCCGTGTATCTATAACTATTTCATTTAAGCATTTTTAAAAGTATGTTAACATAATATCTAAGATGTGGCTGATACTATTAAACTGTTAACTATTTTCTTCATTGTTTAAGAAATTTCCTCGTAGGCTTTTAAAAAATAATAACTCTGTGGCCTTGGACTAAAATTAGAAGTATTAGTTACGATCTTGTGGTTTTTAGTATATAAATAGGTATACATGCAGGTATACACATGTATATATGCACATACATGTGTGTAATATGTATAACACAGAAACATGCCTGAATATACATATGTACAAACATACACATACACACAATTTCCTATGACTACTGAAAAGGCCAGGCGCAATGACACCCCAGTAACTCTGAGCACACCTTCTACCCAGATCCTGGTTTCTAAACACCATTACCCACTAGGAGTTGTCCACTAAGAGCTCTTCGGATCACGGCTGATTCCAAGAGGCCTGGGGCAGAGACGAGTACAAGATGAGCCTGGAACATCTTGTTGTATCATAACATGAGGAAAGAGCTCAAAGAAAGAAGGGGACCACGGACTGTGGTGTCTTTATTACAGGGACATAGCAAAGGCCACATGGCTCGAAGGGCTTTCTGCTGACCAACTCTGTTCATTTGACCAGGATAAATCATGACAATAAAGGATTATAAACACTGATTAAAACAATAATCTATGAACCCCTGCTGATATACATATATATATAAATGAATGAATAATTAATTGAGAGAAAGGGAAATCTTCCTTATAGTAGATACTAACTAATAAGCGTAGAAGGAATAATGGAATTAGAAAGTCCCCATTTAGCAGCTGTCATTTTAATAACTGTATCAGGCAAGAGTCATTCACGGATGCTAAGAATTAGTGGGTGAAATTGTGAGTGAGAGGATATTGAAAGAGTCTCAAAGAATCTTCCCGCATGAAGCTTATTAAAGACAAACGGGAAACACAGTAACTTTGCAGTGGGGAAGCCATGCAGACATCCCACCTGAGAGATCAAAGTTAACATCACCAGTCGCGGGACAAACTAACGGGCGTACCTGCTTACGTGATGCAGTACCAAACACACCACTGCTTCCACGTGCCCCTGCCAAGCACGCCCGCCCCAGATTCGAATTTCAAGGAAATGGCAGATATGCCCAAACTGAGGGACCGTCTACACAATAGTGGTCTGTACCCGTCCCAAGTATCAATGTCATGAAACCAGACAGAGAAAGCCAAAGAGACTGCAGCTGAATGCAACACACCACCTGGCGTTTCCTTCCGCTGAACAAGGGACATCATGGGGATAACTGGGAAAATCTGATTAAAATCTGTAAGTCAGATAACTGTATTGCATGAGTGTGAATTTCCTGATTTTGATAATTATACAGTGGTTTTAGTAAAGAAATACCCTCATTCTGAGCAACTTCACACTGAAGTGTTTAGGGATAAAGGGGCAACACGTCTGTAAAAGGTTCTGAAAAAATTTACACAGAGACAGAGACAGAGAAAGAGAGGGAGGGAGAGAGAGGGGAAGAGACCATGCGAGAGATATCAAACATGGTAAAATGTTAGTATTTGGGGAATATGGGTGAAGGTATATGGAATTATTTGTACTAGTTTCACAACTTTTCTGTAATTCTGAAATTATCTCAAAAGTTAAGATAAAATGGTCTTAGAAAAAGTACAGAATACAACTTTACTGGTCGGATCACTGCATTTCCTAACTGATTCGGGCAAACTCTTTGCTTATGTTGGAACACTGAGTGTCGTTACGTGTGTGTGTGTGTGTGTGTGTGTGTGCGCGTGTGTATCTGTGTTTGATTCAATAACTGGAATAGGGAAAAGACAATGAAACGCAACCCCCATTTTTGGGGGACGTGAGGCTGCACCTACAGGAATGGGAGCAGACAGGACAGGGCCCTGCTCACCCAGCTGCTCCCCTGCCCCTGCCCTCCCCACGGGGGCTCCTGTCACCACCCGGTGTCCAGGCCAACGTCTCACTTTTCACCCCGAATCCAGCGTGTGCCAACCCACAGCGTGTGCCTTCCTGTCCTCGCAGCCTCTCAGATCTGCTGCCAGAGCTCTCACGTGACATCTGAGTTGTTTGCATCCAGAGTACAGTTTCCTCATTTACGTTTCTGGCTTCTTTCCACTCTCATCCACCCTACAGCTTTCAGCCCTCATAAATGCTTACAAAGCACACCGACTCTAGCCCAATGCTCTGTTTTACAGACAAATAAAGAAGCCGAGAGAGAAAAACAGACTGGGTTGTGATCAAAGTCTGCAACAGAACTAGGACTGGGGCCCAGATATCCTGATCCCAGCCAGGCCTGGCCTCCCGTCTGGGAAGTCAGCCGCAAGGGCAGGCTCGGCCCTTCGACCTGTTATCTCAAACCATCCAAGCCATCGGGCAAGGAGCCCTGTGTGAGAAAGAACTACGTTGTTAATCTCTTTTTGTCCCCACCCAAAAAAAGCAGTCTCTGAAACTAACTCCTATCTCCTACCAAGACCTTCTAGGTTGGCTAACGGGGCCCCTTTGATCTTGGTCACGAGCCCACGCCCTTTCCCTCACTGGTCAGTGACGCTGCAGCTATTTAGATTAGGCTCTGCATCTGATTAATTCAGAAGACACATCAGCCATGCCACCAAACCCAGAATATCCTCATCTCTATCAACTGTATCGCATAACTATACTTACACGCACACTCTGATATTCGTGTGTGCGTGGACACACGCGTGTATGCGTGGATACACATATGTATGCGTGTGTGTCTTTGTATCTTAATCATGATAATGCTAAGTGGAAAAAAAAAGACAAAGGAAAAAAGGTCTGAATTAATATTGGGTAGAAATAAATTAATAACAGACGATAAATAAAAATTTTAAATTTCAAAAACGACAGTTTTAAGTGTGTAGCTAAGAAATTAGTTTGAATTGCCTTTGTTTGCTTTCGTGAATAAGGAGGTCTGAAAAAGCAACCAAACGAGAAAGTGCACGCAAAGCCAAGGGTTCTTAAAAACCAAACGTGTTCTTTTTGTTCTTTTGTCATCTGGCTCTCTGGCCACTGTGGATAGGCAAATGGTAGTCAAAAAACACCTGCTCCGCCGGTGAAGAAGCCCAGAACATTCCAAAGGACAGCTTGAAGGAAATGCCACCAATTCAGAGGCAGACCACGGATAGGGGAGAAGTTTTACTGGGAATTTCAAAACAAGTCGTTTTGCGGCCACTTTTAGAAAGCAATCTACTGCCTGGAATCGTGTACTGAACTTCCACGCAACACGAACAGAGAGGATATCAGACAAGGAAGTGACCCGGCAGGCAGTCTACCGTGGACACTGTGCAGAGAACTGGCTGTGCCGTCCACACAGCTGGGGCCCCTCGGAGGAGAAAAGCAGGACACGTGGGACGGGACAGAACCAAAGCTGCCATCAGCCGGCTGTGAGGACCCGACGGGGCGTCCAGGCCGGACCCTAGAAGGCAAACCACCGCACCGCGAGCGAATGCCCTGTGGCTCCCACCTCCAACACGGCCACCTCCTGGCCGTTGCGAAGCAGCCGGAACGTCAGGGGGTGTTTGGAGTCCAGCCCCGGGATGACCTCGCAGCCACGGAGCGGGATGGAGACGATGTGGGTCTTCAGGTCGGCCCTGTCCTTGTGGAGGATGAGCTTGTTCTCCTTGACGCGGCACCAGCGCTCCCGCCAGCGGCTGTTGGAGAGCACGTTCAGGTAGCCTGCAACGAGAGCAGGCCCGTCAGCCTCCCCAGGAAGGATGCGCCCCAGGAGGCCACGAAGACGGAACGAACCCTGCACACAGCACGTCTGCAAGTGCAGGCTCCTGGAAGCAACAAGAGCCACCAGTGCGAGATGACTGACCTCCGTCAGCTCTGGGGGCTGAGACAGGACAGACCACCCAGGAGCCCGAGGGCACTGTGTGATGCGTGCTGAGGACCATGTAGGGAACCTGGAGCTTGCCCGGTGCCACTGAGCCATCAGTGGCTGGCAGGAGAGAGGCTATGAGGACACACTGCCGTCCTCAAATAGCTGAAGGGACCTCACCCAGGAAAGGGTTCGGGTTCATTCCAAGTAGCTGCAAATGACACCACCAGGGCAAAAGTGACAAGACAGGCAGATTTGGGCTTAACATGAGGAATAAGACTACCTGAAGATGAAAGCTTTCCACAAAACAGGCAGCCCTGGGAGGGGATGAGTTCCCCACCACTGGAAGTATTCCAGCAAATGATGGCAAATCCTCGGGATGAGGTTCCTGCCCGGAGGCCAGAGATGCCCTTCCTCAGTGGCCTCTGACTGGAGGATGCTGTCTGACTGCTGCAGTCTAAAGGCCCGAGTCTGATGCATGTGGAGTTTTGTCATCCATGTCTCTGAGGCTGCACTACATCCTCAGTGCGTTACGGATGGAATGTGATGGAATTACAAGAAGAGCTGTCCTCATTTTTTTTTTTTTTTTTTTTGCGGTACGTGGGCGTCTCACTGCTGTGGCCTCTCCCGCTGCAGAGCACAGGCTCTGGACGTGCAGGCTCAGCGGCCATGGCTCACGGGCCCGGCCGCTCCGTGGCACGTGGGATCTTCCCGGACCGGGGCACGAACCCGTGTCCCCCGCATCGGCAGGTGGACTCTCAACCACTGCGCCACCAGGGAAGCCCTGCCCTCATTTTTAAAAAAAGGAAATCACCTCAAATACAAGAAACTGATCATTTTCACCTGTCACAAACATACAGTGCATTTTTCTGGAAATAACAGGGCAGGACAAACAGATTTCACGGGGTGACTTCTGACCAGTCCATAATGCTAGGAAGACGGAGGAAGTGAGTGAACAGCATATAGAGTCCAGGTCAACAAGGAAGAAGTGAAACAAGGATTCCTTAAGTCATTCGGGTGCTCTTTCGAGTCACACACACACATACACACACACGTGTGCACACACGCACACACGTGCAGCTCAATAAATAAATAAATAAATAAAATCCTTTCTGATCCTGATTTTTTAAATGTCTTTTTCCAAAAGGGATCTGGACGACGCCTTTTGCTTCTCTTCTGTCCTACACCTTACACACTTTATTAGCAATGGATAAATGCTATAAAGGCTAAAACCAAACGAAAACAAAACCCAAAATAGGGGTGTTAGAGGTTCCAGAATGATGCTATTTTATGTATAGACGTTACTATACATAACAGCTCAATGAATTCACTAGGAAAATGCTTATAATACTTAAATGTACGTTCAGGGCTTCCCTGGTGGCACAGTGGTTGAGGGTCCGCCTGCCGATGCAGGGGACGCGGGTTCGTGCCCCGGCCCGGGAAGATCCCACATGGCGCGGAGCGGCTGGGCCCGTGAGCCACGGCCGCTGAGCCTGCGCGTCCGGAGCCTGTGCTCCGCAGCGGGAGAGGCCACAACGGTGAGAGGCCCGTGTACCGCAAAAAAAAAAAAAAAAAAAAAGTACGTTCAGTTGAATATAAATCAGTTCTACCAATATATCCTAAAGGGTACCTGGGACTAAAACTTCCGTTTGGGACACAAGTTGCCATATTTGTAAAATTACTGAGAAAATGGAGAAGTGAGCCCATGAGCTCAAGTGCCTGGGACCTGAAGTTCCTTGCGCTTTGCACAATTACGAGGGACTGGAGGGAGGCGAAGACAGCCTGGAGAAGCAGAGTTCAGAAAAAAAAGGAGGCTCACACCCTGATCTCCTTCCTTCTTGTTCACGGCTACGCAGCGAAGACCGACCTGAAGCCCTTTGACAGTTAAAGATGGAAGAGAAAGAGCTGCTGTTTTCATTCTGGGAAATACTGTTTGGAAATGACATAGTTCTGATCCACTTATTCTTTTTTTTTAAGCTCTACTTCAAACATATAGTCAAATGTAACATCTGAACCTCTGAGTAACAGCTATTAGAACTATTTAGTATCTCCGTCTATAAGTCATGAGTCACGCTGAAGCCCACATCTTTGGATTTTTTGGAAGTAGCCGGCAACTGCATCCATCGTAAATATGTTCTGAGCAGGAATGGACACACGTGGTCTATGGACAGTATGATGGCGGGCGTACAATTAAGAAGAAACAAACGGAAGCATGGATGGCTTTCAATGGACTTAGTCGATTGGGCACACAAGGTCGACAGGCGAGTGAACAGTTTGTAGAAGGAAGCACTAAGGCCCAGGGCACTGATGGACGTGACCACTGGGGCTGGCAGAGTGGAGGCTTACGTGTGCTCCGGGGTGGGTCCTCACCTGGGCCTTAAGGGGTTGGGGGATCCCTTCAGGCCTGGAGAAGCGGGGAGCGTAGTGAACTAAGACTTGAGACGTCTAGCGACCTGGTCACAGAAAACCTTGGAAGCTACTGCAGGGGCCCGTCCTTGTTGCAGAAGATGGCGGGGGTCACAGTGGGGAAGGAGATGCCAAAATGTTTATTGAGGA
Source organism: Delphinus delphis (assembly GCF_949987515.2). Taxonomy (NCBI): domain Eukaryota; kingdom Metazoa; phylum Chordata; class Mammalia; order Artiodactyla; family Delphinidae; genus Delphinus; species Delphinus delphis. The sequence goes on from NC_082687.1 coordinate 135,639,211, forward strand.
ATTTAAGCACACCTGCCTCCTCAGTAACAGTGAGGGGATTCCTCTAAACTTCCACAGGACTTCTGGCCCTTAGAATTCACCACGTGGGTGCACCTGTCCCCAGCGCAGGGGGGCCGCAGCTTCTGAGTGCGGCTCGGCCAGCCACGCGCATGACGCATCTCCTGAAGAGGGGAAGGTGCTCATCAGGTTTTCTTCCCTGACCAAGTCACCAAATGCCATGGGTTTCTTGACATGTGAGTCACAAAAGGAATGATTACATTGGACAGATCCACACTTTAGTCAGAGCATGACTTCAAAGGAAATGACCATATTTTAACGCCTTCCTCATAATGAGTTACAGTTGCCCAAAAGGGAAAAGCAAAACGAGAATCACAGTGGGTAACAGGCCTGTTTCTGTAAAGAGCAAACGCCGCGGAAACAAGTCCACATCTGGCATTTGGCCCCCCCGCCGCAGGCTCCCCGCCTTCTCCAAAGAGGTGGCCGAAATTCCTACTTTCTGGGTAGGGACCCCGGATGAGGGAGAGATCACGCAGGGACATGGCAGGCAGCTCACCGAAGTACCCGGGAGTCAGAGGGCAGGGCCCATATCCCCTAATATTCTTTCTCCCCGCCACGACACGGCTAGGCTGTGATGGGATCCCTGCCGACACAGGACCCCATCAGCCCCGAGACGATCAGCCTGAGCAGACACCCACCACCAGGTGGCACCAAAGAGCAGCCGGACCCCTTCGCAGGCTCGCCTGGGTCAGGTCAGCGCCCTGCTAATAAGGCGATTCCAATATCACTTGATGTTTTGTTTGTCTGTTCCCACCTATCATGTTATGGTGAGATGTTACGGTATCGTAACCATCTGGGAATTTCGGTTTGGTGTTCTGAGGTTATCTTTGCTCCGAATTCTAAAGAAAGAACTCTAAGGCCTCTTGCAAAACTTGGTGACAAGTGCGTATAAGGTTTCATGAGGACGGCCTGAGGCTGACCAAACACTCACAACCACAGGAGGAGGGGACAGATGTGAACGGTCCCGCGGTCAGCTGCGTGGGGACCTGGCGCCTCTGGTCCAGCAGCTGCAGACGAGCAGACAGGGCCGCCTGGCCGAAGGGGGGCCCGCGTCCACCGACTTCTTCTCTAGGACGGGAAGGGCAGCGTCTCCGGTGCTCTGGTCACACTTTTGTGAGGACTTTCACTGAATTGCTCGTCTCATCTTAGCCAGCCTCAGACTGTGATCGGCTGAGAGGAAAGGGGCTGCTGAGAGCTGATCCCCGCCCTGCGACGCCGAAACCCTCCCTTCCCCACCAGAGGCACGCGCCCTCCAGCGGGCACCCAAAGAACCCGAGACACCCTTGACGTCAAGAACGCATCCCTCCCCCTTGATTAAATGTCACCTGACCTTCTGTCGGGTGGATTACGACAGGAAGTGAGAGGCATGTAACTTCCCTGCACATCCACCAAAAATCCTACTGCTGAAAACGTCACAAAGTCACTGACCATTAGAGCCAGAAGGGGCCCCAGAGATAACCAGAAGGTCTTCCAACTAGCCCAGGTTACCCTGCCTCGGGTAGCCCTCCATCCTAGCAACTGGGGACCACTCCTTTCACTCAGCTTCTGTATTTCTATGATCGATATTTTCAATGCCACTCATCCGGCATTGCCCTCATGGCGGCTTGACTATGTCTGGTATGCTTAGGTTTTTTTCAGGTGAACAAATGAATGATAATAGTGACCATTTACTGAGCATAAATTACTAAGTAGGCAATGAGCTTAATGTTTCATGATTTTATCCTCAATTCTAAGGAAAAGAAAGTAGTTTAAGTATAAGCCTATTTCATAGGTGGGGAACCTGAGGCTCAGAGAAGTGTGTGCGACTTGCTTAAGTTAATTCATTCAATTAACAAGTGTTTACTGAGCTGCTATTATCCACCAGGCTGTGTGCTCGGTGCTGGGAACACAACTGGTGGGTGAATTCGACCTACATCTTAATCCAGTAATGGGAGGAACAAGAAATTGGAAAATTCAGTGAGACAAGATTGTCAGAGGCCCTGAACTGACTGAGCACAGGATGATACGATTAGTCCAAGGTTTCAAAACTCCCATGGGGTAGCCTGCAGGGATCCAGAGGAGAAGAAGGTGGACAGTTGCGAGGCTTGCGGACGAGTCCAAACAACAGACAGAAACGGGCTGGGGAAGACAGAGAAACGTGAAAGGCATCTCCTGATGCCCTTATACGGTGACGATACTTCCGGAACGCCTGAGCACTGGAGATGGGAAAATAAAGGACCCATCTTTGCTCAGGGGTTTGTGTGCAAGTCTCGGATCACCCTGTGAAAGTGGCTGTTTGTGGGGTGGACCCGGCTGGTGCTAAGCACAGCACCCGCTGGCTGAGGGCCCGAGAGAGGGGTGAGAGCCAGGCAGGACAGGCGGAGCGGGGGGCTGGGGTGGGCGCCTCTTCCCACCCCGCCTGCGGGAAACCTGCAGAGAGCCCTCTCCTACCTGCCGGCATTTCTCCTGCGCACCCAGAGCCCCAGCTGGCCGGGCTGCATCTCCCAGAAGAGCTGGGATTTGGACTCAGCTCCCAGTTGCCCTGGGGACGCTCTCGTCTGTGCCCCGTCCGCGTGGCACTCTGGGAAGGATGGGGTTCTTGGGCCTTCATCCAGCTACTTTTCCTGCCTGAGACTTTGCAGCTGTCCTAACATAACTGAAGACAGTCATTCTCCCTCTCGATTTCTCCACAGACTTCTCCCCCATCCCCCGGCCCAGCAAAGAACTAGATGACAAATTTTAAAACCTTGTGCACAGAGGATGTTCTCTTAGTGGAGGCGAAAGACGTCCACGGAGAGCCTGGCAGAAACCCTCAGGTGATGATGCGGGGCTGCAGCTCCACCAGGCCTGCTCTCTGAGCAATTCCACTGTGCCCTTAGGCCAACTGCCCACGCAGCTGTTCATTAGGAGCCACGAGGGTGGCGAGCCCTGGGGGACGGGAGGGGGACGGGGGAGACCTGTGCTTCAGGACAGCGACAGGGTTGGCCGGCGGGCCTGGCCCTGTCCCCAGCTGGCCGTGTGACTCAGGGCAAGTCCCACAACCTTCCCGAGTTCTCGGTGTCCTCATTGTAAAATGAGGGGTCTGGACCACAGTTGCTAAGTTGCCTTCCATATGAATGTTTAATTGTTTTTCATGAAAGAACCTCTATTTCCTTTGCTGATCTGGGGCAGTTTTAAGAAAAAAAACCCAAAAAACTAAAAAAGGAGTTCCCTTTTTGTTGGCTAATTCCCTCTTTCCATTTCTAACCCCTGACTCCTATCTCCTCTCCAGGGCTAATGCCAGCGGGAAACAACCGCAGATCACCCAGTGCTGTGAGCCGCTCCAGCAAGGGCAGAGGGCCACAGGCCCCGGCATTCACAGCCCCCCTGCAGCTGCCCTCCCGCCAGGCCTCTGTCCAGCTGGCTCAGCTTCCGCAGGGCGGTCGTTCTCAGTGGAAAGAGCATCAGTCAGCGTGCTTCTGTGACCCCACTGCCGTCGGACCAGGGGCAAGTTCACGACCTCTGCATGCACGGGGGCTCCCAGACTGCTGGCCTCCATCTGCGGCCACCATCTCCCCTCCCAGCTCAACCCACAGGCGGCCGCTTCATGGGGGCCTCCCTGGGATGACACCTCAACCCCGAGAGGCCTCGACCACTGCCCGCCCAGCCATCTTCCACTCCACACGCACTTCTGCACAGCACCCCAGGGGGGTTACTGTGTCACCAGAAGTCTATCAGGACTTCCTAGGGTCACACCTGTGAGGAGCTGGGAGTCCACCCTGCCCCCCCCTCGGGAGGCCCCCTGCCCCAAGTCTACCCGCGCTGCACTCCACAACCGACCCTCCCTGCCCACTCGCACCGCTCTGCGGTCACGGCGCCCTTCCAGCACAAGCCACCCCCTGGGACGTGATATCGGCTGAAGAAATGCATTTTTGCGCGTGTGGCCCAACTTAGGCACTAACGGGCGGCATCTAAACGCTGCTGTCTTTTGGCATCCTCAGTAACCCAGAACCGTGGACAGGAGAGATGCTCGATGAGAGAGGGAACAAAGAGAGAGAGAGAGGTAAACAGCGGGCACACTAAGAGCCATTACGGGACGGACGTGTGACGCGCCCTGTGGTCCGCAAGGGGAAGTACAGCCCATTCTTATTTTTCCTAAAGGCTAAATATCCGTCTTTCAGCCTCTAAAGCGTTTCTCCTTAAAGGGGTCGCACGGTTCTCGTAAACGCGGTTGCCTAGGAAACACCGCGCACGTGTGGTCTAACTTCTCCAGGGAGGTGTTCCCTGAGGCGCCTCCGCGTAAGTCACATCCCCGCCAGACTCTCCCGCTGCCCCTCTCGTATCCCCGCCGTGTTCGTGATCAGAGTCAGTCACCACACGTTTGTCTCCGTGACCCCCTGCCTCAGGCCGCCCTTCGGGCGCTAGGCTGGATGCAGTGGGATCGCAGGAGTCACGTAGTCGTCGCGTCCCCTGCCCCGCGGACGCAGCCCCACCGCCAGCAGCCCAGAGAACACTTACTGGACGAAGACCCACAAGGGGAAGGGTCAGCCGGCCCGACTGCACTTGAGGCGGAAGCTTGAGAAGTGGAGCAGCCCCAGAAAGGTGAGTCGTGTGACGTCAGGCCAAGGGAAGGGGCTGCCAGGGACCCTGTAAACGCTCTTACACACCCGCCTCCGCTGGCCAACCGCCCATGCGTACGTTTCCCTTTAAAGACGCTTAAAAGGAATTTGGGGGCTTCCCTGGCGGTCCGGTGGTGAAGACTCTGTGCTCCCAAGACAGGGGGCCCGGCTTCGATCCCTGGTCCGGGAACTAGATCCCGCGTGCATGCCGCGACCAAGAGTTCCCTTGCCGCAACTAAGGAGCCCTTGAGCCGCAACTAAGGAGCCCGCCTGCCGCAACTAAGACCCGGTGCAACTAACTAACTAACTAACTAAATAAATAAATATACAACAAAAGATAAAGTTAAAAAAAGAAGACGGGATTTGGAAGAACCTCATGGGATCAAAGAGAGAATTTGTTTTTTGTTTTGAGAGAACTTCAGAGATCATCTCAAACGCCTGCAAGGCCTTCATTAATAAGCAGTGAAATGCAATCCATTCTCCACAATTTAACTGATCACAAGCCCAACGTCAAAGAGCCCAATCAGTAAGACTTAGAAGAACATGACGCAGAGGTGTCCCCGGAGAGGGTCTCCGCGTGCTCGGGGAGAGGGTGCAGACCTGGCAACCCCACGCACCCCCGTCTTACCACAAGTAGGCACATCTTCCTCCGCTGAGGAGGTCTGTTCATCCGTCGATGGCTTTTTCTTTCCCAAACCGATGATCTTGGTGATCTTTTTCCCGGTGACTTTAGACACAGTTCCCTTGGCCTCTGATTTGGAACTTTTTTTCCTCTTAACTGTGAAGAAAGGTGACGACAAAAAAGCATGTTTCAACGAGAGACTTTAACTGAAAAGAAACATCAAAATAAAGCGTGACTCACGGCCGATTTTCTTTCCCCAAATTTCTACTTACTGAGCACCTGCCGTGCCTCAGCTACACGTCTAGATACAAGAGGACAAAGCAGAAAACAGGCACTCCCAGGAAGCTTGTGTTCCACAGCAGGCTGAGAACACACGCACACACGCACACACATGTACACATGTGCTCGCACGCACGCGCGTGCGCGCGCACACACACACACACACACACACACACACACACCCCTGAAGGAGGTCGGATGATGGAAAGGCCTTTGTAGACCTAAACTAGGGTTACGTGGTACAGTGACCGGGCCGTCAGGAAGCAGAGGAACTAAGTATCAGTACAAGGCAGCATCTGTGCAGAAACCCGAGGGAAGAGCCGTCCGGGCAAGAAGAGCATCAGCTAACACAGAGCCTGTGATGCTGGAAGGAGCCGGACACGTCTAGAAACACAAGACAGGCTCGGGCAGCTGCAACCTGGCCTGCACAGGGAGGGGTCCGGCAGGTGAGGGGGCAGGGGGACTCAGCGAGCCTCCACCAGCCCCTCACTGACCTGTCAGACTCACGTGGGATTCCGCCCCATCCAGAGCTGTTAGACCAGCAGCCTGCATTCCAGCCCCGTGTGTTCTGTTTGGCCTGCAGTGCTAAACCGTATGCACAAAATTCATGAATGTTCTGCATGAAGATGAATGACTTCTGGCCCCCCTTGGAAAACGGGAAGGCCTGGCAACTCTGAACCCACATTTTGGTAAGCGACAGCGGGCAGGGACAGAGCCTGAGAAGCCGCAGCCGTGCGCAAGGACCTACGTGCCCAGCTGACGACAGTCCACGGACCCCAGCCGACTGAGCGCCAGCGGCCAGCTGCTATCCTGTGCCTGACCTGTGGCGGCAATCTGCTCTCTCCAGCTCCTGCGGGCTTTGCCTACGACCTCCGACAGAATCACGGGGGTGGGGAGCGGGTGCAGAACCAGAGTGGGTGCTAAGGATGGTCCAGGACTGAGGGACAAGACCCTTCCCGCCAGAGCACTTCTGGCAGGTGAGTTGTCACCTGGGGCTGTTCTGTGCCTGCTGCTGGGGCCAAGGGCCTCGCTCAGAGGGCCCCGGAGGGACCCACAGCATCAAGGCCAGACACCATCACCTGAACCCCCAAGACCCCCAACGGCCCCTGCTCGGTCCTCTCCAGGAGGACCCCTCACCCCTCTGTAACTCAGAGGGTGGCACGGACCTTTCGGAAAATGTAATGAAAGTCAAGAATTCCTTCCCCACCCCTCTCCCTGTGGACACAGAACATGCACGAACATCACACAGGATAACTTCAGAGGAAGAGGATTCAGGGATGTGAGATTATAAACCATGGGCCTCATTCCTAAACCTACCCTCTAAAAGCGTACGCCCTCCCCCCTCTTTTCTACCACATCAGCTGCTCTCAGTGGGGGGGTGGGGAAGCCGTCCCCTTCTCTAGTTCCACTCTGCCAGCCGCCCCGCGCCCACGGAACGAGGCCAGCACGCATCCACCCTCGCCCGGGTCTGCCTCATCTGGGCTCTGCAGGTCTTCTTCCCCCCACCCCACCCCACGGACTCAGCGAGGTCCTGTGAGGCCAGTCACTGTGCTTGAACACTAATTTCCTCTCTAGAAAGAAACGACAGTTAACAATGTCTGAGGCAGGAGGTGCTACATTATAGTTTTAAAAAGAAGCCGCACTAAACTTCAGGGTAATCAGCACTCCGGACTGAATGTTTGCATCTCCCCAGAATTCACATGCTGAAGCCCTAACCCCATAGTGTGGCTGTATTTGGAGATGGGGTCCCTAAGGAAGCAATGAAGGTTAAATGAGGTCTTAAGGGTGGGGCCCTGATCCGACAGGATTGGTGTACTCGTGGGGAAAGGCCACATGAGGACACAGTGAGGGGTGGCCGTCTGCAAGCCAGGAAGGGAGCCCTCACCAGCACCCGACACTGACAGCACCTTGATCTTGGGCTTCTGGCCTCCAGAACTGTGAGAAATAAACTTCTGTTGTGTAAGCCACCCAGTCTGGGGTATCTTGTTATGGAAGCCTGAGCTGACTAGTACAAGCACTTCTATGTTATTTTAAACAAATCAGGTCATATTAGAAACACAGGACTGTCACTCCCACCCGCTCCTGACACTCCCTCACCACACGCAACCCCTTGTAAAATAAAGCACCAAGAAACCACTTTGATCTCTTGGTCTGAAGGCACATCTCCTCCCCAGCTGCCATCAGACATGGAGTCCGAGGTTGGAATACCTGTATCATTGACTTCAGTTCAACCAAACCCACAGTGAAAGCAGCAGTGGATGAGCTTTCTTAGCTGTTTCTAAAGAGCCTGAAGTTGATCTTTGACCAGAACCCCACTCAAGCTAATAAGCTTTAAGAAAAGAAGATCCTCTCAGCGAGGACACTCAGTGCCCGGAAGGGACCTTCTGCGAAGCTCAGCAGCACAAGTCAGTCCTTCCCTGCATCTCAAAGTGACAAGTGAGAAAGCCAGGCTGTTAGATTTACTTCCAATTTTACTAGGATTTGCTCCTGTTGGGAAAGGACTTGCTGGGCTCTGGCTACAAAGAAAGGACATAATGAAGACTTTTAATTCCTTGAACGTCCACTGCTTTTTTGCAAAAGCAAAAGTGAGGCTGTCCTTGGAAGAAAAAGCCAAAGGATGTAGGAACGTGAGAACCAAATCACAAGAATATGTTGATGCCATTCAATAAACAAAAGTCAAAATTTAGCACATATAATAGAATTATGAAGGAAAACCTAAAAACTCAGAACTCTCAACTCACTGAAGTGTACAGCAGAAAGCCTGCAGAGTTTAAATGGCATCACTGTCAACGTGGCGCGCTGGAGTGGAGGCGGTGTTGACAGGCACTGAAGCAAAGCTAATCCGCAGCATTTAAAGCCGTATATGTCATAAACCCAGAGGGTTCCCTCTAATCCTACATAAGTGGGAGTCTAGGTGTTTTGGTATTTAGGCAGGTGGGAGGAATATCATCAAACCACTGATATGCTAAGTCTACCCACAGACCCGCTAACCTGTGATTAAATGGTACACGTGCTCAACGCTAGCTGGGGACAGCTGTCACTTCCACACAGCTCGGCCCTAGGGACTCAATGCTCTCTGCTCATGTCAGCTGCAGTATCCGGAGCAGCTCTACTAAATTCACCCCAAATCGCACCATACTGGCTCATTGTGTGCCAGGGCCTGACACCTTGACAGAAGAAACCAGAGTTTTGGAGTCACTGCCTGCGGCTTTGGTCACAGAATCTGGATCGTGTCCATGTACAGTTGACAGTCTAACATTTAGGAGAAACTGCAGGAGTTGGGGATTTCTTCCATGCAGCCAGCAGACAAATCTGAGTCACGACATGGCTGGGATCAAGGGAGCTTTACTAGAACCTCTCAACTGCAAACTAATCAAGACAGCACAGCAAGGATAAAAGCTAAGGGAGACGGTCAGAATGTATTTAAGCTGTTAGCTTCCTTCAGTGACTATTCACTGGGGGTCTACTATAGGCAAAGCACCATTGCCAGGCAAAAAGTGTCTCAACCAAGGTCACCTTTACAAAGCATAGAAGGCTGCTCTTGCTAAAAGGAAACAGAAGAATATCAGACATATTCACTTACCTGTATATCTAGACACATATATATATCATTCTGTAGAAGCTAATTTCATGCAGGGACACTGGGAGAGGAAATCCCAAACAAGAAAAGAGACCAGCCAAAGCAATGCCCGCTGAGCCTCGGTGTCTGAGCGGGAACCCTCAGATTGTATGTTCTGTTTCAGGGCAAAACTTAAAGATAGCTTTCCTGGCTTTGATTACACATAATGTGCCCTGTGAAGGCACAGATGATACCTTCCACTGAATAACTTCCGATGGAAAGAACTAAAATTACACTCAAGATGCAACCGAGTTGGAAAATCACATGGGCCAAGGCAGAGATCACGACCCTCTGGCGTGAACCTTGAAATATCACAATAGCCCAGATGGTTTAGGCTCCAAGGTTCTTAGTGGCCGGGATTGCTATTCGGTTTAAGGCCAGGAGACCTCTGTGTGTCTCTGAGCCAGAAGACACCTGCACCACCCCGGCGACTGAGTGCAACTGAACTGCACAGGCAGAACTACTCACCTGGGAAGCACAGAGGCTCCTGGCCTTGCACAGGGAAAACTTCCTCACCACCCACTAACCCCACCCCTCCTCTGGGCCCACACACTGCGTGGGAAACTAGAAGTCAAGCCACAGACTGGGACAAGATGTGTGCAAAAGACATCTGATAGAGCAGGGGTCCCCAACCCCCAGGCCGCGAGCCAGCACCGGTCCGCAGCCTGTTGGGAACCAGGCTGCAGAGGAGAAGGTGAGTGGCGGGCAACGAGCGAAGCTTCATCTGTATTTACAGCTTCTCCCCATCGCTCGCGTTACCACCTGGATCATCCCCCGCCCCGGCCCCGGCCGTGGAAAAACTGTTTTCCGTGAAACTGGTCCCTGGTGCCAAAAAGGCTGGGGACCGCTGTGACAGAGGACTTGCATTCAGAATAGATAAAGAATTCTCAGAAATCAGCATGAACAAAAAAATCCAGTGAGAATATGCAAAGATAATAAACGGCTGGCAAAAAAAGCACACTAAAAAATGTTCGACATTGTTAGTCGTAGGGAAATGTGTTATAAAGTCACAATTACACAGCACTACACACCTATTAAGATGGCTAAAATAAAAAGAACAAAACAAAACAGAGATGACAATGAAAGGCTGGTGAGAAGGCACACGAATGCCTGTGACCACAGAGTCCCACTCTGTAGTATCAGCTGAGAGAAATAAAAACGTGTTCACACAAAAGCCTGTTTGTGGATGTCTACGACGGCTTTACTTGTAAACCACTCAAACCTGGAAGCAGCCCAGCTGTTCTTCAGTCGGGGAGTGGATAAACTAACTGGTCCATCCACACTGGAATCCTCTCAGCCTAGAAAAGGGACAGACTACTGACCCACCACGTGGACTCACCCCAAATGCAATACACTGAGTGACAGAAGCCAGACCCAGGAGGTCGCACCCTGTATGATTCCACTTACAGGACAGAAAACAGGCCAGTGGTTGCCAGGGAACATTTTGGGGTGATAGAAATGTTCTACATCTCGATTGTGATGAAGGTTACATGCATGTGTTTGTCAAAGAACCGTACACCAAAAAGGGTGAATTTGACTCTATGTAATTTATAGCTTTATAAAGCTGACTTAAAAAAAAAACAAGAATTCAGGGCTTCCCTGGTGGCGCAGTGGTTGAGAGTCCGCCTGCCGATGCAGGGGACACAGGTTCGTGCCCTGGTCTGGGAGGATCCCACATGCCGCGGAGCGGCTGGGCCCGTGAGCCATGGCCGCTGAGCCTGCGCGTCGGGAGCCTGTGCTCCACAACGGGAGAGGCCACAGCAGTGAGAGGCCCGCGTACCGCAAAAAAAAAATTATAGAGACAGAAAGTAGAATGGCAGTTGCCAGGAGCGGGGGGAGGGGAGAATGGGGAGCTAGTGTTTCGTGGGGACAGAGCTGCAGTTTATAAGATGAGAAAAGCTCTAGAGACCCATGGTGGGGACAGCTGTACAACACTATGAAGATACTTAATGCCGCTGAACTGGGCTTAAAAATTGTTAAGACAGTAAATTTCATGTTATCTGTATTTTACCACAATTAAAAAAGAATTTTTTTTAATGAAGGTGAAATAAAGATATTTTCAGACAATCTTTTTTTATTATTTTGCAGTACGTGGGCCTCTCACTGCTGTGGCCTCTCGTGTTGCGGAGCACAGGCTCCGGACGCGCAGGCTCAGCGGCCATGGCTCACGGGCCCAGCCGCTCCGCGGCATGTGGGATCCTCCCGGACCGGGGCACGAACCCGTGTCCCCTGCATCTGCAGGCGGACTCTCAACCACTGCGCCACCAGGGAAGCCCCAGACAATCTTTTTTAAAAAGATCAGCAATCTGTGAGTCCGGCCTCCTCATTTTAAAGATGGGGAAACTGAGGCTCACCAAAGAGGAAAAACTTGCTCACAATCTCGCGCTCCAGCAAAGGCAGCGTTGGGATGGGCACGGGGGTTCCCGGTCTCATCATCCAAAGCTCTTTTCCCTGAAAATCACGTCTCCCAGCAAGATGCTGGCGGCCCCCCAGTGCAAATGTGTCTCAGTGATAAATCAGGTGAGGGAGTAACCTGCTGTAAGTCATAAATTAAAATATACGCAGGGCCCATGTCAAAACAGTAGGGAGAAAACCTAGGCCAACGTTTGGTAGGACTGAAAGACATGGAGGAGGAGTATCAACCAAAGGGGTTTCTCTGGATTTCTGCAAGTGTAACACAGGATGATGACATCTGCATAACTGAACTACCGAGGACATTTTCCATACAGAGTTTACAGACCTGGCTCCAGTGCTTTTGTTTTGGGTTGTTTTATATATATATATATTTTTTTGGCACGAACAGAACTCACCTTGTTCTTTTCCGTTACACACAGCAATTCCATTTTCTGTAACACCCTCCCCATCTGAGCTTGGTCTCTCTGAAGACAGTTTCTGTGAGGATCAAAAGATTAAGTTATTCTTACAATGGCCACACTGACCAAGTGTTGCATCATGGATCAATCAAAAGTCATCTCAAAAGCGAAAGAAAACGTGGGCTGCATTCCTAGTAATCTGGAGACAGGGCCCAACTATAACACGGGCTACCTGGGTGGTTTGCTACAACGGCTTTAAAAGCATCGAAAGAACAAAGAAAAAAGTCGCTGAGGTTATACTAACACACGCTGTAGTACCAAGCTTGTTTCAATCAAATCACTTTTTCTTGCAAATAATTTTGAAAAAAATACTGGGTTGGCCAAAAAATTTGTTCGGGTTTTTCCATAACATCTTACAGAAAAACCCAAACTAACTTTTCTGGCCAACCAAATATTAGGAGTACATAAAATATTCCCCCTCACCAAGCCACACTATCCTTCCAGAAATAAATCCTACACCATGCATTTAATTTCCCCCCAGCATTCACCAATAACTGGGCGAGTGTCAAGCATCTGCTCACAACAATACAGTCAGAAATACACACAGAGAGATGAGTTACTGTCAAAGCCATCAAAGGGCACAGGGATGCCCGTCATTATTTTAATCCTAATATATGGATTTGAGGAGCCTAATTAGGATTCCAGGTTAGTTTCAGGAGGAGAAACGTAGTTCTGAGCAGAACCTCTTCCATTCCAACCAGAGACCCTGTGGAGTCACAGTGAAGGAATTGGCTCTAGAACACCCCTCCTCAGAACCTCAAATTACACCCCAGGGCCACAGAGACTGGCCAGCCGGGAGACAATCAAAATACCCGGATGATACCAGAACACAGGGACACATGCGCTCACCTCGTGATAAGAGGTCCAGGCAGTGCTGGGCCAAGATGGCAGGCAGGTGCCAGTAACCCCCAGTGGTACCGGCAAGAGACAAAGTAAAAGAATATGGCTTTAGCGGGACCCTAGTGTGTGCCACATTCCAGTGATAGAAGGACTAAAAGCCCAGCTCTCAGGCCAGGAAGCACCCCTGGGGTCTGGGTCAACAGGTCCGGCCAGGCACTAACAATGCCACCTTAGAAACCAAGACAGTAAAAGAGAACCGCCAACTCCCGCGTGAGTGGGTGAAAGAAGAGCCCCGACGTGTTGCTGATGAGAAACAGAGTAGGATCAAACTTTCGGAAAGTAACTTGCTTAGTCCCATGAATCAAAATCTTTAAAAATTCTATCCTTTGGTCTAGTAAGCCAGCTTCTAGGAATCTCTTCTCAGGTAATAGTCAGAGAAGCAGCAAAGATTTACACAAAAGTGTCAGGTTATTTTACACGACTCAGAAAAGAAAAAAGAGAGCCTAGTGGGGGGGTGTATAAATAATAGAGTTCTATGAATTTGATATTATTCAGGTGATGAAAATGCAAACATGCTCGTTGCATGTTACGTGTTTTCAAAAACCTGGAAAACTGCTAATAGTATAAAGGTTAACTGAAAAGAAAAAAGGAAAAAGCAGCATAAGAAATTTTATGCATCAGATTATCCAAACTGTAAAAGAAACACACGAATAGAAGAAAACTGGTTTAAAAACATGCAGAGCTTTGAGAGGAGCTCTAGACTCCTAAGTGACTTTATCCATCCTATTTCTGGTACTTTACTTGCTAAATTTTCTGCAGTGAGCAGGCATTAGTTTTGTAATCAGGAAAAAAAGAGAAATAGACCTGCTATGTCACAATATCAGGGTGAGGGTTGTGAGGTTAACTTTATAAGTCAACTTGGAGGGCGTTTGTGGATGAAACTAACATTTGAACTGGTGAACTTTGGGGCTTCCCTGATGGTGCAGTGGTTAAGAATCCACCTGCCAATGCAGGGGACATGGGTTCGAGCCCTGGTCCAGGAAGATCTCACAGGCCGTGGAGCAACTAAGCCCGTGCACCCCAACTACTGAAGTCTGTGCTCTAGAGCCCGCAAGCCACAACTACTGAGCCCACGTGCCACAACTACGGAAGCCCGCGTGCCTACAGCCCGTGCTCCACAACAAGAGAAGCCACTGCAATGAGAAGCCCGTGCACCGCAACAAAGAGTAGCCCCGGCTCGCCACAACTAGAGAAAGCCCGCGCACCTCAACGAAGACCCAACAGAGCCAAAACTAAATAAATAGATAAATGAATAAAATAAATTTTAAAAAATAAAAAAAATAAATTGGTGGACTTTGAGTAAGCAGATTGCCCTCCACAGTGTAGGTGGGTCTCACCCAAGCAGTTGAAGGTCTGAATTAAAAAAATAAAAACGGGCCTCCCAAGCAAGGGGTGGGGGGGGCAGTCCTCCCAAAGACTTCACCTGCGCCATCAGCTCTCCTAGGTCTCCAGCCTAAGGCCCCACGACGCGGATTTTGGACTCACCTGTCTCCATAACCTCGTGAGCCAATTCCTCATAATAAATCTCTCAGTATGTATATAATTGTATATGTAGAATTTTATCTTTATTGAAATTTTATGTATATTTTATAATATACATACATACACACCCCACTGGTTCTGTTTCTCTGAAGAACCCTGAGTAAGACAAGAATAGACAAAGAACGATGTGTTCACCGGCAGGGCAGGGGCCAAACAGGGAGCGCTCAGGAAGTTCCTGAGACAGAGGCTACCGACAGAACACGGTGGAGCACAAAGCCAGGGATCTCCATGGAAACGAGATCTCTGCACATACAGGCAACAGAGCTCCATCAGGGACAGACAGCAGGAGTGGCGGGTTCACGCGCTCTGGCAGGAGGGCTAGCCCTACCCACCTGCTGCGTGCTCACGGCGCCCAAGTGCAGAGCAGAGAAGGACAGGAAGTGTTACCCGTCTGTTGGGAATAAACCTCTGGGAAGGTGCACTGACGAAGCACCTGCTGTATTCCAGAAGAACACAGAGCTGCCTGCGGATCTCACGCTGCTGTGTAACAGCAGGTGACCTTGACCCCTCACATCCTGTGCCACGTTCACAGCCACTCCTGCACCTACAGCTGGGAAGCATGGAACTCGCCACGCGGTCTGTCAGGCAGCCAGTGTGAGCTTCCCACGGAGCAGGCAGAGAGGAAGCACGGCTGCCTTATCGTTTTCCTTTTTCAACCAGAAGTGCTGAAATATCAGAGGTGTTATGAAAACTTCGAGGAAGGTCCAAGTTAACCGTAAGGTTAATTCCTAGAAAGAAACACGCCCCTTACCTTCTCCAGTTCTGCCTTGTGCACCGGGGAGCTGGAGGGGGGAGGACATTCCGAGTCTGCTGGCCCGCTGCAGCCGCTGTAGATCTCTCTGACCACCTGTGGTGAGTGCACAAGGGCAGAGATGGTTACACAAGCGTCCAAGCAGAGGCAGGAGGTGCGGTAGGAGGGGTCAGAGGCATCTGGATTTAAGCTCCAGGATGCCAGGCACTCGTTTGTTCATTCTTTCACTCATCATTCACCAAATGTCTATCCCATCCTGGTACTGACAGAGGTTCTGGGATACAGAAGGGAACGGTGTACGTGAGAGTCCTGCCCTCATGGGGCTTCCGCTCCAGTAAAAGTTAGATACCACGATAAACAATGAATATCACCAAAAAATGGAGGTAAGACAGCAGTCAGCGCTACAAAGAATAGAAGAGCGTCTTTAACAAAAAGGGGTGGCTGATTTAGATCAAGAGAGGCCCTCCTGGGATGACATGTAAGCTGAAAGCTGAGCTCAATGACCAGAAGGATGCAGCCACGTGAAGAACCGGCGGAAAGGGTTGTAGGCAGAGGGGACAAGGTGCAAGGCCCTGTGGTGGATGTGAAGAGTTTACGGAAGACCCAGAGTACCAGGGGCCAGGAGACGGGCTGGGAGAGGCCAGCGGGAGCCAGGGGATCACTGTCAACAGGCTGGTGCTCATGGCCATGGATGGAATGAGCCAACGGGGGGAGGGTGAGACAAAGCAGGACGGAGACCCAGGAGGAGACCTCGAGCCAGTCAGTACATGGGGTGGGGCCAAAGGAGAGAAGCAGCTGGAAGAGTCTGAGCTGCGATGGGCAGGGAAGCCAGAAGCAAACCGGAAGAGCTCACCTCCAAGAAGAGGGAGCAGGAGGGAGGGAGGCGGTGGGCATGGCGGAGGGGACACCTAGGGAGGAGCTGAGCAGAGGAAGGACTCCGCAGAGACGGGGCGGGCTGGGCTCTAGAGAAGCAGGGGAGGGCGCGGGGCCGGCGCGGGCGGGCGGCAGCAGGAGTCTGGGAAGGCGCCTGACTGCTCTGGGAGGCAGGCACAGCAGCACTGGCTGAGGCGTCACCTCTCTCACCTCGGCATCCTCACTAGCAAGGAAGGCGCATCAACATGACGTGCCTTGTATTTATGGCTGAGTGAAGAGAGAACGTGGCCCTGCATGCAAGATGCCTCAGCCAGCACCTGCATGTGTACACTGTCACCAGCACCGCCATCACTGCCAGCACCTGTACAGTTTACGCTGAGAGCTCAGAAAGGGATCCTGGCCCAGACCCGCAGGTGTCAGGACCATCTTGCGGCACTACTGGCAATCAGGGCCACCCCTGCGGCCACCCGCTGTCCCTCCCATCCTTCCTGAGCTCCTGCAAGGAGGTGGGCATGGTTCTGATCACTGGGGACGTGCAGCAAACAAGACAGACAAGCTCCCGGGTTGGTGCAACTTACACTCTGGTGAATGAAGAGCTAGCAGGCAAAGCTTTCAAAATGTCTTCTATTCTTTTTGGAACTAAGCTGCAATTTGGGTTCAACCCAAGTGCTTTCTGAGAAAAAAATAAAAAAGCAATGCCAAAGCCCCAGCTATCTGTGTAGTAACTTTGCAATACGATCTCAGCAGACACATCCAGATTCCCTTGGCTTGCTCTGGGATTGGGATGGGAGCCAGGAACGGACAGGAGGCCGGGACAGCACTTCCAGCCATCCTGCTGCCCAGCCGCTTTACGAAAAAGCAATGGAGTGAGGTCCACGTTGCAGAATAAAACAGGAAAAAAAGGAAAAGAAGAAACCCAGAGAGCTTGCTGCAATGTTTTGCTCCTTGTTGAGTCTGAGGTGTGAAAACGTAAGCAAAGGTGACACCAGCCAGGTGACCTGCACCTCCTGAATGTCGCCGAGCAGAAAAGGTTCCCTCAGTTTTGCGTTTCATGCTCATTTCACGGCTGCTTTTTCTGCAGCAGGTCTTTATTCCCTCACCTCCCCTGTGTTTATCAAGCCTTCAGCTGACAAGGCACACTTTTATCTGACCTAAGGAGGAGACGTTTTCTTCCCTCTTGGTAAAAAGTATAATGCGATGGAAAACTCCTGGGCTTGTGCATCTGATGGGAGCTCGGGCTGAAGCCCCAGCTGCCACCACCAGCTCCAGAGGCACGGCTGAGCCACCAAGGCTGTGAGCCTCCACCTCTGCCCAGAACGTGTGAAAGCGACGCCCAATGGGACAGCTCAACGAGGATGCCAACGTGTGCTCCCTTCCCGCGAAAATGCGTCCAATTGTACACACACTGCTAAGGGTCTCGAGGCCCTTGTTTCAGACTAGAAGGCTAAACCCCACAAAACACTACCTGCAGAAACCTATCTCTGGCAAAAGCTTTTATGCAAAACACAGTTGTCGTTTTTCTTTCCTTTTTTTTTTTTTCTTTTTTCCAAAGGGGGAAGGATCTACGAAGCTCCAGTCAGATCTCAGGTATCTCCTGGAGAAGGTGTGCTCCCCTCTCGGCTGGACGGAACTCGTCCTTCATGAGCAGCCTGGGTCCCCCGTGACCAGGAAGCCTGCTCGGACCCTCCTGCATGGGACACAACGCGGCTGCCCCTCCACGGGCCACGCACCGCACTCAGGCCCTGGTCACGGGCATCCTGGACCCGCAGGTCTGCTTCTTCTATCGAGCCAGGCTCATTTTGAGAGAAGGGGCTCTGTCTCACTTAGGCTGGCATTCCCAATGTCTAGCACATAACAGCGACTAAAAAAAAGTTTGATGAAAGAAAAAGAGGAGGGAATGAAGAGATAAATTCGACCTGAAATTCCCTATGAGAAAAAAAAAAAAAAGCTGTGAATGAAAAACAGAAGGAAAGAGACTAGGCCATCACATGAGAAAAGTAAAAGCCTTGTGACAAAGTTTCCCTAGTCCTCTGCATAGATTCCTAAAATCCTCAGGGATGGGGAAGTTTTAAAAAATAAAAGAGAGAGAGGGCTTCCCTGGTGGTGCAGTGGTTAAGAATCCGCCTGCCAATGCAGGGGATAAGGGTTCGAGCCCTGTCCGGGAAGATCCCACATGCCGTGGAGCAACTAAGCCCGTGCGCCGTAACTACTGACTGAGCCTGCGCTCTAGCGCTCGAGAGCCACAACTACTGAGCCCACGCACCTGGAGCCTGTGCTCCGCAACAAGAGAAGCCACCGCAATGAGAAGCCCACACGCAGCAACGAGGAGTAGCCCCCACTCGCCACAACTGGAGAAAGCCAGCGCGCAGCAACTAAGACCCAACGCAGCCAAAAATTTAATGAATGAATGAATTACTTAATTAAAAAAAAACCAGAGAGAGAAAAAGAAAAGGAGCATCAGCTAAAAGCCATGCCTGCAGCACAACACACCCCAGCCTCACCAACTTCCTCCCACTCCTGGTCACTGGACTGTCCCCTCCACTCTCCCCCATCCCATATCAGGTCCTGATTTTCCCGCAAACAAACGTTTGGGGAACCGAGGAATCTCTGAAGCTCCGAAGCCAGGGGAGCTCACCAAGCCGTCAGTGCCAGCTCACGAAATGCAATCACCCTTCTGAGAAGCCTTTCCTGATGAAGCCAACCCAAATACCCGCATGCTTACAATGCTGTACATAGATCAACTATACCCCTGCCTCCCTATTAGTTTCTCCCTTCTAGGACTTGAATTCCTCGTGGAGAGAACAGAATGAGGTGGGTTCTGTAGACCAGAGGAGACCCAGCACGCCTGGGGCCAGGTGGGGTTATTCATGGTATCCCAGCAACATGAGACTGTTTAATAATAGTAATTACATCCCAGGTACAGAGAAAGGCACTGCTGAAACGATCAATGAGAGAAACCAGTCTTTCTTTCCATGGGTTTTATCAAACGGTTGGATTATTTCAGGTTATCTTCACGGAACTGTCTTTCTTCTCTGATTGCTGTTTATTGCCACATTGCCCCTGCAGAGTTCATTCGGAAGTAGTAAATAAAAGGTTTATCACCCGATTTCTCAAATAGCTGCAAATGAGGTTTTTACACTAATATACTTCTTTTGGAAGAGCCATGTTCTGTGAGAAGTTTAATACGTATTTAAGAGAACCGGATCCAAATTCAGAATCACAAATCCCTCAAAATACAAATTGTTATATGTTCTGTGGTATTTTTGTTTGCTTTTAACTTGAGCCTGCATCTCCAGAAACGCAATCTCTGCACATTTTTTAAGGAAATCTGACCACTCCATTTCTGGGAATATTGACTCTTGTCTTCTGAGTGACCCCAACAAGATGGTTCATGTTTTCAGCATCTGCACACACACGCACCGAGAGGGAACTTTGGCAAGAGCTGCTGGTAATGGAAGTTGCAGACCAAAAGGACAGAAACAAATTTGGTAACGATCCTTGAAGAAGCGTCTGTCAAGTCCTGTACTGGCCCAACCAAGGCCCCAGGCTTCTCATACCTGACAGAGGGAGTGCGTGTGACTTACCAAGAAGGTCTTTAATTGTTACACTGAAGCCACGTTTTGAAATACTGAACACCTGGATAATAGGTTTAGGACAGTGCGGGAGAAGAGGAGTTTATATGAATAAAAGACCTGGCATCTGTCTTACAAAGCAATTCATGACAGAGAGTTGTTAGAATTTTCACAGAAGGAGTCCTAAGGCGTGGTAGTAATAAATCACAAATTGCAACTGTTTGTTACAGTTCTGAGAGTGCGTTTATGTAACCTTTTCATTCTAGCTTTTGGACCATTCTGGTCAGTATTATTTCCACTTGATAGATACAGGGGAAAGAGTTTGCTGACCAAAAATATCACAATGAGTTAAAGGCATTCTCAGAATATACTCCAGATTGCCAGACTTTTCATTCAATCTTCTGCCACTCTAACACGCTATCATCAACATAAAGCAGGGTTGTTTCTTTTACGATAGTTCTTTAAGAAGAAGAATCTACTTCCATCATAAAGACGTGGCCTTGACAAGGTGAAATAAAAAAACATGATGACAGCATTGACTTCTGACACATAAAACTATGACTTCAAAGTTTTTAATCATTTAGGAAAAAAAAGTTGGAAGCCACATCCTAGCTGATTTCAAGGCTCTCTCTAAAGCTGCAGCAATCACGACAATGTGGCAGTGACGTGAGGACATACAAACAGACGAACGACACAGGACAAGGAGCCCAGAAAAGGACCCACACATTACACAATCAACTGATTTCCAACTGTGGCAATTGAGTTCATTCCAATGGTACTAAAACAACTGACTATGCATATGGAAGGAAACGAATCTGGGCTCCCGTATCTTATCCTGTACATGAAGACCGACATGCGTGAATCAGAGGCCTAAATGTAAAGACTGAGGCAGTGAAACTCTGGAAGAAAATAGCAGGTTCTATCGTGGTGGCTTGGAATATGCTAGAATTGGGGGGGGGCAGGATGCGAAAAGTACTGACTACAGAAGTAAAGACTGGTACACCAGATTTCAGATTTAACAATTCCTGTTCATCAAAAGGTACCAATAAGGAAGATAATTAATCTACAGATTAATCAGAGAGTAATTCTTTAAGGCAAGAGACACTGAGAGGAAGAAGGACATTTCAGGTTTTAACTACCAGTAAATATAACCGTTTAAATTTTGTATGCAGCAAATAACATAGCCTCAAAACTACTAAGCAAAAACTAACAGAAATAAAAAAGACATAGATAAATTCATAATCAAAGTGGTAGATATTCCCACATCTCTCTCTCTGAGTAACTGATAAAACAAATAAATAAATTAGTAAGGATATAGAAGATTTGAACATGACAATCAATGACTGTGATCTAACAACCATATATAGAAGAGTACACCAAGCAAATGCACAATACACATCCCTTACAAGTAGACACTGAACACCTACCAAAACTGACTACATGCTGAGCAATAAATCAAGTCTATAAATTTCTACTTTGTGAAACCATATAAAGTTCCGTGACTAGAGTGGAATTAAACTAGAAATGTAAAACAATCAGGTAATTTTTTTAAAAATCACTGAATACTTGGAAACTAAGCAATATATTCCCAAATAAACCATTAGTAAAAAGGGGAATCACAACAGATATTAGGAAATATTTTAAATTGAATGATAGGGGACTTCCCTGGTGGTGCAGTGGTTAAGAATCCGCCTGCCAATGCAGGGGACACGGATTTGATTCCTGGTCTGGGAAGATCCCATGTGCTGTGGAGCAACTAAGCCTGTGTGCCACAGCTACTGCGCCTACGCTCTAGAGCCCACATGCCACAACTACTGAAGCCCATGCGCCTAGAGCCCATGCTCTGCAATGAGAAGCCGCTACAATGAGAAGTCCACCACCGCAACGAAGAGTAGTCCCCACTCGCTGCAACTAGAGAAAGCCCACATTCAGTAACAAAGACCCACTGCAGCCAAAAAACAAAACAAAAAACCCATTAAACTGAATGATAAAAACACACACACAAAAAAATCAAAATAGAGGATGCAGCTAAAACTGTACTTAGAGGGAAATGCATAGCTTTAAATCCATATACACACACACACACACACACACACACACACACACACACATATGGAAAGGGCTAACAATCAATTATCTAAGTACACAATTCAAGAAGTTGGGATAATTACAGAAAATTAAGCCAAAACAAAGTGAAAGAAGAGAACTTAATAAAATAGAAAACAATAGTACTATAGAGAAAAATCAACAGACGAAAAATTAGGTTTTTTTGAAAGAACTAATAAGATAGATAAACTTCTGGCAAGACTGATGAAGAAAAAGGGGCAGCACATGGTATCTTGACTTCTGGTTGCCACATAGAAAGGCACACAGGCCACCACTCTCACCTTGACAACTAAAACAAGGTGGGTGAGCTCTAAAAAAATTCAGAGATAATTTTTCAGAGAGAACAGAGAGAATACCCCAGCAAACCAAAGAGCTGGCCAGCATCAGGCCAAAAAGAAAACCAAGCTGGTCCAGAAAGCTAGCATGTGTCTGTAGCACACAGAGACCTCCAGACTTCCACCACAGCTCAGAACCTGAGCCACGCTGATGGAAAATTCCAGATCCAGCCCTGAAACCATGTGAAGGCAATAGCAAAGTGAATGAAAGTAAAGCTGCAGCCCAGTCCAGGTCTGCCTCAACTAGTGAGACGGAGGCAGCCCACCTATGAGCAGCAGAGGGGAGAAGGGGCACACCCTTTTCTGAAGGAAACAGTAATTACTTCAGTCTCTACTGTTCTTTTACACAAAGCAGATGGAATACAATGTAAACTCATGAGACAAATTCAATAGAAACAGTCCTAGAGATGATCCAAATATCAGAATTACAAAACACTTTAAAATAACTAAGATAGGAAGTCAAAACGGATCGTGAAAAAGGCATTAAGACATGTGTGAAGAGATACAGAATTTCCGAAGAGAGATGGTAACTATTTTTTTTAAAAAAGCCAAAGAAAAATGCTAGAAATGAAAAATAGGATATCACAAAAGAAGAATTCATAAGATGGGCTTAAGGGCACACTGGACACAGAAGAGGAAAGGACCAGTAAACTTGAGGATGGGTAAATCTAAAGTATCCACCCAAACTGAAACACACGGAAGAGTGAAGAAAAACAGAACAGAGAATCCAAAATCCATGGGCTATTCCAAATGACCTAACATGTACCAACAAATTTTAAAAGG
The DNA here is from genome assembly GCF_949987515.2 of Delphinus delphis. Taxonomy (NCBI): domain Eukaryota; kingdom Metazoa; phylum Chordata; class Mammalia; order Artiodactyla; family Delphinidae; genus Delphinus; species Delphinus delphis. The sequence goes on from NC_082687.1 coordinate 135,662,100, forward strand.
AGAGGAGAGAAAACCTGAGCCAGAAAAATATTTGAAAAGATAATGGCCAAAAATGGTCCAAAACCAATGAAAGACATCAACCCACAGAACAAAAAAAAGCTCTGAGAAAGATAAAAACCTATAGAGCCACACCCAGACACCTCACAGTCAAGTGCTGAAAACCAAAGATTAAAAAAGCAAATCTTAAAGGGAGCCACGAAAAAGAAAAATGACACATCACATTCAAAGGCATAATTGATACAAGTGATGGCTAACTTCTCACCAAAAGTTAAGGTGAAATAAAGACATTTCTAGTCAAAGCTGAAAGGAGAAGAAAAAACCAAACAAACAAAAAGCTGAAAGGAGTTATTTCCAGAAGGTCTGCTCTATAAGAAATCATTTTATTTTATTAATTTCTTTAGGGTGAAATGAAATGATGACACTACATGAAGGCCCTTCTTCAGGAAGAAACAAAGTAAGGGGAGATGCCTGGGAGAATACGAAAGACCTTTCTTGGGACTTCCCTGGCAGTCCAGTGGTTAAGACTCTTCCACTGCAGGGGGCGCAGGTTTGATCCCTGGTCGGGGAACTAAGATCAACCTTTCTTCAAGGACACACAGGGTCAGGTTCTATGAGCTAAAGTATACAATAAACTTGTTTGTGATCCTCCTTGAGAAGTCTGGCAAAACCACAACGATACTCTCCCAGCACATTAAATCATGCTGAAAACTCTTTTCAACTGTATTCCTCTAAAACTGCTTGAAACCAGGAGGTGCTGTAAAACCCCTACATTACCCAGCAGGGAATGGGGGGGAAAAGCAAGAAAAGGACGGATGCAATTTACCAAGGTCAGCATTAGGACTCTCACGGATTCTCATTAGAAAAGGACAGTGGTGTCTACAGTGCAGCCAATTTCCCTTGAACATCTCTTTGGTATAGACCTTTAAGAGTTGTTTTGGATGTTTATTAATTTATTTGCAATAGGGGATACGGCAGATGACTGGCACATGGTTTCCTCCCTATGGGCACACAGGAAGATGTTTCCCAGACTCCCTGCAGGTCTGGGCAAAGGAGGGTGGGAGGAAGGGCTGTGAACACTCGTAGCTCTGGCCCCTAAAAACATCCTGCTGTCATCTTGATTTCCAAACAGATTTCAACAGGAGCTCGTATGTTTGTTAACACCACCAATAACAGCAGCTCGCACCTACATACGTGCTCACAGAGGCGAGGTGCTCTTCTAAACACTTCATATCTTAACACGGTTGCAGCCTCACAACAACCCTAAAAAGCAGACACTACTTTCAACCCCTCGCATTTTCACAGATGAGAAAACTGAGGCACGGAGAAGTCAAGGAGCTCATCTAAGACACTCAGCGAGTGACTGGCGGGGCCGAGGTCAGAACTCAGCGTCGGACTCCAATCTGAGCTCTAGCGACACTGTCTTTCTACACAGTGCTGGCTCACCACCTTCTCCTTCCCGGCTCCTTTATGTTTATTATAATGAATTTCAGAAGCAGTTATAAGAGTCAAATAAAACTTAAGTGAAAATGGCTGTGGAATGCCATTTGCCTTAACAGCCTATCTGCCTGCAGAAACACTTACTTGCTCTCAAATGCTCTCTTCCATGAGGACTTTTATCCAAGTGGAAATGAGTAGGCTGAGCTAGAGCTGTGATTACCAAACCTGGCTTGGCATCGGGCATCAGGAGGTTCCTTAAAAATAGATTTCTGAGCAGAATATCTACAAAAAGGGCAAAGGATATAAACAGACAGTTCACGGAAACAGTAATACAGCCACAGGCTCTTGAACCCTAAAAAAGATGCTCAATGTCACTCATAATGAGAGAGATGCAGATTAAAACTAGATGAGAGATCATTTTCCCTTATCAGCCTGGCAAAAATTCAAAAGTTGGTAACACAGGCTGCTGGCAGGACAGTAGCGGGAAAAGGCACTCACATGCTTTTGGGAGGAAAAGGCACTCACACACTGGTGGGGGGAAACGCACTCACATACTGTCGGTGGGAAGGTAAACTGGTAAACCTACGAAATGATTCAACTGTATCTCAAAATTACAATTGCTTATAACCTTCATGCAAACAATTCCTCTGTTTGGAAATACAGTCTACAGACCAGCAAAACTGTGAGATGATGCGGGCACAGGATTAACATTATAGAACTCCCTGTCACATCAAAAGAATGACAACAACCCCATATCCACAAATAGAAGATAAGATTTTTTTAAAGTATATTTTATTTATAAAATGAAATGCTATGTATTGTAAAAGGGAAAAAGTGCTCTATCCTCTAACTTGGAGGAAAAAAATCTCCAAGATACTCTATTTAGGAAAAAAAAACAAGGTGCAGAACCTTGTTTCTGCACCCTTTTTATGAGGGTGGGGGGACGGGTATTGAAATTTGCATTTCTATTTGCTGCATAGGTACAAAGAAACTCAAAAGAGACATACAAAGTGATTGCTCTCACACATTGCTGGTAGAAGGACAACTGTACAAACAACCCTGGAGAACAATTGGCGAGGCTCTAGTAATGCTGAAGGTGTGCACATATCAACACCAGCAATTCCAACACACGGTCTCCATCCTAGAGAAGCCAGGACACCGAGACCAGGCGACCCGCACGAGAATGCTCACTGAACACTGCCCGTGACAGTGAGGGTGCAAGCAAACGAGGGAAAACAGCTGGATACAGCACACGTGCAGTTGGAAGCCATTTACGTGGAAATTTTAACCATGAAAAACAATATCATTTCTTCTTTATGAGTACAGACATGGTAAGTAAAAAGCATTTCTAAAGTATACCTAGATAATAATAAAGACCAAATTCAAAGATACAAGTAAACTTGGAAGACGGAGAGAATTTTTATTTTTAATGATTAACATCTTTACTAATGATAAAGCCCTTATAAATGGTTCAAAAAGAATAAAAAGACACAATCGAGGGAGAGAGAATAGGGCAGGCATGTTTCAATTACATCTGTGGCTTTTTGGATCTTAAAAAGGGTAAAAGATATAAAGTAAAAAGAAAAAAAGTTCTTAGGTCCCAAATGAATCTAATCATTAGGGATTAGGATTGTTTTTTTGTTTACTGTTTTTTTTTTTTTTAAATTTCCAGTTGATTCTGATAAGGCAGCCAATCTAACAACAATATCTGGATGAAACTAAACTAAAACGTCTCAGGTCTCTGCTGATATTAAAAAATTAAAATTCTGTAACTGATTGATTGAAAGCAGTTTTGTCATCAGACTTCCATCTCTAATGAAGACTTCTTAGGTTCTTGTATTACAATATGCAATGGAAGTAAAGCACAAACATTAAGTGGAGTAATTAATCAAGTTAAACCCTTTAGAAAAAGATAACTTACCAAGTATTTACTTCTTTTTAAAGCAATATCAGCAAATGCTAAAAAGTTTTTGCAGTTAAGCTCCCATTGACAGAGTCATCACTCTGTAATTAGCTAAGGGCCTGTGATCTGTATCTCACATCTGCTGAAATTAGGTGTAAGACTATTTCACCCCATCAGCACCTGACATCTTGAAAAAGTTTTGTCTTTGTCTATTTGTGAGCTGCACTGTCCGCTCATTCCTATTTCCCAGTGAAACAGTAAAACCCAGTGAACGCTAGATGACTTCATGTTAGACCAATACCATTCACAAGGCAGCTGCTCGTTAGTACGCATAAAATACTCAACAGACTGCGAGAACAGATGGAAAAGAGAAGAAAGCTTAGGTTTCAGAGTGTCCTTTCTTGGGTTCTCCACTAGGGAACAGGTAAACACAAAAATGCAGGAGGCCAGATACAGGTAACCAAGACTGGGACCAGGTGAAGAAAACAGAATCACATATAAGGCTCCTCGTTTACCTCCTCATTCTCTCCCTCCTTACTGAAGGAATGGTGCTAAGAATCTAGAAGTGAGGAATAAAAAGAGAGAATGGCAAATTGTCAAGATGGCCCAGCAGAATGAAAATGAAAATGACGCCAGGAATTCAGAGGTCAACTCCTGGCCCCATCACTGGTTGATCACTGTGACATCCCGTCTACCTGGGACTCGGTATCTCACCTGTAAAATGAAATGGCCAATAGTAACACCTTTTTCAGGCGGCGGTTTTGAGGATTAAGAGATAATAATGATGGAAAAGTACTTTGGTAACACCAGTGGTTGACATGTAACGTATTAAGATTCTGTGTCTGGAAGGCTAAGCAAATTCAGCAGCAGAAACTCCTGATCACAGGACTCCCATTAAAAGAAAAAATGCTCTGCTCCATCTCCCAAATTACAGAGATGAGAAAAGCCACATCTATGTGTTCTGTGCCAACAGAAACCATCATTGCTGTCATCACAGAGTCTGACCCTTATACTTTCCTGGGGGATGAGAGGGAAGTGAGGCTCAAAGTTTAAAGGACGCTGGCATGTTACAAGAACCACTGTTATAAAATGTCTCATCAGGCTTTCCCACCCACTCCCAACCGGTTTTTCAAAGCAAGTACTAGCAGGCAATGATGAACTAGAAGGTTTGGACCAATTCTCCTGATAAAGACAATGAGGAAAGCAAGATGAAATATACACAGCATCTTCCTAAGAGCAAGAAAAGAGCTATTATCATAGTGTGGAATTACCTGGTCATGATTCAAAAGTATATGGGAATCCAGAGAAGTAGCCCAGCAGCCGGGACTGCCTTTGATTCCCCCCAGAGGAGGTAGCCAAGAAGCTAGGTAGCACCCTGACAGCTCTGGTGGAATAGGGACCGAAAGCTGGAGTCCAGGGCTCGCCAAGGATGAGGCCCCTGGCAAAACCCTCACGCTTAATATTAGGGCCCCAAGATTAGTAGCTGGAGTAAGACTGTAATAAAAATAAGCCTGCCCGGGCTTCCCTGGTGGCGCAGTGGTTGAGAGTCTGCCTGCCAATGCAGGGGACACGGGCTTGTGCCCTGGTCCGGGAAGATCTCACATGCCGCGGAGCGGCTGGGCCCGTGAGCCATGGCCGCTGAGCCTGCGCGTCCGGAGCCTGTGCCCCGCAACGGGAGAGGCCACAACAGTGAGAGGCCCGCGTACCGCAAAAAAAAAAAAAAAACAACTGAAAATAGAACTACCATATGACCCAGCAATCCCACTACTGGGCATACACCATGAGAAAACCATAATTAAAAAAGTCATGTACCACAATGTTCATTGTAGCACTATTTACAATATCCAGGACATGGAAGCAACTTAAGTGTCCATCGACAGATGAATGGATAAAGAAGATGTGGCACATATATACAATGGAATATCACTCAGCCATAAAAAGAAACGAAACTGATTTATTTGTAGTGAGGTGGATAGACCTAGAGTCTGTCATACACAGTGAAGTAAGTCAGAAAGAGAAAAACAAATACCGTAGGCTAACACATATATATGGAATCTAAAAAAAAAAAGGTTCTGAAGAACCTAGGGGCAGGACAGGAATAAAGACACAGACGTAGAGAACGGACTTGAGGACACGGGGAGGGGGAAGGGTAAGCTGGGACGAAGTGAGAGAGTGGCACGGACATATATACACTACCAAATGTAAAACAGACAGCTAGTGGGAAGCAGCCGCATAGCACAGGGAGATCAGCTCGCTGCTTTGTGACCACCTAGAGGGTGGGATAGGGAGGGTGGAAGGGAGATGCAAGAGGGAGGAGATATGGGGATATATGTATACATATAGCTGATTCACTTTGTTATACAGCAGCAACTAACACAACAATGTAAAGCAATTATATTCCAATAAAGATGTTAAAAAAAAAAGAAACCTCTAGAAGCAGCCTGTAAACAGGGGGTATATTGCCTTTTGAAGACAAAATTTAAAGTGATTAACCTCAAAGTAATCAGAATATTCCACTATCAAAGACAAAACTATTCAGGTTAATCCATTGTTCACCTATGCTTGGAAAAAAGTACAAATTCAATAAAACAGATCTCAGAAAGAGGTTTGGGAAAGAAGATGTCTCAGAAACAAAAGCAACAAGTTACCTTCAGCCACTGTTCGGCCTGCTCCTTGCTCTGGACAGCAAGAACAAGTGGGTCTGTTCCCTGCTGAGTAATTTTCAATTCGTGCTTCTTCTTTTTGCTGTCTTTTGGGATGTACGTAATGTTGCAACCTTGGAGCGGCAGTTCCATCTGGGGCTGCTGGTCCTTGGAACTTTTGTAGCACTGCATTGGACAGGAGAAATCAAAGTTAGGCTGTAAGGAAGTCCAAGCAGAAACACTGATAAAACTCCGGCACAATGAAAACAGGAGTACTGGCGAAGCACCTGGAGGTCTGACTGAAGGGTGGAGATACTCAGAGATTGGAAGAGCGACCTGCAGACACTGGGACTCACATACAGAGCACCGCTCCACACCAGCATCTCCCCTCCATGTGCGTGCAAAAACATCTGCTCGTTAATTCGGCAGAATTTACCAAGCACCCAGGAGGTGACTCGGTGGGAAACAAAGTCCCTGCTCTGATGGAGCTTATGTTCTAGTGGAGCTTCCCCATTAAGCGACACGAAGATACTAGAATTGCTGAAACGGCGCTGCCGCCCTATTGGCAGACAGGACCTTGGATACTTTACTCCACAACCTATGTTGTTTGGTGTCCTCCTATCCCATCCCTACCCTCCTTCTGAAAGACAGGTGAATGATTTTATGAAGAGTATACATATCAACATACAACGGACAAAAAAGTCTGCAAAGCTGTGCTTTCTGGTTGAGTAGAGGGTCCAAAACGCACGCTGCTCCGTCTGCATCACTGACATTCGCCCTAGAGCTTTCAGTGCTGTGGGGACACGGACGCTGAGTTCCCATCACTCTCGCTTGATCTAGACCTCTCAAACCAGATCTTTGTCCAAAGGCTTCCCCTCCTGCCCAGGGCTCACTGCGTTACTGGGGACCAAAAGCACAGCCCGTACTGGCAATACGTGCTCTAAGAGTTCAGGTGTCTGGGTCCCAGCTCTGCGACTAATTTAATCCGGGTTCCCACAAGTCGTTTAAGCCTTCTGAGCCTGCTTCCTTTTTTGTGAAATGAGTTATTGCTGTTTTTATTATTATTTTATTGAATTACATTATTATTAAAGAATTAGCAACAATAACAGGGGCTACCAAATACTGAGTGTCTACCTTATGTGAGGCATTTCATACATCTCATTTAATCGTCACGTTCGTCCATTTTGCAGATTAGGAAATGGAGGTTCTGGTGGTTGGGAAACTAGTCCAAAATCAGGCATCCTGAACAGTGGCAGAGCCAGGGCTCTGGCCCCAAACTTTGTGAGCGCAGAGCCTGCACCCAGGACCCTAATCCACCTACTGACGAAGGAATGAATGAACAGATACTGCTTTTCAGAAATGATTTCTAGAGCCCTTTCCTGTTTTACAGTTCTAAGACCTTGGCTCCTAAATGGCACAGGTATGGAAGATACCCACTTTTTTAAGAAGTAAAACTGATGGCCACCCTCCCTAAAAAGGAAGAAAAAAATACACCAAAAACAACTAATCTCAGGTTGCTATGAACGTTTACCATTTACCAGACTTTTCACATTCTCGGTATGTGCAAAAAAAAAAGTGAAAAGGAAACTAACAGTAGAAGGAATTGGAAAGGAAATTTTTTTTTTAATTAAATGAATTTATTTATTTATTTTTGGCTGTGTTGGGTCTTCATTGCTACGCGCAGGCTTTCTCTAGCTGTGGCGAGCAGGGACTCCTCTTTGTTGTGGTGCGCGGGCTTCTCATTGCGGTAGCTTCTCTTGTTGGGGCGCACGGGCTTCTCATTGCGGTGGCTTCTCTTGTTGGGGCGCACGGGCTCTAGGCTCGCGGGCTTCAATAGTTGTGGTGCTTGGGCCTCAGCAGTTGTGGCTCGCGGGCTCTAGAGCACAGGCTCAGTAGTTGTGGCGCACGGGCTTAGTTGCTCCGCGGCATGTGGGATCTTCCCGGACCAGGGCTCAAACCCGTGTCTCCTGAATTGGCAGGTGGATTCTTAACTACTGCACCACCAGGGAAGTCCCAGGAAATTTTATAGCTTATATTTTTGCTTAAGTTAAACACTTCAAAATGGACATGTTATCAGTAATACCATACAGTAACGTCTGGAGCTCCCTGCAGGTTGGATTCCCAGGGAAGATGACTGTGAAACAGAGCAGCACACGGGATATTTATTAAGGGGCATTTATTTAAGAGCTAAACCTGTAGGAGGACGGGGACTGGGTAGAGGAAGAAGGTAAGCTTCAGTGCAGTCCAAATACAAGGCCCTGAAGAACCCCACGGGAGATCTGGAGCTGGACCGCGCCTGCAGGCTGGTCCCACGAGGCGGGGCATTCACACTCAGGATCACAGCGGATGCAGACGCCCTGGGAAGGGACGTGACCTTGGGTAGCTGTCTGCCGGCAGCTGTCCCCACAAGTGAGGGAACCGAACGGGTCTGTCCACCAGACAGCTGCCTGGGCATAGAAACGAACAGGTTCTGGAAGGCTACTCAAAACAGTTGGTCATGGTGGTGCCTGTGCGAAGACAGGCCGGGAGCACTTAGGGGAAGAGGCTGGCTTTCTGTTCTGTCGATTTTTTTTTTCACCATCAACAGGGGTCATTTGGGCGGTTGGATCATAGGTCATTTTTGAACGAAAAAATGCTTCTTAATGAAACTTTGATTCTGCATTTCATCAAAGACGGTGCTTTCACATGGCTTTCCATTAATCTCTTCTTAAATATTTACGACTCCTATAAATGGCAGGCATTATCATCCTGGTTTGAAGATGGGAAACCCGGTAGGTAATGCAAGAAACAGAAGATGAGGAGGGAGGGAGGGAGGAGACGAGAGCAGGGGTGGTGGAGCGGGGGCTGGGCAGAGGGTCCTCCACTAACCCTACCCTCCACCACAAGCTGCCCACAGTGCGTTTTACATGAGAGTCGACTGTGTAGTTTTAAAATGTTTATATAATATATCCACTTCTTGCAGCCATTATGTCAGATTGTAAATACGGACCATATTAATCTTTTTCTTCTTTCGTTCTTTACTTTAAAATTCCCCCATGGCATCATCACTTTTGGCATATTCTAAATTTGGGAGAAATTCAGGCCACACATGTGGAAAAAACATGTACTTGCACTGTTTAAAAAAAAAATTTTTTTTAACAAAACCATTAATTAAAAAACATACCATGTCCTAAGAATCTAGTAAATCAGATTCCCATAATTCACAGATGAGACTATTTTTTTAAAGGGGGTTATCTGCTCCACTGAAAAGTGAGTTACAGAATCATACATTCTCATGTGTTCTGTTTTAATATACTTCTGAGTGATTTTTTTTCCTCAAGGTTAATTTGAAGGGAAAACAAAATACAATAACACACTCTTAACATTCGCAATGCCAATAACCAGCCATGGTTTCTACAGCTGGCAAGGAAGGAGGAGGGACAGACGGTGTGTCTCAAAGGCTCTTGCTTCCTTACTGGGTTCCCTGGTAGACTAACACCTACAGCAAAGGGTCTCTGTCCTCCTGTCTCCGTTCCTCTGTTACTTACTCTGTCTTTCTATTCTGTCTCTCTGAGTTACAAGAAAAGAAAAAAAAGAGTCAGCCTTTTGCTTTCCAAAAGAATTTCCTTTCCTGGGCACTCTCCCCCAGACCTCGCCTGGCCTGCCCGGCCCACTCGATGACCTGGCTTTGAGGAATTCACTGACTCACTACAAATGAGAAAATCCACCCTGCGACCTCTGGCAAGTTAAAGCAGCGTGCATTTTCACTGACATGAACCGCAGACGCTGGCTCCAGATGGGGATGGTTTTGCCCGCTGGTTGCTTCAGGGGGGCTGGCGAAACCAACAGCGTAAAAGCCATGGTAGCCTCGGCCAGGGCTCACTGACGGCCCATCACGGGCCAGCCCTTGACCGCTGTTCCCTCTCCCTCCCGCCGATGTTACCGCCACCCGCCTGGGTGTACATTCCACCCGGTTAGACGGCCGACCACATCTTACCGACTCTACACAAGAGCAACCAAGTCGCAAGGCTTTACCAGTAGTTTGGTGTCTTTGATGACGCAGAGTAACTTGGTCCACTGCCCGAAGCGTTTCTTCCGCAGCAGGAAGGCACAGATCTTGGCGTCCTTTACCAGGTCCATGGAGGCCTCCTCCGAGGGCCACTGGTGCCGCGTTTTCTTCCCCTTTCCGTCTTCCTCCTCTTCGTCATATGATTCGTAAGAGCTACTCATTGCATCTGAGTCATAATCTGTCAAAAGTAAGAAATAAAAGTAAAAACCCTGGTTACAAAAGCCTTACCTTGAGAACCACCTGCGGGCTGCAGGGCACATTATCATATTCATAAACGAGAAAGAGGCTTCTGCCTTCAAGTAACTGGGGAAACATTAGCAGAAACAGGGAAAAAATAACTAAGGCTTGGGCAGCGGAAACTCAACGAAGAGCTTTCAACTGAAGTGACTAAGAATGCCATGTTTACAAAAGCCACTTCTGGGCTCTTCCATACGGGCCCAGCACCTGCAGACCCCACGCGTCGAATCCTTGCTGCATTCCTGCCGGGCACCACGACCCCCATCTCGCAGAGAGTTGTGCCAAAGAAAACTCCCACCCACGCCTTCACCTTAAAGTCCTTTCAAGTCTACAATGTCCTCTTCCTTCCTGGCATCGCCACGCGCACAAACCCTTCCTAAGGTTCGAGATCCAACCCGAGGCCACCCCTCTCCTTCAGGTCATCCGTGGGAAAGGTTCACACCTCCTTCTGGCTCTGCCATGCACCAACACTTAAACACCGGGTTGTCTGTAGTCTCCCAGCTAGATCCCGCTTTCCCTTACCTCGGGGTCTCACACGCTGCTCTCACCCAGGCTTCGCACTCACCCCACTCAGACTCCTGCCTTTGCCTGGACATGTGCTCTCATCACTCAGGACTTAACTTACAGCACCTCCTCCCTGAAGCCCTCCCTGGATCACCAGCACTGACTGCTATAGACTGAATTGGGTGCCCCCCAAATTCATGTGTTGAAGCTCAAACCCCAATGTGACTGTATTTGGCGACAGGACTTTTAGGAGGTAATTACGGTTAAAGGAGGTCGTAATCCCCTTAGAAGAAAAGAAAGAAGGAGATCCCATGCTCTCTCCCTGCCGTGTGAGGACACGGGGCGAAGGCGGATGTACATAAGCCAGGAAGAGAGCCCTCACCATAGGCTGACCATGCCAGAGCCCTGATCGTGGGCTTCCAGCCTCTAGAACTCTGAGAAAATAAATGCCTACTGTTTTATCACCCAGTCTATGCTATTTTGTTACGGCAGCCTGAGCTAAGACACCAGGTGAAATGCCCCTCCCCTCTGCTTCCACACTACCCAACACAAAACTTATCTCACTGTATTGTCACCTCTGTTTGTCTGCCTGTCCCACATCAGGCTGTTAAGTTCCCTGCAGGAAGGGAGGCCACCCTGTTGGATGTGATTGTCCCAGCACTTAACAAACTACCTGGCGCAGGGCCAGTAACAAATATTTATAGAAGGGAGAACTGTTAGATCGACTGAAATTCAATGCAAAGCCCTCAGAAGGATGGCTGGCTTCTTAAAAGTGATGAATAAATACTAGTGACTATGAGTGATCTTATTAATTTCAGCCCTGCTGGATCATAAGGTCCTGGAGGCCGTGTCTGATTCATCTCTGCACTCCCCTCAACCCCCGGACACATCTGGAATACATTTGCTTTCATAACACACGTGAGGAATGAACACCTAAACGAGGAATGAGCGACAGATAAGGAGAAACCATGGATGAAGCAACCGGTTGCACAGACGGGAGAAGGGGCAGAAAAGGCTGACCTTGCACAGAGCAGAACTCACTGGAAACCGGGCTGTGATTTGTACTCCGTGGTCACACTTGCATGTTACTCCCCCACAAAGATTTATTTACTAAGGGGGGGAATGGAAAGACTGGTAGTTTAGATTGAATTTTAAATCCTGATAAAGTAGTCAAGGAAAGATTTTAAGCAAGAGACTAGGATGACCGACGAGGTAACTCTGGCAAGTCATATTTTATGCACTTTTTTATAAATATATTTTATAATAAAAGGTTTTTTAAGTTTAGCACAGTGGGCACGTAGCACATGGGGAAGGAAGTACGAAACCATGAAAGACCACGTGCTGCTCCATGGCCCAGGGTTCACTGAGAGATTTCAGACGGACGGTGGAGCAAGTCCTAATTTATCCTGGAAAGATGCTGCTCACAACAGCTTGGGGGGCCATGAACCCCTTAGCGCTTAGCTCATTTTCTAGAACATCAAATTCAGTAAACACTGAATGAACAAATGAACAAAAGAATTAATGACTAAATCAGTCAGAAATGGGAACATTTCATTTCATTCATGCAACAAGTATTTATTGAGCGCTCACTATGTGTCAGGCAGTAGTTTTTATACTTGTATCTGTACGCTGTGGGATAAGGCTGTGAAAAGAGGAAGCCAGCTCTGCACTTACACCCTCTGCCTTGCTGGCCGTCTTAGCCGCCCGGAGGCGGGCACAGAGCAGTATCCTTATCTCAGAGGAAAGGAACGAGGATGCTGAGAGAGCGGGTGACTCATCCGAGACCCCATCCTGATGAAGGATGAAGTGAAAACCCGATTCTGAACTGAAAAAGTAGACTGTGCCCCTGGCTACCCAGGGGTTGAGATCCACGCCTGGAATCCATGGCCCACCTTCTTCTGAGAGAGCAGGACTGATGGAATCACGTTACAAGAACGTCAGCCAACTTAGCAGCAAACCAAGCAGTCGGAGGCCACAGTCTGAGCCCACAGGACGACCCGCTCACTGGCAAGTCTCTTGGGACCAACAGAGTCCAGGGTTCCTCCTGGGGGCTGTAACAGGATGTCAAGGGGTCCGGTGTCAGGGCTGGGGTCGGGATTTCGTTAAGAGGTAACGAGGGCCCCGTGGAAAGCTAAGAAAGACACAGAGCTGGGGAGGAGAGCAGAGCATCACCGATGGCGTGTCCTTATCTCCTCTAGCTCCCCTTCCCGACGGCCGTTCTGACCAGGTGCTCGGGCACACCTTCAACAGCTCCGCCATCGTGTGAGGTCGAACCCCTGGAATCAATCTCCCATTCCACCTCGTGGTGCTGCTTCTCCTCTGCTCAAACCCTGCTCTAGAAATTGGAAACAGAAGCCTTTGGCAGGCTCTCACAGGTGAAGCTCAGTGCCGACCCGCAGGATCTCGGGGCGCAGCGTTGGCAGCCTCTGCTGAGAACCACTTCATTTTGAGAGATGGCCTTGGGCGCGCCGCCGCCGCCCTAGTACAGTCTAAACACCTGATCGCGGAGCACCAGGTTACCATCAACCAGAGCTGCCCCGCAAGGGCTCCGGGTCATCCAACCCACTGAGGAGCACGTGGCATCACATTGAAGCAGACGTGTGTCCACTGGGCTCCATCAGGCCCTGAAGACGTAAGCGAGGGGCGTAAGCAAGTGGCTCGGAAGCCTGTGCCCCTATTCTCTCTGCACTGGTTCGTGGGCACGCCTGGCATTTGCTTGGACGGTCAAGACTCGAGAGGGACTGGCAGCAAGGAGGTCTGCGGAAGGGGCTGTGAGTAGGGCTCCCGAGGTGAGCACCTGCACGTCGGGTGGATGCTTAGCAAGGGGCAGCCTCGCCAGAATCACCAGCAGGTAACCACACGACCCACTACATAGACGTCAGTGAGCTTCTTTGCCCGGATTTCTTGTGCGAATGGACTCCTGCACAGGCAGCTGGTGTCAGGGGCGGAGGTGACACATGGAACTCGGCAACATGGACTTCCTCTCAACAAGGGCCATCCGACTCCTGGCACTTGTGAGTGTCCTGCCTGCACACGACACTGTTCCCTGGGCTGTCAGCCAGCCGCCTACTCACAGGTTATGCCTGGACCACGTGCACCATGGAAGGGCAGCGCTTTATTCCCACTGGAGGGGATAAAGTAAACCCGCTGCCCACGACGCTCCTGCAGGAAGCGTCATCCGTGGGCTGGAAGCCTTGCTTCTGACCCCGGAACTCATTTTACAGCAACTGAAGTTGACGGCAATGGGTTTGTGCTCACGAAGCTCACTGGCCTCGCCTTGTCTTCGTCACCCTGAAGCAGCCGACGCAGCAGAGACCAGCGCAGTCCCTTCGGAATATTCCGTTTCAGGCCCGGCCTGACTGGTCACACCTGTGGGGCTGGGGGTGGGATCTTCCAGAATATCTCCGAGCACAGGTCTGGGAACCCAGGGGTGAAACGGTAGTGACTCCACTCACTATCACCCCTAGGCATCCGCTCACTAAAATTCTGCTTCCGTTCCTGGAAATTTTGGCTCTGCTGCGCACAGGTCTTTCTCTCTAGGGGCAGAATGTCCCCTCTAAGGGACACAGCGATGGCTCCACTGGCCGAGAAGTGGAGACAACAGACAAACTAGGGGTCCCTGCAGTGACTGGGTGACTGGTCCCGCCCACCAAGAAGCTGTGACCACACATGGGGAGAAGAGCACGTCCAGGTCCAGCAGATCCCTGGGACGTCCTTGGCACTCGAGTCAGCGGGACACTGCCACGGTCCAGTACAGGTAGTCCTGCTGGAGCCCAGGCCTTTCAGGAAGGAAAGCCAAGCCACTGTACTGGACCATCAACCAAGGTGCTTGCTGAAGGCAAAGGGGACATGCAGGATGTTATAAATACCAGCGAGGACCATGGACCGTTTGTGGAAGTGAGGACTGAGCCCTTTACGAGGTTCTTGTCCATATTCTGATAGGGCTCTAACTGTGTACGTATAATCGAGTCCTTTTTCTTCCCCTCTCACGTCCCCTACCATCTAACAGAGAAGTGCTAACAGCAGTTGACCCTGGCTTCATCTTCTAGTGGCAGGCTCCCAAAGGGGAGAGTGTGACTTGGCCAGAAGAGAACGAGGTCACCCCAAAGTGGACAGAGGATGTCATACCCTCTGGGGAGTCGGGGCGTTTCCGTCACACCAGTCACAGTTGAACCGTGTTACACTGAACCACCACTCTGCCCCCGTCTTCGCTTGCACATCCACTGCGGGTAGAGAGGTGCGTGGGTGTCAAGCCGACCCAGGAGCAGTGGTGGTGCTCTTACGCCGTATCCCCTCGGCAAGGCTGGGACGCATCCCCCCAGACTCCCTTTGCTGGGTGCTTCTGGGCTAGGACTGGCCACAAGAGAAGTCTGTGAGCAACCTGGACATCGGGAGGGTGCCAGGCGCTGCAGCTTGCGCTCGCGAGTGCTGGGCTGCAGGCCTTCCTTGTCGGCGCTCCCGCAGGGTCCCCTGCCCGGCCGCCTCTGGGTCCTGGCCAGGCGCGTGCGGCTCCACGGAGCCGCGGTCCGGCCTCCCGCACGGGGCCCCGCGTCGGGGAGTGAGAGGCAGGGGGGTTCCCAGCATCCTTCCTCGCCCCCGGGCCTTGTGCAGCTCCCCTTGATGCCGGCCGGCCCCCCAGCACGCATCTGCCCTGGTTCCCATGACCCCACAGGGTCTCGCGTCTACAACACGCCCCTGCCCCACGACGTGGTTCTGCTTCTCCAGTAAACCGGGCCTGACTCAGGGCTCGACAAAGCGGCCAGAAACCCATGCGTAAGCGAAGGCGGCGCGACCCTGGCCCGACCCGGCCGCAGACCCCTGCCACGGCTCCCCACGCGGAGGGTCCTGGCCGGCAGCCGAGGATCAGGCACAGATGTCTGAGCGAAGTGCTGGCACTGCGGACCCACTGTCCCTCCCCAGGCAGCAGTCCTTCCATGGCCCTCCCTCTGGGCTTAGCTCAACCAAAGGGGCCCAACCTCAGCAGTTAAGGACACGACACACCGGTCGCGTGGGCCTTCTCGGACCAAAGACGACCAAAGGTCCCCGCAAGTCAAACAGAATTACTCTCGGTCTCTAGTCTTGAAAGTATGTTGGAGCGGGACAAGGAAGGTGGGAGAAGGCTGGGACCCAACGTTCCCAACGGTGGGAAATACCCTCATCAGCAACTGTTTTTCCTTTATTCATTGTTTTCAGAAAGAGAGGAATCCACTGAAGTTTTGAATTATATCAAGCCGTTTAATTTTTCGTGTTTTCTCATTAATTTACTATCTTCTGAAACAGTGGACACTTAGAAATTACTTGAATGCATTTTTCCCAAATGGTTCTAAAATGAAAGAGAAATTTAAATATTTAATATTCGGATCTCAAAACCCAGTATTTCACAGCCTCCTTGTCAGAACTGTCCCTTCTCTCATTCAGAATTCACTAAGAGGCCCTCAAGTCTCCATTGATGCTGGGCCGAGGCTGTGTCGGCCTGCTCCA
Source organism: Delphinus delphis (assembly GCF_949987515.2). Classification (NCBI taxonomy): domain Eukaryota; kingdom Metazoa; phylum Chordata; class Mammalia; order Artiodactyla; family Delphinidae; genus Delphinus; species Delphinus delphis. Next base: position 135,678,352 of record NC_082687.1, read on the forward strand.
GAGCAAACAGGCACAAGACAGCGGGAAAGGCCACTGCCCTCCAGGGCCTAAGGTCCCGCTTGCCTGGCTTCTGTGTGTCCCCCTTCACGGTCAGAAAACATCCTGGGGTATTTCCTGGAACGATCAAGTTAGATTCCGCTTTGCTGAAATGGCCCTGCTTGTTTGCTGCCAGGGGAAAGAAAGATCAGAAAACTCCAAGTCTGCACGAAGCAGAGATTTCAGGGGACAGGCCGACGGCGACAACGGAGAGCGCTTCCGTGAGCAGAGGGAGGAGGTGGGAGAACGGGACACAAGATGCGGACACACGGAGGCCTCTCCGTGACACGAGCAGATCACGCCTTCACTCCCCATTTTACGCATGTTTTACAGGAAAGGCAAGCTGGATTCCCTAAGGCAGCACGCTCAGATATGCCACATCTGCCTCATGGCGAGACAAAGCACGCTGCCTGCTGCCAGAGTATCGGGAGCAAAAGCAAAGGCAAGGATCTAAAAACAAACTCCAGAGGTAGTTACAACAGGTGCTCAACGCCACCGCCCTTCTGTGCCTGTGAAGGCCGGCTGCCTACAAAGGGGCACTTCTGAGCGCCGGCAGGCAGCTAACGATCGTGTCACGACGGCCCTAACGTAGGCCAAAGCATTCTTGTAAAACCTGAATGAATGGAGAACAAAAAAAGAAACAGGAAACAACGTAAATGTCCGTCGACAGATGAATGGGTAAAGGAGATGTGGTGCATACACGCAGTGGAATATGACTCGGCCATCAAAAAGGGCAAAATAATGCCGTTTGCAGCAACTAGAGATGATCATACTAACTGAAGTAAGTCAGAGAGAGAAAGACAAACACCATGTGACATCGCTTACATGTAGAATCTAAAACAGGACACAGATGAACCTGTCTGTGAAACAGAAACAGGGACGTAGAGAACAGACCGGTGGTTGCCAAGGGGGAGGGGGGTGGGGGAGGGCTGCAGTGGGGTTTTGTGATTAGTAGATGGAAACCGGTGTATACAGGACGGATAAACAACAAGGTCCTACTGTACAGCACAGGGAACTAGGCTCAGTACCCTGGGATAAACCCTAATGGAAAAGAATAGGAAAAAGGACGTATACATACGTACAACGGAGTCACTTTGCTGTACAGCAGGAATTAACACAACATTGTGATTCAACTACGCTCCAGTAAAAAATAAACGGAAAACAAACAAACAGCTACGAGGAGACGCCTGCTTGCTCTGTGTCTATTTTACAGACACGCTTTCTCGGAGGCACCATGAATGCAGCCTAAGAGGGACGTGCCCTGGTCAAGGCGGCGGGGAGGGACCCCATGAAAACATGCCTCAGAAAGTCATTCTCTTCTGACCACAGGGAACACGTTTCACTGGCTGACGCATGCTTCCACAGCAGCAAGATTTCACAAGAAATCTGAGTCACAAGAAAGACAACAATCTGAAATTACCGAAGGTACTTGGTGGACACCTTAGACTTTTCGAAACCCTTTCTGTAGCCCCCTCTCCTTGGGTTCAGAATTTCCTGAAGTCCACATTTCCATGGTGTTGTGTAATGCCCCTACCCACCCTTCACCCGAAAAGCGGGAGGGCTCCCCAACAGCCCGGCAGGTCGGGGGGCCACTCACTTGAGGTGATGTATTCCGGAGCCTTCCCGGGACTCAGCGGCACGGCCTCCTCGTAGTAGCCTTCCGGGAGAGAGGATGTCGGTAGCGGTGGTGGCCCGCTGTCAGGCGGCTGAGCGAAGAAAGGAAGAAACAACAGAGCATGATCGTTAGGGGGAAATTCTGGGTCTGCACCTAACAGGTGTTGATGGGCATTTTCCTCCCTCCTTTGTAAAGTCTCTGGAGAAAAAGAACATCGTCCAAAGAGCTCCCAACGTTCGGCTCTTGGCGGGATCTGCGCTGCCCGCCCGCTCACGGCCACCCTCAGCCTGGCCCTGTCCACGCCACTCGATCCACACGACCTGCCGGCTGTCACCAGACGCGCGCTGGCCCTCGCAGACCCCTCCCCCAGAGCAGAGACAGGCGTCTCTCCCCCACTCTACCCCACGCCACCGCCCTCCCAGATGCCCAAGCTGACTTTCCCCTTCACGGCCTGCGTCCTACACTGGAGACCCCCGAGGGGCACAGAGACGGCTCAGGTCCACCCATGCTCATCACAGGGCAAGCACCAGGGACACAGCGACTGAACACGTGAGTACGTTTGTCCACACAATCTCACCACACTCCTCCTGTGTGCCAGGGAAACTTCTCAAAAAAGAGAAGAGGAAATCACCTATGAGCCCACCTCTAAAAGGAACTGGAAATTATTCTCTGGAGAAGGAATCTGACAGACTCTGAGACGGAGGCACCCTGATTTTGAAGCCGTAACTTCAGAGCATGGAGAGCTGGCAGGCTCAGGACCACCCAGATTCAAGCAAGACCGGCTGAAGCACCACTCCCTCGGAAGTCCCTGAGGACTCGAAAGCAGACCCACCTCTTCTTCCCGTGAACACGTATGGGATCTGCTCGTTCCATCCCTCACTGGTCCTTAGGTCAAGAGAAACAGGTGAAGGGCACGAAAGCCAACATCCTCCAAATGCCTGCTATCTGCCTGGCACTGTCCTCTGCAGCCTCTGCACCGGTTACAAGCTACATCAGTCATCCACCCAGGGACCCTTCACGGTCGATATTCCATCACCCGATGTTTTACAGATATGGGAAGTGAGGCTCCGAGTCCAAAACCTCGTGCTCAAGATCAGACACTGTCCACGACCAGCTGGGGTTCTCGAGCACCAGGTCTGTCCAGTAAAGAGCTTTTTCATATTCATAGTCTCTGTTTCTCGCTCTCTTTCCCTTTCCTAACTAGTTCACACCACCTATATCCTATAAGCTAATGGGAAAGATGTCGCTGAGAGTGGAAGAGAACAGAGGCCCCAAACTGAGGACCGACCAAGTGCAGTTTCCAAGAACAATGCTCCACAGAATGTGAAACTCCACCACTTTTCCTGTAACTCAAGTCTGGAGCCAAGAAGTCCTCTGCGAATGACTAATCGCCGCTGTGCGCTCAACCCACTCCTTCCTCTCGCCAGATGAAGGAAGATAACTGACTCCAGGTCATCTGCGCAGCGTTCCTCCCCGTCCTCGAAGGCAGTTATCCCCTTGCACTCCCCTCCCCGGGCTGAGGCCCGCCCGCCATCACCCTGTGCTCTCACGCTGGACCGCATCCACTCCTATCATCTGGAGGGGAGAGGTGGTGCCTACGATGTAACCTGACACCCTGTCCTCCCCGGGTGAGGTCTGAACAGGAGTCCAGGCCAGGGTTAAAGCCTCCGCGTGGTGCTTTTGGAAGGGGGCTGTTTGATTCCCTCATGAAATGAGGGTGCTTCAGCTTCCCCTTAGCATGCTGAAACAGTCGGATTATTCACGTTTCTAGAAGAGCATTACAAGTGGCTGGATCGAACAAATGTTTACGAACTAGCACAGGCCCCTTCCTAGTGCTGCAAAGGTGTGTAAGGCAGGCGCTGGCTCTCAGCTGATGGGACTTAGCAGACTTTCAGACCCTGCTGGTGGTCGTGCTTTCCACACAACCACTCGATACATATGCCCTTAAATCCACGATTCCACTTCTAGAAATAGATGCCAGGAAGGTCAACTGGTCAAACAAGCAAAAACATATAAGGATGTTCAAGAAAAGGTTTTCCCTCCCAAGTTAAAAACAATCTAAACATTCCCTGAGAGAAGAATGCTTAGGTATCCTGACACAGCCAGGTGCAGACATGTAAAAGGACAGTGCACATCTGCAGTCATTTACTTGAAAAATCTCTCCTAGATACTGCCAAGTGAAAGAAAACAGGTGCACTATTAGCCTTTCTATCAGGGCTGCGCTTACACTCACATCTATACAAGGGCAGGTCACTCACCAAAATGTTAACACAAGGTTACTGATTTTTCATGCGAATCCATATAGCTTGCATTTTCTACATAATATTGTTTTTAAAATCAGGGAAAAAAATGACTTTCATTTGAAGTAATACCCCTCAAATAATAATACTTATAGAGAAGCACTCTCTTTCTCCAAAAAGGATCTCACACTCCACTCCCAAATACCATTTGCCCTTGAAATTCTGCCACACGGGTTCCAGACAGAGGTCTGATGGTTTGTTAAAGGGCAAATGAGGGAGAGACAGAAAAAATGTTTTCCCTTTCCTAACTAGTTCACACCACCTATATCCTATAAACGAATAGGAAAGATGTCACTGAGAATGGAAGAGAACAGAGGCCATGGGTGGATCAGAACCGCTATTTAGCACCATTGCTTTCAGAGGAAAAACTTCTGTCAGATCCTTCCCAGTAGGTCAGAATTCGCTGAAATCACAATTCACAGGAATTTTAAACAGTACAAAATGAGGAAGGCAAGTTTCCAAAGGGGGTCATGGAAACCAGAGCACAGGCAGGACACTAGCGTGTAGGGTGAAGAAGACCAAAGTTCCAATACTTGGCACGTGGCAGGCCTAGCTCCAGCCTCGGCCTTGTTTATGCAGCCTTCCTCTGTATCTGGGTACCAATCTCCTCCCTGTACATGAGGGCGTGGGATCATATAACCTCTGATGTCCATCCCGGCTCTAAGATTCCAACTGTAGTATCCTTATAAGGTTGCAGGTCATCAGTCAACAAAGCCAACTTTACACATTTCTAAACTGTAGTGAGAGTTGACTTTGGGTCCTCGCTACCTGATTGATGACACTGTCATCTCTGGCCAGAGCACGTACTCAAATGTACCTTCTGACGGCAAGGCTACACACCCACGTGACGCCACTCCACTTTGGATCTGACAGCTTCCCTTCAATGCTAGAAGAGACCCAGTCCACGCACAAAGCTCGGCACCGTCTGGCACTGGTCACCAGAGTCTTCCTGGACTGGCTCTCAGAAGACACATGCTCACAGAATACGGGACTCAAGTCTAACCCTCACAGCCTTCTCAGATACTGACAAAGAAGGATGAGAAACTGTTTTCCTCAAGGAACGACTGATCTGTGCTGCGCCCTAGACAGGAAAGTAGAAACGGCATGGTACCGGTTACTAGATAACCTTTAAATTCACTGAAATATTTCTCCCACGAATGAATGCTTACATGAATGTGACTTTTTTTTTCAGGAAATCTTATCTGCCTTAGGCATTGTAAATTTCTCTTTTAAGGTGTCAGCGTCTTATCAGAGAAGACCAATACTTACAACTGGATAGGAATATAGTCGACAGGCTTGCTTGGCTCACAATACTGGCCATAATTTAATTTCTACCTTTTTGGAAAGAAAAGCCCATTAGTATTGGGTTGGCCAAAAAAGTTCGTTCACGTAACCCAAACGAACTTTTTGGCCAACACAATATTTGTCTTTGCTACTTTAAGGAAAAGCCTCATAGAAAATTTTTTCCATTAATAATAATAAATATTAAGATATAATTATATGGCATAAATACAATGATTGTCATTGCTATTATTCCAACAAAATAATGACTGTTTACGGTCTGCTTTCCGTGTGTCACGCATTGTTCTGGAACACTTTATATATTTTTTCTCTTGTTGAGAAAACAACGCTGAGAGATTGGTATTCTGATTCTGATTTTACAAACGAGGAAACTGAGGGGGATGCAAGACCCTGCCCAGCACCCCCGTGCTGCAGAGCTGCTTACTGGAGAAGCCAGGAGTCGGCCGGGTGGGCACAGACGAGCACTTACTGCTGCGGCGGCCGAGCCAGACAGGATGCAGGGAAGGAACGTGCAACCCACCAAGGCCACTGGATCCAACCCGATGCTCCCGGCTCCCGCAGCACGGCGGGATCCGTGCGTTCCTGAGGAAGGCACGTCCACACCGGCTCTACCTCCATGCCCACTCTGCCCTTCCTCCCTCTCCTCTCTGCTGCTGCCCCCCACCTTCCCCTCCTCCGGCCCCCATTAATCACTCAGTCCTTTGCACCAGACACACCAATGAACTTGAGACCTAATTTTAGCAGAGAAAAACAGCCTAGAATTTGGAATCACTTTCTGACTTTAATTCTGTACATACAGTGATACATCCAGATTCTATCTTTCTGGTTACAGTGCTTAAAATCTGTTAAGAGTAGCAGCTAAAAACGATATGATCTGACAGAAGACAGGGAGGGTTCACACTCTAGCTCTGCCACGTGCCGGCAAAGCCCTTTCTGGCTGAGAGATACGGCAGCAGCACTCCACAGCATCACCTAAGCTCCCGAGGACGGGAGGGAGGGATTGTCAACAGATAACAAAAGCTGATGGCCTCAAGTGCAAAACATGGTTTCAATCCTAACGTCAAGAATTTTCAGCAGATACTCTTCTTGGCAAAATGAAAGTTTTTATCCAAATGACACCCCCTTCCATTCTGATCACTATTTAATTTGCATTCCAACAGCACTTGAGTAAACACTGGGAAATTATTCACACATATTTTCTCAAGTTTTATTTATACATGACTAAGAATGAGAGCCCATGGGGCACATGTTCTTCCCTTCCTTCTCTACCCGGAGGCGGGCTCCCACAGGGAAGGCAGGACAGTGCAACAGCAGTGGCAATGGGACACGGAATAAATCCAAGATGAAGACGCCACGGGAGTGAGACGTGACACTAAACTCTGCGATCGAAAGACAAGGAGAAAAGGAACAGGATGGTTCACAGCCACGAAAAGGATCACATCTGACTTCTCCGGGATGGTTTTGTTGTTTTAAATCTCGGGCTTTAGTCGAAACTCTGCAACTGACAAAATACCTGATTTTGTCAGTCAATCTCAAAGAATCTCATAATCCCATCTGTCAAATAGAGATAATGAAGATGCTGTGAAAGCACTTTAGGAAGGATAAAATGCCATCAGCAGGCAGGCGGTAAGGGCTGGGACCAAAACATCATTGTTTCCTAGAGACAGGAAGTAGGATGCTGGCTACCAGGGGCTGGGGGGTGCGAGGCATTGCTTACTGCGGACGGAGTTTCAGTTTGGAAGATGAAACGTTGTGGAGACGGGTCGTGGCAATGGTCGCACAACAACGTACGCACTTTACACCACGAAACTGGACACTTACAAGTGGTTAAAATGGTAAAGTCTGTGTTATGTGTATTTTACCACAATAAAAAAATGACCTGGGACTTCCCTGGTGCAGTGGGTAAGACTCTGCACTCCCAGTGCAAGGGGTCTGGGTTCGATCCTTAGTCGGGGAACTAGATCCCACATGCATGCCGCAACTAAGGAGTCTGTGTGCTGCAACTAAGAGTCCACATGCCGAAACTAAGACGTCCACACGCTGCAACTAAACATCCCACATGCTGCAACTAAAGATCTCGCATGCCGCAACTAAAGATCTCGCATGCCGCAACTAAGACCTGGCGCAGCCTAAATAAATAAATAAATATTTTTAAAAAAACGACCTTGCTGCTATCTGCTGATATAATAAGGCATCACATTTACATAAGGTCTAGCCTTAAAATAGCAAAACACTAAATTGCGTCTTCTACCCCATCTAAACACATCTAAACTGTCTGCCGTTTAAATGATCAAATAAAGATATTTCTAGAAAATGCCTTGATGGGATATCATACAGAGCATATACAGCCCCCAAAGGGGTCTCCCTGCTCTCTTCTCTCAGCCAGGAAGGTCTGAAGTCTCCCTGTCCCGTAGACCCACTGTTCCCCTAAGCGGAGGAGGGGAGGGCAGGAAGCACAATTCCCGACTGTCTGGATCAGAGCCGGCTGGTGGGCTGGGCGGTGGGGCCTGGCGGCCAATGTCAACACAGATGGGACCCATTTCCGGATGAACCGGCCGCCTTCGCAAATGCTCCCTCAGCACGGGCTGCATGCTAACTCAGTACCGTCCCTTTGATAGCTGCACAGCTCTCGGTGTGAAACAAAACCCACAATCTGTCGGGAAGCACAGCCCTTCCCGGAAATGTTTCCATTATGCATATGCATATTTTGGCCTGCTCCAATCTCCCCTGGAAAGCAAGGGAGGCGGATGGGTCTGTAAACACGCTGCACACTGTACCTCGCTCTCAAAGGTCAAGGGAAGTTCTGAATTCCACGGAGCGCACACCCACACTCGCGCCGCCCGGCCCGAGCTCCACCGGCCACACTGAAGGGGTCGCCGGTTCGCCCAGGACCCTGGGCTGCAGCCGCATTGACTCCAAGAGCAAAACAGAAACACGCACGATTCCCTTCCTGTACAGAAGCGTCATCAACGTTACAAGACGGACTTTTTGATGTGGCTCCTGACCTTGAGCGGCCGTCGGCATCTTCTGCTTTGTCATATGAGGAACCCAAAGGAGGAGAGAAACAGGCATCATCCTCAAAAGGTTAAAGTTTAATTAAGAGAATGTCAAAGTGAGGCATTGCTGATCAACGGGTATAAAGTTTCAGTTATGCAAAATGGACACATTTTAGAGATCCACTGGACCCCTTTTTTTTTCTTTTACTGCTACCACCTGAGTGTAATTCACCAGCCAACCGGGGCACAGAGACCTGTCCAGTCTCTGCCACACCTGTGTGGGGGGCCCACCTGGGTGTCAGCCAGCAAGAGGGGAGCGCTGATGCCTGAGAGTGCCGCAGAGAGCCGGGTGAGGGCCCTCAGCCAGGGGTGCGCCAGGCCCGAAATGGGGGGTGAAGGGTGCCGAGCGTACTCGGGAAAGCGGCCAGTGTGACCCCACCCTCCTGCCCAGCCTCTCGAGGGTCCAGAAAAAAAAAAGGATGTCAAGAGATAGTTAACAATAACTGCATAGAGCACTGTTCGGCACTAAAAGGGATAAAAAGATAGAAGCGGACTCATTTCTCGGAGATTGTAACACACAGAGCTGTGATAAAAGGCAGTATTCCTTCAATACATGCCATGAAAGAGTAAAAAATGCAATCGTGGTTCAAATGAGTAAGAAATAATACCCGGTTGGAGCATCCTAAGTCTTACACTAAAAACAAATCCTTCGGTCATTCATAGTTGCCTTGAGGACCATCCCAAACTGCTCTGCAGGCCCACGGGCCCCTCGAGGTTTAACCCCTGCGGCGTGTTCCGGCCTCATCCGCGGACGACTCATCCAAATCCTATTATTCAGCCGCGCAGAGGGGCCTGTAATGCTCTAGTCCGTCGGAGTCTTTCTCGGGTCTGTGCCTTAATTTGTGGTACGCCCTCTGCCTGGCGTAGCCTCCTACCCAATCCCACTTCTTGTCCACTACCAGCATTGCCAGCAGCGAGTGACCAACTGGACAAAAGCCACCTCATCAAAGGCAACTTACTGAAAGACAGGCTTACTTGCTGAATGACGAATTCCCTGATAAACTACCAGGAAAATACAGCAGAGCTGTCTTAACCCCTCTCCACTTCACTGACTCACTGAGCTGACAGACGTTCTTCATTCTGTCCGTAAAACGCCCTGACGGGTATCCACAAAATGCTGACCCTTCGTGGCCAACGGGCTCCTCTCCGAGCGCCTACGAAACAGCGCCATCGGCTGAGTCTGCACCATCGCCAACAGTCAGCTTTGTTCTTTACATCCTTACGCTTATGACTATTTAGTTTACTCTATTTGGTTAGCTACTACATAAATAAATCAGTGAAAAAACAAGTGCAAGAGGAGAGCTGACGATTCTCTGAGATGCCTTAGGAAGGTTCAGTCAAGACAAGCTGCAAGAAAAGAAAAGACCCAGTTATTCAGTTAAGAGTGGTCACGTCAGCTACGAAAGGCGGCCCTGGTAAATTTCTGGGACTCTGAAGACCAGATCGTTTCGCAAGTGTCGGAATTTAACTCCACCGTAAGGAAACAAAAACTGGGAATTGTTAGTCCTGTATCGCAGGTACGGATTATACAGAAAAGACAACCCGTAGCCCCACACTCAAAGGATGCAGCTCTTGGCCCTACATCAAGGTCTTAGGAGTTTTATATCAAGAAACAGCATTGGCTTAGAGGCTGAGTTTGGAAAACTCTCTTGACACCCATGTCGGGCACCAGTAGGGAGGAATTACCCACTGGTCAAACTCCTACTCAAAAATGATTGGTTTAAATCGGAAATGTTTAAAGCACATGATACCCTTTTAGAATTCCTCACTTGAACCAACATTTTTAATTAACCAGCTGCCAGTTCCGACTCCACTGATAGGACGGCTTCTCGTCCACCTTAAAACTACAGCAGTTTGCCACGCTGCAGCCAAAGATGGGCAGGAGACAAGGAGAGAAGAGGGAGAGAAAATAGTGGATGAAGAATAAACTGCATCCGAGGAAAAATCCATGGAAAGGGATTGACTATTCAACCGTCAAAAATGGTACAAAATGCTGACCATCCAATGAGTACTCTGTTTGAAACTGGCATTGAAACTGAGATTCACTCCCCCCGGCCTGGCGCATCAAAGACAAGCATTTTAGTCCAGGCCGGCTGGGTAGCACTTCATGCGCCACTAAAGAGCAGTCCATGACATTCCTATAACCACCACTACTGTTCCGGCTGCTTCGAGAGGTCTGCATTTCACCTTCAGTCTTGAAACACCTTTCCCAACCTGCATTGTGCTGCTGAAGTACGAGACACAGTGTATTGAGACAGATCATGAAGTCAGTTCAGAAAGGAAAATACAAGTAAACCAGAGCACAAAGACCAGGAGCTTCACGAACCACCGATTTCTCACATCTCGTCTTTATCTTGTAGACAAACAGTATATCAGTAAACAGGATTAATACTATGATTCTGTATTAAATCTAAAAACATCAAATGAGCAATGAAAAAGAGCTATAATTGAGTCACAGTTTCTACCAGAAACAGGAAGAATTTCTTAAAAAAGGAAAACAATTATTAAAAATAAGTTTATAAAGGAAAAATACATAATGTTAAAAAAATAAAAACAGCATATAAAAATCATATATTCAATATGCTTTCCACAGTGGAAAGATTAAATGTATAAAACAAAAGAAAAATAAAGCAAGCTACATATGTAATTTAAATTTTTCTAGTAGCCATAGAAACGGATGAAATGGGTCTTATTGATACATCTTCTTTAACTCAATATATCTAAAATATAATTGACGTTACCAGCATATCAGAATGTCCATTTTTAACACGCTCCCCGGAAGTCTGAGAAGCACAGCCCCACAAAGCAAGAGCCGGCTCTCGCACGGGGCTTAACAGACGCGAGGCATCTATTCCAAGCACTGGAGGCCCATCAACTCTTTTCATCGCCACAAGAATCGCACTAAGTGGACACTATTATCACACTCGTTTCAGAATGCGGCGTCTCAGGCACAGAGACGTGAAAGCCGCAGTCTGAACTCACACAGGAAGTGTCAGAGCTGGTGCCTGGACGCAGGAACCGTGCTCCCATCCACACCCTGGACCCCGCGGCCTCCCCAGAGCCCAGCTCGGGAACAGGCTTAGGTTCCTAAGAAAACCTTCTCCCGTCGGTGAGTCACGCTGGCATCGGCGTTGCTGCCATACCTCCCCAAATAGTATTGCTGAGAAAAGGCTGGATTTGAAATCCAAAGAATACGTTACAAAAAACTGTATTTTTGCCTTTCCTACTGCCCTTGAGCAGTCACATCTTCACTGGACCCACACTTCCTTTTCTGGAAAATGGAAATACACACTATTCACATGTTTAGGGGGATTTTAGGGGTTCCCTGAGGTCAGGTTGTAAGGATTAAATGAAATTATAAGTGAAAAAAAGAGCAAACATGATCTGTGACAGGTGGTAGGGACCCAGTAAGCACTGATTTCCTTCTATCTCCTTTACAATGATAATTACTGAGTCCTCGCTGGACATCAGCCATGTGCTGGGGCCCAGGCAGAACAGAAACAAATGAGATGGGGCCCTGCTTTCCTGCAGTTCCTTTCCTGGTAGAGAGAAAATCAGATGATTCATAGAGAAAGCAAATGTTAAGAAGAGAGTTGCTAAGTAACTGATTTTGTTCTGATTTTGAATAAAAGCCTAATTTCCCTGAGCAAGCAAATTAGAAAATAGCAAAAGGCAGAAAAAGCCGAATGGTCCATGAAGAATGGCATAGGTGAGTATCCCCAGATTGCAAAAACAGTAAAAGAACTCCAAAACCAATTGTGAATGCAGAAAATCAAATAAAACACACATTCCTGGACCATGTACATATTTTTCTTCTTGGGGGGAAGAAAAGAATATTTAATCCCAGAAGAAGCATGAGCGTTAAAGTTTCAGGCTAAGGTATTCAAATTCAGAGTTAACCCAGAAGGAGGGGCAAGTCCCTAGGCTCTACTGTCATTATCTTGCCTGCTAAATCATCTGAGTTTTTTAAAATCCAAGTTAACACCAGATTTCCATGGACCTGTAGCTCCAGCGATTTTCAGAGAGCCATCAGCCTCCCAAGGGAAGGTACATCTGCAGCCTCCCACTTAGCCATCACTAGCATCCAAAACACACACTCAAAGGAGTGCCTTGGGCAACACGTGGCCTTTCTTCCAGAATTGGGCTTTTATCACCTGCCCCTGGGACCAAAAGTAACACAGACATCTGGTGATTCTTGTGATGGTGGGACTTGAACTCACCAGCCACGGCTGCGGGATCTCTGGCAGAGGCATCTGGGGAGGGGCCGGCAGGCTGTTGGGGGTCTCTGGCTTCGCAGCATGATCTTTCACTTCAAAACCTGTACCAACCAAAACCACAGAACTGGATGAGGAGAAGAAGGCAGAGAAAGGTGGCAACTGCTGGCGGCTATCCCCTCCTTGGCCCCACACTGAATACATCGCAGATACGTCTTTATTTTCTCTAGTCCTTTACAACAATCCTGCGAGGTGAGTGTTCTTCTTCTCCATTCTACAGGGGAAGGATCTGTGCTGGAACGAAAGGCTGAAGTACTTAATTGGAACACGGACAGGCAGAAATGACGGAGCAGGCACCAAAGTCGACATCCTTTCCAAGGCCAGGCAGCCTCTCAAAGGCGAGCGGCCTCTCCTGAACGTCCGCTCAGGTTAGTATAGACGCTTACCCACGTGCTAAGGGGGCAGACGCTTTCCTGGGAATCAGTAAATCTGCATCAAGGACCCTCCTGAGGTCCGATGCTGTAACAGACACGCTTATCGTTGACAAGGCTGATAATAAGCTCATACCCTCAGGGCATCATATTCACAACAGGCTCTCAGAAACCTTGCGTGGTGAGCACTGTACCAGTGAAGGCAGGAAAGAGGAGGAAACTACTTTAATCTGGGCACAGTGTTATTTACATGCCAAGGACTCACCGTTCTAGATCTAGAAAAATAACCTGCTCAACAATGACCACCTATGATGGGTCAAGCACGACGCTGCAGGCTGGGAAAAGACAAAGACCCTGACCTGCGGAAGCGACAGCAAGACTGGAATTTTGGCAGAAGCCTGGAAACAATAAAAAAAAGAGAAGAAAGAAAGAAAAAGAACAAATGGAAACTCTACCATCAAACAATCAGTGGCTGAGTTTTAAGCAAATTAAAGAGCCGAAGAGACAAATCAATGAATTGGACAATAACATCCAGAACAAAGCCTGGAGAGAAAAGGGGTCGAAACTCATTGGGCAGAGCAAGAGCGGAAGGGAAATCACGAGAAAGCAAACGGCAACGCCGGAGGCAGGAGGCCCAAACTGCAGTGTTCCCAAACTCCTGGCTGGGAAACAGGTGTACGCAGAGGAGAGGAGGTCGCAAGAAATGCTCCTTCTGCCAGTAAACTCAACAGGAGGAAATAGCAGCCAATAGCTGCTGAGCGTCTGCCGTGCGTCAGGCCCTGCTTGGAAATGTTTTATATGATCTCGTCGATCCGTACAGCATCCCTCCGAGGTGGGTGCTACTGTCCGCCCTTCTTACAGGTGAGGAGGCTGAAGGGATTAAGTGACCTGCTCGAGGTCACAGACTGAACAGGCAGAGACAGAAAGCAAAGCCCCTTTGACTGTACAGTAGACAGGCGTGACCACACGTCATAGGGGCCTGGGGTTCAGCCACGGGCAACGGAAGATACTGAAAGGGTCCAGGCAGGGAAGCGGCAACATCATTTCAAAGCGAACTTTCATCTCCGTCTTTATCTTCATCTCTATCTCTGTCACTGTCTCTATCTATCCTACTGCCCCTCAGACATGGTCCTCATCCTGCACTCCTACCCTCAGGGATTGGTCCCACCATCCACCCGGGGCCTCACATAGCTCTCATTCAATCTGCAGCCAGATCTTTGAACCCACTGCCCAGACTGACAAGGTGAGCTTTCTGGAACGCAAATCTAACTGTGTCAAATCATGGCTTCGTAGGCTAAAAATCAACGAATTGTACATTCAGATGGGTGAAGTGCACGGTATGTGAATTGTATCTCAGTGAAGCTGCTTACAATAAACCTCTACGTCTCATCCAGGTGTCTGCTACCCAGCCGTCAGGATTCTAACACCACACCCTCCAAGAACTGCCCCCCGCCGCCCCCCTCCCCACTCTCCCTCTCACTAAACTGGCTTGGACACTCCTCTTGGGTGCTCTCTTAACACTGATGCCCTCTCCCTGCTATTCTGTCTTACCCACTGTGCACAGAAGAGTTAACACGGCAGGCCTGAGGCTGCTGTCCTTACCAGGGCTGGCATCTGGGAATGTGGCTTTCAGAAGTGTTCCCACCATTCCCTAATCGATAAGGTTGGTCTACTCTGCCTCGACTGTCTGGGCAAACAACATGACCTCACGCCAAACACCTGCTGTGATGGCGAATTCTGTGTGCCAACCTGACCAGGCTCAGGGATGCTCAGAGAGCTGGCAGAACGTTATTTCTGGGTGTATCTGTGAGAATGTTTCTGGAAGAGATTAGCATTTGCGTTGCAGAACTCAAAAGGGGATGGTCCTCCCCAGTGTGGGTGGACATCATCCAACCTGTTGAGGACCTGAACAGAACACACAGGCCGAGGAAGGGCGGGTGCACTCTCTCTGCTTGAGCCAAGTGGCCCATCTTCTCCTGCCCTCGGACGCTGGCGTTCTTAGTTCTCTGGCCAGCACTTGAACCATCAGTCTCCCTGACGCTCAGGCCTTTGGACTCGAACTGAACTACAGAACTGGCTTTCCTCAGTCTCGAGTTTGCAGAGGGCAGACTGTGGGACTTCTGAGCCTCTGTAATCACAGAAGCCGACCCCTACAACAAATCTCCTCTTTATCTCCATCTCTATCCCTCTATCCTCTCGGTTCTCTTTCTCTGGGGAACCCTGACTAATACACCTGCTTTCCTGGGTGTCTGGGCTTTTGGTACGTGCCAGGCGGAGGGTGCCTATGTGACCCGCCCCCAGTAACGTCCTCGGCCACTGAGTCTCCAGTGAGCTTCCCTGAACAGACCCTTGCACACAGGCTGCTGCGTTTCTGTTGCTGAGGGAAGACTGTGACCTGTGTGACCCTCGTGGGGGAAGGGACATGAGTAGCCTGCACATGGGCCCCTCCAGGCTTGGCCTGAGTCTCTTCCCCTTATGATCTTTTCTTGAATCCTTACTATCCGTGTGATGAATCCCAGGCACGAGAAAGTACAACTCCATGCTGAGTCCTGCTAGCAAATCCCCCAGTGTTGGGGCGCTCTTAGGGACCCGCCCAACACACCTACTTTAAGCCTGACCCCTTAAGGTCTTTATCTTTCTAAACGCAGAGACTAACACAGTACCTGGCACGTAGTAAGGCCTTCGATGACAACTTGATGAATGAATACATTCATTCATTCATGAATGTGTTCTGAAAAGATGAGAATTAAAGATGGCTTCGAGGCAAAAAGAGACTGGAAGAAGAAAGACTTGAGGTTTGAATGAGACGTACCTTTGGATGACTGTATCCTCAGCAGGATGTCTGTGATAACTGCCTTTTTCTCCCTGACAGTTGAGGTTAGATATTCATGGTCCAGGAGTTCAAGAAAGAGACGAAGTTCAACGATTAACTCTTCCATTGCTGAAGACAAAGGAGAAAGGGAAGGTTCTATGAGACCCACCAATCTGCAATGTCAAAACAGGAGTGCTAAATTTTACTCAAAGTATTTCGTTTTTAGCTTGATGGCTGAATATTGTTTTCCAACAGGAAACACAAGTTAGCTGAAACCGGGGCGTCTAAAAGATTCACGCATCATCTTCTAGACAAATGTGCTCCCCCATCACTTCTGCTCTGAGGCAGAGGTGTTCGGCTGGGAGAAGCCCCAGAGCCACACTGCCAACAGATGGAGTCACGACCCAAGAGCCTGACAGCATCATCTGCTGTCAACGGCATGATATTAAATGTCAGTGTCAGGAAGGAGACGGGGGTTTAAAATGCCAAAGAGTCTTCAGATAGCTACTACAGGACGTGGGAAACCCAACACCCAACTCTGTGCTTTTGCAGGGCGGGCTCCCTCCCCAGGAAGATTGTGAGCGCCTTACAGTTACCACATGATGCTGGGTGCCGGGGAGGACCTCGATGTAAGTTCAGATCCTGACTTCCATCATGTCTTTTCTTTCTGGGATTACAGCAGACTTCCCCTCCGACACCCGTAAGACTGCACCATGGGGCTGGTGTCAGCAATTTTTACCCCAGGATGTGAACCTCTGAGTGATGCCAACGCCCTTTCAGGGTGTCCGCGAGGTCAAACTACTTTCATAATATATGACATTACTCACTTTTTCCTGCGCCAATGGTGCAAATGAAGGGGTGGTTAAACTTCTGGCATCTTAGCACAAGTCAAAGCAGTGGCACCAAACTATGCTATACTGTATCCTTCACTTACACACTAGCAGTAAAAATAAGTAAATAAATAAAAGTTTTAAAATGCTACTTTCACTTAAGAGTGTCTTTGATGAAGCAGTAAAAGTCATTGCTTTCATTAGATCTCAACCCTGGAGGATACACCTCTGTCAGGTGCTGTGTGGTGAGGTGGGAAGTACGCATGAAACACTTCTCTTGCGGACTCAAGTGCCACGGTCGTCTAGAGAAGAAGCACGTGTACAACCTTCTGAGCTGTGAGTTACACTAAGCCACTGTTTTCATGCAGCACCAAAGAAGAAATGATAGACAAACCGCGATTATTCAGAGTTGAGTATGTGAGCGACATTTTCTCAAAAATGAACAAAGTAAGCTTATCACGTCCAGGTAAACAATGACAGCATTTGTTGCCAATGACACAATTTGAGCTTCCGCGGGAAAAGAGAATTTTGAACACGTGTATCCACCACTAGGAACATGACAGCTTCTCAACAGAGACTTTTCCAATGAGATCAGGAACGACACTGAGGTACCTGCTCTCCTGGTGCATAAAGCAGTGTGTTGACGTTTGGAAGCTCTACACAACCAGGAAACCATGATGTCATGAAAGCCCACGTGGGTAAAGGTCCATCTAATGTGTAAAAGAAGCTG
Organism: Delphinus delphis; assembly: GCF_949987515.2. Classification (NCBI taxonomy): domain Eukaryota; kingdom Metazoa; phylum Chordata; class Mammalia; order Artiodactyla; family Delphinidae; genus Delphinus; species Delphinus delphis. The sequence continues at coordinate 135,695,678 of NC_082687.1, forward strand.
AAATATCTTCATGTAACAGAAAATGAAGTGTTCTTTGATACAGCGCCAGATTCCACGTTGCAACTAACCTTAAGAAACTACCACTTGTTGAGTTTCGGTGTAGTATCAAAGAATATTCACCATTTTCTGAAAAGGCACTAAAATACTCTTCTCTCTTCCAAGTACATAGCTTTGTGAGGCCAGATCGTCTTTATGTACTTCCACCAAAACAGCGGTTCATCACAATCAGAACGCAGAAACAGATGTGAGAAGCCAGCTTCTTCTGTTAAGCCGGATACTGAAGACACTTGTAGAAATATAAACAATGCCACTCTTTCACAAATTATCTCGTAATGCAGTTACTTCTCATAAATATATTAATAAATATCTTAAAAATCTGTCAGGTTTAAATTCTAATATGATAACCACCTACAGATATAACCACATAAATAAAAGCTCTTGGGGTCCTCAATATATATTTTGAGGCCAAAAAGTCCTAAGCAAAAAAGTTCAAGAACCACTGGTCTATGGAATTCTTCCCAAATTTACAATTCCACCAGTCTACAACACACTCCAGAATACAAGATCCTAACTGAGGCCACCCTTTTATAGCTACCAAAGCTCTCATAATTTTAGACAAGTGGGCAGAGAAATAATTGCAAATGAGTTCAGAGTAGGCGAGATGTATTCGAGGCTGTGCACTTTTCCTAATTGGGCAATCTCCTAATTTCCCTTCTATGAAATGAAGGGGCTGGATTAAGTTAGCCTTTAAGGTCTTTTTCATTAGGAGAACAATTTCCCGATGATTCTAAGTGGAAAACAATCTCATCTATACGTTAAAAATGATGGGCTGCTAGTGTTATTCGTAATAACAAAATGTGGAAACAACCCGAATGTCCACTGAGGGATGAATGGATAAATAAAATGTGGTCCATCCATACAGTGATATATTATTGGGTCTTAAAAAGGAAGAAAATCCTGACACGTGCCACACCATGGATGAACCTTGAGGGCATTCTGCGGAGTGAAATAAGCCCGACGCAGAAGGACAAATCCTGTGTGCTTCCGCTTCTGTGAGGTCCCTAGAGTCACCAAACTCATAGAGGAAGTAGAACGGCAGGTGCCAGGTGCTGGGGCAGGGCGGGGAACGGGGAGTGAGCGTTTGCCAGGGACAGAGTTGCCGTTGGGGACGATGGAAGTTCTGGTGGCGGATGGTGGTGATGTGAATGTGCTTAATGACCCTGAACTGTAGACTCAAAAAGGCGTAAAATGGTCAATTTTATGCTATGTATATTTTACCACAATAAAAACAAAATCAACCTTGTCCAAAAATGAAGGGCTGCTGAAAGCTATAAGCAAAAACGTTCAAAATGCTTATGGGTCTATGTTAAACTTCCAGAACCCATTCTCCACCCCCATTCGTATACTCATCAAAAATGCTTCTCTTGCATGTCGCCAAATCACATTTACCCTGCAGGATTTCACCTGGGATTCACCCAGCAGCATCAAAATATCTGAAGAGGACCAAGGACTGCACGCATCTGTCCTATCTCGTCTTCAACCTGAGCTTCCCTTACAGAGCTCCCATCGGGGATTCTACGCAGACCCCTCGGGGCTGGGAGTTTATCCTAACCACAGTCGGCTTCCCGCCCGGCCCACGCTCCTCAGAGAGCAGCGCCCTCAGCTACAAGCTGGACCCTTGGCAGCGACAGCTACACCACCGGGCCCTGCAGGCCACCTCCTGCTCCCAGGTCATAAGTGGACCACCTTAACCCAAACTGGTCCATCAGAGTCTCCTTCCTGTATATACTGCCTGGGACAGGAACTCTTAGTCAGTTGCGATCTCTTGAACTGAAGACGAGTAAACTCAGGAGCTACGGAGCTGCCACGTTTCGGCATGTATGTGCCAGCAGGGGAAAGTCATTAATAGAGGAAGAAAGAAGGAAGTTAACACCCTCAGGAGCACACACAGATACTCAGAGGCAAGAGAGAGGAAGCGCCGCACAGACAGGGCACTGGAAGGATTCCTGAGACCTTCCTGGACTTTTCTCAGTTACCTGTGAACCTGGACTGCACTGAATTCCCTGAGGTATCTGCATCCTTCTAATGATTTTTCACTTCATTGTTTATTAAGCTACTGTGTGGTTTTCTTTTCACCTGAAACGGCACCCAAAAGATTGTCAAACAAAGCTCTTTGCACCTCAGAAAGCAAAACATCCCCAAATCAGAGAGATGCAGTTGTTAAAAAAGTTCCTCCTTTCCAGGACCTGCATGGACTAAACAAACCACATTTTACCCTCAACAGGCCCTTCAAACACCTAAACTTACATCCCCTCTCTCCTAGCCTTCTCTAATTCAACATCCTCCACAAGCTCCTCCCCAAAAAAATCCTCCCAAGCTACTGAATTCTTTTGTCTCTTACCAGCTGTACTGATAACCGGGTACTGAGTGACCTTAAGGTGCTATTTTTTTTTCTTTTCTCAATATAGCTAGTCAGCTGGTTAAGAGTAGGCTTTATGCTTTGCTTGTCTCCGAGTACCTTACAGCAGCCTAGCAGGACAAGCCACTAGAAAGCATGCAAGGATTTTTGATGAGCAAATTAATAAAGTAAGAGAATTAATATTTTCTGAGAATCTGCTGTGTCAAAGGCATTGTCCTAGGCATCTACACATGACACTTTATTTAATTCTCACAATAATGCTGCAAAGACGTGATCGGCCCCCTACACGGGGGAATTAGAAGCCACGGCCCGTTTGTTTGTTTGTCTTTAAGCAAATGTTTACACGGCAATCACAGGCATGGGACACTTCTAGTCCCTTTACACGTATGACTTCGTGTGTGTTCCCAACAAACCCAGGAGGTAGAAGCTGGTCTTATCCCCATTTTACAGGCGAAGAAACTGAGGCTCGGAGAGGTTGCCTAAGGTTGCTAAGCAAATAAGTGGCTGAGCCTCTCCAGGTAATAATATGCTTGCTCACAGCCACACGGCTGGAACGGAACGGAACGAATCTGAACGCAGTTCTGACTCCAAAGGCCCTGCTTTGACTATTTCATGAGAATCACTCCATGGATTACGTTGAGATAACGCTGGCCTGGTGAGTGGCTACGCCATTTTTTAAAACTTTTTATGGAAATGTAGATTATATATAGTGCCCTGTGCTATACAGTAGGTCCTTGTTGGTTATCTATTTTATATATAGTAGTGTATACATTTTAATCCCCAAACTACTAATTTACCCCTCCCCCCGCCCTTTCCCCTTTGGTAACCATAAGTGTGTTTTCTCTGTCTGTGAGTCTATCTCTATTTTGGAAGAGTGGGTAACTCCCCCAAATTATGTCATCCTTAAAATGAGATGATTATTAGGTATCTCAGGATTGTAATGAGGCTAAAATGAGCTGATATCCATACAGAGGCAAGCATTTCACAAATGGTAGCTATTACCATTATTATAGCATATGCTCATCTTATTAGAACTTTACTTTAAGCCTTGGGATCCACAAACACAGCAAGTGGACATGACCCATGACTTCTGTCTTCTAAAACTAGCAAGTCCTTAAATATCTACCTCCGCCCTAAGAAAAGTCATGAAAGACTATTCTGTACAACTCTATGCAAATACATTTGAAAGTAGGTGAAACAGACAATTTCGTAGAAAAGAATATAATTTACCAAACTCTATTTACCAAATTACAGAAAGCTTACACAGAGAAAGCAAAGAAAGTTATCAAAGAATTGTCCTCACAAAAAAAGTACCAGACCCAGATGGTTTTACAGGGGAATTGTACCAAACCTTAAACATCAAGACTACTATCAATACATAAATTGTTCCAGAAGATGGAAACAGATAAACAATTTTCTAATTCTTTCTTTTCTAGGAGTAGGTATAAAAATGATGCCTAGGGGCTTCCCTGGTGGCGCAGTTGTTAAAAATCCGCCTGCCAATGCAGGGGACATGGGTTTGAGCCCTGGTCTGGGAAGATCCCACATGCCGCGGAGCAACTACGCCCGTGCGCCACAACTACTGAGCCTGCGTGTCGCAACTACTGAAGCCCGTGCACCTAGAGCCCGTGCTCCGCAACAAGAGAAGCCACTGCACTGAGAAGCCCGCACACCGCAATGAAGAGTGGCCCCCGCTCGCCACAACTAGAGAAAGCCTGTGCAGCAACGAAGACCCAACGCAGCCAAAAATAAATAAAAAAAAAAAATGATGCCTAAACCTAGTAGAGATAGCACAAAAAAAGAAAACCAAAGACCAATCTTACTTATATCAAGTGCAAAACTCCTAAATAAAATATTAGCAAACAGAAACCAACACTACCTTAATGGCACACATGACCAAATGAAATTCATTCCAGGAATGCAAGGATGACTCCACATTACGAGACCTACTAATATACATTCACCATATTAATAGATCTAACAGGAAGATCCTATGATTCTCATCATCCACAAATGATGAAAAAGCCTTCAAGAAAATTCAATACCCATTCCTGATTTTTTTAAGTCAACACAATGGGCACTGATATGTACTTCTTTAGTTTGATGAAATACATGCACTACCTGTTACAGGCTGAGTGCTTGCATCCCCTCTGCCATTCTGTTGAATCCCAACCCCCAGTGTGACGGCGTCAGGAGGGGGGCCTCTGGGAGGTGACCAGGTCATGAGGGTGCAGCCCCCATGACCAAGATCAGTGTCCTTACAAAAGAGGCCCAAGAAAGCGCTCTCACCGCTTCTACCATGTGAGGATACAACGAAAAGACAGTCGTCTGCAACAACTGTAGAAGAGGGCCTTCAACAGAACTTGGACCACGCTGGCACCCTGACCTTGGATATCCAGCCTCCAGAACCGTGAGAAATGCACTTCTGCTGTCTATAAGCCACCCTGTCTGTGGTATTTTGTTACAGCAGCCCAAACAGACTAAGACATTAACATAAAACAAAAACTGCATCTTACTTAATGAGGAAACACTGCGGGCATTCCCAGTAAGGTCGCAAACAAGTCAGGGAAGCCCATTTCCCCCACCACTTCTAACACTGCACTGGAAGTATTAGCCAATGCAATTAGAAACTTCAGAATAGAAGAGCACAAAGTTATCTCTATGTGCAGCTGATGTGAAAGTATACCTAGAAAACCCAAGAGAATCAATGATAAAACTACTGCCAAAAAAATGTTAATAAAGTCGGATACATAAAAACTATTGCCTTTGCACGCGATGTTTATACCAAACAATAAACAGAAGGTATAAATGGGACAGAAAATTCCATTTAAAAAAGCAACTAAAAAAGTGAAATACTTAAAATAATTTAGCAAGAAACATGTAAAACTTACAGAAGAAAAATTTTAAAACACTCCTGAAAGACAAACAAGGAAACTTGAACAAACGGAAAGTACCCCTTGCCTTTGAACAGAACAACTTAACATCCGACAGATGGCAACTCTTTCCGAGGTAACAGCTAAATCTAATGCAAGTCCAATAAATATATAACAAATTTTCTTTTGTTTTGTTTTGTGTCTCGAACTAGACGAATTGATGCTAAAAGGTTCATAGGGAAAAATAAGGGATGCCTGAGAACAATGAAGAGGGTCCAGCCACATCCTCTATTAAAACATAACATAAAGGTTCTATCTTTTAAATGGTGCTACAGCAATACATGAATTCCCAGTAAGATCAACAGTATAGAAAAGAAAGTCCAGATATAGACCCAAATACATATAGAAATACAGCCTATGATAAAGCTAGTATCTCAAATCAGTGGGGAAAAGATGGACCTCTTGATGACTGGGGTCAGGACAACCGGTAGCCATTTGGGGGGGAAAAAAAAGATAAAATTATGTACATCTTACACCAGAAAGAAACACCAACGATACCTGAGAATGTAAATGAAATCATTGCAGTCCTAGAAAAAAGAGTAGGTGAACTCCTTTGTAACCTTGGTATGGGAAAAGATTTTCTAACTCTGACTCAAAATCAGACATAAAAGACAAGACTGACTGATGAGACTATAAGAAAATAAAAGTCTGAGCGCCTAGAATAAGGACTGAATTACGGACTGCATCTCCTCCACCCGCCCTGCACAGAACTCACAGACAGTGCATCCCATAAACTCCTGGGGCCAATGGAAAATCCCTGGCCCGCCATGCACCTGCCCTTTATGCTGACTGTCTCCAGAGGCTGGGTCCAGGGTCAGGACCCTGGAGAACTGGTTTCATAAAATCCCATCTCATCCCTCTCACTGAGGACCGCTGGGCTACGCTGCAGGCGCCTCAGAAACTTGCCCTGACTCCTACACTCCTTCTTCTTTCCAATGACTTCTCCTGACCTTGGAGCGGAATCTTAACTCGCCCTTGCTTATTTTTCCAGACGCCTCTTTCCACCTCCCACCCGCAGCTCTTCTGAACGACTCAGTTTCCCACATACACCAGGCTTGCTTTTGCCCTGGACCTCGGCTCGCACTGCTGCCTTCTGCGCTGCGCCTTAACCCTGTGCGTCCCTGTCTGGTCCCCGCCTCGTCCCCAATACACCCCACGCACGTCTTTTACCAGCGACCTCTTACCTAGTTACCCCTGGAGACTCTAGGCCACCTGCATCGCCGTTCTCAACTCATGCTGTAACGACGGGTTAATCTGTCCCTCCCTCCACCCGTCACGAGGCAGGCTGAAGTCGGGGACCACGTTTGACTTCTCTCTGTACCTAGAACGCTGAGCACACTGCCTGACACGGAAGCTCGAACACAGCAAACACTCAGTATGCGTTTGGTGAATGAATTCACTTGCTTGTTTCTGGATCTCCATAATAGACAAAGTTCCTGAGGTTTGTTCTGAGGAGAAAGTTGCAGAGGAAAATGCCATGCATCGTCCTCTCACAGTTAGTAACTGCGTCTCCCGGGATGTTCTTAGAGCGTGCACATCAAAAGCGGTTAAAAGAATGGTTCTGACAAGTTCACGGTCTCAGTTTGACCAGCCCCTGGTCAGGGCCCTGTTCTGCTAAGGTTGCAGAGACACGGCAGGAGAGCACTTGGAAGAGGCTTAGGGGCAGGACTGGCGTGGCACTGGGCCAAGTGGCCAACACTCAGGCAAAGCACTTGCGTGTTTTCCCTTACAGGGTTGCAGTTAAGACCCTTCATGCAGACTCTTGCAAATATTTCCACAGCCTCCGCAGATAATCCAAGTGGGCTGCCTAAAAGCTGATCTGAGAAATCTCCGAAAAGCCGCACAGCTGTAGATGCTGTCTGGCTGGAAAGTTTCCCTCGGCTAGACTACCTCTAAAATTCCTTCAAACTCTAGACGACCGCTGTGGGAGTGACCAGATGACTTTGAGCACAAACCACTAAGCTTCTTTGACTCCTGGGGCCCTTGTCTGTAACTTGGGGATAATCACAGTTCTGTGTCAGCAAGACTGCAGCGGAGAATCCAGAAGCCACTGTGAATAAAAGCCCCTGAGTTCAGGGACATTCGATCAAGGCTAGTTTAATCTGAATCTGCAAAGAGAAAGTAAATAAGGTCTCTTCTCTACTTGTCAGGTTTCTGAACAGGACTTAGGACAAACACAGCTTCGTTGCAGCACTGACTCTGAATCTTTAAAAGCTTTATCAATATCCTAAGGGAAAGTCTGTGCCTTTAAAAGGGTAGGTGCGTACACGTACGTTCTGAGTCCTGAGACTCCTCCCTTCTGGGTTATACGCAGCCAGCAAGAGGTCCCCAAAGGCACTGGTATAAAAACCCACAGAACAAATTCTTTCCGGAAATTATCACGATTCTCAAAGGTCAGACTAATACAGGGATGGATGATGCAAGCCTTAGCAGAAAGATCGTGCTATTGTTTTGTAGAAAGTAAAAGACAAAACCTAGATCTGGACACGTTCTTTATTAATCATAATAATCTGTGTAACCTGACACCACCACAGGAACCAGATTTCCTAATACATGAAGCCTGATTCCTAGGCTGCTATAAGAAGACTTGACACAGAAACTAACATACCACTGTAAAGCAATTATACTCCAATAAAGATGTTAATAAATAAATAAATAAAAAGAAGACTTGACGAAAACCAAGCTGGTTGCTGACAATAGTTTTAAATAAGATATCAAGAGCAAATATTTTCATTCCACTTACATCGGTTCAAGTTAATTTAGTAACAAGTTGTTAAACGTGAGCTTGTTTAAGACACTGTACTCAATGTCTTCAAAGGCAAGTCTCTGACACACAAGGGTTCACGATCTAGAGTAGCAGATAAACATCTGGACTCACAGAACCATTATCCTATGAAAGACAGAGTCACGGGTTGTCAGGAAAAGTGCCGCTGATGGAGCTCTATCCCTGAAAAGATGACGTATCCTGGCAGCGGCACTAAGGATGGACTGGTGCAGTCAAGGGCTCGAGAAGCAATAGGCACACTCCGTCAAAAGGATATGGAGAGATGGGGATATGTGTATATGTACAGCGGATTCATTCTGTTATACAGCAGAAACTAACACACCATTGTAAAGCAATTATACTCCCATAAAGATGTTAAAAAAAAAAGGATATGGAGAATGACAGCAATAGGAGGATGGAAAAGAAAAATGCAAATGGATGCTCTATTTATTGTAAGATATTTAAAATATTTACTAAAAAACACTCGCAAAAATACCTGAGGGCATAATTGTGGGGTATACAATGTTATTAAGCAAGACAAACATGATCTTATATTCACATCAGAGAGACAAACAGTATGCAAATAAAAACAGCCAGAAATTATGATGGAAACTATGAGAAAAGCTCCCACCAACAATTCTGTGTCAGAGTTTCTGGCTCCAAATCCCTACTTCATGTCAGAGGTCCCCTGCTTTTAACAACGGCTCTGTATGCACGACAGCCAAAAGGGAGAAGCAACACGAGTGTCCATCAGTAGATGAATGAGCAAATGAAATGTGTTTTATCCAGACAATGAAATACGATTCAGCCTTAAAACGGAAGGAACTTCTGACACATGTTACAACAGGGGGGAACCTTGAGGACATAATGCTAAGTTAATAAGCCAGTTACAAAAGGCCAAATACTGTAGGATTCCACTTACATGAGGCCCCCAGAGTAGTCAAACTCCTGGAGACAGAAAGTAGGATGGTGGATGCCAGGGGCTGGGGGAGGGATGGGGAGTTACTGCTGAATGGGTGCGGAGTTTCAGTTTGGGTAAGATGGAGAAGTCCTGGAGATGGGTGGTAGTGATGGCCTCACAACAACATGGACGTACTTAACGCCACTGAACTATATATTTCAAGATGGTTAAAATGGTAAATTTCGTTACATATATTCACTATGATTTTTTATAAATAAATGAAAAAAAAAAGAATGGCTTATCTCCTGGGCTCATAAACACACAAGGGCTCCCAAGCACCCGCTGAATAAAGTTTTAACCTTGTCCAGCAGTAAACCTCTTGTCAATCTGGCCCCAATGTCCTTAGAATCTCATCACCTGCCATATTCCACCTTTCGTGCTTTGGTGTGGCCTGATCCAGCTACCACTCATTTTCAGAACACTCCTTGTGTTCCCGCCTGACCTTAGCGCGCGCTCTTCTGAAACACCCTCGCCCTGGCACTCACCTTCTCTACCAGCCGAGATTTCTGTAGGTGCAACCAAATGCCACCTCTTCTGCAAAGCCTTCCCAGACCAACTCAGTGGAGAGGGAATGCCCCTCATCTGTCTACTTATTCTTCAATTTGTCTATAAAACAATAAACTCCTCACTAGCGAGGGACAACTGAAAAGTGAAAGAAAAAGAAAATCCAGTACTACTTATAATAATAGCATTAAAATACATGAAATACTTAAGGATAAATTTAACAAGATAAGTGAGAGGCCTATAAGCTGACAACCACGAAACGTTGTTGAAAAAATACAGTGAAGATCTAAACAAAAGGAGAGACGCCATAGTCATTGATTAGAGAGATTCTCCCCCCAGATTAATCTACAGACTCAACACAATCCCAGTCAAGATCCCAGCAGCTTTTTTTGCAAAAGTGCATTGACCGGCTGATTCTAAAATACATGAAAATGAAACAAATTAGAATAGTCAAACGCTGGGGAGAAAAAAGAACAATGTTGGAGACCCCAAATCACCTAGTTTCAAGGCTCAGTACAACCTACGATAACCAACCAGTGTGGTTCGGCGTCAGGACAAGATGAGCGGAACAGAACAAAGTCCTGAAAGAAATCCCCACACAAACGGCCAAACGACTGCTGACGAAGATGCCAATTCAACAGGAGAGGACAGTCTTGGAAGAAATAGTGCTCAAGGAGTGGATCCCAAAGTGGGAAAAACTGAACTCACCCCGTGCATCACACCATACACAAAAGTGAACTCCAATGGACCAGAAACCTAAACATAAGAAGTAAAGCTTCAAATGTCTAGCAGAAAACATAGGAGAAATTAGTTATGACTTTGGAGTGGGCCAAGATTTCTCAGGACACCAAAAATACTCACATTTTAAAAGAAAATAATTAATAAATTGGACTTTTTGAGAGAAATCGTTAAGAGAAATCGTATTTGCAATGCACGTGGCTGACAGAGCACCTATATCGACACATACTCGCAATTCTGAGAATGTTTACAGATAAACAACCTAATTCTTTGCCTAAAGAATCAGGCAAAGGAGCTAAATACATTTCACACACAAAAAAAGACACAGATGGCCGATACGCACGTAAGAAGATGCTAACATCATTAGTCACCAGGTTAATGCACACTTAAACCACAAGGCACCCCTATACATCCACCAGAACGGCGGGAACTGGAAGGACTGCTCGTGTCAAGCCTCACTCTCCTGCTGGGGGTCCACGAGGTACAACTGTAGGAAAGTTAGCAGTTTCTTATAAAGTTAAATGGACGTTTACTATGTGATCCAGTAATTCCCCTGCCAGGTGTCTACCCAGGACATTGCACATGTCCACACAAAAACATTCGCAGCTTTACTCATCATAGCCAAAAACTGCACAAAACCTAAACAGCCAGTAACAGACATACCGGTAACAGATTACAAAGGATTCATACAATGGAATATTTCTTAGCAATAAAAAGAAACAAACCACGCAATGCATAACTTAGAGGAATCTCAAAAAAGAACCTAAGAGAAAGAAGCTAGACACACAAAAGGCATACTTGCATGATCCCATTTTTATGAAATTCTAGAGCCAGCAAAACTAATCTGCACTAACAGAAAGCAGGTCAGTGGCTGCCTTTGTCTGAGCGGGTGATGGACACGTTCCTGTGTCTCCATGGACGGAGACCCTGGGCTGAAGGTAAGCACATTCGAGGTGGGAATTAAGGGTCAGAGGGAAAAAAAAAAACCTAACTAGTGAAGGTGAAGTAAAATTAAACAGAAGACACTGCATCTTTCATCTGATAATGCTGGATAAATGGAATTGTAAGAAAATCTAGGTAAATGGAACTTTAAGAAAAGATTCTGCCACACAACAGCAATAAACAGGGCGTAAGAGCACTGGACTGGCTCAGTACATGGAGAGCTAATTCTGCGTTTACAAGGAAGAAAGCGGGGTTCCTAATCTTAGGCAGAAACTCGGAAGGCTCTAATGAGTTGAGTTCTCTTCGTTACCATAAAGTTGCATTGTATCTTTATTCATGAATGAGTTTTCCTCCTCATCAGAAGAAGGAATACAAACAAAGCGCAAAGGAAAGGAAGGCTGGACGTACAAACATGGTCTTGTTGAAACAACAGGCTTTACGATCGTGTTACCCATGAGGTGGATGAACGCAGCCCACACCCCTGGGAGGAAGGAACAAATTTCACCCCAACCAGTTCTGTCTCCTTCCAGAGGTGACAAGACCCTGTTGCAGTGCAAGCCTCTCTGCTGGGCAGGTGGAGGGGAGACGTCTGGCTACATGAGTTCACGGTCCCTCTCCACCAGGCAGGGAGACAGGCCACGTGCCACCCCTGGGTCCCCAAAGACCCGGCGAGGAAGCGAAACCCAGGCCAGGTGTGCAGGGAGGGAGACGCTTCCCAGCCCCCAGCCCTGCACCCCCCGCACGCATCCCTCCTGTGATCCATTTCACACAGAGGCAGCGAGGGGCTGAAGCATTTGCTAAGCGTCTGCCATCCTACCGGCTGAATTCTCCCGACACGACAAGGGCTCCTCCTTACCTAACACTCTGGGTTCACAGATGTAGCCCTGGAAGCTCAGGGAGGAACAGGGACTTCCAGGCCCCAGCCCAGCTGACGGCACACGCTCCGACAGTGCGCTTCCTATAACACCGCCCTGCCCCTAAAGCCCCTGGGGACGGTGCTAATTCAAGCCCTCGGGCACAAAAGGGGCCCTGGCACCACCTCTAAATGGAGAAGCGTCATTTAAACAGACACGGAGGCCCCTCTGCTCAGAATGAAAGACTGCCCTGCCCGCCTGCGCTGCGGCCACCAGCTGCCCAGTCGGAACACCTAAGGCTCTGCAGATGTCCAGAGTGACCACTGGGACAGCGGGCTTTGTGGAGGAAGGAGCCGCAAGAGGTTCCAGGGTGAGAAGGCTGCTCACAGGGCTCTGCACTCCCTGAGGGCAGAGGGGAGGGGGGTCCAGGGTCATTGGGATGCCCTGCCAGCTGTAAGATATCGTGTTTCCCGTAACTGAGGCAATAGGTATTTCCTATAAAACGCCATCACTTCACACTTCCAACTGGATTATAGCATCTCTGCAGCCACTACTTTGTTTGAATCAAAAAGCCCGCCCTAATTAAGTCATCTGAAGCTAGACCTTTGCATCTGGTGGATGAAGTCGAGGCAGAGGCTTCCTGGATGCTGACGATACCTCCAAGACTTTAGACCTTCCCAGTGAGCAAGCCTCAATCGCCTGCAACTCCCCAGAACTATGTCATAACGACCAACGGAAATGGCGACGCCTCGGCATGCTGGCCTTTCCTTTCAGCAATTCTGAAGCTCTACAATTACAGCCCATCTTAGATCCCACCCTTGACCCCTGCCAGCTGTGCTGAAATTGCAGAGCATCAGTCAGAAGTGGGAAGGGAGGAGGGGGGCATATATGAGAACAGGGAACGGAAATCTCCAAATCTCCCCGAGATGGCGGGGGCAGGAGAAGGATCAAAGCACACTGCCTGTAAAAGATAAAACAGAATACCTGCAACCAATAGGAGCTTTACACATCGGCCTGTCCTGACGGTCGTGCACCACGCAGGAGACACTCAGGCCCAGAGAGGTGGAGGGATCTGCCCAGGTCATGCTGCGAGGGGGGTCCTTTAAGGAGTCTAGAACTTTTACACCACGCCACCAGTGGGCCATGACATCCCTTTCCGGTCAGGAGAAGAACAGTCAATTATGACACTTATAGGATGTCTGAAAAGACGTAAGGCTGCCTTCACAGCTCTACAGTTGACTACACTTTCAATACTAAAAAGCTGAAGACGAAAGGGTCTTTTCAGCGCTTCCTTTCCGTCCTCAAGGCAGGAATACTGTAAACAGGCGCTTCTCAAACTTCCATGGGCTGCAGCTCACCGAGCGGACTGGTGAAAGTGCAGGTGCCGACTCAGCAGGTCTGGGGTGGGGCCTGAGAGCCTGCATTTCTCAGGAGCTCCCAGTCCCCGGGTCCCACTTAGAGAAGCCAGGCCCTAAGCCACGCTGAGTCTGACGCACCCAGGAAAGGGCGTGTCCAATGCAGACACGGAGAGCAACAACGCTCCTGAAAGAGACAACGGAAACATTGCTGCCTCACTCACCCTCCCGCCACAGCCTCCGCGAGCACCAGAGGCCTCAAAGAACCCTCATCCAGAGCACCAGCAGAGCAGGCAGGAGAGGAGAGAGCGCCACAGAGAAGCACCCCCCAGGGACGTGCTTGCATCTGGGTGACGTTCCCCAAACGGTCAGGCTCAACCGGATCTAAGATGACTGGATACCAGGCTTCAATGTGTGCGTAAGCTTAGCCTCAGCCTCATGCAAGGTGCGGGGTGGAGGGGAAACTGCCCAATCTGGCCGGAAGCCTATTTCTGTAAATACGGTTTCACTGGGGCACATCCACGCCGCTTCATTTATGTACTGTCTAAGGCTGCTTTCCCGCCAGGAGAGCACAGTAAAGTGGAGGCAACAGCGACCTAAAGCCCCAAACGTTTACAATGTGACCCTTTATAGGAAAAGTCTGTTCACCTCTGACCTGGGTATTCAGGGAGATAAACTCCGGAAAGGAACACCTGAAATCCAAGGCCCTGGAAACAATTCCAACATTGCAGAAGCAACTAGACCAGTGCAAACTCGGGGACAGGTAAGAGTTGTATTTTAGGGGGCTTCTCCTGATAGGAACACAGCATAATTGAAGCGCTTAGTCAACTTGTGACGGGTCCAATAAGAGGGACAAGAAAAAACTCATTTAAAAAAATCATGGTGCAGTAATTTTAAAAATTCAATATGTACCAATATTTACAACCAATAAAGCATACATTAAATGGGCGGGGGGAAGAACTGTATTTTAAGGCAAGCCTAGTAAAAGCTAGAAAACAGGGATGCCAGTTGGAAATGAGAGGCCCAGTCCACTGCCCAAGTGCAGTCGTTTTCCTGCTATTAACGCTGACTCTGCATCACAGGGAGACAGAGGATGATCTGTGTTTGAATCCACCAGCCTCCGTAGCTGTTTCCACTCCTTATGGAAATCTGGTCCATCATCCTTTCCTTCACGGCCCCCTTACGTGACAGGCCTCCAATGGACAAGCCTGAAGTTGGGCTTCTGAATTAATCTGGTTCCCACCTCATGCCAGCATGAGACGCTGAGGCCCCAGGCTCTTCTTCCGTCCTGGTCTCTCTGACAGCAGAAGAGGGCAAGCCTCCAGGGCTCCTGACAGCAGGTACAGAAGGAGGCTCAAACTGGAGGGGAAGGAGGGGCTGCCGGGCTCACCCCCAGGGAGGTGGCAGGACGGCCGTCTGTCTCCCGGCCCCTGCTCCCCTGGCAGATGGGGCCCGGCACCGTGATGTGCGGATGGGGAGGGAGTGGGCACCCACGTCTGGGTGACATATGTCCATGTGCTAATGGAAGCCAATTAAGGAAGGCGGGTGGTCTCACAAGAGCTTTCAGGGTTTGGAGCCGCGGCGCCCAGAGAATGCACGTGATCCAGGAGGGATCCACTGAACTGGGGGGACAGCGTGGTCCCCGTGCAGCGAGAGAGCACGGACTCTGGTGCTGAAGGGACTGGGGTGAGATTGTGCTCCACCACTACCTGGATGCGGCCTTGCGTACACGGGGACATTATCATCCCTCCCTCCAAAAAATGAGGGTGAGCAGAGCCTTGTCAACAGGTTTTGGGCTGTTTTTTTTGTTTGTTTCTTTTTTAAATAGCTTGCCTAATATAGAGCATTCACAGCACATAGTAAGCGCTCAATAAACTATAGCTGCTCCTGCCCCAGAGAAACCAAATCGACTGTCCCTTGTATATTTCACAAACCACCAATAAACCTAAGGAGAACTGCTCTTCCAAACAAGTCATTAAAAAAACGTAATAACAATCTAATCTGCAGGGTAGATGCTGTCATTTCGTAGAAGACAAAACTCTCACAAAGGATAAATAACTTACCTAAGGACACAGAACCAATATATAACAGACTGACATCTCGTTAACGTCTCTCTCTCAAAAATATTAGCAGTTTTAGCAACTACCAGCTCAATAATCTTTGCTTCAATTAAAAACCCCACTCTCTTGGGGCTTCCCTGGTGGCGCAGTGGTTGAGAGTCCGCCTGCCGATGCAGGGAACACGGGCTCGTGCCCCGGTCTGGGAGGATCCCACATGCCGCGGAGCGGCTGGGCCCGTGAGCCATGGCCGCTGAGCCTGCGCGTCTGGAGCCTGTGCTCCGCAACGGGAGAGGCCACAGCAGTGAGAGGCCCGCGTAGCACAAAAAAACAAAACAAAAAAAAACAAACCCACTCTCACCTTACCATTTACATAATAAAATGTGTATCCTCCTGCAAAGTATTTCTTTTTAGAATTAACCCAAAGAGCCCCGTTTCTACAGAGACAATTTTCTCTGCAAAGCCCAAAACACCTCCAGCCCACAATTAAAAGAGATTTTTTTTATACACATTTAGCTTCCTGGCTAAAGGATGTTGATCTGCTCCCCAGGGTGAGGGTCCAGAGGTTAAAAGATATACTAAGTCATACTTCACACCACCATGACCAAGCATCTAAAATAAGCCTGACTCAGTCAAACCAACCACCTCCACAGAGACGTCTACGTCACGTCCCCCTCTCTGTCCAGCTCCACCATCCCTCTGTCCCCACCCTCCCGACACAGCTCTTGTAGAGCCACCAGTGGCACCCACCACAAGCCACACCCTCACTTCACCCACCTGGCGGCGTCCGACGGCGTACCCGTCACCCGCCCTTCTGGAAACACTTCCTAGCCTGGTTTCCGGGCACCCCTTCCTTTACTTCTGTCGCCTTGCTTCCCCTGCTGTTTTCATCTTTCCCATCTCCAAATGTTGAAGTGACCCAGGTTTGGGCTTTTCTTCTCCCCTAATTACACTCAGTCCCTGGGTGATTTCCTCCAAGCCCATGATTTTAACTACAGTGGTCACCCCTAAATGTCTGCCTTCAGTTTAGACCTTGCCCTCAACTCCAAACTCATATTTCCAGCCGCCTTCTGTGGGGAAACTGAACTGAATTTAACCTTCCTGCGGGATGCTCGGGATGCTGAAGGAGATGGCGCATCACATGTGGGGGGGGGGGGGGCAAAGGACAGGCGGTGGTGGCAACAAATCATGGAAACAAGAGGTCAGAGGAAACTGATGGCGACTTGCGAAAACCAGGAGGTCAGAGCGAGCTCAGTGCGATGGCTGATGCAAGCTGAATACCGGCCCTTTACTACTGGAGGGAAAATGCAAAGACGGCAGCTTTCACCCCAGGCAACCAGAGCTGAGCTTTG
The DNA here is from genome assembly GCF_949987515.2 of Delphinus delphis. Classification (NCBI taxonomy): domain Eukaryota; kingdom Metazoa; phylum Chordata; class Mammalia; order Artiodactyla; family Delphinidae; genus Delphinus; species Delphinus delphis. The sequence continues at coordinate 135,712,557 of NC_082687.1, forward strand.
GAGCCGCTCTACGTGCAGAGTATTGTTTCGCTTAATGATAAAAGCAGCTGATTCTATCTTTATGAATTGCTCGTGTTCTTTGGCGTCCTGCTTTCTGTCTTCTCACCCCAACACTTCATGGCCTCTGCGCTTGGACCTCCGATTTAGCATGCCCCCCCAAAAGACTGCCAAAACCCCCTCCCCCTCCCCCATGTCTTCTGCATCCCAGTAACAGCATCTCTGGTCTTCTGGTTACTTAGGCCAAAATTCCTGAAGCCATCCTCAAAACTTCTTTTTCTCACTCGCGTCATCCAACCCATCAGCAAATCTTACAAGGTCTCCCTTCAAAATATGGACCAGGCCTAACCACTTCCACTTCTCACTTCCCTTGCTGTTCCCAGCCAGGCCCAAGCCATCACCTTCTTGCATCTGGAAAGGCTCCCGACTCATCTCTTCTCTTCCACCTCTGCACCCCACCCCTGAAACCTATCCTCCACTCTCAAACATGTCAGGAAAAAAAATAGAGACAGAGACAGAGAGACAGACAGACAGACAGACGGAGAAGGAGCAAGCGTTGTAAAATGTTTGGGGAATCTGGGTGAAGAGCACACAGGAATTCTTTGCACTGTTTTTGCAGCTTTTCCATAAGTCTGGATTATTTCAAATGCAAGAGTTGTGAAACAACCAAAACCCACTATCTCCCTCTGGGAACCCAGCCTGTGTCCCCCCAGCCAACCTGGGGACAAACTCCCTCAAGCCCATCTATTGTTTCATGAAACACTAACAAGCCCTTGCCTATCTTGTCCTACTGTGCTAGGCAGTATGAATAAAAAAACAACAACAAAAAACTGGACCCAGAGCCCACAGCCTGTCCTTAGACAGTTCTCAACTGAACAGAAAGGAGCGATACATGAGCAGAGAATTTCAGAACAACGTGTTGAGCACTTTACAGGGTGTGCAGAGCCATGGAAGCACGCTGACAAGATGTGCAACCTCCTCGATGAGGTGATACCTGAGCTGTCTTGCAACTGACAGCATCCCCGCAACGGCACTTACAAAGACCTAACCGTTGTGCATGTTAGTTCCCTGCACCGATGGTTTCATACGGGTTGGTCCTAGAGCCTAGCAGAGTGCCTACCATGGGAGGACCACACGCACTGCTCAAGAAGCAGTGGCTGAGTGAATGACGAGCTCAAGAACAGCTGTCAGTCATGTGCAGGAATACAGGACGTGCTGACACGCAAATCACATTTTTCTGTGGGAAGCAAGGGTGGGTTCGCAAGCTCTCTCTCCCTAAGAAGGGCAGAAGTCAAAACACTTCCCACCCTACTAAGCACATTGTGAGTTTCCTGCACAAAATAAAAAATCTCATCATTAACAAATAGCACATGTACCTAACAAGCCCCAGCCTCTGATGACTCCCGCCCATCCCCAGGGCGGGATGAGACCCTGGTAATCGTGAAGGCGCGCCCAGCCCCCCCGTGGCTTCCAAGAGCTGAGGACAGATGTCAGAGGCACGCTGACTGGTGATACCAGGGCAGTGGGAGAGAAACAGAAGGAACACTGGGCTTGGGATACGTTTGAACCAGAGATGGCAAATAGGGGCCTGAATGATAGTGGCCACCCAACGGGCTACAGTCGTTTTTAAAAAAGTGGGGGGGGGGGGGGGGGCTATGGTCTATTTTTTTAAAAAGTGTGTGTGTGTGTGTGTGTGTGTGTGTGTGTGTAGGAGGGCTCAAGAATTCATCAGGCCTGTTAGCCATAAAAAGAAACGAAATTGAGTAATTTGTAGTGAGGTGGATGGTCCTAGAGACTGTCATACAGAGTGAAGTTAAGTCAGAAAGAGGAAAATAAATACCGTATGCTAACACATATGGATGGAATCTAAAAAAAAAAAAAGGTTCTGAAGAACCTAGGGGCAGGACAGGAATAAAGATGCAGACATAGAGAATGGACTTGAGGACACGGGGAGGGGGAAGGGTAAGCTGGGACGAAGTGAGAGTGGCATGGACATATACACACTACCAAATGTAAAACAGATAGCTAGTGGGAAGCAGCTGCATAGACAGGGAGATCAGCTCGGTGCTTTGTGACCACCTAGAGGGGTGGGATAGGGAGGGTGGGAGGGAGGGAGACACAAGAGGGAAGAGATATGGGGAAATATGTATACGTATAACTGATTCACTTTGTTATCCAGCAGCAACTAACACAACAATGTAACAGCAATTATACTCCAATAAAGATGTTAAAAAAAAAAAGAATTCATTAGGCCTGATTGAGAAGCATGACAGTGATTAGTAAACAATACGGCCCAAAGCACCTGGCTGTGTTTCAGTTACTAAACTGTGTTCAAACTCACGTACTTCCCTTAAGTCTGAGCCACAGCGAACACCTGCAGCAGCCCTGCCAGGAGAACATCTAACGTACACATCTGACCAGGAATAAAGCTCTCAATACCAAATCAACACGGAATAAATCCTGGCCTCCTAGAACCTGCAAGAAGGACATGCTTGATGATTACAAGTATCACTGAATCTGTAACTTTGCACATGATTATAAGGCAAAATCGTAAGTAAGATGTGAGATGGAGCAATCGTCCGTGTCTGCCTCGTAGGAGGCGGAAGAAGGGCCCATCTAATGAAGCTGGTGCAGCTGTTACACCGGAACTTTCTCTATTCTCATTCCACATCCCTGACTTCCTTCTGACATCAAATGTCGGGTATCACACACTTTTCCATGGCTTTCCACCCACGATTAAAATACCCGGAGCACTGTGATGAAGAGATCCCATTCCCACCACCTTCATCTCTCATTTTGAGGAACGACGTATGCTTACTGTGCTGCACAAGGACCAGAGGCAGCAACGACGGCAAGACTGACCTCCGCCGGGTCGGCAGGCGCTGCAGCAGCCCCGTGCCTCACCCCGCGGGCCTGCAGGGCCTCGGAAGACTGCGGCAGCGCCATCCCTCTGATGAGAGCGCAGAGGTGGAGGGGGAAGGTGCGTGGCCAGGAGAGGACCTTCAGTGACAGCCATCCAGCTCTGCGAGGCAGGGAAGGCGCCACCCTGCAAGCTCCTTTGGATTTTATGGAGGTATGAGCAGGGGGCTGGACTACTTCTATTGCTGTTTTTTAAACACTGACGTAAACTGTGAACACAGACAAAACAGAAGGAGATCTCTTTAATAAACGTATGCCTCTGGTGCACGGCGTCATGCCCGGATGATCGTTTGGAGAATCCAGTTTATGTTGGAAGTTTCACAGCTTCGTGTCAACAAAGTCCCAGGGGCTCTGCAGTGGAGTATACCTCACTCACGTCAATAATATACACAATTAACGCGTAAAGAAGACTTTTGTTTGCTAATGTAATTTTTAAACATCACCCAGATTCGAACTACACTAGAGAAGACAACCTTTGCATAGCTCTGCTTCGGAATTTGGGGTGGTGCAAATAAACTTCCATGCTTTCAAAACGATCAGCAATCTATCTTTACTAACTACTACAGGAGCAATCCTTCTGCACCCAGTAGGCGATGAAAGAGCCCAGCTGGTGAGGGGACGGATAACCACCAGGGCTCCGTGGGCTCAGCCAGTCTCAAATCCCAGTGCAATGCACGGAAGTGACAGCTAGCGATGGCCAAACAGCTAAATACGCACCCCCCCCCCCGCCATCTGCTCCCCCGTCATCCCAATTTAAAATTAATAAGACCACTATTAGAGGGCGGGGTCGGAGCCGCATCTGCGGTTCTAAAGTCGTGGAGGATGACCAGCCACACGGCAGCTCCTCACCAGGTCCCAGCTGTGCCTCAGGCTCTAGATGGGGGGAATAAGAGAGAAACTGTAACTCTCTGATCGGATTATTTTCCTTTTTCTAAAGTTGCTGTTCCCCCAACTCCTTCTTTGGTCTTATTCGTTTTATAAAACTTATGAGAAAATGAAACACATTGTGAAATGTAAAGGAATGGTGGAAGACCGCCACTCACTCTGGATACAAGTTTTGTGGACATTACTTTAAGCTGCTGGGTTTTTCTTTTTCTCTCTGCATCCTGGGACACCTGAGAACATTTTCTCCCTTGTTATTACATATTCAGAGTCAAGGCGGATGGCTTTAGCAGTAAAAAGGGCGTGTGGTGAGCAGTTAAAAGGTTCTGGGAAGACAGGCATAGGTCCTGGCCCCAACTCTACCTGGGTGACCTTGGGCAAATCACCTTCTTGTGCTTCAAGCTTGATTTTCATCTGCACTGGGTTGTTTTTTTGTTTTTTTGGGTTTTTTTTTGCGGTACGCGGGCCTCTCACTGCTGTGGCCTCTCCCGTTGCGGAGCACAGGCTCCGGACGCGCAGGCTCAGCGGCCATGGCTCACGGGCCCAGCCGCTCCGCGGCATGTGGGATCCTCCCGGACCGGGGCACGAACCCGCGTCCCCTGCATCGGCAGGCGGACTCTCAACCACTGCGCCACCAGGGAAGCCCTGCACTGGGTTTTATAAGCCTGAGATTCTAGGCTCCAGCAGCTCTTCACGTAACACAGACGGCAACATCACATCCCTACCTGAGAAGCTGGGGCACTGAGCTAATTTCCCAAAGGTCCCCTCTCCGTGCTCGTACTCCAGACACACACCTTCCTCCAGGTGAAGTATTTGGGATGAAAAGCCATCCGGCAGCCACCCGCAGAACCCCAACCGCTGACACTGCTCCCCGTTCCCTTTCAGACAGCTTTGTCCAAAAGCATTTTTCATGACGTGGCAGAAGGAAGAAGAACAGGTTTTTTTCAGCCCATTCATTCAAGTGTTGATTAATCTACTGCCAGGCACCGTGACAAAGCCGTGAACACAACAGACAGTGATCTCGGCCTTCAGAGAGGCGGAGACAGACAAACCAAAACACACCCTAGAGAGCGAGAGATGCTCTAGGAAAAAACAGAGCCGGAAAGGGGAGAACGAACGTCTCTGCCGCCGGACAAGACACCGAGAGGCTCACGGTGTGAAATGTAAACAGGGAACAGGGTACCAGAGGGAGGACAGGACAGACCGACTGGAACAAAAGCCTTTGCAAACTGACACTCTCCTCCCCTCCATCCTTCCCTCCTCATAATGGAAAAAAAAAGTGAATGTGTGCTGAGGCGGTGGCGGGGAACTCATCAAAATTAGGGCAAGGTTTTAAAACAGCTTCAGATTTCAGATGTCTGACAGTCCGACTCACACGTTTCAAGGAAAAATCTCGAAACCATATGGTCGATGGCTGAATGCCTTTTTTTTCTTTTTAAGAGAAACTTTTAAATAGGGGCAAACGTGTTTGTTTATCTCACTGCCTCGTGCCTGTGCGCGTGCAACCCGGGCTAACAGACGGTCCGTGTCCTGCTGCCTTTGCCGGCTTGCGTACACAGGCTTCCGCGTCTTTTCTGATTGTTTATAAACAGCACAAACACCCAAGTATGCAGATCAGGGCAAGCTGTCCCTTCGGCAACTGCTGCTCTGATGGCAGCAAACGACAACTGGCCAAATCAGACGGCTGTCAGATGGGTTCCACGAGGCCACCCCTCTTCCCTTGACGCGCGAAAAACAGGAGGCAGCAGCTCGCCACACACACAGGCAACACTTTGCTCTCCCGATAAATACTGCTTCCTGCGTTTTCTTGCTCCATCACCTCAGGCAACTTTCAGGTTTGTCGCGTGTCCTGTAACCCCCCCTCCGCGGTCCTGCAACACAGACATGCTTCCCTTTTACAGGTGAGAGAACAGGGGAGCGGGGAATCCAGAAAGCTGCCCAGATTACACAGCTGCAGTCTCCTGATGCCTAAAGTGATGCTTTCTCCACCACACGATTTATACGGCATCGAGTTCAAGTTCCTTCCAACACGGCAACAGCCCATAATACGTTTCCCTCTAAAACTTGAAATAATAACAACGTTTACTGTGCACTGACAAGGTGCCAGGCTCTGAGTTTCCTCTCGCTCCAACCCTATTAAATCAGTCCCACATCATCCCCACGTTATAGGTGAGGAAACCAAGGAGGAAAATACGAGGCAACCACGTATTTTCTCCATGGTCACAGGTTATTCAGTATTTTTTTTCAAATTTTCAAAAGTAAATCTTGCTTTAGTTGCAAATGTTATCAAAACTTAAAAGTAGTCGAGACTCAGAGAATTATAAAACAGCACAGTAAACATTCAGACCTACACAAGACAGGGAACTCTCCCCCTTCACTGTAATCTCCAACCCCAATCCCACCCTCGGAAGCAGCTGATGGTAACCGAACGTCACATGTCCCTCCAGCGCGTCCTCCTCGCATTCAGAACAACTGCACACACGTGGGATGAACACTACACGCTACCCCTGCTGTGTCACCCAAGGGGCCTGAGGGGGCTTTAGCTGCGACACTCCCACAACCCACGAGGCACCTCCAGACCACCTCAAATGAGCACAGTAACAGATGGTCCGTGGGGACAGATGCCTGTCCCCCGGAAGGAGGTAAAAGGCCAGGCCACTTTAGCCAGAAGGAGGCGCTGTGGCAGCTGGTCCAGGCCTGCGTCGTACTTTGCCGCCGACCCTAACATCTTCCGGCAGCCACATGTGCCTCCGCAGAACCCAGCCGTAACGGGATCTGTACTCCCCCTGAAGACATCCTCAGCACAACTGACTTTTCACTTCTGCCCTCAACCATCTCCTGAGTTGTTTTCACAATTCTGCGGGATTAGTTCACTTATTCAGGTTCTCCCTTTGTGGGTCTTTTTCATACTTCCTGATAAAGGCGTGGGGCCGTCCTGGTGGAGACACTGACACCGTTACAGCCACAGTGACACGTAGAGGGCCTCCTCCTGTCCAGTCTCTTCCCAAGAGCTGCCACCGCCCTCACTGCCGTCCCCGGGATTTCACTGGCTCTTTCCCACGGCAGATACTAACCGCGATGCACACTTGCTGCCTTCTTTCTTAAGGACGCGCTGAGCCAGTGGGTGACAGATGCCACGCTTCTCATCCTAACCAAAGCCCACTTCTCCAGCACCGGCCGTGGACGTCCAGCTGTGCAGGCATACAGCAGACACAGCAGAGGGAGGGTGTAGGGCCTTCAGCCCAGAATAAGAGGCAGAAAATATCTGGGCAAAAGGTGGAAAATCCCACTACTCTCGATCCAAAAGATCTGAACAGATGAGTTAGAAAAAAGAGCTAACGAACACATGACAAACCACTCAACCTCGCTGACGCTCAAAAATGCAAGTTAAAACATACCATCAGTTATTTATCAAATGGACAAATAACTGTTTTAAATGATCATATTTAGTATCAGCGAGGATGCATGGAGAGCGCTGCCCGTGTGCACCTCTCACAGTGGTGTGGACGGAGACCACCATTCTGATGAACAATGTAGCGTGTCTATCAGATCGCACACGTGATCACCTCCTGTCACCTTCTCACTCCAAGAACAATCTGTCCCAGGAAAACAATCACAGATGAACACCAAGTTCTACAAACAAGGATTTTCATTACCTGTAATAGCGCTATGAATTGGAAAATTCCAACTCCTAACATCGCATAAACCTTTAAGACACAATTTGAGATAAATTATAAATCATGTTTTGAAAGAATATTTAATGATATGATAAAATGCTCATTGGTATTTGTTGAATAAAAGAGATCTCAAAAAGATACAATACCCATTTTATTAAAAACATCTACTATTTATTAATGCTTAGAAAAGAAAAGGACCTCCCTCTGTCAACCACCCCCAGGGTCGACGGTCGGCCAGGAGGACTCACATGGGAGAGTACAGGCACACTCAGAGCTGTGATGTGTTACCGCGGGAAGGTACAAAGCGAGTCGGCAAACCGACAAGGCACACGGGGCGAGATTCAGAGGAAACCAGGCACAAGCTTCCAGAATCCTCTCCCCGTGGAGTCACACAGTGACAACACAAGTGAAGTACTGTCCCTCAGGGAAGCTCGACAGAGACCCAGTGCAGAGCTCAGTGGGGGCTGGTCCCACAGGCCCCCTCGCCTGGTGTGTCCAGCTCCAGACGCCCAGACGGAAAGCAGGCGTTGAGGCACGAGCCATACGGTCTGTCCGCACAACAGCTAAGGCCCCGGAGGCGCCCTTACCAGTAGGGAGGTGGCACTGTCCTGAGATCCAAGTGCCCAGAGCCCAGCCGATTACATATGCTTCAAAAATACACACAGGCTTGACATTTTCCAAAATTTAAAAATACACGTAAGCACAGGGAATTAGAGCCATTATCTTCCAATAACTTTTAATGAAGTGTAATCTATAAAAATACTGAATCACTATACTGCACATCTGAAACTAATATAATTGTGTTCATCAACAATACTTCAATTTTTTAAAAAGTACGAAGCACTTTCACACATATTACCTCACTCACTCTTCCAAAAACCCTTCGAGGAAAGCACGACAGAAAGGGAAGGTCACTCAGTGACCCCAGGTGACTTATCCAAAGTCAGAGATCCGGGCGGGAGAAAACCAGGACACCTTACTTCCTACAGCCTGTGTACACACACCCATTCAGCTCCTCAAAGCTGAAAGAGATGCCAGCTTAGAGGCATGGGACAGCAATGGGGAAGGACCAGGATGCAGACACGTGTCTTGTTTTTCAGCTCTGACAGCATCCCTCTCCCTTCGGCTGCGGAGGCGGAAACCAGACCCCATTCCCAGAGCCCAAAGCAGTGTGCCTGGTTCTTGGCGGGTCGTCATCTTTCGGGTTGAACAAGCAGGAGATCGTCCCACAAAATTACTGTTAGACTTCTCAAAAAGGAAGTGTGATTTTATAGAAAAAAATCTTCTGCATTTGGGAGAAAGGTCCAGTAAAGCCACAAAAGGATAACAAAGTCATACAACATCGAATTAAGTTCATGTGTCACGAAGTGAAACCCCAGAGCCCTCTGGGCACACAGCTGCTTTTCGGAGCTGAAATTAAATCCCAACCGAGAAGCAGGTCCGCTTTTCTAAACAGATTTCTTTTGCAAAGTCTTTAGTAAAAATTCCTTTAACTGACTTGCCGTTTTCCAAATTTACTACCTTTGCTGGCCTTACACTCAGGCATAGCGAGCACTGATCACACGCTGACTGCGACCCAGACACCGGGTAGCACTGCGGCAGTGACACAGATGAACGTGACCCGGCCATGGCCCTGAGTAGCTCACACTGGGGAGCGGAAGATTCTACATCACGATTTTAAGGCAGCTCGCTCACTGCCATCACTGGTTTCCACTTTGGCCCTCACTAGCTTGAATCAAAAAGAAAATAACCTAGCACACACCAAACCCCATTCCTTTAACGAGAGTGATGTTCAGGTCAGTCCAAGCCGGGCATGTGGAGGTGGGCACAGGGTGGGGTCCCCTGTCTACAGCTCTTTCAGAAGGTTCACACAGCCCCACACACAAGGTCAGCCTGCGGCCTTCAGGGATGGCCATGCATCGGGAGGAAGGAGACAGAGGATGGGACATCGAAAGGCTCTGAACTGAACTGAAACCTCCCAGAACCCCTCCCCAGATATAAGGGACCCACAGAAGACTAACCCGAACGTGTGCCGTTATGGGGTGCAGAGCACTGGTGTGACAGCAAGGAAGGAACGGGGTCACCAGAGGTCCGAGATCTACTCCCAGCTCGGCCGCTAACTCAGCCCACGACCTCGATCAAGGCTCTCAACTTCCGCAAGTCACGGTAAAGTCACTGGAAAACAGAGGCATGAACGCGGACCTGCCTTTTTCACAGAACTGCTGAGAGGATAAGATGAGATAATGGATTCAAAAAATTCCTAGTGAACTATGAAGCAAAACACAAATGTAAGAAACCATGGTTACCATTAATAACAAGCATGTAAAACCGAGTTAAGACGAGAGCCTCCCCTCCCTCACCCCCGCCTTCTCCCAACCGAAAGCAACGGAACATGCAGCCGGGGTCTAGGGCTCGGGTGCAAACAGCCCGCGACTGGCACTGTGTCACACCCTCCAAGGTCTCCAAGAGAGAAGCAAGCTGACATGCAAGACCACGTGTTATCTCCTCCGCGGGCTTGAAGTCACCCAAGCTTCGAGCAGGGCTGAGCAGAGACGCGGTCTGCCTCCGCTAGACTCAACGGCTGTGTTTGCGTTCCCGCAGCGAAGGTGAAAGAGTGTTCCAGCGTCACATGATGATATTCAGTTTCCTGTGCTGAATCCAGAGACATCACGCTGGGTGGAATCCCGAAAACACATTCAGGGCGGAGATTCCGTGAGTTCTGCTTCAATGCGTTCAGCACCCGCTAACGCCCGGACCTCAACGCTGCTTCCACTAACGCCGAGGAAAGTTAAGACACTGCGGACCCCTCGCAGCTGAGCTCCAAGCAGACAGCTCGCGGATGCTTCTCCCTGAGCTCGCTGACGGCGACCTTCACCCAAAATTAGGCTGCAGAGTCCCAGGAGCGGAGGTCAACAGTTCCCAAACTGCCCTGTCCTTTCTCCACTCCCGAGGAAGACGGATTGAAAGGATCAGTCTCAGAGGCAGAACTCAAAGGTGCTTCGACATCAGATGGCCCAGCCCTCCTGGTGCCCAGGTAACGGAAGCAAATAGTCTGGTTCAGTGACAGAGCCAGAAACAAAAGCTACTCGCCTAGCCTCTGGTCCACAGCTCCTGCAGCAATGCTACCCTGTGTTTTTTTTCCTAGCGAAGGAAAGAAAAACGAGACCCAGCCAAAAGCCATGCAATCCATATTAAAGCCATCAGAGTTTATTTAGCACCTACTTAAAGGTAGGTGCTTCCTGTAAAGTATACAAGCATGAGTATGTAGCAAGTGACTTCCATTGTGTTTGGACTTGTCACCCGTGTTCACAAAGCACAATCCCTACCCTCTGCCCCAAGGGCACACGGTGTGCCCCGTACCATCTTATATCACAGCTGGGTGTCCATCCACCTCACCAGACCGCTTGTTCATGAGGGCAGGGATCAGATATCGTCCTTCTATCCCCAATGCCTGGCCGGTATGACCCTCAATAAATGACTACTGAAGTAAGTTAGCTACTAAAACATTTTCAGCTTGCATTAACAAAACCGATGTCCTAAGTTGGGTGGATGTCAGATTCATACCACACAGCTTGAATCTTCACTTGTGGATTTATCCTGTGTTCAGCTGGGTTATCATTCGCTAAATATTTAGTGAGCACCTACTATGTGCGAGACATTGCTAAGCACGGAGGACCTGGCGGTGACAAGAACAACCAGAGTCCTGGTTCAAATAGAACTTCGAGTCTAATGGGGAACGGACAAAAAAAATATCAGCTTGATGAGAGAGAGCTAAGAAGAAAAAGCACAGGTAGCCATGGGAAGCACATCACTTTGCCCAGATGGCACATACATGACACCATCTCAGCGCTTCCTACAGCGTAAGATCATATTCCCTAAGGTTACTAAGGAAGCCGCAATAAAACCATCCCCTCAGTACCAGAACTCACCGCAGACGAGTGTCCAGGAAGAAACCAAAGAAACAAATGGAGCTCCAGGACTGGTCACCCAGACGGATTAAAATCAGCTCTCAGACGCAAGGTTCCAGTTGTGAAATCCCTTGGCTACACTCGTTTGAAACAAGGTGCTACAGAGGCCCGTGTTTAAGTGGTGAGTTAACCCTACCAGTTAAAACTAGAGAAATCCTTGGTTCAAGGGCTAAGGATGAATTATCTTTGACAAATTTATTAACTTTGAATACGTACACTGAAAAACTAAACTATTAAAAAAAAACCTAATAAAAAAAGAAAAACTACGATGGGATGACATAATCATGACAACTTTACTGAGCACTTACTATGTGCTAGGCACAGGCGCTACGCTATGCACTTACATACATGTTTGCACTTAAACCTCTGAACCACCCTGTGAGATGATAGTGACACCTGTTTTCCCATTTTATAGAGGAAGAAAGTGAGGTTCAGACAAGTTTAACAACTTTCCCCAAATTGCACGGCTGGTCAGCAAGACCGAGGCAGCCTGACTCCACAGCCCTTGCCTAGAGGTGATATTTATCAGCTGCTGGGCACAGAGCTGGACCAGACAGGAGTGCAACAAATACCTACACAGCACTTCACCCCAGGTCATTCCATGCCAATCAAACCAGACTTGTAGTAGCCCTGCATAACTAACTGTCAAATTGTTATTTCGTGAAGAGAAAGCAGAAGGCGTATCGGAATAAACTGAGGGCCTGGTGGACGCATCCACGGCAGATGGTAGCAGGACACGGCGTTTATGTAAGTCCCACATCTATCTGCACAATGTTCTTTAATCACCCCAAAGCGCCCAAAACCCTTCTAAGCTGAGGAAAGCAGAAAACACTTGTGTCACCTAGGACTCTCACTCACCTCGGACAGGGGTTTTCAACCCTCACTGTCTACCACAGTCACCTGGGGCTCTTTTAAAACTTACAGACGCCCAGGCTCCATTCTGTTTCAACAGGTGTGCAGTGAGCGTGCACCCCCCACTTCAGGAGAGGCGGTGCGACCCACCGCCCTGACGCTCGCACACTTCTGCCCAGGTCACCAACACTTATTGAGACTCTAAGCACTGGGGACCCAGGTCAAGTAAGACAAGTCAGGCTCAACCCCCTAAAAAATTGTTTACAGTTCTTTCTGCTTTTAGGATAAAGAAACCAGTGCCAGAGATGTATTCCAGTCCAAACCAAATAAACTCCCAGGTGGAAAAATACTCTTGTATAAGTTTACATACAAAACAACTTCCTTTATCTTCCCCGTCAGTAGCCAGGGATTAACTCTGAGCCATGAGAACACAGCATGAAAGAAAAATTCAGGTCTGGGCCACCTGCCATTCTTAAAGTGCACCCTCCCCGCTAAAAGAGCACAGTACAATTTAGATTTACCGTCTTGTCAAGGATGGAAACAGAAAAGCAGCACAATACAGAAAACAGAGCTGTTGGGAATCAAGGGGCTGGGGACTCCAGTCCTGGCCCCGGGGCCAATTTGCAATGTCACCTTAGGTAAGTCCATCCTCCTCTCTGGTCTCAGGGTGGCCAACAGCTAAATGAGAGGGTCAAGTATAAAAGAAGACAGGTGTGACTTCAAGCTCCAGAGTCTAACAGTGATAAAAAGGAGCTTCTGCCAATGACTCAAGGAAGGCCTTTTCCCATTCTTAAAAAGTCCAAAGGGAAAGCAGAGAACTAAGCACCCATCCTACTTAGTAGCCTGGGACAGCGGGACACACACGCTCTGGTCTCACCCCAACAGCTGAGGGATTATCATTCATTTGCACATTCATTCATGCATTCATTCATTCATTCCTCCAATATCTGAAGTACCTTCTATGTGCCAAATGCTCCCCACCGCCCCTAATTCAAGCTCATTTCCTGCAAGCCTCCTAAACTCCCACATACATTACTGCATTATCGCATCTAATTGTCAGAGAAGCCCTTTGCTGTTACCGATGAAAATTACTGCAGCCTAAAGTGGTTAAGAAAAGTACTTGAGAGATCCCACTTAGGCGTCTCTTTTCAGTAACCACAGCCAGGACAGAGCAGCAGAGCATGGACAGTCTTCCCTCCCTTCCCCAGCCCCTTGGCTGACCCAGCATTCCCCAGAAAGCTATCGAGTCCTGGCAGCTCTGTCACGGGCTGTTTTGAGGCCACAGAGCCATAAATGTACGGGGCTATTACAGTCCATCTGCCTCTAACGGATCTTTGACTTTCCATGCTGGTCCCTTCTGTGCGCAGACGGGTTCAGAAAGCCTTTGGCAAGTTACCATGAAGCGACTTCCCCTCCCCGTTCTCCCTGCCCCGCCCCATCACCGTGGGGTGCAGGCTAACTGGCTAGCGGGCAGTGAGCTCTCTTCTCCACAATCCACTGCTCATTCCCGTGGTCCCTAAAGCACTGAGCTGATGCCACCAAATATAGGCAGGAAAGAGCCGCCTCTTTTCCAGGCAGAGGGCGGGGGAGGGGCATCCTCTTGGGCATCTCTGACTCTGCAACAAGAGGGACTCTGAGCTGAGCTGGGCCTCCCCTGTCATAGGAGGCACCCACGGGTGTCATCAGGCAGACCTACGACCGTGCTTTAAAGCGTTTCATACAATTATTCCAGAAATGCTGTTGACACCGCTCCGCCCCTCACATGCACGGAACGCTTTACAGGCTGCAAAGGATTTCCGCCCTGCATCTCCTCTGCTCCTCCCAGCGGCCCTGTGTGACTGCAGAGTATGTTTCATCACAGCCCTATTTTAAGAGAATGAAACCAAAACTCACAGAAATCAAGTAACTTTTCCAGCAAAGAGGACAAGAACCAGAACAAAAGGCCTCTTCTTTTTTTTTAAGTTTTTATTTTACATTGGAGTATAGTCGATTTACAATGTTGTGTTAGTTTCAGGTGTACAGCAAAGTGATTCCGTTACATTGACACATATACATGTATCTATTCTTTTTCAAATTCTTTTCCCAGTTAGGTTGTTACAGAATATTGAGCAGAGTTCCCTGTGCTCTACAGTAGGTCCTTGTTGGTTATCCATTTTCAATACAGCGGCACGTATGTGTCAATTCTAGAACCAGTACTGTTGCCAACATCCCACATGGTCCCTCCAGGGATTCTTACATGATCTTAGACATGAGCACGTTTGTCTCCCTAGACTCCTTGGGCTGCTCAAAGATAGGTAATAAAATTTCTAACAAAAAGCATACACTTGTTGAGATGGTTACGTAGGCTGAGCTCGTTTGCGTTTCAGGAAGATCATTCTAGTGGCGATGTGGAAACGCAATGCGGCAAGAATTCTCTGATGAGGCAGAGAAGGAATTAAATGTTTATTACAACAAATGCAACACGATGAGGTTCTAGCCCGGGGCCATACCAGTGAGGCTAGATAGAGGAAAAAAATACAGTTGAAAGAAATGTATGGTGAGGTCCAATTAGACCCAGAGGTGAAAGAAGGGGATTAAGAACATGGAGGTTTCTAGTCTGAAAGACGGATGAGTAAGGATGCCATAAACTGAGTAAAAACAAACCAGGCAGGAGAAGCAGGTCTGGAAGAACGATGTGGATAGGTTGCATTTGAGATGCAGGAGCAACTCCAGGTGAGGGACACGTGCGATCATTTTTGATTTCCCAAGTCCAGCACAGACCAGACTGGACACTTAAAATCGTGGAAGGGAAGGAAGCCACGTAAATGAACTCAGTGGCAACCACCATTAGGTGGCTAGTCTCCAGATGCTGGAGGCTGGGACAGAAACTAAGCGATCATCAAAATGTCAGGTTCACCGGCACCTTTATCTAGTCAACAGCTATCTGAGTGCCTGGATGACCCCGCAGAACCTGTTACGCAACCTGGAGCTCAGAACCGAACAAGAGATACACATGACCAGACAATCCATGAATCACAACAGAAGTAAGCACAGTGAAGGAGCAGCAGAAGCAGTGGCAAAAGTTCATTCTTGTTTTCTGGGGGGTTTTTTTGTTTTTATTCTTGCGGTACGCGGGCCTCTCACTGTTGTGGCCTCTCCCGTTGCGGAGCACAGGCTCCGGACGCGCAGGCTCAGCAGCCATGGCTCACGGGCCCAGCCGCTCCGCGGCACGTGGGATCTTCCCGGACCGGGGCACGAACCCGCGTCCCCTGGATCGGCAGGCGGACTCTCAACCACTGCGCCACCAGGGAAGCCCTGGAGTGATTTTTAAAACATTCACGTGTGTGCTTTTCTGCATTGTTTGATTTCTTTACAATAAGCAAATAAAATCTCAGAAGAGCCTTAATGATTTTCAAAAAGCCAAAAGCTCTTATTTAAATTCCTCTAGAGGAGTTTTCCAGTAAAGAATGAAATCAGTTGAATGCGTAGCAGCCAGCATGCTTTTAATAATTAAAGTTTTTATTTTGAAATAATTGTAGATTTACATGCAGTTATAAGAAAGAAATCCCATACACTTTTCTTTTTAATTTTTATTTTATATTGGACTACAGTTGATTTAGAATGTTGCGTCAGTTTCAGGGGTATAGCAAAGTGATTCACTTATACATACACATGGAATCCCACATACTCTTTGCCCAATTTATCCCAGCAGTAACATCTTGCAAAACCGTAGTACGATCTCACACCAGGATGCTGGCATCAGAAGAGTCAAACTACAGACCATTTCCAGCACCACAAGGATTCCTCACGTTGCCCTTTTATAGTCACTCCCACTCCCCAACCACCTCCTCCCCCCTTCTTAACCCCTGGCCCACTAATCTGTTCACCATTTCTACAGTTTTGTCATTTCAAGGATGCTATATATAAATGGATTCCTATACTTATTTAAACTCTGGGAACTGGCTTTCTTTTTCACTCAGTATAATTCTCTGGAGAGTCATCCAGCTTGTTGTGTGTATTAATATGTTCCTTTTTGTTGCAGAGTAGTGTTCCATGGAAGTGGATGTGCCACAGCCCTTCAGGGATGAAGCCACTCAGCCCCTGAAAACATCTGGGTTGCCTCCAGGTTCTGGGTATTACGAGTAAAGCGGTATGAACATTCACGTTCAGGTTTCTGTGTGAACATCAGTCTTCGCTTCTCTGGATAGATTTGTCCCGGTTGTAAATACTGAGTCCTATGGTAGTTGCATGTTTAGTTTTTTGTTTGGTTGTCTTTTAACTTTTTATTTTATATTAGAGCATAGTTGATTAACAATGTTGTGTTAGTTTCAGGTGTACAGCAAAGTGATTCAGTTACACATATACATGTATTTATTCTTTTTCAAATTCTTTTCCCGTTTAGGTTGTTAACGTAATATCGAGCAGAGTTCCCTGTGCTCTACAGTAGGTCCTTGTTGGTTATCCATTTTAAATATAGCAGTGTGTACATGTCAGTCCCAAACTCCCTAACCATCCCGCATGTTTAGTTTTTTATAAGAAACTGCTAAGCTGTTTCCCAGGGTGGCTGCACCACTTCATGTTCCCTCACCAGCATTTGGTGGTGTCGCTGTTTTTTATTTTAGCCGTTCCTGGAGGTGGGTCGTGATACCTCACTGTGGTCTTAATTTGCACTTCCCTGATGGCTAATGACGTTGAAAATATTTTCATGTGCATACTTCTCATCTGTACATCCTCTTTGATGAAATGTCTCCATGTCTTTTACTCATTTGCTAATTAGATTATTTTACTGTTGAATTTCGAGTTTTTTTTAATATATATCCTAAATACTAGTCCTTTATCACATGTGGTTTGTAAATATTTTCTCCTGGTCTGTAGCTTGTCTTTACATCCTCTTAACACAGTCTTTTCTTTTCCCTCTGCACAGATAACTGACATGTTTGATTTATTTATTTTTATTAAAGTATAGTTGATTTACAATATTAAATTAGTTTCAGGTGTACAACATAGTGAGTCAATGTTTTATAGATCATACTCCATTTAAAGTTATCACAAAATATTGGCTATATTCTCTGTGGTCTACAATACATCCAACTTACCAGTTTTTCCTTTTATGGGCTGTGTTTTCTGTGTCGAGTCCAAGGAAGAATTCTTTGCCTAGCTCTAAATCTCAAAGAGTTTCTATGTTTGTTTCCTCAGAGCTTTATAGTTTTACATTTAAGTCTGTGATCCATTTTGAGTTAATTTTTGTATATAAGGTGTGATGAGGTTTAGGTCAAGGTTTTGTTTTGTTTTGTTTTGTTTTTTTGGTCTGTGGATGTCCAATTGCTCCAGGCAATGAGCTCCATTTTTTTAATGAAATTAAAAATATGCGAGTGTGTCATCCATATTACAGGTAAGTATTGTTTTGTGAAGCTTTAATTCCAGCTGTATACTGAACAATGTAAAATGTCTAGTTTGAAAGTTTGAAAAATATAACTCTAAGTATTTTTTCCTAAATATTCTGATTTCTACCTATGATATCAGATCCTGTGGACATGCGGACCACAAGCAAAGCCTGAACAACAGCTAAAAATGTATAAAAATTAAAATGATTAGTATGTGTGTCTATTAATTAGGGTTTTATTTCCCACTAATTGTGGGGGGAAAGGTCATCATTGTAAAGCCCTGTGACTGGATAATAAATAGTTATAACCAAAGCAAACCTAAAGTGTTATTTCTCTATCTTACAAAATTCAGGGCTGAAATTTAAACTTTCAAATACTTCATATTTATCGAAGGCAGGGAAGTTTAGTTCAAGGAAATGTCTAGGGTCAATAACAAAGATACAAAAAGGCCCTCTACATCATAGCAATTCCAATCCAAGTTCAGCTCTTTGGCCCCAGGATTTAAGAGCCCATTTTGGAATCAGACCATCTGTCTGACGCAGACAATCTGTGTTTAGTTCTACTTTGCCACTTTCTAGCTGTGTGACTTTGGGAGGGCCTCTCAACCACTCTGAGCTAAACACCCACCTCAGTAACTGGGGGTAAACACCACCTATCCCAGCTGATTGAGTGTCAGGATTGAAAGCCACTTCTCAATGCCTGGTACAAGGTCAGCCTCTCAGTTAAGAGTAGCATGCTTCCCTGGTGGCGCAGTGGTTGAGAATCCGCCTGCTAATGCAGGGGACATGGGTTCAAGCCCTGGTCTGGGAAGATCCCACGTGCCGCGGAGCAACTGGGCCCATGAGCCACAACTACCGAGCCTGCGCGTCTGGAGCCTGTGCTCCGCAACAAGAGGGGCCGCGATAGTGAGAGGCCCGCGCACCGCGATGAAGAGTGGCCCCCGCTTGCCGCAACTAGAGGAAGCCCTCGCACAGAAACGAAGACCCAACGCAGCCAAAATTAATTAATTAATTAATAATTTTTTTTAAAAAAAGAGTAGCTATTATCATCATGGAAGGAAAGTAAAAACTTTTTCACTGTCCCAGGCTCACTCTACATGCAATTAGCAAAGAACAGCAAATGAAGGAAACCAAAATACTTGCTCAATTTTTAATAAGAAATGTTTTTAAAAAAGAAAGAAAGAAAGAAAACAGGGAGGAGGAAGAGGAGGCACAGGAAGGACAGGGGTCTGGCACCTCGCAAGTGCCCGGACGACACTCATTACAGGCCTTGTCGACTTGCACAGTCATCAGAGACCACCAAATGGGGAGGGGTACCTCCTCTATCCAGAGCACCATCTCCCAAGGTGCTCAGAAGTCGGGAACACCTTGAAACGGGCAGCAGGCTTTGGACAGGAGAGCCACAACTTCCTTACAGAAATCACGGCACGAAAAGTGACCCATGTAGGAGGTGCCAACTGCTATAAATACTCGATGGCAGAAGCTGATGTCATGGCTTCCGTACGGGAGACACCCAAATCAGACCTGCCAAAATAGCAGGGAAAGCACAGAGCAGAAACCCACGCCATCGTGTGCAAGTCTGACGCCGCTGCTACAGAAACATTTATAACCAATGACCCCGCTGCCCTGAGTGCTACTTCTTTCCACATTTCCCGGAGCTCTGTGACTGCGCTCGCAGAACATGTGTATCAACCAGCAAAATGCCGGGCCCTGCTCTAACCCTGCAGCCTCGCAGCAAAACCCAAAGACAAGTGAAAACTTTTCTTCCGAGTGGGAAAGAAAGAGCAGGAAAGTCTGATCCATCACAACAGCATCAAATCCACTTACAAGGAGACACCCACATAGCTGCTTGCAGGTACATCACGCTAGTCCCTGGGTGACTCCCCTTCCATAGGAGCTGGGGGGTGACAGCAGGCCAGCTACAGGGGCACCAGCACTAACCTTGGAGGCCATGACTCAGGCAGTTTTAAATCAACGGTCACTCAGTCTCAGGTGAGCCATAATTGAAATCAAAATCAGGTCTCTCTGGAAGCATCTGTACAAGAACTGGGCCTTGGGCCAGACTGGCGCAAACGTGGATGTCGCAAGCACTGTCCAGAGACCCCCTCCCCGTGCCCTCTGCTCCCCACAGGGCCCCTCCCTCCTTGCACAAGTGGGGCCCCGTGCCTGTGGACATCTGCCCGTTACCCCATCCCAAATGTGCTTTCAAGAAAAGCTTCCAGGACAGCACCCAACACACAGGGTGCGCTCAATAAATACTTTCTGAAATGAGCAAATGTAAATTACTTCAATTCAACAAGACTTTTTAAACATGTGTTGTCTCTCTTGGAAATAATGCCACGAGCTTGAGCAAGCAGCTTAGCTGCTCTCCACACAGTTTTATCATGTGAGATGCTTCATAATAACAGAGTTCATCCATAGGGCTGTGGGGGGAAATCAGAAGACCCAGCTCGTGCGGCGAGCTTAGCAAACAGGACCTGGCACACGGCGAATGCCCAGTAGGTGCCGGCTGTCATGAGCCATTGGGACCTGGCTCTCCAAGGGCAGAAGGAGTAAATCATATCCAAATGTACGTCATAAACGGCTGTCCCTGTGGACTGCTGCGGCAGAGCCGGGGGACAGCATGTAGCAAATACTGTTTTGTTTTGTAAAAATATCCCCCAAATGTACATATATATTTGCATGCATACTGGAAAAGAGCTGAAAGGAAATATAGCAGTTGTTAAACAGTGGTCACCCTGGGACTTCCCTGGCGGCATCGTGGTTAGGAATCCACCTGCCAGTGCAGGGGACATGGGTTCGATCCCTGGTCCAGGAAGATCCCACATGCCGCGGAGCAACTAGGCCCGTGTGTCTCAACTACAGAGCCTGCGCTCTAGAGCCCACGAGCCACAACTACTGAGCCCGTGCACCACAACTGCTGAAGCCCGCGCGCTCTAGGGCCCACATGCTGCAACTACTGAGCTCGCGTGCTGCATCTACTGAAGCCCACACGCCTAGAGCCCGTGCTCAGCAACAAGAGAAGCCATCGTAATGAGAGGCCCGCACACCAAGAGGAGTAGCCCCCACTCACCGCAACTAGAGAAAGCCCGCGCGCAGCAATGGAGACCCAACATGGCCAAAAGAAAAAAAAAGAAAAATAGGGGTCACCCCAAAGACAGCAAGAAAAGAAAGATTTACCTTTGCTCTTCATCTTATGTACTATTTCAATTATCTTCAGTGAGCATCTATTCCTTCTATAAAATTTTTCCAAAAAATTCACTGCAAATTTTCTGGAGAAACAAGGGGGTGCATCAGGAAGGTGGAAACACAGGACAAAACTGAATGAACCTAAGTGTCGAGTCCAGACTGGGCAAGCCGCTGTAAACCACAGCACATCTTTCTGCAAACTCAGGACACCGTCCTCCACCTTCCCGCTGGTGAGATAATCCAGGACACGGACACTGAGATTTTTCTCAGCAACCTCGTGCCTTTTTGCAGGTGTCTTCCTCAGGTCACATCAAGCACCCTGAGGGATTTGGAACCGCCCTTCCAAATGCCTTCGGTCTGTACCCCTGCCCAGCGCTGTCAGCTTCCGTCCTGTGTCTGAAACTAGATTGCAACCCTAGTGGTTACAAATGCGCCTGACGTTTCCTTGTTGTTTCCACTGTACTTGGCACGGTGCAGAGAACAGGTCAGCGGCTGACCACGCTGGAAGGCACCTTAGGAAACACACCATCTGCCATTCTACTTACAGAGACACAGACCAGGGAATGGACCTGGCTTTTTTTGGTAACTCAACTAGTTACCTGCTTCAAGCAGGGCAAAGCCAGGTCTCGGGACTCCCAGGTTGATAAGCAGCCCCATGAGAACTGCTGTTTCTCCTGCCTTGAACACATGCACCACTACAGAAGATGAGGATGACTTCTCGAGAAACTGCTCGGCCCACAGCCCTGAACTCACACTGGTACAAAAACAGTAAAGTCCAATGAGATAGAACGATGACCCATCACAAAGAGAATGTGGCCAAGATGGGGAAGGGAATTCACACAGGTTATCACGAGCTCAATAACCAAAACAAAAACCAAACAAAGAAGCCCCACCTGAGTAGGAAAGATACAAAACAGATCCATGACACTAGTACCATCATTGTTAAAATACAGAGGCATCAGATAAGCGCGTGTACACTTTAAGAGTGAATGCAAAACTTCCCCATTTTTGGAATAAGAGGGCTACCTGGAATTCGTAAGAAAAGCTATTTACACAGCGTTATTGGATTCCTACATCATAAATAAATAAATATAGGTTTATAGTCATATACACACACAATCAATTCATATATGAATTACATTATTCAGTTCATATATGTGGGAAGTTTGACAATATCAAAATAACCATGCACAATCTTTTTGGACCAAATTTATAATTTGGCGTTCAATGTTCCATATTTGGGGGTCACCCTTCTCTGGATGACAGCAAAACCCAGCGGCTTTAGAAGCGGATTTTACGCTATCACTATAATGGATAAAGGAAAGAAGGAAAGATAATTTAATTATCAAGGGAGTGAACTTCATTGCTAAGCTATATTTGTGTCTCAAGACAATCTTCTAACTCATATGGAAAATATAGTCCACTGAACACAGAAGACCTTCCCAAATTAAAAGGGTTACTAACAAAGTTCTCTTTCTCTTACCAAGAAAATTGCAATCCTTAAAAGACAAGTGGCCTGGACTTCTCCCTTAGAATATATCTTTATAGCAGAAGGTTTGCAACATCAAAAGACAATTTAGATATGTTTTGAGAGTAAAGAGCTGAAAAATCTACATTATTTTATGAGCTGCATTGCTTTTTCAGGACTGTCCTAGACTCTCAATAAAAAATTCTCTAAATCAAAAACTCCCCACCCCAAAAAAGGCTTATAATCTAGGAGAAGGACTAAGTAGAGAGTAAGTATTATCTTGTCAAAGGCAATATATATTTCATAACAGCTTGCCTCCAAAGAAAACTAAACTTGCAATTAGAAGATCAAGTTCAGGTCTGAGCTTAACCATCTACTGTGGGCTCTGCCTAATCTCTCTTAGCTTCAGTTCTCTAGTCTTTAAAATAGGATCAAGCCCAACAGTTCAGAGTCACTCTGAATGTGAGCGTGAAGAATTTCTTCCTGAAGGCGTGACATCCAAACAACTCCTAACACATTTAATTTTTCATTTAATATTTTTACCAGCAAGAGAAACATGAAAGACAATATACAATGACAATGGCCAGACCATATAAAAGCAGGGCTCTGACCCTCGGGCCGCAGCCGCCAGCCCCGGGAGCCAGCCTGCTGGGAGTCGGACCTGCAGGAGGGCAGACTGCTGTCTCTAGTGACAAGCCAGGAGGCCAAACAGCCACCGCTGGACAATCGGCCAGGACTTGATCAGTACTGA
This sequence comes from Delphinus delphis, assembly GCF_949987515.2. Classification (NCBI taxonomy): domain Eukaryota; kingdom Metazoa; phylum Chordata; class Mammalia; order Artiodactyla; family Delphinidae; genus Delphinus; species Delphinus delphis. The sequence goes on from NC_082687.1 coordinate 135,735,622, forward strand.
CGGCCTCCCTAATCGTCGTCCTGCCTCCGACTCGGGACCAACCGCAGAAGGCCCTGCCTGCCCCCTGACCAGTCACCCGGGATGCCCCCCCTTCTACACCCCCCCAGCCCTCCAGGCCTCCAGCCCCATCAGGCACCCTGAGCCCCCTTTTCTCCACTGGGAAGCTCGCCCACGCCTCTGCCTGCCTCTGGGTCTCTGCCAGGCTCAAGTGATTGTGGCCACTCCCTTGCCACAAGCCAGCTCTGAATAAATAGCTTTTGCCTTTTCCATGTGGTTGCTCTTTGTCTATTTCCACAAAGAAAAGTCTTAAACCAGGGGCTTCCCTCCAGATGGTCAGCCCCTAATTTAGAAGCCCAGTGAGGCAGATTCCAAGTCTGGAGAGACTTCCTGTCCACCAGGCCCTCTTTCCACGAAACCTCACTTTCTTGAGCTCTCAGTCACTCCCCCGCCGTCCAGGGAAGAAACCAAGTGTTAAGGAAAGATCACGGGCTTTGAGGTCAAACCCCTGAGTTCATCAAGAATTTCATTTTTCCACTTATAATTATGTGACCTTGAGCAACTTAACATCTCTAAGCCTCCGTCTTCATCTGCAATAGAAATATTTACCTCTAAGATTGTATCAAATGGGACACTTATGTAAGGCAGCTGACGAGTACTGGGTGCTCAGCAGGTGTGGGCCCCCTCCTCCCACCCCACCTTCCCCCACAAGGAGAAACACAAGACGCCCCAAGAGAAGACTGGTGACCCCCGCACCTGGGTACCTTTTATTCACACGAGTCGCAGTGGTATCCAGAGTGCTACCAAATGACAAGGTTTGTTTCCACTGTTCAACTGGGTGTGGGTCACTTCTAACTCACATTATACGATCCATAATAAGGAAGTAATTTTTCTACACAACCCCATTGTTGTTGTGTTGTTGTATTTTTAGCAGACTTTATTAACTCTAAATCCACTTCAGAACCAAAAACAAAACTTTAATCTGTGACACTGTTATAAGCAGAAAGGGACCTATGAGACAAATTGAACTTTTGTCTAAAGAAAAAAAGAAAGCGGTTCTGGAACACTGGGCTGGCTCTGAGAACATTACTTATGTTCACAGGGGGCTGGACAAACACCTGCCCTGCCCTGGCAGGGTCAGAAGCTGGGTTTATGGCACCTCGTATCATCTGCTCCAGGAAAAGGACCAGCACACAGGTTGTTCGTGCAGTCAAGGTCACCCATCACGGGTAAAGGTCTCCCTCCTCTTCTGTCCAAGGGGTCCAGGTCTTGAGGCTGCTCCAGGGCCTCTTCGGCAGAGCAGTGAGCCCAGCCACCGTGGCCTCTTTCTCTGGCAATATTACCCCTTCTCCCTCCACCTTCCAACCAGCTAGACTAACCTGCAGAGTACCTCTGTTCAGTCTTCAGGGGTCCCAGCCAGTGTTTTGAACAATTCCAAGATTTAGGCTCAGGCTTAAAGAGGTAAAGAAACCTCAGGTAGACACACCACCTTGACAAATATCACGTGGACTCTTGCTGGAGGCAAGGTTTGCGAGCATGAGGTCTCCATGGGCAATCTAGAATGATCGCTCAGAGCTCTGGAGCCAGGCTGCCTGGGCTCACACCCCAACTCCAACACTTCCTGGCTGTGTGATGTGGACAAGGCCCCCAACCTCTCTGTGCCTCAGTTTCCTCACTGTAAAACAGTCACAGTAATAGGGCTGTGACTAATAGGGACTTCCCTGGTGGTGCAGTGGTTAAGAATCCACCTGCCAATGCAGGGGACACGGGTTCGAGCCCTGGTCCGGGAAGATCCCACATGCCGCCGAGCAGCTAGGCCCGTGCGCCACAACTACTGAGCCTATACTCTAGAGCCTGCGAGCCACAACTACTGAGCCCGCGTGCCACAACTACTGAAGCCCGCGTGCCTAGAGCCCGTGCTCTGCAACAAGAGAAGCCACCGTAATGAGAAGCCCACGCACCACAAAGAAGAGTAGTCCCCACTCGCCTCAACTAGAGAAAGCCCGTGTGCAGCCACAAAGACCCAATACAGCCAAAAATAAAATAAATAAATAAAAATTTAAAAAAATAAAAGGCTGCTCTAAAAATAAAATGAGTTGGCATGGAGAGGGAACTCCATAGACACGTCCTGAATACCGAATAAACGGTAGGTATTATTAAATACATATGTATACTCCCATTATATTTATAATGCACAAAAAACGTGTGGAATATGAGCTTCACTAGTAACAGTGGTTACCCTGGAGGGGTGCAAACTTCAGCATTTTACTCTATGTGTCTATGCCTGTATCACCCGAAATATTTAAACAAATGTGTGTGCCTAAATTTGCTCCAAGACAGGTAGCTGGACCACGTGATTTTGACCCCCAAAATCTTCGAACCATAATGAGATTGTTCCAGGAAGGCAAAGTAATCGAAATTCCAGAAATCAAGTCTTGCTCCAGTGTAAATGAGCTGGTGCACAACCAGTGCAGACGCTCCGAGCCCTTGCTTACTGTCATGACACAAAACGTTTGGGTTCTGCGGACCTCCCTTTACCTATGAAGTCACAGTTCAAGTTACAGACCCAGAACTTGGACTCAGCTCTGCTTTGCAGTCCAAGTTTTCTCACATCATATCGATGCATTTTTCGACCGGCAGCTTTAGCTGAGTTGAAATTGCCACCAATCCCACTGACACAATCCCCCAGGTCTGCTGTGCACGACTCAGGGAGTCCCGAGATAGAGCAGGCATCTGGCCGCTAGCGAAGAGCCCAACCTTCACCTATTTACAGTAACAAACCCCTTCGCTCCTCGACAGGCTCTCCCCAAAGTCACCTTCTTCTAAGCTCTTTCACTGGCTCCTACCTCAAGGTGGCCCGGCCAGGAGAACCCCTCATCAGCTTCCTCACGAGGAAAGGCTGTAACTACTATCAACAGGGCCAGTCAGCCTCGTTCCATTCAGTGCTCACCGGACGCCCCCGCTCCCCCAACGTCCACCGCTTCCCTCAGAGAGGCAGCCCGGCCATCCTGGCCTTTTCCTCTGGCGACAGGTACTGCACTGACCTCCTATGGAAGCGGCTCATGGAAGGTTAAGGGACCAGCCCAAGATTCCACACTGTTGATGACTGGGTGGCAGAGCCGGAACGCCAGCCCCGGTCCAACAGGGCCTGTGATGCTGGCCACCCTCCCTAAGGCCCAATGGATGCTGACAGATGGCCAGTATTTCAGAGGCCTCAGAAATGCCTCCTGCTGTGGTACGAAGGATGGTCCAGTCTCGGGAAGGAGGCAGGGTGGGAATCAGCAGAAACCCTTCCATTCCGGGAGGTTATCCCATTCGGGGGACACACTAAATATTCTGGGTCTTGTCTTTTCAGGTGAAACGTCTCTCGGCGCCGGTGGCAGCCGTCTTTGTGCAGCTAGGTCTGGCCGGCTCTGAGAGGTTGCATTGTAACAGCTCTTGGGCACACCAGTCACCCGGTGTCAGTCGCTGGAAAGTCCTAACAAAGAGGCCGTGCCACACGCTAGTCAGATCCCACCTACTACGTTATCTTGAGCGAGTTCCCCCTTGTCTCTTCACCTCATTGTTTTTATCGCCATGTAACTGACTAACAACATTGTATTAGTTTCAGGCAGACAACAGAACGATCTGACATATGTGTGTACTGTGAAAGAATCACAGTAAGTCCCCTTAGCATCCATCACTGCACTTAGTAACAGTGTGTGTGTGTGTGTGTGTGTGTGTGTGTGTGATGTGAACTCAAGATCTACTCTCTCAGGGACTTTTAAATACACGATACAGTATTGTTAACCCTGGCCACCACGAGACTTCCGTCTCATTTTGGCAACTGCAAATTGAGAACATTACCTACCCCACAAAGTTGCTGAACAGACTAGAAGAGATACAGATGTAAAGTGTCTGGCACGGTGCCTAGGACATAGTAAGCGCTCAGCAAACAGTGCCGGTAGTGACGGGGGTGGTGATACAAACTCCAAAAGACTATAAATATTAGCCTTTTGGAACCATTTGGTCTCCCTTATCGTGAAGACAGAGCACGTCTGAGCTTCTCAGAGGGTCCTACAGACTGAATGTCTGTGTCCCCTCAAAATTCCAATAATCTCCAGTGTCTCAGTATTTGGAAGGGGGCCTTTTCGAAATGAATAGGTCATAAGGGTGGAGTCCCCCTGTATGGGATTAGTTCCCTTATAGAAGAGACCCCAGGGCTTCCCTGGTGGCGCAGTGGTTGAGAGTCCGCCTGCCGAAGCAGGGGACACGGGTTCGTGCCCCAGTCCGGGAGGATCCCACATGCCGCGGAGCAGCTGGGCCCGTGAGCCATGGCCGCTGAGCCTGCGCGTCCGGAGCCTGTTGCTCTGCAACGGGAGAGGCCACAACAGTGAGAGGCCCGCGTACCGCCAAAAAAAAAAAAGAGACCCCAGTCAGCATCCTTGTCCCTTCTACCATGCGAGGACATGGCAAGAATATGCTGGCTGTGAACCAGGTCCTCACCAGACACCGAATCTGCCAGCACCTTGATCTCCGACTTCCAGCCTCCAGAACTGTGAGAAGCAAATTTCTGTTGTCTATGAGCCACCCAGGCTACGGCATTCTGCTATGGCAACCTGAACAAACTAAGACAGAGGGTCGCACTTCAAGCACAGGAAAACTCAAATAATCAACCCATCTGGAGAGAAAAATCTCACGTAACTTAGGACCTCCCAACACACAAATCTGTATTCGTGGGAAGAGGGGATTTAAAAAGAAAGCATCATGCCCCGCATCCTCAAGAGCCATCCTGACTCTCAGTTAAAGTAACTCGGAAGCACATGCTGTCAATGTTTGGGAAAACCCTGTACAGGTTTCGAAAGTCATTCCAAAAGTATGGCTCCCAAACAGTTTTCAGATATATTCTCCTTTCTCTTCAGACGTCCGCCGCAAACCTCTTCACCAAATACCCGCCCAGGAGGCACCGTGTCCCGCTCCCAACAAGCCATTCCTGTAAACTCCATCTGACAGAAAGGTCCAGACTCGATGACAGTCCCCAAACCTAGCTCCACCTACCATGGCAAAAAATACCCCTCGTTTGGGAATTCCCTGGCGGTCCAGTGGTTAGGATTCCTCGCTTTCACTGCCAAGGGCCCGGGTTCGATCCCTGGTTGGGGAACTAAGATCCCACAAGCCGTGCGTCACGGCCAAAAAAAAAAAAAAAAAAAAAAACCCTCGTTTCTCACACCACTATCTAACGTCCAGAGCAAGAATCCATCATTTTTACTACTTCTTTTTCCTTTTCTTGATAAACTTATGATGAAAGTACAACCCACAAAAGGAGCCTCCTCAATGCTACTGCCCCCAGAGACGCGGCATAGACCATGGACACTGGGTCAGGTAAAAGGAAACTGGATTTCCAAACCCTGAATTCACGGGCGGCGGCTCCTCACAGGAAACTAAGCGACGATCTTAAGTACACAAAACAAAAGGCGAAGTCAGCTGCAGCGTTGGCATGGATGGAAAAGAAGTGTTTTCAATGGAGGTGTTTGAGGACATACAAAAGCTATCTTCTAGGGAATTCCCTGGTGGTCCAGTGGTTAGGACTCTGCACTTCCACTGCAGAGGGGCACGGGTTCGATCCCTGGTTGGGAACTGAGATCCCTACATGCCACTCGGCACCGCCAAAAAAAAAAAAAAAAGCTACCTTCTAATACCACCAAGGGCTGAAAATTAAGTCTTTTTTCCATATTAAAGAATAGATAATGGGTGGAACAGAAATTTTTCTTTCGAACTACGGAAGTATCACGAAACTACTCTCAAACCCTTCGGGCTTTATCAGATAATCAAGCTGAAATGCCATGAAAAGATAAAGCTTTCCTCCAGGATACAGGTGTAATAAACCTCTGACCACGTCCTCGGAACAAGGCAAGACGGTATTTTTGAAAAATATTTTCAGGGACTATAAAGGAGCCTTTGAAATTAAAATAATCAGAGCAATACAAAATTCAGAGAAGGGTTTACTGGAGACGTTGGAGAAATCCCAAAAAGGAAAACAAAAAGACAAAGAAATGGGAAAAGAGAAGACATTTAAGGACATTCGGGATCAGAACAGAGGACCGGCGGTCTATAGACGGAAGACGCCCACCCAGTGCCCATCACAGTGAATGAGGCAAGAGCCACGTCACGGCGTGGCCACCACGACATCTGCAAACACGAGGAATATCTACGAGAGCCTAAAAACTCACCCAGAGGAAAACACAGGTCACATACAAAGGAATGGCTCTGGACACATCACCTGTCACGATGAAGCTGGAAGTCAACTGAGCAGTGCCTTCCCAAGTCCTCAGGAAGATGATTTCTAACCCAGGATTCTATACTCAGCCAAACTATCAATTAAACGAGAGTAAAATGTTCCAACATTATACGAGATCTCAGAAACAATTATTTCTTGCAAAGCTATGGTGACACGCTCAACCAAAATAGAGAGAAAACTAGAAGGAGGCATCTACCCGGGAAAGAGGTGAGAGGAATTCTCAGGGTGATAGGGAATGTGCAGCAGGTCTAGGAAGCAACCAGTTTAGAGGAAAGCAGGCTGGTGAGCGGTTCAGGAAGAATTATGCTAAGAAAAGCACAAACTGGATGATGCCCTGTGGTCTGTGAATAGACAAAGAGGAGACTGCAACTTTGGGGGGTGGAGGGGGAGAAGTGACAGCACAGAAAACGACGCAAAACAAAGCAGGGCAATTCTCAACTCTAGGAAAAAGAAAAAACAACTGTAGAAGAAGGGAAACGTAATCAAAATCGACTACGTATCTCAGCTGTGAATAATGTTTCCATAATCATAATAAGTGCTGTTGAATATTTAACCAAAACCTTTAACGTAATTATACTGAGAGGACGGAGGAAAAAAGAAGTGGGCAGTGCAAGAAGGAGTGGGTAGGAGACCTAAATCGTCTTCTTCCTTAGCAGGATGTCTCTCACCCCAAATCTGGAAGAAATAGCTAAAATGTTGAAAGGGGAAGCCTCTGGGGAGCAGGAATCAGGGTGGAGAGGGTGGGGTAGTGACTGCTGGGTTTTTGTTCTAAATCCTGCAGAACTTCTGACGCTTAAAACTATGCGCCTGTGTAACTTTGTTTAAAATGGGGTATTTAATTTTTAAACAAAATCTGATACTTGACCGGCAAGAATATCAGATTAAGCGGTGTGTTCTTAAACTTTTTGGAATTCAACCCCTTCGAAAAAGAACGGAAAGCTATAAATCCTCCCCCCAGTACACACACACACAGGCACAGACACACAACATTTCTGCAAAGGGTATCAGGCAGTTGGTAAATTCCTGAAGGCCAGGTTAAAAGCCTTAGGATTTCTAGATTCTGCTTTCTTATAGAAGGAAAAAAGAGAAATCCTAATGAAAAACTATTAAAAACACCTACACGATCAGATGAGATCATGCTTGGTCTTCGATGCTGGTGACCATCACCTGCGGTTTCCTTGGCCACAAGATGCACCTCGTTCCTAACTATCAACGGAAGTATGAACTCTGTTTACTGCACTTTGCTTCGGCCTTGAAACAGGTTCTCTAAAGCTCAGGAATGTGAATCCCTGTTGGGTTGACTCAGCTGTTTCCATTCGAGAACCGGACATGGAATTATGCACTCTTCACCCCGTGAGGAAGAGTCCTTCACGTCCCAAATCCCCCAGGTGGGTGTTTTTTCTAACAAAGCAATTACTCTGATGACTTCTTGGCGAAACTTCTGTAATCAGCGTGGCCCGTTTAAGTACTCCAAAACACAAAGTTTCCTCTGCTTCTGACTGACCTGCTGCTATTATCCCACCATCAGCCCCATGTCGAGTCAGAAGCACTGTCTTACCGTTTAACAGCGATCTTAACGGTTCCGCCAATTTGCTTAAAATATCTATGCCTTTTCTTTCTCTGTGAACTGAGGGTGACAATAACAGTGTCACTGGACGCTGTCATAAATGGATTGGGTAACTGTGGGAGGCCCGTGTGCATCCCCTGGAACCTGTGATTTGTCACATCTGTCACATTAAAGGGGCTTCGCTACAGACCTCAGACAGGGGGATTAGACAGGGGGATTATCCTGGGGTTCTAGGTGGGCCCAATCTCATTGCATGAGCCCTTAAGAGCAGAGAACTTTCTCCAGGCAGAAGAAGAGAGATGAAGCAGAGGGGACACCAGACAGCTGGCGCGGGACTGGCCGGCCCTCGCTGGCTCTGGCAGCCAGGGGGTTCCGAGCAAGGTCCAGGAAGACGCCTCTAGGAGCCAGGGGCAGCTTCCCGGCTGGCAGCCAGCAAGGAAGCAGGGTCCCCGGCCCTACAAGTGCCAGCTACTATCGGCATATTCGGTGGACAATCGGAATGAGCTTCCCTGCAGTTCTCCTCCAGATTCTCCAGTAAGGAACACAGCCCTGCAGACACCTTGTTTTTGGCCCGGTGAGACCCGAGTCAGACTTCTAACCTACAGACTGTAAGATAATAAACCTGTGTTGTTTCAAGCCACTCAGTGTGGGGCAATTTGTTACAGCAGAAGCAGGAAACTCATACAGTGATATATGTGAAAATACCCAGCAGTGTCCGTCACATCATCAACGTTCAACAAGAGTCAACTGACTTCCTTAAATCAAAAGACAGGGACGGCCGTACTCCATCCAAAACAACAGACCATAGACTTGTTCTGATAAATGCAGATTTGGGGAATTATAAATTGCCCAGAATATCTACATATTCTAGGCTTCAGGTAATTCACTGGCCTTCCGTTCATTTATAAACCTTTCACTGCCTGTCTTGCCTGACAAACTCTAAGTGCCACGGAGGAGAATAAATGCTGGATTGTGTGAACCAAGCCGGCTCCCGAACTCTCCTGCGTACCCCTAGCAGCACCTACCACCTGCACTGAGTGATACCAGGTCTGCTTCTCCCGCTACACTGTGAGCCTCCAGCGATTCTCCAGTGAGGACTGGGTCCCACCTTCGAATCTCTGCATGTAGCCCATACTCGGGCACATCACGGGTAATCTATCTGAATGGCTGTCAAACTATGTGACGGTGCAACGTACCATCTGCATCTAAAGTATAAAGTGCACTGCAGTTTCCAAGGTGGCTTGAGGACAGAAGGCCAAGGACACTGTGGTGCTGAGGTCAGGTTCACCCTGATGCCTGCTGCTCACTCTGCTGGAAGTTTCAGAGGTGAACAGGCCAGCCCTCAAGACAGGGCACTTAGGAACTAAAGTGCCCAGCAATTATGCTTCATTAAAGAAAGGTTCATAGGAACAAACGTATGAGACAGACTGTTAAAGGCTACATTTCTGCACGTTCAGTAGCCTTACTTACAAAAGATTAACGTCTCTGAAACTTGAATTTGATGTTCCCCCAAAAGGCTAAGATATCAAACAACACGGGCCAATGAAAGACAGAAAACAATCCTAAATGAAGTTGCCTGACACCCTTCAAGTTAAGGATCATCTGTACATTAAACATTTGGAGTTTTAAAAAACCCAGATTCATTACATTCTTAATGAAGCACTTTTTTTAAATCCTTGACAACATAATATTTTACAACTTACAAAATTGCGTTACATTCATGATTTCATTTTATCCTCAGAACAATCTCTTGAGCTAGATAGAGCAGGTACTACCAACGATTAACTCCATTTTACAAGTGCGGGAACTGCAGTTCAGAGAAGTACTTGGACTTAACAAAAGCCTTACTGGGGCCAGCTTTCCTGTGCAAAAGAACAGGAGTAAGTTATCTTTACTACACTATTCATATTACATCCTGTCAACATTCAAAACGGTTTTGATGTAGCCAGCAATGATAGACACGTACATGATAAGATCTTTAAAATGGAAAAGAAAGAAGAAAAAACCATTTGGTAGGGCTTCCCTGGTGGCACAGTGGTTAAGAATCCGCCTGCCAAAAATAAAAAAAAAAGAATCCGCCTGCCAATGCAGGGTACACGGGTTCGAGCCCTGGCCCAGGAAGATCCCACATGCCGCGGAGCAACTAAGCCCGTGCACCACAACTACTGAGCCTGCGCTCTAGAGCCCACAAGCCACAACTACTGAGCCTGCGCTCTAGAGCCCACGAGCCACAGCTACTGAACCCTCGTGCCACAACTATTGAGCCCGTGTGCCTAGAGCCCGTGCTCCACAACAAGAGAAGCCACCGCAATGAGAAGCCCACGCACCACAACAAAGAGTAGCCCCCGCTCGCCGCAACTAGAGAAAACCCGCAGGCAGCAACGAAGACCCAACGCAGCCAAAAATTAATTAATTAATTAATTTAAAAAAAAAAACATTTGGTAGGTGATGTGGGATGGGGGGGAAGTAACAGCAAAGACTTAGATTTATAGTCTAAGAAAACAATTTATCACTGAATTTCTAGTCCTAGGCAAACAATGCTTAAACAAGATGATGTATAGAATATCATCATCTCAAAAATGGCGAATGCACCATCAGTTCTTTAAGGTGGGGTGGATTCAGCGCTCTGATTAGGCCACCAGGGAAGAGCTGGTTAACCCTCTTCCTCCAGTAAAGAATAAGAGGAACAACATGGAAAAGCAGAGCTCAAACGCTATCTTCTCCATCCCCAGGCATTCTCTTCCATGAAACACCCTTTTCATTTAATCCACATAAAAATCAGGCCTTCTTGCAGAACAAGTACTAACTAGTTTTCAGTGAAAACATTAAGACAATCTCAGGAAAAATTCAAAGAAAAAAGACAATCTAAGGAAACCACAAAGAAAATCCATTTGTGTTTCTGAAGACCCCTCCCAAAAAATAAGGTCCCTAACAGAACAAACCGCATGGAGTATGTAACAGAGCGCTTTTTTAAAATTAATTAAAGACCACAAATCAAAACAAGGACAAAAATCCTACCTAACATGAAAATATAATTTGATGGCATCACTCCTTGACCAAACAGCTACCGTCTATGTTTAATCCCTGTAATGATCCAAATAAGAATAGCAGAGAGGGAATTCCCTGGAGCTCCAGTGGTTACGACTCTGTGCTCTCACTGCCGAGGGCCCGGGTTCAATCCATGGTGGGGGAACTAAGATCCCACAAGCTGTGCAGCGCAGCCAAAAAACAAACAAACAAACAAAGAATAGCAGAGAAAATCGTGTATCCTTTTGACAGACGTGTGGCTTTAAAATAACCGAGCACATCAAATTCCCATCTTGCCAAACAGATGAATTGGGAGGTTAATATTTTGAAGGATTTATTACTAGAGTCCTTAGAAGTAGAGCTTCCTTATAGGTCATTTAACATATGTAAATTTTTGCAAGTAATAATTTTAAACTATGCTTGAAACCATTATACAAAGCCACATACACTTACTCAAGGTACTGCCAAAGTTCACTTATTTCAGAGTCTCCGCATTAAAATCTCTGTTAGAGACTGCGGCATAAGAGAAGCCTGCAGTTGGCCGACTTCATATGACACTCAAAAGATCAGCAAAATGCTCCTGCCAAGAGTTCTGCATCCAACAATTTCATTAAGGAAAACTTCAAACCAATTTGATAGAGCACAGATGCTGCAAGCAAAATGTGGTTATGAAGAAGATGCAAGACAATATCAAAAAGTGGCCTAGGGCCTTCCCTGGTGGCGCAGTGGTTAAGACTCCACCTGCCAATGCAGGGGACACGGGTTTGAGCCCTGGTCCAGGAAGATCTCACATGCCACAGGGCAACGAAGCCTGTGTGCCACAACTACTGAGCCTGTGCTCTAGTGCCCACGAGCCACAACTACTGAGCCTGCGTGCCACAACTACTGAGCCCATGCGCCACAACTACTGAAGCCCGCACGCCAAGAGCCTGTGCTCCGCAACAAAGAGAAGCCACCACAATGAGAAGCCCACCCACCACAACGAAGAGTAGCCCCCGCTCGCCGCAACTAGAGAAAGCCTGCACGCAGCAACGAAGACCCAATGCAGCCAAAAAATAAATAAATAAATTTATTTTAAAAAAACAGTTGCCTAAGCTTCCATCATAGACCTGCCCCTTCAACTCTGAGACAAAGTATACACCCATGCAACTGTGGAAAGAAAAAAAAAAAGGGAAAGAAGGAAAAAGAACTTCTACTTTAGAATCTACATTTTCAAAGATCCCCGTTATTTATACAACTGCCACTAAGAGAACTTTCCTCTGCTTTATTTGGTTGAAAGAATTTAAAGGTTAAGGGCTGACAAGGTTCTTACCTAGTTTAAAAACCTCAAAGGTGAGGAAACTGAAGCCTAGTGGTTCTGCAGGAACAAATGGCAACTTTATTCCAGAGCCAGAATCAGACCAAATAAATTCGAATCAAGTACTCTACACTGTACAACAAACACTAGGAAGTTACAGCAAATGTTAATCTAAAAACCCTTAGGAGAATTGAAGAATTGCAGATTTTAAATCACAGGAAAGACTTGGCTCCGTGGTACGGAAAAAGGACCTCTCGTTTAGAAGGACCTCTCATTTTGATACACCTCTTCCTCTCTGGGTACTACAGCAAACCACCCTGTCCTTGAAGACCACAGCTCTCAGAGGGCTGGGCATGAGGACGTCAGGGAAGACTTCAGAAAGAAGTCACCTAAACTGAGACTGTAAGAATGGGTGAAAGCCTGGAGCCGGGCGTAGGGCAGATGGAAGAGAGAGAGAGGGCAGAGAAGTCAGAGCGAAGGGCCTGCAGGCTGTCTGGACTTCATAACAGCGACAGCTGCAGCTAGGACCACATTTTCATCTTGCATGCCTGTTATTTATACACCATCTTGTTCACGAAGAATTTCCATTTGGGCATTAGAGCGACTTGCGCCTACAGCTCAGTTTTCTGTCTTGGACCAGAACACTCTGGAAAGGAAAAGACGTTTCAGAGTCTTGTTAGACTTGCAAGTCTAACAAGGCTTGTTCGACTTCGCGTTCCCCAGGGAAAAGAATCATCCCTGGAACATAACAGGTGTTTTCATAAGTTTGATAAAAGGGTAAGTGAATGACCCCAGTTCATTTAAGTGGCTGAGAGACACACAGCCTGCAGGGTAGTAGCAGATCTTCTTGCCATCAGGCTGAAATCCAAGTCTCCCGATCCACAACCTCACCCCTGCTATTCCTTCTGTAAACCTGACCTCTAACTGTAACTGCCTTGGCCTCATTCCGTGGGTGTGGATTCCCCTCCTTCAAACGCACTTTCCAGCCCGCCAAATTCTTGGGAAAGTTTCCTCCACTCTCCAGGCGCTGAGAGAGCTGCAAAGTTAAAGCTGGCTTTCCAGACCTTTTTTTTTTTTTTTTTTTCCCAATCCTAACGGAAGAAATCAAGAAGCGCCGGGCAGAGGGACCAGGCTCCCTCCAATCAGAGCCGGCTCCCGCCGGGCCGGCCAAGCCTCGCGCCTGAGCAGGAAACGCGGCGGCCTGACTCGCGGTCCCCAGGCGCGGTGACAGCCCCGCGCTCCCCGGGGACCGGGCCGGGGAGAGGAGCGGGTTCCCGGGGAAGTGCAGCCGCTTCTGCTCAAGTGGCAAATAAGGCAATAAATAAAACAGCGGGTCAGCTGTCAGACGCAGGCCATCTGCGTGCCCCACGCACAGCCGGCTACAGCCCGACGGGCGCCACTACCCGCACAAAGACACCCCGAAACACATGAAACCCCCAACACACACGCACGCACGCGTGGGGCAGAGGGGAGCCTGCCCCCGGTACTGATCACACCCCGACGAGATGCGGGGGGAGGGGACGGGGCACAGCCCTCCAACTCGCAGGGTGGCCAGGACGCCGCGCGCGCGGGTCCACGCAGAGCCACCCTCAGTGACACACACACACTCAGTGAACCAGTCATGGGGGTGGGGAGCGAGAAAAGGCCCCACTCTCAGAGTGCCCAGGATCCCTACAATCGAGGGTCCACGCGGTCACCCTCAAGGAGACACAGCGAACCAGTCACACCAGGGGTGAAGGGGAGGGGGGACAGAGACAGTCTCCCACTCTCAGGATGTCCGGGATCCCCACGCGCGAGGGCCCACGCAGAGCTACCTTCGGTGACACAGCGAACCAGCCACTCCACGGAGTGAGTGGGGACCGAGACAGTCCCCCACCCTCAGGGTCACCAGGACCCCGCGCGGGGCTTCACGCGCGGATCCACGCGGAGTCGCGGCAGGCGCGGTGCCCCCTCGGTGCCACCCCGAGGCCGAGACCATGCCCGGCGCCCAGACGCGCGACGACCCGGTCAGTCCCCCTCTGCGTCCCCGTCCCACAGTCGCTCAGGGCGGCGGCCGCCAACTCGGGTAGCTACCTCGCGGCGCCCCCCTCGGACCTGCCACACCCGGCGGGGACCCCAGCTCGGCCCAGGACTCCTGCCGCCTGGGACCCCCGTCCAGCCCCGGGACCTCCGCCCGGCAACCTCGTCCGGCTCGCGGACCTCAGTCCTCTCGGGGACTCCCGCCCGGCCTGGGACCCCTGTCGCCTGAGTCCCCCGCCCGGCCTGGGATCCCTGTCCGGCCCAGAACCTCGCCCGGCTCCGGGACCCCTGCCTCCCGAGGACCCCCCCCCCGCCCGGCTGGGACCCCTGCCGCCTGGGACCCCGTCCGGCCCCGGGACCTCCGCCCGGCCGTGGGACCCTCTCCCAGCCCCGGAACCCATGTCCGCCGGGGACCCCCGCCCGGCCCGGCCCCGCCGCCCGCCGCCTCACCTCAGGCCGCCTCCCGGGCAGCACTCACTCCTTGCCGGAGGTGCCCTGACCGAGCGAGACGGAGCCGAGCAGCCCGCAGAGCCGGAGTCGCCGCAACAATGGAGCCCCGGGGCGGGGCCGCCTCGCAGCCGTCTCAGCCCGTCTCGCGCTCAGGGTCCGGCTCCGTCTCCCGCTCCGCGAAGAGCAGCTGCCGGCGAGAGGTTGCAACTGGGCTCAGGCAACGCGCAGGCGCACTCGCCCCACCCGCGCCCCTCCGCCCCGCCCCCGGCGGCGCCCGGCGCTCGGGGCCCGCCCCCCAACCAATGGAGAGGGAGCTGAGCGCCGAGGGCGGGGCCTGTAGAAACAAAGGGAGGTGGGGCGGGGCCGTTCCAGGGCTGGGCTGCTGGGTCCCGCGGGGGCCGGACCCAGAGCGACCGGATTCGCGGTCCAACCCGGTCCGACCCGGGGAGGCCGGGCGTAAAGTCCACTTGGAATCCGCTCAGCAAGCCGTGCTCATCCCAAACCCGGAACTCAAGTTTATCGGATTGGCCTGCTTTACAGAATGGGAAACTGAGGCCCAAGGAGCGAGACCACCTGCCCCCCACGTCACAAAGTCCCATTCACTCGTTCATCTTTTATTCATTAAACAAACATTTTCGCAGCCCGTAAGGTATGCGGTCGGAGTGGAGTAGAGGCAAACTTGGCCCTCCCTTAAGGAGCTCCGCCAGGCAGGACCAGAGATTTCTCGGAGTTACTTTAACCCACGATAAAGCAGCGCAGAGCAGAGCTGTTTCCCTTTCCTACCTCAAAGCTTTTGTGGCTACGCTGTTCCGCATCTGCAATGCTCCCCTCTCCCCACCTGTCACCCCCCGTATATCCAAGTACCAATCACCCATAAAACCTCTGTCCTCGCCGTCTTTTTGATCTTTGGGCGTCGTGTGACCCCGCATTCCCAGTTTTCCTCCCCATCACTAGCGGCTCCTCCGGGAGTCTCCAGGATACACCCCTTCTCTGCCCAACCTCTCGGTGCTGGGGTGTTAGGGTGGCCCATGGCTCGGGCATGGACCCTCCTACCGAGAATCTCAGGCTCTCCCAGGCTTTCAACCATCCACAGGCTGCGGTGACTGCCAGCTCTGTGTCTCCAGCCCTGACCTCCCCTGCCTACGCAGCTGGACGCCCAGGAGGCATCTCAAATGTCTCACCATCAAAACAAAGTGCTTTACTCAATGCCCCCCACCTGCCCCTCCACGTTCTTCTTTCTCAGTAAATGGCCTCACCATCCGCCCAGGTGCTCAGTTTGAAACCTGAAATCCTCCTGGACTACGTTCTTCCCCCACCCCCCACCCGCCAGGCCTGCCTTCTCTGCATCCCCATGCATCCGTGGCCACCTTAGTTACAGCACCAGCTGGAGCTTTCCCTATGAGTGGTTTCCTCCCACCTCCAGTGAAGTGTGACCTCTAGGACAAGGCAGGGTCTGAGTCATTTCTTGAGCAGAACAGAGCCTGGCACCCTGAAGGCACTCAGGGCTGCTGGTAGAAGGAACGGATGCATGGATAAGGTCTTGACAGTGACTGGGGCAGACCCTATCCCCATCTCCCTACACACACACACACACACACACTCACACGCGCGCGCGCACACGCACACCACTGAAAGCCCGGTTTCCAGTCTGATTTGCCAAATTCCTCCCTGGAGATAAGAAACTTCCCTATGCCCCTTCAGCCAGGCCCCACGTTTGGCGGATGTACTCAGAGATCAGGAACAAAAAATCTCAGAAAGGGAAGTAGTTACTGCAAAGGACAGCACCCAGTCCCAGACCTCTTTGTTCATGCTGCCCTCTGCCTGACACACTTTTCTCCCTCTACCTGGCCAACTCCCACTGACCCGTCAATGTCTCACCTTCAGTGTCAATTTCCCCAGGAAGGCTTTGTAGCCACCTCTGCGCCAAGTACAACCATGGCAGACACACCCTGAGGTGACCCCCAATGAGTCACACCCCTGTGTGATCTCCCCCTCTTGGGTGCGGGCAGAACCTGTGACACCTTCTGGCCAATACAGGTGACAGAGGTGATGAATTGTCACTCCCCAGGTCACATTACATTACATAAGAATTCATCTTAAAGGGTACAAATGAACTTATCTACAAAACAGAGTTACAAATGTAGAAAACAAACTATGGTTGCCAGGGGTAAGGGGGGGAGGGATACATTGGGAGATTGGGATTGACATATATACTCTACTATGTATAAAATAGATAACTAATAAGTACCTCCTGTATAGCACAGGGAACTCTACTCAGTACTCGGTAATGACCGATTTGGGGAAAGAAGCTAAAAAAAGAGTTGATATATGTGAATGTACAACTGATTCACTTTGCTGTACAGCAGAACTAACACAACATTGGAAATCAACTATATTCCAATAAAAATTAATTAAAAAAAAGAATTTGTCTTAGACTATAAGGAGAGGTTCTACTTACAGGCTTTGGAGAAGTCACCTGCAGATGGTTGTAGGACCTGAGCATCGCCTCCAGCTGACAGCCAGCAAAGAGCTGGGCCCCCGGTCAGGCAGGCCTGCAGAAGCGACATCTGGAACCAACGTGAAGGAGCTTGGCAGGACTCTTCCCCAGTCAAGCCTCCAGGTGAGGATGCAGCCCAGACAAAACACTGAGTGAGCCCTGAGCAGAGGACCCAGCTAACATGGGCTACACTCCAACCCACAGAAACTGAATTAAGAAATGTGTGTTACATGAAGCTGCTATATTTGTGGTTATTTGTTATGAAACAATAAAAAACTAAGACTAGGTCCCCTCCCCAATACATACATTCATAGCCCCCTCTACTTCTTTCTGGCATTCATCACGATTCTACTAATTTGTTCAGCATTGCTCTCTTGCCACCAGCATGAAAGCCCCACGAGAACAGAAATGGAGTGTGTTGTGCTTCAAATGACCTCCCAGTTTTCTTCTAAGGCAATTGGTCAAAGGTAGACCAAGCCATCAGTGGGTCGGCTGGCCCTACTGTCCTTCCCAGCCCCCTTTTCCCTGGGCATAGTCCATCAGAGACACTCGAATAGTTTTCTGCCTTCCTAACCTCCCTTATAGCCCAAGGTGGCCATGTGTTATTGTCCTGGCCAGTGAGACACAGGGGAAGTTGGAAGAAATGTTTTCAGCAGTGGTGGCCTGGAGCCAATGTGGACCAGACCATGAGAGCCAATTGCTCATTGTTTAGGAATTTTGCAAGCCAGTTGTTAAACCCAATCATTACCCAAAAATTAAATTATATAAACTTACGATGAAAATCATATTAAAAGCAAAGATAATAAATACTGAAAATTCCTTCCTTCCTAATTATTTCACTGCAGTTTACAATGATCTATGCCACTGAGGATTTTACATCTATCATAACTGTACGATAGAAATAGTATATGATGGTGTGCTACAGTCATCTCTTCCCATACCCGCAGCGAGCAATGTCATGTTGGTAGCTTGAAATCAGATGTGGTAGGAGAATTTATACCACAGAAATTGGTAATTGGTACAAGTCAGGACTTTCTTCCTTCCCTCCATCCCCTAGAATGCTGGTAATTGAAGATTTACCAGCACATCTTCTAGGGAAGATTTTTCTCTGCCAGGAAAGGAATAGATACAGCTTTTTCTAAGCAGCAGGGATTAGTACCTTGAACACACATGTGATGTCTGGAGCTGTAGCAGCCATCTCACAATGATAAGGAAAAGTCAGAATCAGAGAGATTCTGACTCTCCTACCCCTGAGCCACTGAATCAAGACCAGGAATCATCTACCTCCAGATTCTCTATTAGGTAGGAAAGACAAAAACCTTATTGATGTAAGCCACTGTTAGTCAATTTTTGTGTTACTTACAGAATTCCTAATTGAAGTGTATAGACATTCAAGAAACGTCTGTCAAATTAATAAACTCAGCCTGACCATCCTTCCTCATCAGTGGTCATCCTTTTTGGGCTTATGTCCACTAACAAGAAACTCACCACCCATTAAACCAGTCAGGGTACGATTGCACAGCTCTGACTAGTAGAAAGTTTTTCCCTATATAAAACTGAAATTTTGGGACCTCTTGAACCTCAGAAAATAAGTCCAATCCCTCTTTGCCACCACAGCCCTTCTGATGTAAAGAGAGTGTTCATTTGATGGGAAAATAAATCAAGGTTTATTGATCCAAGAGCTGGGCCAACACTCTTTGTAGAAGTTCCTGACCTAGTTTGATACTGTGAAGGGCTATGAGGTAGGGTTAGTGACCAGAGATCTCTTCCAGATCCTTCCAGTAACACATCTCTTGAGGAAGAAAGTTAATTACAAACTATTTATGTCACAAGGTAAGGTGCATTTCCATGACACCCTTGATGCAGTCTTCCTAGATTCCGGAGCCTAGAGGGAGCACATATCATCTATGGCAACTGGGCACCTGTGGGAAATCCAAGTCCAGGTTAGGATGTGATGTGAGTTCACCAAGGCACTGAAAGCCCACAGGGCTGCCGCACTGGTCATGTATCGCTACATAACATATTACCCCAAAACCTAGAGACTTAAAACAACTTATAAGTATTATCTCACAGTTTTAGTGGGTCAGCAATCTAGCACAGCTCAACTGGGTGCCTCTGGTTCAAGGTCTCTGACAAGGTTGCCACCAAGCTGTTAGCTGGGGCCACGGTCTGATGTGAAGGTTTGACTGGGGGACGGATCTGTTTCCAAGTCACTCATATGGCTTCTTGCAGGCCACATTCCTCACAAGATGTGAACGCTATGCAGGGCCACTCGCAACACAGCAGCTGACTTTCCCCAGAACACCTGAGATGGAAGCTACACAGGTTACCGGAAGATACCATCAACTTCACTGTGTTCAATCAGAAGCAAGTCAGAAGGTCCAGCCCACACTCAATGGGAGGGGACCACACAAGGGTGGGAATACCAGGAAGCAGGGATCATTGGGGGTCTTCTCAGAGGCTGCCTACCAAGCTGCTGAAAACTCATGATTAAAATAAAATCTTGGGACTTCCCTGGTGGTCTGGTGGTTAACACTCCATGCTTCCACAGCAGGGTGCACAGATTCGATCCCTGGTCAGGGAACTAAGATCCCGCATGCCACGTGGTGGAAAATAAAATAAAATAAAATAATGAAATGAAATGAAATAAAATAAAATAAAATCTTAAAAGCAGACATAGAAAACAAACACCATATTCTGGGGAATAACAATAAGACTTACAGATAACTTCTTACCCGAAATAATGGAAGTCAAAAGACAATGGGATAACAGTCTCAAAATGTTGAAAGAAAAAACAAAACTGTTAATCTGTCTCCTCCAAAAGCTACAACCACTTACATGCACTGTTTTCTGTCTCCTTCATGCACATGGCATGATGGGAAAAGAGCCACTTCCCAGCTGGTCCTAAGCATGGCATTCTCCTGCTCTGCTTGGTGCCTTTGCAAACACTGGTCCATCAAGTTATTATGGTGGCTTGGTGTTTGGAGAAATAATAAGTTTGAGAGTAATAACAACCATCTCTTGAAACCCAGCTCTAACACCTGTATGACCTTGGCAAGTCTCTTAGCTTCTCTGAGCCTCAGTAGACACAACAGTCAATATGCATGATCCCCACCATGCTGGATTTTTCTGGGAATTAAATGAGATCCTATATGTAAATTGCCTGGCACCTAGTAGACACCTTATAGATGTAAGTTCCTTTCCAGCTGAAGCTCTGACCTGGCAAACTCCTACTCATTCTTCAAGACCCAGCTAAATGTCATCGCCTCTGTGAAGCTGCCTCCACTCCCCAGGAAGGCCTCCTTGCCTCTACCATGATCTCACTGCTGCTTGAACAACCTGCCCTATATTATTACATTTAACACCCTGCACCGTCATGGTCTGTTTCCAGATCTGTCTCTCCCATGTAACAGCAAGCTCTTCCAGGGCAGGGTGTGTTTGATTCATATTTATCTCCTTGGTACCCACAAGGCACCTGGCTCCATTGTACATGCTTGATGGAAATGTGTTATTTGATTGGAACAATTTAGGGTTAAAACGTGTTGTCCAGACCTTGTGCTTATGCTGAGCCTATTCCAGACACAAACTAAGCAGTGTCTCAGCCTTCCTTTCCTTCTTCCTTCCCTGTCACTATGGAAGAAGGGACTTCCCCTCCCCCAGGACTGACCACGCTGTATAAAAAACACCCTCTCTTGTCACTCTCTCCCTTTAGCCTGTTTGTTTCTTCCTTAGTATTGATCCTCTCCTGACGTGTGTATTGTCTGTCTGCTCTTCCCACCCCAGATAGAAGGTAAGCTCCAGATTTTTATCTATCCCGTTCACTGTTGTATCTGGAGATCCCGAAAGAGTGCCTGGCACACAGTAGGCACTCAATCATTGCTGAATTAGTCAGTTAGTCTCATAGGGTTGAAGAGATTCAAATTGTTTCCAGTCTGCCTGGAAGACTGGACGTGATTCCAGTCCATACTGGTTTCTCTTTCTCTTCTCACTTCCTCTCTCCCTCCATCACTCCCCTGTCTCTTTCCCGTTGGTATTTTTATGCACAGGTCTCTCTCATTAAAAGAAGAACACATCCCCTACACCATCATCCATGCCAACAGGCTCTCCCTCTGCCTCACCCTTCACCCTTCCAGCCACTGCCCTGAGCCTCTCCCCCATGCGGACTCAGATGTGTATTCCCAAGGTGCCTCCCCCGAAAGCCTCAGTCCACTCTGCCTGCTGTCCACCTCCCCCCGTCACCTCACATGACTCTCCTTGTCGAGGTCATCAACGAACTCGTTGGGAGTAAACCCAAAGTATGCCCTTGGGTCCTACCGGACTGCCCTCACCTCGCCATTTGCTCTCTGAATCCCTCCCTCCGTGGACCCCCTTTCTTCCCTTGAGCTCGGTCACACCACACCCTCCTGGTCCTCTGCCCACGTCTCGCTGCCCCTCCTTACTCTCCTCTGTACTCTGTTCTTCTCCACCAAATCTGAAACGTTCACTCTGCTTACTCGGTACCATGTCCCGGGACAGTCTCCCGCAAGCCCGTGACTCTGCTCATCCCTCGCAGACATCCGTGAGGACATTTGAGACATCCACTGAGCCTCACGGCCAGCTGTCTCCTGAGCACGTCCCCCTGGAGGTGGGTGCCTCATGCGTGACATGCAGTAGACAGAACTGTCTTCTTCCACGCACCCCAAACCTGCTGTCCCCCCCATTTCCTCGCCCCTCCACCATCTCTCCCATTGCCACGTGGGAAAGCAGGGTCCAGTCTGCACTCCTCCTGGCCCCTCATCCTCCAGCCCAATCAGCAGGTCCTGCTGAATCTCCTTCTGGAACTCATATCCTCCACCCCAGCCTCCCTGCCACGACCTCCTCCCAGGCTGCATCTCTCCCCAGCATCACGGCAAAAGCATCTCTATCAGTCTCTCTGCTTCAAGGCCTGGCCCCTCCAACCTCTTCTCCTGGGAGCAGCCCAAGGCAAAGGAAGGGGGCGGAGATAGTGCTTTCAGAGCAAACCTCAAAAGTCCTTTCCCAGAGAAAAGCACATATATTTGTATGGGAAGCCACCCTGAAGGTTAGCTTTGATGATAAAGACCCACTGGTCATCAGTGGAGGGGCTGAGGCAGAGACACAAAGAGAGCTAAACTGCTCTGGACAAGGACAGATGGGCAGCTGCATTTGGGAGCACCCCCAGAGAAGGGGAAATAAAGACGGCAGAGGGGTGAGGGCAGCGGGCAGAGAAGAGGAAAGGGGCCGTAGCGGGAAGCTGGTTGCTGGGAAATGTCTAGTGGCAGGTAGAGCCTGGGACTTTTTTTTTTAACTTTCCATTTTATATTGGAGTAGAGTTGATTAATAACACTGTGTTAGTTTCAGGTGTACAGCAAAGTGATTCAGTTATACATACACATGTGTCTATTCTTTTTCAAATGCTTTTCCCGTTTAGGTTGTTAACGTAATATCGAGCAGAGGTCCCTGTGCTCTACAGTAGGTCCTTGTCGGTTATCCATTTTAAATATAGCCGTGCGTACATGTCAATCCCAAACTCCCTAACTATCTCTCCTACTATCCTTCTGGTTATCCCGCCTCGATAACCAGAAGTTCCTTCTCTTAAGTCTGTGAGTCTGTTTCTGTTTTGTAAATAAGTTCATTTGTATCATTATTTTTAGATTCTGCACGTAAGCGATACCATACAATATTTCTCTTTCTCTGCCTGACTTACTTCACTCAGTGTGACGATCTCTAGGTCCATCCATGTTGCTGCAAATGGCATCATTTCATTCTATTTTATGGCTGAGTAATATTCCATTGTATATATGCACCACATCTTCTTCATCCATTCTATTGATGGGCATTTAGGTTGTTTCCATGCCTTGGCTAATGAAAACAGATGAACATTGGGGTGCATGTATCCTTTTGGACCATATTTTTCTCTGGGTATATGCCCAGGAGTGGGATTGCAGGATCGTACGGTAGCTCTATTTTTAGTTTTCTGAGGAACCTCCATACTGTTCTCCATAGTCAGCCTGCGACTTTTTAACCAGGGATGTCCAGAGGCCAGTCCCTCGCCCAGCACCTCCACTAACCCCAGGTTGCAGCGTGATGCTCATCCCTTGGCCTCTCTCCCTGTCCTTCAGTGGAAGTCTAGCCTTGTGTGAGCAGAACTGGGGCGAGAGGAGTTCTTGGTCCATAAAGCGGGGGCTGGTCCCTGTCTGCATCAGCTTGGAGTGCAGAGAAGGGGCTGGTACAGAAGGGGAGAGACCTGCTAAATCTCTCAGTATCCTCACCACATTGTCCAGAACCTTACATGCCTTTTTTACCCAGCAAGTGGATTAAGCCACTTCAACCAAAGCCACCAAGCTGTATTTTACTATTTAAAAGAGTTTAAGTCACAGGTTGGTACATACATAGATTTCTGACCAGCCAGCCTACCAGTGACAAAATAAAGGTATGGGTGCCCTTGTCCCCCAAGCCCTAAATGTATCCCCACATGGGACTGACTGGTCTCGAAGGTCCTCTACGCCACCACCATCACTCTGCTCTGGACTAGGATGAATGTGATTGATTGAATGTGAACCCACGGGTGCACGCATGCATCCATTCAATGTTCATCTTCTGGCGGCGGTAAGTTGTGCCTCTTTACACAAGAAAATGATTCACACAGAAACTTGTACCAATAAGTAGTTTTCCCCTGGACTCTTTATCGAAAAAAATAAGCACAGAACAGGCAGCATTCAAAGTTGCTGAATTTGAGCCTTGTGCGCGGGAGGTAGGGAAGGAGGAGGGTTAGCGCTCGGTGGTCCTGGGCTGGAATCCCAGCACCTCTGCTGAGCAGCCGTATGATGGTAGATAAGTCACCTAATGTTTCTGAGCCTCAGTTTGCTCATCTGTAAAATGGGTGCTTGTTCAGCTAGATGATAAGGTATGTAACACTCCTCGCCCCACGCCTGACATGCAATTCGTTCTCCAACACGGCAATGACAGAGGATACAGACACGGGCTTTGGTCTGAATCCGGCTGCCAGTTACCAGCTGTGTGCTCTCGGGCCATTTGTCTAACTTCTCTGAGCCTCCATTGCCTCAGCTGTAAAATGGAGATACTGCTACCTAGTTTACCAAGCTTCCTGTGGGCACTCCGGAAGGATCCATCGTGAGATGCGGAAAGTGTTTTCTGTAGGCTAGAGAGAGAAAGAGCTCTGTGTGTTAGTGAGTCTGGGATCAGCAGTGGGGGTGAGGCCACGGCGCAGGGCCCCTGCCCTACTGCAACAGCAGCGGTGCCCATCACCCAGGCTCCCTCCGTGGCCCTGCACGGTTATGCCACGTGGCTCTGCTCACACCTGGGAAGGCCAGAGCACTAGGCTGGCTGTAAGAGTAGACCTTTCTTTCCCTGCCCCCGGCAGGGGCGGCCTGATGGAAGACAGGTGTCCCCAGAAGTAACCCCAGAAACCAGAACTCTGTACAAACGGTTTAAGCATGGAGGAGGGAAGGGCCGGGGAAGGTAAGGAAGGTGCCAAGGGAGGCGTGTCCAGGAGCAGGTGGCTGCCGTGGGCAGCGGGAACTCAAGCCCAGTGTGGACAACCTCGGAGATGTCCCACCCATGGGGGAGGGTCTGGGGAGCCTCACTGGTTAAGGCTTCCCCGGAGGTGGGTTAACTCCCTGGGGCTCCAGGCCTGCCCCTCACGTAGGCTGAGCAGAGCCCAAGGCCGGAGGTGCAGATGGTCTCATAGGAGCCTCCAGATGCACGGATCCTGCTGGCCCCAGGCCTCCAGGCAGGCCCGGCAGCGTCTCCCTGGCAGGGTGTACAGGTCATTATGAGCCGAGGTAGAAAGTGTCCCAGGCACAGCCAGGCTACTGTGGAGCCCAGGGCAGGGAGGGCCCCAAACCCCAGATATACTGTGCAGCTCCTGGAGGCTCCAGGCAGCTTCCGGTCCTAAGCCTTTGCTGTGCTGTGTCCTCGGCCTAGAATGCCTCTTGCACCCGTCCTCACTCCGGCCTTCACTGGCCAACTCCTGCTCACCCCTCTGAACTCAGCTGTAGTGGGGCTGGGTGTAGGAAGCCTTCCCAGATGCCCGCCCCGCTCCCAGTTAGGGTCCTTCCCATGCCCCCACCCTCCATCACAGCACTTCTACCTGTGCTGCTGTTGCCTGTTCCTGTGACCCTTGTACCAGTCAGTCAAGCTGCATAACAAAATACCCAGACAGGGACTTAAACAACATTATTTTATTTCTCATCGTTCTGGAAGCTGGGAAGTCCGAGATCACGATGCTGGCAGATTCAGTTCCCGGAGAGAGTTCTCTTTCTGGCTTGTAGATGGCTACCTTCTCCTGTGTCCTCCCATGGCCTTTTTCTAGGGCCTATGCAAGAAAACTTCTTATAAGGCACGGACCCTATTGGATTAGGGCCCCACCCTTATGACCTCATTTAACCTTAATTACCACCTTATACGCCCGTCTCCAAATACAGTCACACTGGGGGTTAGGGTTTCAACATATTAATTTGTGTGTGTGTGTGTGTGTGTGTGTGTGTGTGTGTGTGACACAATTTAGTCCATAGCACATCTCTTCCATGGGTTTGTGATCAGTTCTTGAGGTCAGGGACAGTATCTTCTTCATCTCGGCTTTGTCACACCCAACTCAGTAATATTTGTTCATAAACAGGGTTATCTGAATGGAAGGAAGGGTGGTAACAGTTTGGGGAGAGGGGTCGTATCCTGGAAGTCTTTGCAGAGAGGATGACATCTCAGCTGGGTATTGAAGGATGAATAGGAGTTTGCTAGATGGGGCAAAGCAAAGAGCCCTTGTTAAGGGCGCCATGTTTGGGAGGGAGGTGAGAAGATGATGCTCAAGAAATAAGGCTGCCAGAATGGAGGAGTAAAGAAGAGTCTGGAGAGGGAATCAGTGGCCAGATGGTGCCCATGAAGGAGTCGGAGGACAGGCCACAGGGGTCCCTGTGGTGAGGTGTCCAGGCAGGAGATAGCACAGTGAAGCCTGCACTACAGACCAGTTGCTGTGGGCCTCTGAGCACAGGGTGGACTGGAGGAATGACAAGGCATGTAAGTATTAGGACAGAGAGATTCGGGGTGTTGGAGGCGGGAAGCACGGGCAGGATGTGGCGCCTGCTCTGTGGAGCGCTCAGAAATGATGTGCAGCTGAGGAGGGTTCACAGCGCTCACGCTGCAGACAGGAGAAAAGGAAGCCTCTATTATTCATGAAACCTGGCTCAGTAACAGCCTGTCAGCCTCTGGCGGTCACCAGGGAGGCACTGATCTCCTTTCTCATTTAATTTGTCAGAAGTGCTCTCACACTGGGGGACGTGCCCCCTCAGCCCGTGGGCTGGGAACTGGGCCAGATCCTAGCTCGCGTAGCACAGGTGGGTGACTTACCCAATACCAGGGTTTCTTCCACTCTTGAAGGTGGGGAAGGTGGAGGCTGGGGAGGGGGAGACAAGGGGCCAGGGGAACTGGCTTCTGGAATGATCCAACTTTCACCTGTTTAGTAGACAGCTTTCCCTCTGCAGCGGCAGCCTGGGAACTAAGAAAGACAATGGCAAGGGGTGGAGGTGATGTAGGGGAGGGGGGCCTGGAAAGGAGCAGAAGGAAGGTGGGGGCGATGGCCTTGGAGGAGGCGGGGAGAGGCGGGGGCAGTGGCAGTGGGAGGGGCAGCTGGGGCTCGGCCAGAAGGAGCCCACCCTCCACCTGCCGAAGACTGAGCAGCAGGGCACGCTCAGTGCCCTCGGGGCCGGGGCCGGCGGGCTGTCTAGGGATCGAGAGTGTCCCTGACTGTCCACAAAGACCGAGGCTTCTCTGGATGGTGAGATGGAGTAGCTGCGGGCCTGGTCTGAGGGCGACCTGCGCCCAAGCTCTGCACCCGGGAGACAACGTCCCTTATCCAAATGCAGAGGGCGGGCTTTAGATCTTTTATCGGACATTCCCCGTGCCTCAGTTTCCTCATCTGCAAAGTGGGGATTACAGAAGGGTCCGCCTCATAGTATTATTGTGAGGACCTCAGGTGCTCAGAACAGGGCGGGACAGACAGTGAGATCTGTAAAGGGACTTCTTCACCTCCCGCAGGAGCTGTGCCCAAGCCGGGTCCCAGGCCGGGGTCCTGGGGGTGGGCCTGGAGGCCCTTCTCCCTCTGCTTCCCCGGGAAGGCGGGCTCACAGGCAGGCCCCCTCCTGGTGGTGCTGGCCGGTGAGGGTGCTTCTGCCAACCCCTGTGCCACCAGCTGTCAGCCGGTGGGACCTTAGGTCCAGGTGCGGGTCGGGTAGGACGTGGACCATTCTTGCAGACTTTTCTGAGCTAAAACACACGAAGCAACGTCTTCCAACTGAGCTGTTTCAGAAGCTCCGCATTGGCGCTTCAGACTCTGGTGCGTTAAGGAAACTGATACAGTCCCTGGTTCCTCCTCCGTCTCCTGCTGGTTCTCACCCGGCTCAGGACTTAGCGCAGGGGTGGGTGGGCTTATGGCCAGCCCCAAGCCACCCCCAGGGCCACTCACGATGTCCTTCATGCTTGTGACGGGCCACTCCAGCTCCATCTCCTTCCTGCTTCCCCCTCCTGCTCTCCTGACCGACTTCTCTCTGCGCCCTCTCTTTACTGCGTGGGCCCTGCTGGCTTGCACTGTGGCTGGGTGTCCCCTGCTTCTGTCCACCCCCCGGTTGACTCATGCATCTCACAGTCTGGCTCCCTGAGAGAGTGCTGACTGGGTAGACCATCTCCACGCAGAATGGAGCCTCTCGGGCTGGGCCTGGGGAAGAAATGTCACACAGGGTGACCAGGGAGTCTGCTCTGCAGGGAGCTCAGGGGCCATTCTTGGTCTGGTTACCTGTGCTGGGGGAAGCAGGTCGTGGGCAGGACACGGTGATTTGTGGGTAAAGCGCATTAAGGAGGGGCCACGGAACATGGCAAAGCCTCGGAGGGACTGGGGTCCATGTGGTGCTGGTGGGCAGCTGGGTACTGATGAGTGAGGGCAGCTCACCTGCAGAGGATGGTGACCGGGGCAGCTGGGGGCCTCCTGACACGGAAGGCACGGGGGGTTGAACATGGAGACAAGAAGGCCTCGGGGAGCCTGGGCTGTAGAGCTGGGAGTGCCCACCCATAGAGCGGGTCCTCTCCCCTTCTCAACACAAGGTGCCGTGCTTCCCAGATGCCTCTGCAGCTGCGTGGAGCCACGGGACTAACTCTGAACAATGGGCCTGACTGGTGGCGACACGTGTCACTTCTGAGCCAAACCCTAGGATGGGCTGTGTGGTCCGCCAGCCTCTCTTCGTCCTCACGTTCAAAGCAGTGAATTCTGAAGCACCGCGTTGAGATTCCAGTGGCTTAGAAGGCACAGCTACCCTGGCGAGAAGGGTCCAGGAAGGAGGCCTGTAGACATCTCCCGGCCCCATGAGTCTCGGCGCTCCTGACACAGGCCCAGGCTGGGGCCAATTCGGGAATGTTGGTGCCATTAGCAGACTCCAAGGCTGGCGTGGAGAACGGGGCCGGACTTGGCTTGGGACTTTGGGGTGGGCAGCTCCTTAGAACCCGAGACAGCTGGGGCTCAGGTGGGGATGTAAGCTCTGGGGGACACGGGCTGGCTGTGCATACCTCCAGCACCCGGGACAGTGCCAGACGCAGACGGGGGCTCAGCAAACGCACTCTAAACGACCCTACACACCAGGCACCGAACGGACACTCCACTAGCCAGAATGACAGGTCCTGAGCCTCCTGCAGCAGCCGGTCTTCCCGCTCAGGACACTGGAAGTGTCTCATCTTCCAGGTCCGCACTGTCTAATCGACAGCTGCGAGTCACGCGTGGCTACTTAAACTGACCTTTAAACTAATGAAAACTTAAAACTGAATTCCCTAGTCACACCTGTCACGTTTCAAATGCTAGTGGCTGTCATACTGGGCAGTGTGGGTACAGAATGCTTTGCAGAAAGTTCTATTGGGCTGCGCTGCTCCAGGAGCACCGACACCAGGAGGAACTCTGGGCTCGAGCACCGACACCAGGAGGAACTCTGGCTCCAGTCCTGTTACCAAATAGTCCAATGACGGGTCACAGAGCACTGTTATAAAACCTCCAGCCCTCTTGCAGGGAAATCATCAGTAAACAGATAAGAAGAATGTGCTGGGGAACTATATTCAATATCCTGTGATAAACCATAATGGAAAAGAATACGAAAAAGAAGGTACATATGGGTATAACTGAATCACTTGGCTGCACAGCAGAAATGAACACCCCATTGTAAATCAACTACACTTCAATAAAATAAACTTAAAAATTAAAAAAAAATTAAAAGAAGAGAGAAAATGCAAGATGTCTCCAAATCAAAGTGAAACTGTGATTTGGGAAAAAAAGAGAAGAATGTGCTGACACAGGGGCGGGCATTGGTGGGGAAATTCCTAGAGTCAGCAGAGGGGCCTGTCTGAGGTGGGAACTTCAGAGCCAAACCAAGAGGGGTGAGAGGGGCCCTGCCTGGAGAAGAAGCACGCCCCCGACTCCAGGAGGGAGGAGAGTGTGTGCAAAAGCTGAGGGCTTGTGCCGAAGGAAGGCGGCGTGGCTGTGACGTATGGACAGAGGCCAATCCCGTGTGGAGCAGGGAGAGGGGAGAGCGGGGGGTCATAGAAGGTGCTGTTGGGGGCTTGACATGATCCAGCTGATGGTTGCAAAGCATCACTCTGGTTGTCTGTGAAAAATGACAGGTCCGGGGGTGAGAGTGGGGACAGAGGCTGATGGGGAAGCTGGGTTCACCCAGGTGAGAGGTGAGGGTGGAGGGAGTATGGTCAGGGTGACCACATGTCCAGTTTGCCTGGGACAGGCCAGGTGTATGCTGTGTCCCTGGGTCATTGGGCCACCTTCCACTCTCAGGATGTTTTCTGATCTGGATAATTCCGTGACAGTGTCTGCTGAGACGGAGAGATACAGAGAGATGCTTCAGGGTGGAACCAGGACCTCTGACAGGCCATCCTTGGGGGCGAAGGAATGTGCTGGTTTCTGACTTGCAAACCTGGGTATACTAAAATGAGGCAGATTGTGTACATGTGGACAGGCTTCTGGGTCTTTATGAGAGTCATTAATGTCATTGGAATAAGATTAGAAACTGCTGTGGATTAAATGTGTCCCCCCAAATCCATATGCTGAAGCCCTAATCCCCAGTGTGATGGATTAGGAGGGGGCCTTTGGAAGGTGATTAGGTTGTGAGGGTGGGCCCCTCACAATGGGATTAGTGCCCTTTGAGAAGCTGAGCGAGATGAGAGGAGAGATGATCTCTCTCTGCCCTGTGAAGACACAGCTCACACCTCTGTAAGCAGGAAGCAGGCTCTCACCAGAACCCGATCATGCCAGCACCTTGATCTCGGACTTCAGACTCCAGAACCAAGAGAAAGAAATCTTTGTTGTTTAAGCCCCCAGTCTATGGTTTTTGTTACAGCGGCCTGAGCAAACAAAGGTAGAGATTATAAAGCATTTCATCCCAGGATGACATCTGCCGACCTGCTGGGCCCTCCCTGGAGGGAGCCCGGCCTTCATTCTCTTCCTTTCCTTAGCCACGTGCTCCAGCCATAACCAGCAACCCAAGTTTCCGTAACCGGGGAAGCCGCCTCTGGCTCAGGGTCCACTCCTGCTGTTCCCTCTGCCTGGAACACCCTTCCCTTCCTTGGCCTCTGGGAACACCTCCTCATCTGTCAAGAATTAGTTTGGTAACACCTTCTCAGAAAGCCCAGCCCCCTGACCTCTGGGGTGTATATGGGGCCTCCTCTGGACCTTCCCCAAAGGGTCAGTCTTGTTGTCATTGTCTGTTTGCCGGTCTGTCTCCCCAGCCTGACTGGGGACAGGCATAAGCATCCTTCCCGTCAGCACCTGGTGCCTAGCTGAGGGGCTCTAGAGCAAGCAGAGGGCCCCACCCTTAGGGGCTGCCCCTGAGAGTGCTGTCCCGGGGCGTTCCCAATGCCAACCCTGGGGCCGTCCCGCCCGGCTCTGTGCAGGCTTCCGGGGTGACCCCTTTCGGCAGACGCTCTCCCCAACGACTGTCAGCAGAAGGGGGTCCATGCCTAGAAACGACGCACCTTTAGAAGAAGTGGCTTTTCACTTTCACAAGTTATAATACATCATCCTTTATTTTTCCAGGCTCCCCTAGTCCGACATGACGTTCACTAGTGAGAAACTGGGGGTTTCCAGTGGCCAGGGCTCAGATTGCAGCGTGGAGGGAAGCGTACCAGGTGCTGCGAACTCCGCTCCCTGGCCAAGCTGGGCTGGTGAGAAGCCGGGCGCGCAGAGGGACTGGCGTGTTACGGGGCCAAAAGGAAGCTGAGTGACGGTGACGCACGGATGGGAACCTCGAGGACACACAGAAAGATGCAGCTTCACAGAGACGGGGAGGGGGACAGACTCCGGGGACGCTTCTGCAGTGTTTCACAGGCCTCTCGACGCACTGACAAACACTCCGCGTCAGGCGCCACGCTCTAGCCCACACCGAATCACAAGCAGGACGCCTTCCCGCGGGGGACCCGCCGGCCTCCTGCCGTGGATGCCCTGCTGACTTTGCCATCCAGGTGCCACCTCCCATCCCGTCTCCCCGAGGGTCTGGCTGTCGGTCTCAGGACCGGGCACGAGCATCCCTCCCTGGGGGTGTCTGTGTTTTATAGGGGAGAAGGGGGGAAGGGGGGACACCCCTGGCCATGTCACCAAGAGGGCACGGAAATCCTTCATTCTGGGGCACTGGCCGTCAGGGGAGGATGTCTTCTCTCCAAGACTTGGAAAATGACAGCGAGAAAAACAGTGGCGGCTGTACTTTACGTGTACTTACACACAGCATTATGGGGGGGCGGGGAGTGGGTCTGCCTTTCGGGGTACCTGTATGACAGGTCAAAAAGCAAAACAGCACAAAGAAAACAGACAAGGAGTCCTGTGTGTTAGGAACACACCCCAAACCCGAAACCACGCAGATGCGAACAGTGGAGAATCAGGCTGGAGGTGCTCCCCTGCGGTGGGACCATAGAATTAAACTCTTTATATATGGCGTCTTTAAGTAGGCTCTACTTTTTAATAAAATAAAAACTTTTGTGTTACTCTAAAGATATCATTTAGGCATCTAAGGGGTGATCTGGAAGAAAAATGCAGCGCACGGGGGGCCCTGGCAGAAGGTGCCTGTCTAGACTGAAGTTCCTCTCTAAACACCGATTCATCACAAAGGCGTAAAAACCGAGCCCCCATGCTTCTTGCAGCCCTGGGTGGCACTCCCCCTGCCTCGGGGGTGGGGGGCCATGTGCCAGGCCGTGCCTCCTGAGGCTGAGCGGGTGAGGGGGGCCACGCCGTGCGCCCACCCACCCATGACCCTGTCATCGACAGGCCTCCTCAAATCTCCGGTCCCATCGCCTCTGTCCTACCAGCGTGGGGTGGGCACTGCCCGGAGGCCTGGGGGCTGGGCTGCCCTTGTCTGTTCCCCCATCTCCGGGGCAGTGACCTTGCAGCATCTCCGTGATGGCAAGCAACAGCGGGGAAGGAGTAGTGCAAAGCCAGGCGTCTGGGCCCTAAACTACGGGCGGGAGCGCTGCTGGCGGAAACGGGGTGGGGGGAGCTGCACCTGCTCTGGGACCTCCTCCCGCCCCCAGGCCCCGGCCCGGCCCTTCTAGGCGCCCACCGTCCACCGTGGACACAGAGAAGCCGAAGCCAAGTGCAAGAGGAGGGGTCTGGTGGCTCCCGCAGGCGTGCCCGTGGTCGGGGCCTCGGCGCGTCAAAACAGCAGGGCTTTCTTCTTGAGGTCGTTCCTCTTCCAGAGGGCCAGGCGGTCAAACTCTTCCATGCTCATCCCAAACACTTCCTGGAACTCCTCGGGCGACAAGTGTCTCTTCAGATAAAAAGGAAAACCCAGAGGGGAGCAGTCAGCAACTTCGGCCCCTGAGACGGGATCTGCAGCAAGGATGGGGTGGTCCCCTCAGCGCACCCGAGGCCCTCGGGCTTCCCACCCTCCCTCTGTATCCCCATCGCTCTGCTTTGCAGTGGACAGAACCAAGCCCAGAGGAAAGAGATCCGGTTAGGGCCCCACGGTGACCAGCTGCAGAAGTGGGGCCAGAGCCCTGCCTCCTGACACCTACAGACACGTGTCCCACTGCAGACGAAGTGTGAAAGCACACCCGGGAGAGGACTTCCTCCTGCCGGGAAACGGCTGAGGTTTCAGGAGATTTGCATACGTGGGCACATTCATGATCTCATTTAATTTTCATGGCCGCCGTTTGAGAGCCGGAAGTGAGTGGTTTATTTCGCCCCCATTTCACAGATGAGGACGCTGAGGTGTGGAAGGTGAGCAAAGGAGCCTCAGTTCAAATCCTCCCTCTTCCCCTCCTCTGCTGTGTGACCGTGAGTTTTTTGTCTCTCTGAGCCCGATCCCGGGGGCACAATGGAGAGGCTGAACGGCACGGTGTCAAGGGCACCCGCGCCAGCCAGCCTCTGGAGCCTCAGTCTACTCACCTGTAAATGGGGTCACCCTGGCAACCCCCCCAGAGCTGTGTGGGTGAGTGGGTCAGTGCAGGTCAGCTCTCAGGGCTGAGCCCGGCCACGGGCAGGGCCAGTGTGTGTTGGGCACGTTTGTTATGATCCGAGATAGAGCCACCTCTCTGGAGCTTCCCCTGACTGCCACCCGAACTCTAGACTGTTCCTTGCAGGTCTCTGCTCCCATCAACCCCACATCTGTCTTCCTCAGCAGGCTCTGAGTAACTCCTTGTCCTCCGAGACCCGGCTCAGGTGGGCACGGCACCATCTCCCGGGGGCCTTCCCAGGGGGAGTGAGGCTGTCCCCCTCCTGCCTGGGAGGGCTGAGGGGAAGACGGAAAGGAGGTGGGGGACAGTCTGCAACAGGAGGGGGGGTCAGGTTCTGGCCCCAGAGGACCCGGTTCAAATCCCCCTCTGGCCCCCATTTGAGAAGTGCGGCTTCCGTGTGGCTGTGTGGAAACCAGTATGGCCGTTCTTCCACGTACTTAGCAGGATCACCGTGCGACCCAGCAGATCCACTCCCAAGCAGGTCCCAGATGACCCAAACCAGGGACTCGCGCGGACACCCGCACACCCACGTTCACAGCGGCATCATTGACAAGGGCCAAGAGCGGAAACAACCCAACTGCCCATCGAAGGACAAACGGATAAACAAAACGAGCTCCATTCAGACTCGGGAACGTGGTTCGTCCATAAAAAGTCGTGTGGCTCTGACGTTCGCTAAGACACGGACACGGCCGTGAGGCTGATCCCACTTATACGAAACATCCAGGATGGGCAGATCCACGGGGACCGAAACCAGAGTAGTCACTGCCGGGGTCTTGGGGAGGGAAAGGACCGGAGAATAGCTGGTCAGTGGTACGGGGTTTCCTGCTGGGCTGATCAAAGTGTTCTGGAACTGGATAGAGGTAGTGGAGGTCGTGCAACCTCAGTCGTACACTTTAAAATGGTTAAAATTGTGACTTTTGTAATTTAAAAAACCCAATTCTTGCCCCTCCAAGAGTGGTTTCCTTAAATTTAAAACAGAACACCTCATACTCAAGGTTACTGTGATGATCGAGAGAAAACGGTGTGAGGACACATGGCTAACTACGGAAAGCAGAAACATCAGAGTCACTGCCACTTGTGTCCTGCATAAAAATCACCGAATATGTGTGGCACGCGCTGGGTTTTGGAGCCCAGCTGCTGGCAGGATATGGGGGAGGGAACCCAAGGGACCCATTTTTGCTGAGTCACAAAAGGCCCTCCTAACTGAATCTGGGCCTGGGGTCCTCAGAGGGCGCACACACTCTCACACACACACACACACACAGACATATAGACACAGACAGACACGCACGGAGACACACACACAGACATACACAAACACATAGATACACACAGACATACTAGACACACACTCACACAGAGACACACAGACACACATGCACACACAAGACATACACAGACACACACACAGAGACATATACAGACATGCAGACACACACAGACATACACAGACACATAGATACACACAGACATACTAGACACACACTCACACAGAGACACGCAGACATACACAGATACACACAGACACACGCACACCATCAAGCTAGTCTCTGCCAGGGAAGGGCCGCGAGCTGCCTGCTGCCGTCTCGCACCTGTGACCAGGAAGAAGGTTCTGGCATATGCCAGAAACGAGCCACCCGCCCGGCGCTGACACTGGGGTTTCCTGCCGATCTGGGGAAGCCACAACCCAGCCCACGGGGACTCAGAACCGTCACTTCAGACAGCAGCACCCACTTCCAGTACCGCGTCACAACCTTCCCAAGTACTGTGGGTCAACCAAGACGCCCAACGGGAAGGAGAAAAGGGAAATCGCGTCTCCTGTTACTGGCTGGGTGTTGAGCGGGAGCCTGACACGGGCCGGGGTCCTGAGGCCCCGGGGGGCGTGGCCGTGGGTGGTTAATGGGAGCGCGGCGGGGCAGAGGAAGATCAGAGGCCTGAGCGAGATGCTGGTCTCCAGGGCCTGGCCCTGGGGAGGTGGAAGCCAGGGGAAGGGGCCCAGAGGGGACGGCGCACAGGGATCCCAGGGAGGCATGGACCGGGCTGGCAGGGTGATGCCCAGCGCCCCTGCAGCCTGTGATCTCCTGCTTTAGGGCCCCCCGGGTGTCTCCGGGGTTGGGTCTCCCAGGCGGTGACACACAGAGGGGAGGAGAGGGGAGAGCGGCGACACAGGTCACCGCGCTCTAAGCTGGGAAGGGGAGAGCGGCGCGGTGAGGGTGACCCTGTGCTCACCGGCCAGGAGCCTCCCGCTAGCAGCAGGGGGACCACGGCAGGGCCTGCGGGGGGTGGCAAGGGGGCCCAAGGAGTCACTTCCCCCGGCACCCCCCGCAGGTCCCATGCAGCCCGTCATCCAGCCTCCAGACCAAGATGCCCTGAGAACTGAGTCCGAAAAGCTGAACAGGAACCTGGGTTCTACGGGCAAGGGGACACCCGACCTCGGGGACCTGTGAACTGGGGACATGTGGTGGGTGAGCGGGCAGGAGGACAGGCAAAGGAGAGGACCCTCTGGGGCTGGCGCTCCCAACCCTGCTCCCCCCGCCTGGCCCCCACCTGGCCACAGGAGCGCACCCCATTGCCGGGGAGGCAGCCGGAGGCAGGAGGGAGGGAGGGGTGCTGCACGGTGTCCCAGCTGGGTTCCCAAGCCCGCAGGCCTGTCACAATGACCCTGGGTGCTTGACACATCTGAGAGTGCCTGAACCCTCCCCTCTGCCCCCCCAAAACCTCCCAAGGCAGCCTTAGGGGCCCAGGAGCCCACGTGTGTCACATGCCTCCCAGAGCAGCTGATGGCAGCTGGGTTTGGGGACTCAGGCTAAGGGCAAGTCCTGGGGGCTGGCAGGGGCCCCCGGGCTCTGGTCCTGTTTCTGTAGGCTGAGAACAGGACTCGGCTGCCTGAGGGCTCTGGAGGGCGGGAGAGGGTCACATGGGGAAGGCCTGGCGGAGGGATCTGTTCAGCCATCCCAGCTCCAGCTGTGTGGTCTCTAGTATCTCACCACACCTGGCTGATCCCACAGCCTCCCAGGGAAGAAGGGGCT
Organism: Delphinus delphis; assembly: GCF_949987515.2. Lineage (NCBI taxonomy): Eukaryota > Metazoa > Chordata > Mammalia > Artiodactyla > Delphinidae > Delphinus > Delphinus delphis. Next base: position 135,772,279 of record NC_082687.1, read on the forward strand.
AAGGGCCCCCGCTCCTGGCAGCTGGGAAGTTGGTAATGTCCGTCAAGGCAGCGTCAGGGCCCCCCATCCAGGGCTCTTCTTGCCCGCCCGAGTGCCTGCCGCAGCAGGAGGAACGTGGCAGAGCACGGCTGACCCCAGAGGCCAGAGCCGGCTTTCTGACCCTGGCCCAACTCCCCCGGCCGCTGGCTCCGGAAGGCTTCCCTGCCCCGCCAGGCACGGCACGGCCGAATTCCCTCCTGAGCCGGCAGGAAGGCAGCCCAGGGCGTGGTGCCTGGGCCGAGGGACGTCCCGGGATGGCCTCGCTTCTGGGGTGCACTGGGGAGAGCCCCTGGGGAGGAGGCCGTTTTTGCAGCATGGTAGGGGTCCCACACGCTTTGCCAGGGGTCCGCCTATGTGTCACCCTCCAGGGCAGCATCGTGCAAAGACCTCGGGCTCAGGAACCAGACACACAGGAATCCGGTCCTGGCTCCAGGCCTGTCCAGCTGTGCTGAGCGACACGACCTCAGTTGTGATGTTTGTAAAATCGGAATCATCCTGTCTGTGCCTTAGCCCACTCTCCCTCTGCCTGGAGTGCCGGGCCCTCCTCCTCTGCCCACGTAACCCCTCCTCACTCCCCAGAGCTGGGCGTGGGTGTCAGCTCGTCCAGGAAGTCTCTCCTGACTGCACCCGTCACCCCAGGCTCCCAGACCCGCAAGCCTCCTTTCCGTGGTGTAAATACACCACGGCCAGTTTCAAGCTTCCAACGGGACGCCACTGAATGCAGAGCTGGAAGGAGATGCCCGGGGGCACAGTCACAGCTTATTCCTCCCGCGCACAGATGCAAGAGCGGTTAAGTAACCTCGAGAGCACAGATGGTAGTAAAATGTGGTTGAGAGATTAGGGAGGAGGGAGTGTTGGGTATTTATCACCTTTGCTTTAAATGTAATTTTCATAATCCTAAGTTTACATCATTTGTTTTTCAGTAATGGCTGGTTTAACAACCAGCGTGGGAAGTTCCTGAAAATATAACAACACGAGCGGCTCTAGCAGCCCCTGATCTCTGAGCGAGCCGGATGCACTAGGGGTCCCTCCGTAACGAGCACCCCCGGGCAGGGAGAGGGCCTGTGTGCCCGGGACCCTGCATGGGGCACTCCTGGGTGGTAGGGTGAGAGGAGAGAAGGGAGGGGAAGGGCTGGTCCTATGCAGGCGCTCTGCTCTCTCCTCATTCAGGTGCCGGGACGCAGAAATAAACCAGACCGGTGCGCCCACCCCACAGAGATCGCACACCTGCCGGGCAGGTGGGTCAGAGCACAATTAAGTCCATCGAGGGCCTGGGACCTGGAGGCCTTGAAGCCTTGTGAAGCACTGATGACATGCCACCAGCACCTTACAGCCAGAGGTAGTTTTCTGAGGGACATGATCTGACTTAAGCCTGTAACCTGGCTCCATTGCCAAGGGCTCCCTGAATACAGGAATCAGTAACGGCCACTAACCTCTGCTCGCAGCAAGGGCTCCTCAAGGGACGGCAGCCGGGAGCCCAGGGCACACACGGCTCTGTGACAGATGCACGCGTGCACTCACACCCAGGGAGGCAACGAGTGTGGGAGCTGGTGGTGCCCAGAGGACGCGGACCGGACCACAGACGGGGACGTCTCCCGTGTCACCCAGCCTGCAAGTGGCACATTAGAACTCGGACCTTCTGGCCGGGGGGCCAGGGCTCTTTCTGACAAGGTGTCACCTGCTGTTCCTTGAGACCACCGTGCCATTCAGACCAGCAGGTCCACGCAGCTGGGGGGCTACCCCTCCCCTTGGCAGACGGGCCCACCGAGGCCTGTGTACCTGGAAGCCGGGCCATGCATGCTGTCCCTCTGGGGCAGAAAGCCCCACTATTTCTGGGTCACGGGCCCCCCGAAACGATGACGCAGTGGCCCATTTTGATAGAATCACGCACACTCATACACGCAGCGTCCGGGTCCAGGAGGCCTACTCGGGGATCCCAGTTCGGACCCTGAACCCCGCCATCCTCCTGCACTGATGCAGGACCACTGGCCAGGCTTGGGAAGGGACTTCATGACAGCTGCTGCCATCGTCACCTGCCCTGAGATTCTAGTTTTCATTTTACGACCTCAGGAAACCCAGGCTCCGAGGGGTCCCATGCCTCGCCCGAGGGCACGCAGCCTGGGCGCCAGGCCAGGTGGCTCAAGGGCCCTCCCTCAGTCCTGACTCCCTGCCCGCTGATGCAGCTTCTGGAAGCATCCGGGGCTTTGTGGTGGAGGCCCTCGGCCTGTGCTCCCCCTGCTCTGCAGGGTATCCCAGGCTAGCTGCCACCCTGCTGGGACTGGTCTGCAGGGCATTCCCAGTACCCCCTGCCCACCGCACCAAGTTCAGATGTCCCACGCCAGCCCACCGGCCACTGCCAGGCCCCCCGCTCCAATGGGGGCTGATCGGGTGGGCTCAGGCCCCAGACCCGCTCAGCCTGCGAATCCTGGACCGGCAAGGGCCCACGTTTCTTCTGAGGCCTGGGTCCCACAGTGCCTCCCTGCCCCACACACTGTACAAGGAGGCCCTGTCTGCAGAGGGGAGCCCTGCTGAGCTGGGTCCATGCTCTGAAGCTTCTGCCGTCTTAGCCGGAGGTCCCTGACGTCATCGCCATAACGACAGCATCACCATAACGACAGCATCACCATAATGACAATGATCCCAGCCATCTGCGGACTGCTCCTCTGGGCCAGGTGAAGGCCGGGAGCTCTCCATCACAGGCTCGTGATGTCTGCATAGTGTATGGGGAAGGACGGGGACGGAGGCTCCGAGATGTGGAGTGACGTGGCTGCCAGGTGGCCCCGAGGCCCTGCCTCACCGTGTCCTTGCCCACCTCTTCCACCACCGTTCTGCTCCACGGTGGGCACCTACGGGTTCTGGAACATGCCATGCTCTCCCTCCACTGCACAGAACTGCTCCTCCTTCTTCTACAGGTACCAGTTCAAATGCCCCCCTCCTCCAGAGGGCCCTCCCGGATTGCACTAGCCAAGCGAGCAGGCCCCAGGCCATGTGTGTCCCTCAGTACGGAGCCACTGCTGATCTCACCTGGTTCTCAGCTCCAGTAGGGCAGGATGGGCTTGTCTCCCATCCTCACCCAGGGACAATCTGTGCTCTTTGCATCCCTGAATCTGCATCCGTGCTCTCACCTTGCCGGCCACGCTGCCTCCCAGCTTCCTCTCTCCTCCTTCAGAGCCCATTCCACTTGCCTGCCCTACTCTGCACTGTGTCTCCCCCCTCCCTCCCCGCCCTCCACCCCTAAGTCCCTGCCACTTGGCCTGGCCTTGGAGGACTCTTCCTGTTTGTTCTCCGAGCCTCTCCTGGGAGGCCCCAGGGTCCCGGAGGCTGCCTCAGACCCATCTCCCAGGCACACCCAGTGGCCGGGAACCCACACTTCACCATCAGTCTGTCAGGTTCTTATCAGACCGGTTGGATGGGTCTAAACAAAGGACGTATTCTTTGACTGCGGGGCCTTATTTTTCAGGCACATTCCTACAACTTGGGCTTTTCCTGCTTGAGCAAACTCAGGTGTGCGTTTAGCCTCAGGGTCTGGCAGAGGGGGCCCCAGAGGAGCCGCTCAGCCTTGCCTCTGCTGAGCACTCGGAAAGGAGGATCCTGGGGACTCGCCGGGACACACCCTCCTTCCAAACCTGTTCAGCCGGCAGCCTTTGCTCTCTGCATGAGTCAGCCTGGCTAGGCCCTGGTGCCCGGCTGCTTGGCCAAACTCTAGTCTAGGGGTGGCTGGGAAGGTATTCTGTCAATGTGGTCATGCCTACAATCAGCCTTTAAGTGAAGATGACCCTCCCTAATGTGGTGGCCTCATCCACTCCACTGGGGCAATCACTGAGGGCTTCCTGGAGAAGGAGATATTCTGCTTCTACCTGTCGGCTCCTGCCCGAGTGTCCATCCAGCCTGCTGCTGGTCTGCCCTGCGGATTCCACACTTGCCAGCCCCACGGGAAGCCAATTCCTTAAATTAAATTTCTTAATACATGTCTATGTCCATATCTGTCTGTGCGTCTGTCTACCTGTATCCTGTTGGTTCTGATTCTCTGGAGGGCCCTGGCTGATACACTTTCCTACCTAAGGAGCCAAATGTGTGCTCTGGGAGGTTGGGGCAAGGAAGGGTGGTTAGAAATTCACTTTTAATTCTGTAATTAATCCAGGAAGATGCACAGCGCGTGGCCCTGTGTGACTACTTAGCTGGAACCCCAGGTCTGTCCCCCAGAAGCCGAGGGCCTGTCCTCCAGCTCCCCTACCCCCACCCCTTCCCACCAAGGCCTCCCTGTAGCTGCTGCACCAACTTGTGAAAACCAAGTACAGGAACGTGTCCAGTGCTTGGAAGAGCCTAGTGATCAAGAGCTTGTAAACAAGCCAAATCTGATAAATTCTCAAACATCCTGTTTTTTCCCCATATCGGGCATCAGGGAGGGACCTCTGTTCTTCTGGCGGCCAAGCCTGTGGCCGATCCTACCTCCATTCACAGCCAGCCACCTTGCTCTTCCACTAAGTTCTTAGCAATCATTGTTCGGCCAGCCCATAGCACCCCATCCCCGTGGAAACCTTTTTCTAATCCATACTGGCCTACTCGGTTCCCAGGTTGGTAAACTGGGGGCAACATGGACAAAATAATTGAAACCATGTGCACATCACACCTGCCTGGGGCTCGCTCACGGCAGGTGCTCATGGCTACTTCTGAACAACTGAAGAGATGCTCAAACCACCCAGCAGGACAGGCAACAGCGATGTCATCTGACAAGTAAGGGTCAGGCTCAGAGTGGTTAAGTAACTTGTCTGTGGTCACACAGCTAGACATTATGGAGACTGGGTTCACACCCAGGCCATCCCGACCCTAAGTGCTCTCTCCCTCCACCAGGATGCCACCTTTGGATGGCAAGAGGCTGATGCACGAGCCCAATGGCCAGTCTTTCGGCAAATGTCGGGCAGCCCGGCAGAGGTTTGCAGGAGTGGCCTCAGGTAAGAGGACACTTGAGTCTGCCCGGGGCAGGCAAGGCTCTTCCCCCTCAGAGTGGAAGCTCCTGGCACAGCCAAACGCAGGAAGGATCAGAGACCCTCCAAGGCATGAGGTCCTTGGGTGCCAGGGGTAGGCGTTGGGACCCAGACCCCCCAGGACAGAAAGTGCTGGATCTCAGGGATGGTGTGAAACTGGCCCCAGACGGGTCTCCCCGGGAAGCCCGAACCTGGCTCTGCGCACTGGGATCACACGATTCATCCGACCGCCTTCCATGTGACAGCGCTTCCAGAGCAGCGGAGGACGGCCACCCTCCTTCCAAACACCTCCATGAGTCACCAACCTTCACTGAGCACCTACTGTGGGCTTCCAGGGGCCGACATGGCACCTTCCTCGCTGTCAGGCTGAGCATCCTGTATTCCCTTGTCTGTGCCTCACAGGCCAGAGCGACAAACACCATCAGAACCAGGGTTCGTCCTACCGCACCGCGTGACCACCACTTACCCAGCACCCCATCCCGACAGCCCGGAGTCACGCCAGGCGTGTCCCTGCCCCTCCCACTTTGACCTCCCAAATCGGGCCTGAATCTACCCGCTTCTCACCTCCGCACTGCCACCACCCTCTCCAAGATGCCATCATTTCTTGCCCGGATAACCCAACCGCCTCCAAAACGGTTTCCCTGCAACCACACGGCCAATTCAGGCTTCGCGGTGCAGCCTCGGGCACTGTTTTACTTACGTAATCAGGTCTTCCTGCAACTTAAAAGCCTTGCCTTTCCTAGAAACCAAACTGCTTATGTGGCTCAGGGCCCTACGAGGCCTGGCCCCTCCTGCCCATCACCCACTCAAGCACAGCTAGTTCCTTCTCAAACAGCCTGTGCTGCCTCCTGCCCCAGGGCCTTTGCACCTGCTGTGGGCTCTTCCTGGAATTCTCTTCCTACCTGCCATGACTCACCTTAGGTGCAAGCGTGCGCGTGCACGCGCACACACACACACACACACACACACACACACACACACAAGCAGGCACACTTACTGCACCCAATTAACTTTTACCCCCTTTTAAATGCTCACAGGCCCACCCTCCTCTCCTTTAGAGCCCTTACCTTGGTGTGTAACTTCACACCTCATTTGGGTCATCAGTTGATTGGCGTCTACCTCCCACCAAGCTGAGTCTATGGGCAGAGCTCATGCTGGTTTCTGCTCATCGTGTGTCCCCTAGGGCCCAGCTCAGTGCCTGGCCCGTGTTCACCAAACCAGTGAGACTCGGCCAAGCACTCTGGCGGTAAAGGATGGATAACAAGCCTTGACCATTCGACGGACAGAGTGGTCCTCCTTCTAGGGACCGACCCTACAGAGGTGTGTGGGAACCACCAGCTGTCTGCCCACGTCCATCTTCTCCCCTTGCTGAGCACACAGCGGACCTGCAGCTTTGCCATGTGACCGAGCCCCAGCCAACGGCCTGTCACTCCACAGCCTGGCCCCTGGGACCCTCCCCGGTGTGAAACTGAAGCTGAGCAGGACACTGTGTGCTTCCTGGGCGTGGAAGCCTTTCTGTGCCCCCCATTTCTTGTTTGTAGGGAACAGACTCCAGTCACCACGACCTTCCCTGAGTTCCAAAGGGAAGATTCGAACAGTTGCTAATCAGGGAAGGGACGGGATGCAGAAACAAGGGAAGATAGGCCAAGAAACGCTAGTGCAGCCTTGGGGCAGGGTCCTGGCTCCACCTCGAGGGATACACATAACAATATATTCTGCGCTCTTTATAGAACTAGAACCCCAATAAATGGAAGATGTCAGTATTCTTCATTCCAGAAAAGACCGCCTGAGGCCAGATTAAAGGAGTGCAGGCCCTGCACACACCCTAATCTTATCAGCAACCCCCCCCCCCCCCCCCCCCCGCAACCATTGCTAGAAAACTCATCAAATCCACCCAGGTTGGGACATACAGTCTTTGGCCTCAGAACGGGATGTGGGACCACCACGCAGCCAACGAAAAGGACGGGCAGATCCCCATGAAATGGCACGGAAAAATGTTCACATAACATTTAAGAGAGAAAAAGCAGATGTCAAACTGCATAAACAGTACGAGGCTACTTATCCAAAAGAGAGTTCAGTTATCTCTGGGTATTTGTGCAAAAAAAGAGATTTCCGGAAGCATGTCTGCCCCGGAGCTAACAGGAGTCTTGACTCGGTAGGGGAATTCCATGTAATGTTTACGTTCTTTGTGTTTTTCTGGACTTTTACAAGAGTTATGAATTGTTTTTATATTAAAAATAAAGCTCTCTCCCCTGAAATAAAAACATCGGTGTCCCTTTCTCTCCTGCTGGGAGGTAGCCCCTCGTGAGCCCCTCCTGGCTCACACCCCAGCTCCAAACCCCGAAGGCTGTGGGACACGCCGTTTGTGAGAAGCTTCCAATTTGCCTCCCGGCTTGCCTGAGATCAGGAAGAGAATGATTACAGAGAGACGCACCCTTGGGTGTGTTCTTGGAGATTTGGGTGATTAAACCCATTACCCCCGTCCTCCAAGGTTTTTTTTTTTAAAAAGGGGAACATTTACACGTATTAACCACTTGATGTTTTGCACCTTCTCTCTGTACTGTAGGAAAACAAGGGTTGGGGTATGGGAGTTGGTTAAAGCGAACCCCAGACCCAAGAGGGAAGTAGCAAGTCCCAAGGGGCGGGTGGCCCCGCGGCTGCTGCTGCGTCAGGAGCTGAGCGGACCCCCCCCACCCTGCCCCACGGTGGGAGCCAGGAGCCCTCAGGGCACCCACGCTTAAGGAACAAACAAGCAGGACAGTGGGACCCCTTCAGGCGGCTCCTGACTGAGTCACCCAGCAGCGACACCCTCCTGCTTTACGGCAGTGGGACAAGACCACACCCTCAACAAGGGCTCACCTTCAGCAGGAGCCAGAGTGTGTCCCCTGCAGAGGCAGCGAGGATTGCCGCGGGGGAGGCCCCGGAAGAGGCTGCCTAGGACCTCGTCTTCCAGATCACAGGGAAGGCACCCCTTAAGCTTGACTCGGGGCCTGCTATGTGCATTCCTGCTCTCGGAGCACCTCCACGTGCTCTCCCTGCCCCCCCACTCACACCCCAGCTTCCTAGCCGGTCCCGCTGCCCCGCCCCCAGCCCCGGGAATGACCCGCACACCTCCTAACAGGTCAGAACATTCCAGTCGTCCTTCCTCTTCTACGGGGTGAGGTCCAAATGTCCTGCTAAGTGGCCAGCCTCCTGAGAAGAGGCCCTGGGGTCATTCGGCTCTGCGGTCCTCTGCTGGCAAGATGCTGCCCACACCCTGGGGACGCCAAGACTCAGCGGGTGGGCTGCACTGCCTGACCACGGCATCCACGGGCTTGCTGGCTCTGCTGGCTCCCCTCCCCGGCCTCAGCTCCCCACCTCCCTGCAGCTAAGCCCTTGCTGCTGCTGTGAGCCCAGCATCACCCTCCCCGTCTCTAGGTCCCAGGTCTCAGAGACCCTCTAGGAGCCTCCGCACCCCGAGTCTCTTCCCTGCAGACGCTGAGCCCGGGGGAGGGGAGGTGAACATCTGTCCATCAGTCAGGCCAACACACACAGAGGAAACATTCAAGAGATGGAGGGAGAGAATCTGGGTCTGGAGACATGATTAAGCCCCACCCGAAGGGACCCGTCAGTCGTCAGTCGTAGGAGCTGGCAACTCCCTTTCAGCTTAAACCACTTGGGGCCAAGTTCCTACTATTGCAACAGAGAAGACAAAATGGACACCCCCCCCCCCGACTGCTGCAGCCACACCAGCGTCCCCGTCCCCTCCTCGCCACCACTACCCCGTACCCTGGGGGAGGGGCTTTATGTGACCTCTCGTGGGTACAGCCACCCACCCAGAGTATATCAATACCCTCATCCTAAAGGGCGGAGATCAGGGCTCCAGAGCAACTGTCTGGACCACCTGAGACGGCGTTTCTTTACAGATGATTGGCTCCCACCTGGCAGCCCTCCTGAGCCCCGGGGCACTGCTGGTGCCCCTCAGCCACATCCACGCCCCTACGGCTCCCTCCCAGAAGCCACCTGAGCCCCCGCCCACAGAAGCAGCAGGGCAGGGGCTGGCGCTGGCCGGACACACACTCTGCTTCAGGCGTTCCCAGCCCCGGGGCACAGGTGGGGCAGGTGGCCCTGGGCCTTCAGGAGCCTCCAGACCCCTCACCCCAGTGAAACCTTCCTGACGTGGCTCGGGAGGTGAAGTCCACTGGGGCCATTGATCTCCTCGTGGGAAGACAGTGAGGATGGAGGAAGTACACGCTCTGGCCACTTGGGCCCGTGGCTCACGGTAGGGCCCGGGCAACAGATGTCTGTGCCCTCCACCTGCGGGTCTTGTAAACATACACTTGTTCCCAGAGCTCAGTATTATTCAAGATCGGGGTGAGTGTGGTCAAACGAGAAGCCATGAATTGGGCCGATTTTCTGAACATCAGCGCTCAGGGAAGAGGCGAATGTTACCCGGTTAAGCACAGTGACGAAGGCTTTCCTGCCCCAAACCGCAAGCAGCTGTGCCCCCCTTTGCACAGCCACCTTTGTTGGGTACATGACCATGTTCTCCGGTCTTTGAAACAACGAGGGACCTGACTCCAAGCCCATCGCCGGGCACTGTGCGGTCGCCACGGGGACCTTGGGGGCGACGAACGTCGACTTTGTGGATGTCAAGGCAGCTGCAGAGACTCGCTCAGCAGACGTGACCCTCCACCCCTGGGGGCCCCTCTCACCTCCAGTCTCGTCCGGTCCACGTCTTTAGGCAGCTTCACGCGGATTCGGTTTGTGACGATGAGGGCGTCATAAGGATAGATCTGCGGGGAGAAGAAAGTCCGGGTTCACCCGGGAAGTAAGCACGTGCGGGGACAGAAGAGCCGAGCCCGAGGCCAGCGGAGAGGTACATACTTGCGTCTGCATCTGACACACACACTTCACAGGGAAAGCACAAAAGGAACTTTTAACCTGGGCAGGTGCAGGAGGTCAGCGCGGGAGCGGGCGGCCCCTCTTACCTTGTATTCTGTAAGAGAAAGCAGAGACCACAGGGGCCGGGTTAGAACACGCACGAGCTCGGCCCAAAGGTGGAAGCAGCCCGTCCGGGACCCCCACCCTGTGGTGGGCCGGGCCTCGCGGTCTCCATCCCCGCCCGCGGCATCCTCCGAGCTGCAGGGGGACGGGCTCTGGGATCTCCGGCGGGAAGCCAGAGCAGCAGGCATGGTCGGAAGGCTGCAGGCCAGACTGGGAGCCAGACGCGGCACTGTGTTCTCCCTCAGCCGTGCTGCTGTCTCCCTGGTGGTCCGGGCCTGCCTCGGTTTACCCCCGTGGAGACAGGCAGCCTTGCTGGGGTCGAACCCCCCTGCCTCTTACTGTTTTCCCTTCGTGACCCTTTAGCTCCTCCTTTTCAATACACAGCTCCGCGTGCTAGCTTTTTAAAAAGGTTTTCCTTCCAGACTAAAAGCGGCTTGTTAAAAATTAAAGTCGTACGGATGGGAGGCCTCCGTGAGCACGCAGAACCCACAGGGCAGCATCTCTGGATCTCGGCCACAAGCAAGCCTGTCTCGGGAGGGAGACCCTGGCGAGGGGCTGGGCACCGGGGGGCCGGTCCTTGAATTTCCCCATGTGCCATGCAGGGTCCCGGCCGCCCCGGCTCTGAGCCCGGGGCCCTGGAGGCCACTTAGAGTTCCCTCCACTCCCACATCCAGCGCGAAGCAGCCCAAGAGAGCAGGCTCCGGTCACCCTCGGGTGACAATCATGAGTGAGCATCGCGGGGCCCGGCGGCTCAGAGCTGGCAGAGCCCTTGGGCAGGCGCCTGCCACGTGACCGGGTCTCTCTAGTGACACCAACCTCCCTGCAGGCCACCCTGCTGGTGTGAAGCCCTGGGAGGCCACACGGAGAGCAGGGCTGGGGCAGCATCTGACCCGACTTCAGACCCGCGGGCTTTTCACTGTGTCTCTGCCTCCTTTACTGCTATAGAATTTAACAGTAGGTGTGGGCTGGCCTCAGCCCTGGCGTGGGACGGACATTCAAACACAGATCTCTCCCCAGGTGACCCGGAGTGACAAGTAAGTCAGGGTGGGGTTGGCAGTGCTCAAGAGGTGAGCACCTGGGTCAGGAAGTGGAGAAGCCTCTGAGTTAGGAGGCAGGGAGCACCGGAGGGAGGGGAGAGGAGAGGGAACATCGCCGGCAACTTTAGGATGGAGGTAAACCAGTCCTTGACCGGAAGAGGCAGGGACATGACTGCCCCAGGCTCCCCGACGCCACGATGCTCAGAGCCTTCTGCCAGCGGCCCTGGTCGGGCGTGGTTTCAGAACGAAACTCGTGGAAACCTGTTAGCGACCCCTGCCCCAGCCAGAGACCCACGGGGTCCCCGCTTCCTGTACCTCGCGTGCCCCAGCTGGCATCCAGGTCTGCTCCACAAGGGGCCAGATTGGCATTCTGGAAGAGAAAGAGAGAGGGCGGCAGGGGGCAGGTTGCAGGGCGCAGGCTGTCGCCGGGCTCCTGGCGGCCTGGCCGGGGAGGAGGGTCAGCCCACGGTGCTCACTGAGGCCGGGCTCTGGAAGGGCCGTGCGGCCGCCCACACTCGTCGGGGTTGCCGGCTTCCCACGCGGCGGGTTTGCTCACATACCTCCCGCCACCTTCAGGCCTGAGCTACCCCTGCCTGTCCAGCCAGCTCCTTCCCGTTGTGATGACAGCTCCAGGGCGCCCGGCCCCTCGGCCCGCAGCTGGCCTGGACCCGGAGGGCGGCTCACTAGGGCTACGGCTCTGCTCCCTCCAGACACACTGTCCCCAGGGACTCAGGTGGCCGGTGTCTGTAAAGTCCCCAGCACAGACCCCTATCGTCGTGAGCACCCCGTACAATCACTGTGGCCTGATGAGGTCCAGGGATGGTATTCGGAGGGGGCATGGACCCGGCCACCTGTCTCAGGTGCCTCCCTCACCTGTCCACGGCACCAGCAGCCAACTCTGCTGTCTGGAATTCTCTTTCCCTCTGCCCACCTGAAAAAGTCATCCTGCAAACCTCGACAGAGGGTTCCTGCCCCACAATGCAGGTGCTGAGGCCCCGCAGGGTCAGTCAGTCCCTCTCCTGTCCGACTGTCTTAGCCCTGCATCCGCTGCCCACGGTGGAGAACAATGTTTTATTTGCGCCCGTATCCCTGGCACCCGGTACAGAGTCTGACACGGGGTCAGGGGTCTTGGCCAGCGCTTCTGGAACTGGGTACAGGGGTTAAATTTCCACGGAGAGAGCTCTGCAGTTAAAGAAGCGATTATATTCCTCACCCTCGGGTTGTATTACAGGGAGAGAGCTTTCAGCACTAATTTACTGCAGGAGGTGATAAGCCAGGAGCTGGTCAGAGTCCTAGCGAGCGCGGGGGCAGGACGAGGCCTCCGAAAGCACCGAGTCCAAGGTCCTTCATCCTGAACAGGGGAAACTGAGGCCCAGAGACGCCGAGACGAGGGCGGCGAGGCGGGTAAGCACCTAAGTGGAGGGTTGGAGCTGGTCTTTACATTGCTGATACTTTGTCCGTCATGGATTTTTTTCATTAATTTGGAGTTTTCAAAACATTGTATTACCTTGTTTACCTTGATAACTGAGTCCTTTGGTAAGTGCCCTGAATGCCTCACCTTAGTCCCAGCACTGGGACCAGAGCCCGGCAGCCCCTCACCTGCCGGGGACTCTCCGTGACCCTGCACCTCCTCCACTTGACTGAATGATTCCCCTTGGGAGTTTTCAAGAGCAATATTTGCAGACATTTTCTCAGGCCACTGACAAGGACCCCCTCCCCCCCCCGCCCCCCCCCCCCCCCCCCCCCCGTTAGGGACGCTCCTGCATAAAGCAAGGCAAACCTGCCTCCCACCTGGCCCGGCTGCGATACGAAAGAGAAATGCCGCCCCCTAGTGCCCGCTGCCCTGCATCACAGGCTGTAATCTCCACGGCCACCGCCACCACCTTGGGCAGTTGGAAACCCACTTCCGGGCAGCAGAACCGGCTTCCTCTGGTCCGCCAGGCTCTGAGACTAGACAGGGGCTCTCAGGAGGGAGGGTGGGGCGTCCCCCGGGTGGAGGCGGGGGGCGGGGTGTCACGGTATCAGTCCAGAGCAGGGAAAGAGCTCTCTACTCCTGGCCTTCTAAATGCCAAGTGGTGATTATTATCACCATTTAATAGCCGAGGCTCAGAGACGTGAAGCAACTTGCCCAAGGTCACACAGCTAATACATGGAACTGTAAAAAATTTAACCCGTGCATTTTACTTTTCAAAAATTATACTGGGATTGATAACGGTGAAAAGGAAATCGTGGCCATCTCACCATTGTTCTTTTCTTGCTAAAGCTCACACTGGAGCGTGCCATTTTACTCACTAGCTACTGAGGTGGAAGTAAGAAGGAGTAGAGACTAGCTTTCATAATAACTATTCGTTTGGGAACTACGCTATAGAACTTAGAAGATTTCACAACTATAATGTTATGTGTCCCGGCAATAACCTTAAGAGGTAAGGATAATTTTTTTAAAGACTAGGAAATAGAGACTCACAGAATTTAAGTAACTTTTGCCCAAACACACACCCAGGAAGTGACAGAGCTGGGATTTGAACTCGGGGCTGCCTGATGACAATGCATGTACTCTTTCCAGCATATCCGACTTTTAAAATTTGTTAAGGTTTTCTTTGTAGTGACATACAGGAACCTTTTCATTCATGTTTTACGGATATGTGAAAACCCGATTCAAAATATACGAATTTTTTTCATGTGCCTATTAGATTAAGTTCGCGGTTTGCACTATTAAATTGATCTCCATACTTTTTTTCTCCTTCACTAGATCCATGTCTGATTTCAAGAGTCATGTTCACATGACCTACCATACTTGCGTTTTATCAAGGTCTCTGGCATTGCCACGTTGCTTGGCAAGTTTACATTTATGAATGCCGTTAACTGCTTTATAACTTGTGTCATCACGAGCTAGTGTTCTTTCTTTTTACCACAAATTCTACTAATTCATCTTAACCTTAACTTCTACCTTATCTGACATTAATATTGCCACTCATGCTTTCCTTCTACTTGTGACTTTGGTATCTCTTTCCCATCCTTTGACCTCTAATCCATTAAAAAATAATTTGTGTTCATCTCATGATGATACATGTTTTTCTTCTTTTATTTAAAAAAAAAATCTAACCTGACAGTTTTTGTCATTTAGTAGGAAAATTCAGTCTGTTCTTAGTTAGCAACAGCGTTTTTCAAAATGGGACTCCTTCCAAGGGGCTACCGTGTGGACCTGTCGGTGACCAGCGGTCAGTCTCTTAATAGCAGACCGGGTGGCACATGTTGGAACCAATGCTGTCTCATCCACAGGAAAGCCTTTAGTAGGTGGCTGTTTCCCTATTTATTCTACAGAGAGGTGTGAATATCTACCATGTGTCAGGCTCTGTGGCGGGCTAGTTATCAGGACGTTTTAACAAGCTTTGGGACATATGGTGCTGGCCCCTTGTGACAAATCCCTTCCAGAACAAGAACCAGGCACATCTCTGCCTCCCCTGACTTACTGACTTCCTTCCTTCCATTTGACAATAAGAGAACTACGCAGTCGGTCACGCTCAGGAAGCTCACAGCTAAGCGTCGGTGGGTTTTCCCAGTGTTCTGTGTGTCTCTGATGTAATCTTCTCCTACTGCTTTCTCTTCCTCTCCTTTGGGATTTGGTGTTACTGGGTTTTTGGTCACTCTGCATCTGGGCTTTTACTTTAGGTCACCTGGAATCCTTTCAGAAACAACTTCATCTGACATGGTTGAGCCGTAAAAGACTGGTCCTCAAAGCACCTGGCTTCTCAGCGGAGAAGCAGGCGTACGATTACATTAGAGTCTTAGAAAGAGTGAAGAAAAAAAAATAGGAGAGAACATGAGTTGGGAAAAAAGAACCCCCCGAAAAAGTCAGCAATAACTTTGATCAATCTCCTGGCTATTGTAATGTGAAACGCTAGAAGTCCTCATGTGGTGATGAACTCCATCTTTATCGACTCCCCAGGATGTGCAGAAGGCCTCACTCGCAGGCTTTCTAACACTCTGCTCCCCACCCTGAGGCCAGCAGGGGAAACATTCCCAGAGGGTTCAGCTCTGACTCTGTAAAGCTTAGAATCTGCTCTCTGCTCTAGGAGAGGCCTGAAGATGGTGTCCCCGCCAGAGTGTCTGGATCGTCTGTTCCCAGACTCCTTGGGGGTGGAGCCTCCGGAGGCCACGCCTTCCTCACAGGTGCTGGGAGCCATCGACCCACGTCCTTCCAGCCTGGCAACCAAGAAGGGACTCTCCCTAGAGGATGCATAACCCCGCCCCCGATGACGCAAGCCTGGAAGGGCTGACGTTCAGGCTCTTGTCTCCCACATTTTGAGAGAAACCCCAGGACTTGGCCTGGGGGGTGGAACGCCTCGGCATGGACATGGCCCAGTCCGTGACCTCGGCACTCAGGGCCCCGGAGTCAGAGCACAGCCGTGCCGGGTGAACAGAGAACGTTCTGACTGGTGCTGCTGCCCTCGGGACCCTCACGCTGAGCCCAAGGATCTACGTTCCCCGGCGCTGTGGACTCCTGCTTTCTCATGTCCCCTGCATCCGTCCTTAGAAGGGAATTCAGAGAAGCATGCTACGTGCCATTCCAGCTCGGCCCATTCTGAATAAACGGGGTGGGGGTGACTGGTTAGTGGGATGGGCGGGGTTCCCTCGAGCAAACCATGCAGAAGCACCTGGGCCCCGGACACACACAGCAGCAGGGCCCACAGACCTCGAGAAGGACAGAAAGGCCCGAGGACACCCGCAGCTTCCGTGGTGGCGTCCCTGTTCTTGGATGTGCCCCATGGCCTGGACCCTGGATTTGAGGTCTGCCTGAGGGGTCGCTGTCCCCTGCGTTACACACTTGTTGCTGGGACTGCCCCAGGGCAACACACGGGGACTGAGGTCTGAGTGGCTTCTCTTGGGGGGTGAATGGCCTCGGTTTGTGGACAAACTTCCTCCGACCGGGAAAAGGCTGCCTCAATGGTAGCAAGTCTCCTGGGGCTGTGTGTGTGTGTGTGTGTGTGTGTGTGTCTGTGTGTGTGTCTGTGTGTGTGTCGGTCTGTGTGTGTGTCTGTGTGTGTGTGTCTGTGTGTGTGTCTGTGTGTGTGTGTGTCTGTGTGTGTGTCTGTGTGTGTGTGTGTCAGGGGGTTGGTGGGGGGTCTGGTGTCATCACGCCCGCTCTGCCTGAGGGGTCCTCACTGGAGACCTAGCAAAGCTGTGGGGAGAGGGACAAACACAAGGGCCCAGCTGCGGGGGACAAGTCAGGCACCACGCTGTGTGGGCTCACGTTGTCATGTCCCCGGATTCAGACAGCTGGGAAGGGGGCAGTCAAAGCAGCCTTCGGCTGGGAGTGGACAGAGAAAGCCGGCCCCTCGGTGTGGCCCCAGTAACGGTCACAGTGCTAAGGGCATCATCAGTGGTAACCATGGTGATGGTACTAACACTGGGGGCCGCGGAGGAAGGGCGCTCCAGGGAAGGAAGTGATTCTGGGCCCACATGTCTCCCGAAACCCCTCCATCCTTTAAGACCCTTATTAGGCTCCAGGTCACAGGAGAAGGACGGTCAGGAGGGCCTTAAAGAGGGTCTGATTCCTCTGGGTGGCCCCGCTGCCCCTGCCCCCCCGACACTGAGGTCTCCCTGGGGGCTGGGGGCTGGGGGCAGAGGGGAGGAGGGGTGTTGCCGGGTGGTGGTCTGGCCCTGGGTAGAGCAGCAGGCAGACGTGGCGGGGTGAGCAGGGTCCCCAGGGCCCGTCCTCCTGGCCGTGTGGTCACCAAGCTGTGGAAGCCGCCCTAGCTCACGGAGGCCGTTAGTACGCATGTGCTGGGGAGGGCGTGCGGGGCCGAGTACCTACCCGGTGGTCCAAGCCATTCTTGCCATGTCCTGGGACAGGGTCAGACTTGGAATAGGGGAACCCTGAAACAGACACAGCACAGCTGTCACGCATGCAGCCAGGTCGGCGGGGCTGCGCAGGTGACATGGGACGGCCCTGAAAATCCCACTGCCTCATTCGCGACCTCTATCCCCAGGGCACTGACTGAGGATGAAGCCAGGAAGTGGGGGACGTCCCGGAGCCCGCCCATGACACCAGGAACGTCACGGAGCCCGTCCCGGCCTGGCAGGCACCTGCATCCTCTGGAAGCCTCTATCACCGGGCCAAGCACCTCACCTGGCTGACCAGGAGAGCGGGGGGCAGAGGGAGGAAGGGGCCCCCATGCAGGGTAGGGCTGTGCTAACCTGTGCCAGAGGCGGCCAGCGGAGGCCCAGCACCACCAGAGGTGGCCTGCAGAATATTTTTTCAAAACCCTTGAGCTGTTTGCAGTTGGCGGATTTCACATTAAAATCCTAATTTCTAGCTTCTCAAAGGGCCAGTCTGAGACACTGGGCCCTGGATTCCCTGTGGGAATCCCACACCTGGTCTCCCTCCACTGACCACATCCCTGGCTGCTCTGGGGGGGCCTAGGGCTTTGAGACCTCCCCAGTGAACCGCTTCAATGCCACGTCTGGAGAGAGCAGAGCGGAAACTCCTGGCTCAGAAGTCCGTGTGGGATGTGCCCCAGAAGGGAGGCCAAGGGGCACAGCCTGGGCCCCCTGGAGGGGCAGGGGACCTCCACCATCCTTAGAAGCACCCTTAGGAGGCCTTTCCCGGCTGCCTGAACTGTCTTTCCATAGCCTGTGGGCCTGTAAAAAGCAGGGCCCATGTCTGCTGCATCTGGGGGTCCCTGTCCCCCACAGCTCAGGCAATAGCACTGGCTCCTGGGAGCCACCGGGCTGCCCGAGGGCTCAGAGGGGACGGCGGGTCCCATCCCTCTGTGTTCACGAGGCTGTAAACCGGACGACTGAGCCTCCAAAGTTGAGACGGGCGCCGTGCACAGAACTGCCTGTCCGTCCACCCACCCGCCCACTCCAGGAAGGCCCACTTCTGAACACAGGATGCTGGTCGATCCAGGCGCCTGTCGTGGGGTGGAGGGCCAGAGAAGACATTCTGTACAGGTCACACCCGTAGGAAAGGCCTCAGCTGGGGACCTGCCTCGGGGACTTGTTTGTCCCAGGGTAGTCTGTGGGAAGGTTCCAGATGTGGGTTAGGAAGGGCCTTTCACGACATCAAGGGCAGGGTTCTCAAGCTGGTTTTAGCCAAGGAGCCCTCTCGTCACAGGAAATCGATGTGAAAACTCCGATACATGAAACAGGAGAGCGGAGCTGGAGGGAGAGAAGCGGGGCCAGACCTGCCGGGCATCCCTCGCCCCTCCTGGCTGCCCTGGGCTCCGCCAGGTAAGTGACCTAGCCAGCTCCTCCCATTTCACAGAAGGGGAACTGAGGCCCGGGGACACAGAGGGACCTGCCCAAGGTCATCCAGCCCTGGGACACAAGACAAGGGCCTCCTGACTTACAGTCCTGAGGTCCCTCCAGGACACACCTGCTTCCCAATTTACACCCAGAGCCAGGCACACTTGGGCATGTGAGGCTGTCGGGCTGAGGATCTAAGGGACCCTCAGCTGAGACCCAGGAGCTCCTGGTCAGTCGGGGATGCCAGCGTCGTCTTCTCAAAGTGGCGTCTCCAATAATAAGCTCACCAGCCACGCCTGGGAGCTTGCTACAAAGGCAAATTCTCAGGACCCACCCCAGACCTACAGACTCAGAATTCTGGGGCTGAGGTCCAGCAGTCTATGACTTCCAAGCCCTCCAGGGCATTTTGATACACACGAAGGCTTGGAAACCCTTAGGGCCCCGAGAACAACTATGCCCTCACCTCCAGCCTTACCTGCTCTAAACCAGCGGTTCTCTACCCGGATGCACTGCAATTACCTAGCCAGCTTCTAAAATCCCCTGTGCTCAGGCTGCCGGCCTATGGCCTCACAGCAGGTGTAGAGACCTTACTTCCACTCAGGCCACTCCATCTTCCTCACTCATCAACTATGACTGTCTTCGCTCTTTCTTCTACCTGCCTTGAGTTTCCATATCGGATGGTGTAACAATTTTTGCTTCGATCATCAATGATTTAAGAAACTCATCACAAGAAGGACAGTCTGTTATACTGATCCCTAATTTTAACCTGTTTTGATGTTCTTCCTTTCTGAATTTCCGAGCTCTCTTATCACTTCCTTTCTGTTTGGAGAACTGCCTTGTGCCAAGTACGTCTGCGAGTGAAAACTTGTCTGAGTTTTCCTTTGTCTGAGAATGTCTCCATTTTCCATTCATTCCTGAAGGATATTTCCATCCGAGATAGAATTCACGTCCACAGCAAATGTCTTTCTGCACATTATATATGTGCCATCTTCCTCTGGCCGCCACGGTTTCTGGGGAGAAGTTGGCTGTCATTTGCGTTGGTGTCCCCGGTAGGGAGTATAATATGTCTTTTCTCTCAGGCTGTTTTCAGTATTATTTTTTTCTGTCTTTAGTTTTTGTAAGTTTAATTATGGTGTGTTTTGGTGTGGATTACTTTGAGCTTATTCTACTTGGGGTTCACTCAGTTTCTCGAGCGTGTGAAGTTTATGGCTTTTGCCAAATTTGTTAAGTTTTCAGGCATTATTTCTTTGAATATTTTTTCAGACCCATTCTCTTCTTTCTGGGACTCCAGTGATACAAGTGTTGTCTGACAGGTCTCTGAGGCTCTGTCCATTCTTTTCTGCTATTTTCTCTCTGCTGTTTAAGTTGGATAATTTCTGTAGTTCTATCTTCAAGTTCACTGATTCTCTCCTCTGACAAATCCCGCTGTTCTGTTATTGAACCCATCCAGTGAATTTTTGAATCTTGGTTATTTTATTTTTCTTTCCCATAATTTCCATTGGATTCTTTTTTTATAACTTGTATTTCTTCTGTGAGATTTTCTTTTTTTCTTTTTCATTTGTTTCAAGAGTATTTGCAATTGTTTGTTGAAGCAGTTTTGCGATGACTGCCTTAAAAATCCTTCTCAGGATAATTCCAATATCTGATTCTTTTCCATGTTAGGATGTGTTGATTGCCTTTTCACATTCAAATAGTTATCTTCACGGTTCTTGGTGTGAGGAGTGATTTTCCACTGCATCCTGGACATTCGGATGTTAGGTTGGGAGACCTGGATCCTAGCTAAGTTTTCCATGTCAGCAGGCTGTCCCTGTGCTTAGGTTTAACATGTGGGGCATGGCTTATTATGGGCTGTGAGTCCAAAGTCAGTTTAGTTAAAGTGCTCTTCTGGTCTGCTGCGTCCACCTGGTGTTTCTGGTAGCAGGCTGGGGTGACAGGTGCTTCCCCGGTTGCCCCGTACCCCGAGGTGGGGGTGGGAGACACCAGCCATGGGTGAAGAGTGTTTCCCTGGGCTTATTCTCTAGGCTGCTGGGTGCCAGTGGGCCTTCTGCTGGGTACCAGGGAGGGCAGTCATCTACTTGGTCACCTTGTCCACTGCATGGGAGGTGAGAGACACTGGTCCCGCATATTTCCTCAAGTCCTCAGTTCTCTGGCCAGTCCACCTTCCTCTCTCTACCCTCCAGGGTTCTGTGATTGTCTACTGCCCTATTGTTCTTGGGCCTTTCAGTTGTACTGAGTGGGAAAGAGCAGGGAGAGATCACATCCCTGGGATGCTATCAAGACCCATTAGAACTGGTTTCTCTTGGGATGGGACCAGCCATCAGTAGATTTCCAAGGTCCCAGGATCCCACGGGCAGCCGTGATTGAGAACCACCCATTTAAAAGGTCCCCTCACGTACTCATAGATTTTCTTGACCGTCACAAGCCAAGGCATTACACATGAGCCCATTTTACGTTTCAGGAAGCTGAGGCCTAGTGAAATTAAGTGACCTGTATAATATCAAATTGTTACTCATGAAGAGGATGAGACAATCTCCCAGGACCCTAGCTTCGGGAACCAGTAACCTTATCTGCTCCAGCAGTTCTGCCCTGGTGAGGGTTTGCAGGCGTGGGAGTCTTCTAGGGACCTGCCTGGCCTGTGGCATGGGCTGGCCTTAAGAGTGTGTGCTGTGTGTATATTGGAGAGAGAGAGAAGGCACACAGGGAGAAGGCAGGTGTGCCGGACCTGGACAGGTGGCAGCTGGGTACTTGTGACCCCGAGTTGTATCAGGCCCTGTAACCACTGGACACCTGCCCACGCCCCATGTCCAAGCTCAGCCTAACTAGGCTCCCCATCACCTCCTCCCAGAAGCCCACCCGTGGCAACCTTGCCCTCAGCGTTCTGCTGGGATTGATCTTGGGTGTCCTTGGGTCTGTCCGTCTTCTGGGCTGGCTTGTCAGAGGTTAGAGGAGCCACTGGACGGATGGGCAAGGAGAGGCCCCTTGCAGGTGGATGACTGTTCCAGGTGCAGCTGCAGGCACACGGCTCATCAGAGCATCCAGGGTGCTTTGTGGACGACGGTCAGGAAGCCACTTCCCTGGGCAGATCTTCGTCAGTTTCACCGGGATGGTGAACGGTTTTCAGTTCACTGATGTGCGAACGTGTAAGCTCGCAGCTGCGTGGCCCTGTGCAGGTTCGGGTCCCCTCTCTGAGTCTCGGCATCCCCGTCTGAGGAAGGAGGGGCTGGGACCCCCTTCAGCCCCTAGGAACATGAACAGGAGGCCCCTTGGGCCGTCTGAGCTTCAGGCTTCAGAAGCAAGCGAGAGGGGTCTACTCACCATGGCTGGCTTGTGGATCTGACCAGCTCTGTGTGACATCCCGGGGCTCAGCCCATAGGATGCCCACGTTGAGCCCCAAAGCCCGGGTGCCGCCTGCCAGGAGGACTGGAACATCCCCACTTTTATAGACGAGGCGATTCCAAACTCAGAGAAGTTTGCTCTCGTACCCAAGGTCACATAGCAAGTGAGAGGCGAGGATTCAACCCAGCGGGATCGCATCCGCATCTAGCCATCTCTGCGGACCCCTCACGTGATCTCATGCACTCTGTCGCTCCCCCCCAGCCCCCACCGTGCTGGGGCCCACGAAGGAGGGAAGACCTGGGCACCCGCCGCCCCGTGGGCACTCACTGGGGGGCTGCTGTGGGCACAGGGGGAGGCACGGGGGGCCCAATCTGGACCCTGCTCCCCAGGAGCTAACAGTCCTCAGGGGAGAAAAGGACACACAGGGTCATAGATAAGGTGCTCCCGGTGGGGGTCGGGGGAGGGGAGACAGAGCTCCCAGGTGGGTGGGAACACCTCAAGACCTGGGCAGAGTTGTGTGTAGGGGGATAGAGGAGGCCCTGAGAGCTGTGACCTGGGACGTGGGCTCCTTCCCCCGGACGCCTGAGGGTCTCAGGCACTGCCTGCACCCCTGCCCACAAATCTGAGGCCACACCCTGTCCAGTTCCCCAGCTGGGGGCAAGCTTGCCCATCACGGGGGGCACAGGGACCTTTGCTAAAAGCGAAGAGTCCCAGCCAGCCCCCAGGGAACGGCAGAGGGCTCTGTCCTGGTGCCCCCCTCTCGCACCTGGAGGTGGCTTCTCCTGGGCCGAGGTCCCCTCCCTGACGTCTGGAACCCTCACTGCTCTTGCTGGGGCCGAACGTGAGCAGGGGGTACTCTGTCCCTCCAGCTGGAGGCCGGGCGGGCCATGCCCTCCCCAGCAGGCTCTGCCCCAAGGGAGTCCCAGCCAGCTGCTGGATGCCGGGTGCCGGACGCAAGCCCTCCAGCTCCCTCGGGCCTCTCCCTCTCAGCCTTCCCCCGCCCCCTCCGCTGGCCCAGGCTCTCTCCATCCCTGGGCCTCCCCCTGCCCACACTTTCTCCATCTTCCCGCTGCGTCTGACGGAGATGGGAAACAGGGCCCGAGGACTGGGGAGTGAGGTAGGCGCTGAGCAGGAGAGTCACAGTTTCTTTGGGCCTCGGACCCTTCTGAGAAGTAACACAGCTCAGGAAACCACCTGGAGGAGGGCCTGGGTCTCAGGTTACCCACCCCCACGTCCCCGGGCCCATCCGGGAGCCCAGGACCCCTGTGACTCTGCCTACAGCCCAGAATCCTCTCCTGAGCGCCCAGCCCATCCGTCCATGGCCCGGCAGCTCCGTCTGGGCATCTCGGCCTCCCGACTCAATGTGAAGAACCCACCTTGCTCCTGCCCAGCTGTGAACAGAGATGCCTCCACCCACCTGCACCAGGACGCCCCGGCCACTCCTGATTCCGCGCCCCCCGCCCCGCCCCTCCCCGACTGCTTGCACCAGTCCTGCTGTTTAGACTGTTCAGGGGGGCCTCCCCATGGCTTATCTGGACACCCCAGCCCCTTGAGCCCCGGCCCAGCAGCCTCCAGTCTATCCTCTGCAAAGCTGCCCGTCCGTGTCTGAACACATAAAACACATCACCTCATCTTCTGCTCACGGCCCTGCCGCACCGACCCTGGGCCCCAGCAGACAGAGAAGAAAATTCCCAGCATCACGCACAGACCAGCTATTTCTGGCTGTCCTCTCCTGCCTCCCCACTGGCTTCCTGTTTCCCAAACTGCTGCTCAGAACACCCCAGGACACCCCCAAAAGACTACCTCCCCCAGAACCCTCCCCCAGCCTGGATGACGGCAATTCCCCTCCTGCCCGGACAGTCCGGCTGAAACCTCAGTCAGAGGCGGCCAGGGCTCTGCTGAGAACCCCTAGGTCTGTCCTCCACTCCGAGGCCAGGCCAAGCCCTCCCAAGGCCCATAGAGCCCTCTGTGACCCTGCGCATCCCAGGCTCCAGCCCTCCCGCAGAGCCCAGCAGCCAGGCTTCACCTGTGTGAGGAGGGCTCACTCCCACGCCTACCCCTTCAAGCCTGCAGCCCTCAAGCCTGCTCACTCAGCATCTCCCTTCCCCGAGCCATCGGCAGCGCCTGGCCCCCCGACCTGCACGCGCCATGGGCCTTACTTTCTGACGTGCTTTTTGTCTGTGTCCCCGCCTCCTCTGGACTGTCAGCTCCCGGGGCTGGGGTGCTGTCCGTTTGGCCTCTGCTCCGGCCCCAGGACCTGTTCGGCGGTCACACCCTGTCTCTGGGCCTTCTCTTGCTTGTCCAAAAATGAGGGCCAGGACTGAGGTCCCGTCAGGGTGATGCTCGTGGATCCTGCCCCTGGGGTCCTCAGGTCCCAGTGCCCAGACTGAGGATGGCCAACCCCCCAAAATTCTCATGGGGTTGGCAGACAGCGAATCAGGTCTCTCTCTCTTTCAGCCGTGGACTAAGAAATGTGAGAATGATTTTTTCTTGCCTGGAAGCTCCAGAGGACTTAACAGGGGGTGAGGAAAGCCACTTCTGGCCAGGCCTCAAACCCGCTTTCCTCCTGCCAGCAGGGAAGGAAAAGTGGAACAGAGGTGCTGTCTCCCGAGCTTCACACTGGTGGGCACTGGGGGTGGGTGACCCAGGAAGCAATCTCGGATCCCAGCCCCAGACCAGGCCCGGACTGGGTGGGCAGCAGGCGAAGACAAGGGGATGGGACTCCACGGGGACAGACACGCAGAGGGTGACGTAAAACGGCAAAACCACAGGCCGGGTGGGCGTGCAGTGGTCCCCACGGGACCAGCCATCTGCACTGCCTTCGTCTCCAATGTGGGGCTTCCCTCACCCCGACCTCCAAGCCCACCCTAACTCCCCTCACGTGCTGGGATTTGAGGAAGGGCCTTATTCCCTTTGGCAGGGTGGGGTCCTTTCCACGGGTCACTGAGCCCTCAGGGAAGGGTCTCCAGCTGGCCTGGGGCTTTGTCTTACTTCAGCACACCTGTGACCACCTGGAGGGGATGTGGGGAACCTCAGAAGGGAGGACAGGACGTGAAGGGTTAGGAAGGTGGGACGCAGAGGAGCAGCAGGCCGGCCCACAGGGTCTAGACCAGGGGAGGGGGGCCCACACCCCCTCGTGTTCTGCTGGGGCAGTGAATCCCATCCTGTAAGGCTCAAGACCCTCTTCTTGTAACAGAAAATCAATACCATCCCTTTCCTGTGCAGAAATCAGATTCCTCAATAATAGAACCTACTACATGCATAGTCCAGATAATGCCCTAAGTGTAGCATAAAGGAAAACAAGCTGTCTGTCATACAGTGTGTATTTCAATGACACCTCCTTCGGAGGGGCTGTCAGTGCTGGCTGAGAACCACTGCCATAGCGGAGAGGGACGTCACACTGGTTTGTCAGTTGTCTGCTTCCCTGGGGAACAGGCACTGGGCCATATTCACCACCTCCTCTCCGCTGCCTAGCACTGTGTTCAGCACATAGTAGGTGCTCAGTTAATGTCTGGTGAAGGGGTGGGTGAATGACTGAATGATGAACTCAGTCTCAGGTGAGATGTGCTGATGGTGTCATGAGTGGGATGAAGTTGTGCGTGGCCCCGGAGAGCCCACGGAGGACCCCAGGCAGGCGGCGGCAGGGTGCGCGTGCACTTGCTCTCAACGGCGTCTTTGCCTGTCCCAGCTCCCTGCACGCGTCTCTGGGTCAGGGGCTGCTCTTGTCTTCTCGGTCTCCCCCTCGGTGCCCTACACAGCGTCTGGCACAGAGTGGGTGCTCAATAAATACCCGTTGAATTTAATGCATCTCAATTCAACAAACATTTATTGAGCGCCCACTGTGTTGAGTGTCACAATCCTACCCTCCTTGGGGCGCTACAGATGGACGTCCCAGGGGTGCAGGCAGGCGTGCCTTGCCACATGCAAACACTTTGTTCAATAACGGTTGTTTGCAAACGAAACTGGTGTGGATGGACTCACAGTTGGGGGCTACATGGTGAGATTGGAAGGAACCCGAGAAAAGAAGGCGGATACCCCTCTCTTCTCAGTTTAAGAGTGTGCTCATCCCGTCCAAATGTCTCAAGAGGCCGGCAGATAGCAAGGCACGCCTGACCTAGGCACGACCAGCAGCCTGGGTCCTCGCTGCTATTTCCATGCACATTGGGAAACAAGGCGATGTCACCAGGACAGAAATAAAGGCACAATTGCAATTGTTAGACACAGTGGGTTTTCCATTCGGAGGAATTGACGTCAGAACATGTGTAGAAAGCGAAGGGATGACAGAACCATTGTCATGGTCATCGTGAGCCTGCATCCCTGAAGGAGGAGGACACACACACACACACGCAGGTTGTTTGTACTTTGCAGGGTTCGCCCCAGTTAGAGCACAAATTCTAGCATAGGCTTTCCAATTCCTGCCGGCCGGGCGCACCTGGATGGGAGGCGGTCCATTCCCATCTGCGGCTACACCTGCAGCTTGTGATCGGAACACGGCAGCAAGGAACGGGGCTGACAAACAGACCTTGAAGGTGTGTGACTGGCCAAAACACTGGCACAGCCTCCGGGTCTCGCAGGGCCTACCGCCTGGGGGACGCCTGGGACGACCGCAGGGCGCCCCGTCCAGCACGTGCAGACGAGGAAGCAGTGCACAGAGGTGAGGAAACACGAACGGGTCAGCGCGGCACAGGGAGGTCCCCACGGGGCGGCCCGTCTCCTGCCCAGGCTTCTCCCCAGATGGTGTCCCCACCTCCCTAAGCCCCAAGCCACAGGCAGACCGGAAGGTAAGTGGGACTCCCTGGGGACAGCAGCTGCCCCCCTGAGGAGAGACAGCGCGGGGAGCTGCAGATGCAGGCCCACCCACCTCCCAGCAAGGGAAGGACTGAAGCTAGAAAAGACCACCCTGAGGACCCCAGATAGTCCTTTCCTGGGTGCTCTCGAGTCCCGGGGCTAACGCTTTGGTGTCCTCTGGGGGACTCTCCGGTGTGACCTTCCAACGGGGATGTCAGCCCTGTGCTCCGGCTCTGGGTCCCATTTAGAGAGCAGAGGCCCAGGCGGACGGGGCCCGGGGCACACAGACATCTGCTTACAGAGATCACACACAAAACGACACACGCTTTCTCTGTTTAGGCGTCTTCTTTAACCAGTGATCACCTCCACGCTTCTCACCCTCTTCCCACGTCGGAACACACGCACTTTCATTTGTGAGATGGTTTACAGTCACGAGAACGGTGGTGATGACGATGAGCACCTACTACGGGCCCGGCCAAGTGCTGGCTGCACACGTGCCACCTCCTCCGGGTCTCTAACGACCCCGCCGGGCACACAGGTGAACATGGGGCCCAGCGAGTGGTGAGCCACCATTTGAACTCAGGTCCGTCTTACGGCAAAGCCAGTGTCTCTCCCTGGCTTTCTCACGTCCACAACCATCCCCTCCTGGCCTCTGCTTCCAAGCTAAGCCTCCAGCTTCTCCACAGAAACCCACCCACAGCTGCTGAGACCCAAAGACTCTGCCCACCGTCTACCGCGGGCATCAGACGACAGCTTGCTGTCGTTTCCGCCTGTAATTTACAGCCTCTGGACGTGAAGAACGTTATATGGGGAGTTTGGCCCGGCATCTGAAGGTCACGCCTACTGCAGCTTCACGACCCCCCGGATCAGGCAGACGGGGTCTTTGTGTCTCCTGCACTCCCTGAGGATCTGCAGTCCCAGCTCCCGGCCCCTCGCCCAAGATGAGCACAGGAGACACGATAATGCCGTTCTCGGCTCCGAGTCTGGACTCGCCCCCCTGGACCATGCTCCTGTCCACTCCGGAGGGAGCCGGGCCCCTCAACTTCCAGCCTGGCAGCCTGCAAGCCCTTTTCCCAAAGGAGCCCAGGAGGCTGAGTTGGCCTTCTGCCCTCTTGCCGGCTCTGGAGAGTTCCGGGGGACGCTGGCTTGGCCCTTGGGCAGCAGACTGGCTGAATCAGGGTGTCACCAAGGGAAGCCGGCACACGGCTGCTGGTCTGCTTCCTACCGGGCTCGCCATTCTGTCTGTGGGTTTGCTCTCGTAGTTTTTAATGAGCAAGGCTTAGATCTGGGGGGGACTGGCTCGAGGTCGTGGGCCCCTTTTCTGTAAGGACTTTCATGCCACACTGACAGCTCCTTGCTCAAAAGAACCACTCACGTGAGTAAATGTTGTCCCCTGGCATCGTTTGGAGAGGACCTCTATCAGTCCCGCTACTGTGGGCCAAAGACTGGCTGTCTAGGTCTGGAGAGTTGGTCCTAGTGTCTCCGTCCCCCTTGAGAAGCAGCCAGTTGGTCTTCTGCTGAGAAAAAAAACAGAAGTGAATTTTGAGGTCACCTGCAGTGGCATCGCCCCACTTTACAGAGGAGGAAACGGAGGCTCAGGGAGGTCAGGGCCCACATGGCTTCACGAGGGGACAGCAGGGTAAGCCGGACTTGGGCTCTTTCCACACACACCTATCTTCCTTAAAGACAAGCAAAGGGGGTCGTACCCCTTGAGCCAGGGTGGGCGGGCAAACTCAGCCCATAGGCCAAACCCTAGCATATGCATTTTGATTTGTTTTCCTTTCCTGTCAGACATCTCCTTGGTTCTAGACCATGACCAGGTTACACAGCATAGAATGAGGACTTTGGTAGTAGACGTGCTAGTCCTAACTGTAAGGGGGCTGGTGGCATCATCACCTCTTAGATTTGGTCCCCGTTCCATGTGGCCCTGCCTAATCCCTAAGGAGCACAGCCTAAGGGGAGGAGCCCGAGGCTTGAAGCTGGAAAAGTCCCCACAGAAGCAGGTCTGCCCCTGCATTACCTTCCTGTTATCCGCGTCGAAACTTCCGTCCTCCCCATCTGATCGCCGCCCGGCTGGAAGGGAAAAATCAATCTGTCAGGGCAGCGCACCACAGATTCTGGGTTTCCATGTGTCAGTTCCCACTTCACAGTCATGCTCAAAGATGGAAAATAATCAAAGAAAAGTCGCCAGCACTCGTACTTTTAAGGGCTGAGGAACCAGCCCAGCTGGCGAAGGTCCCCGCAGGAATGTGGCCTGGGGAGTGCCTGGGGCCTCTCACAGGATGCGCTAAATCGAGAGCAGATGTGTGAAGTGATGCCTCATTGACGTTCCAGCCAACCACCCTGCGGCCACTCGGCATTTCGAAGAACATACTTTCTATCTTCCAAGTTCAAAGGCACAGAAGGGCCCGGCGATCCAGCCCCTACTGGGTCAGACTCAGCTGGGTGCGTCACAGACGTTACTGCTCATCCCCACCTGACCCATTTCACAGATCAGAGGACTGAGGCTCAGAGGCGCCTTTCTCAAGATCATGGATCAGCGGGGGGCAGAGGCTGGCATTTGAACCCAGGCCGTCTGACTCTAAGTCCTTCCTCTGTCTGCCCCACCTCACTGCTCGCAAAACACAAAAAGGTGAGTGAGCTGTGCCGCTGGGAGAATTCCACGCAGAGCAGTAAAGAGGGTACAACAGACAACCAGAGGTATGCTCTATGGAACAGAGCAAGCAAACGTCTGTTATTCAGCAGACTATCTAGAGCTGCGTCAAGAGGTGTCTGTACCTCCATCTGCCTGTTTGGGGATGGGGGCTCGTCACCCAGCCGGGCTGACGTTATCTCCAAGCAAGCATGATGAGTAAATCACACGAGGGCAGGTTGACGGTTCTCAGCATCCAGTTCGGTAAAGACCCATCCTGTGCCTCCCAAGCTAAACCACTGACCCCCATGCAAGGAACGATGAAAGGAAAGACCCCAGGGTCCTTCGCCACCTGCCACGGAGACCGAGGCCATAGTAAGGACATGCCAAGGGTGGGCTCCTTACCTGCAGCCTGCGGAGGGCTCGGACCTTCTAGCCTTTTGGAGCACCCTGCCTTGTGCACCACCAAGGACAAGACTGACATCAGGCCCGAGAGCTTGGAAATTGGGGATTGGGCTACAGGACCTTGACGAGATAAGGCCACAAGTGAAGATGGTTCTGGATACACGGACATTTCATTACTCCCGACGGCCACCTGCTTCTCTGTCTCCCAGGAGAGACAGTGGTTTTCAACGTGAAGATAAAAACCCTGCCGGGTCTACTTGCAGAGGCAAAGTGATGACAAGCCTGCGTGCGGGGCACCGTGCAGGAGGGGCAGGGAGCAGGGGGCTCAGAGGGACGCATGCCCGTCAGTGTAGGCTCTCCTGTTTCCTGGACAACGGCTGTCGCCAGGCAGCGGAGCCTTGAGCGTCTGACCATACATCGGCCGGGACTCTTGGCGGCGGCGCTGTCGCCCCAGGGACATCGGGCCAGCGGCTACCTGGAGCTCTAAGACCACTGCCCTTGTCCAGCCCAGAGAAGGCCTCCAGGGCCAGGTCTGCTGGTACAAGTAAGCTAGCTGGATCCTTGAACAGCCCACAGAGGCCCCCGAATGGACCGAATGGACAGCCACACTTGGGGTAATTTGCAAATGCAAAAACAATTAAGTGGCTCCCACCAAAAGGCTTTTGGGAATGTTGAGATCCCAGGAGTTCAGATCACAGCGTCCCTCCTGGGTCCGAGGACTTTCCATAGCCTCGGGGAGCACATTGGGCCAGACAAACTCTGCCTGTAGAGCTACCTCAGGGCTTAAAGAAGGGCCCCACCTCCAAAAAGGGGGATATCCCACCAAGATTTAGCCAGTTTTCTCTGCCAACGCCACCAGCTCCACGAGGTGTGCACAAGCTAACCAGACTCAAACCAAGGGCTTTCCGGAGCCCCAGTCTCTGCCAGTCCGCAAAACACCCAACGGATTCTCTCGAGAAATGGAGCACGGCTAGGAAAACAGAGGAACCCGGAGCTCTGTGTTATTTTCGGGCTGCTTCCTTAACAGCTCTGAGCCTCAGTTTCCTGATCTGTAAAATGGGCAAA
Organism: Delphinus delphis; assembly: GCF_949987515.2. NCBI lineage: Eukaryota > Metazoa > Chordata > Mammalia > Artiodactyla > Delphinidae > Delphinus > Delphinus delphis. The sequence continues at coordinate 135,802,800 of NC_082687.1, forward strand.
TGACGCCCCCCCCCCCTTCAATTTACGAGGATCGCACGAGATAACACGCAGGTGCTGTCACATGATGGGGAGCTCAGCTTACACGTTTGGAATATTAGGAATAAAACGAGAGGCTAACCGGGCCGCTAATTTGTAACATGCCATTTCAGAGTCTCGGGAAAAGACAGATCAATTCAGGACAAGCAGAGAAGTCGAGTTGCGTGTGTCTTTCCTATCACACAAGGCAGCTCCTTCCGAGCCCTGGGAAGTATTTCCCAGTGAGCACCCTTTTGGGAAAGGCTGACGGCCGACTCCCTGCGTCCCTTGGGACCTTTAGAGGGAGCGTCCCAATGAGAGGGGGAGGTCTCTAATTTTCTTTCTGGATACAGGGCCATTCCCTTTCCTCCCATCTCCAAACCAAAAGGAGACTCGACCCCACTACAAAGGAATCCCAGAGACACATGAGATGTGATTAATTCCCGTCTTAAACCAGGCGCCAAAAAAGAGCTGAGAGTACAGGCTACACGGGTCGCCTCTACCGTCTGGCGTGGGTGGGCAGCTCTGGGAGGTGGGAGCGAGCCCCCAACCGTCTGCAGGTGTGGGAGGCGGTGAGACGCCACCCCTGCTTCTTGGGCCTGCGTCTCCGCACACACTGCCATCTGACGGCTCCCGTGCGCTTACCAAGGAAACAAAACGTCTGTCCCTGCAGCTGGACAGTCAGCTTCCTGGGAAATTTGGGGGAGACATTACTTTTTCCTCTTGAATTCATTTTAAACAGTCTAAAAACTGGGTCAGCTTCACTCCATTGAGAGGAAAGTCCCTGCTCTGTGCCAAGCATCACGGGGCCTCATGCAGAGCCCCTCGAAGCCAGAACTCCGTTCTTCAGAGCGAGAGACAGAGCTGGCAGGGGAGCGGCTGCGGCTGGAATCCTGTCTGCCTCCCAAAGAATCCTGGGTTCAACACTGTGATTGATTCAGGACCGTTCGAAAGACACCCAAAATGTCCCCATAGCAGCTGGACCTTTAGCGGGTGGTGGGAGGTCCCCCGCACCCCACCTCCCAGCCCGTCCAACGCCTTCCGCTGGTCCTGAAGCATCTCTGCCCGACGGGATGTGCTTCTTCCTTCGCTTCCTTCTTCCCCTTCCTTCTTATTTCCCATTCAGTTCTTTTGCTTCCTTTCTTCTCTTTCTTATTCTTTTTTGAAGCCATTAAATTGTAACCAAGTAGAATTGGAACTAAGGTAGTCTAAGAAAACACTATTGGTCTCTAATGATGCAAAATGATGTAAATTAAGAGTGGTGGGTTCAGGGGTCCGGCAGACCCGGTGTGACTTGGCCACTGACGGGTCACTTTGCGGCCCTGGCCTTAGTTCCCTTGTCTATAATAATACCTGCCTCAGGGCTGTGTTGAGATGAAACCCCAGCACACGCGATGCATTCAGTGGCAGCTGTCTGACTGCTAACCCTAAACCTAACCCTGGTCCTCAACGCCAGGGTCCCACCCCCGCTGAGTCCCCAGGCCTGACCATCCTCATGCTGGAGGCTCATTTCCCAGAAACACCAATGGGACTAGAGCACCAGAGAAAAAACCAAAACCCAAAACACAACAACTTTTGATGAGTTGGAAATAAAAAGTTGAAAAGTAAATACATTAATTAAAAAGCATAACATTTTAAAACTCACTGAAAATATTAGCTTAAGCTAATTAAATGATCCAGGAACTCGACATCATCACCCGGAGTTTGTTTCCAGAAAGTCTGGCTATTAAAAGGATGGGGGGCTTCCCTGGCGGCGCAGTGGTTGGGAGTCTGCCTGCCGATGCAGGGGACGCGGGTTCGTGCCCCGGTCCGGGAGGATCCCACATGCCGCGGAGCGGCTGGGCCCGTGAGCCATGGCCGCTGAGCCTGCGCGTCCGGAGCCTGTGCTCCGCAACAGGGGAGGCCACAGCAGGGAGAGGCCTGCGTACCGCAAAAAAAAAAAAAAAAAAAAAAAGGATGGGTTCTCCTGAGGTGATCCTGAGGTGTGTGCTTCTCTCCCTTGACAGATGAGGGGACGGTGAGTTTGCTGAGATGGGGGTTGGTGGCTGGCTGCACGTGGGCTTTAAACACACACGTGCACGCTCACACTCACGCACGCTCACACTCACGCACGCTCACACTCACGCACGCTCACACTCACGCACGCTCACACGCATGATGTACACATGCATGCCCCCCACCCCAATGCACTTCTGCCCGGATATGGTCCAGCTCGATGGGGCAAATCTTGTAAAATTAAGACATCTCAAATCTACTGGAAATCAAATGCATCCCATCACGTCTATTATGTCCTTAGTTTACTTTTTTGGCCGTGCCACACGGCATGCGGGATCTTAGTTCTCTAAGCAGGGATGGAACCCAAGACCCCTCCCGTGGAAGCGCGGAGTCTTAACCACTGGACCGCCAGGGAAGTCCCACATCCGTTATGATCTGACGGTTGTCTAAGGAAAGCTGGTGGAGAGGACTACACAGCACCCGTGAGCACTCACTTCATTCATGGCCCATTTATAGTCAAGCAGGGACAGACTGCATTCATGTTCATCCCCACGACGTGGCTGAACGCGCGGCAGAGAGCAGGCGCTCTATAAAGTTCATTTCATAAAATAATCAGTAAACCCACATTCTAGAATGCTAAGAGGGTTTGGGTCATTGTTCAGGGTTCAGTCAAAGAGGAATTCACTTGCCTTTGGATAGCAGAGGTGTTTCTATCCAGATTAAAAAAGAAACACAAAGATTGCCCCTGGTAAGAGTAAACCAGGACTTCCCTGGCAGTCTAGTGGTTAAGACTCCACGCTTCCACTGCAGGGGGCGCGGGTGCGATCCCTGGTCGGGGAAATGCGATCCCTGGTCGGGGAACTAATATCCTGTGTGCCGTGCAGCATGGCCAAAAAAGAGAAACCGAAGCTCCACTGCACGATTTGGTTAAGGGCCTTACTGTCAGAAGTCCTCTGTCCTAGATCGGGCTCCGTCAGACGCTCGTGAGCAAGTTCCTAATCTGATTTACCACCTATTCCCCTCCCGGGGGCCGGCCCTCTGACCCTGTGTGTGTACGTGATGTTAGCTAGTGGCTGATAAAAGGCCGAGTCAGTCAGTCCTTCCCGTGGACGCGGACAGCACGCACAGCCTCCTGGCCGCAGTATGGGCGCCACGATGGGAAGACACCACTCTGCGCCTGCTCATGCCTTCCTGTGCCTCAGTTTCCCCACTGGTAACACAGGGAGCTAGTCTGGACCACCTCTGAGGGCCCTGGAGTCTACGCGTCCCTTCCTCTCCGATCCCTCGGGAAGATCTGTGCTCCCTGCTTCTCCGACTGAGAGGCAACGGTGAGAGGCATCGCCTTGCGGAAATCCAGGAGTTCCCATTCATCGTTTTCTTTCTTGGGAAGAGGAAGAAATACACAAGGCATAGGGCCTATTGCAGTCAAGGAGAAAATTATAAAACACACAAAGCCTGTGCAACTAGAGCACGGATTTGTCAGTAAGTCACAGAAAACACACTTCTACAGATTCCACCCAACAGCGTCCATCCAGTTGTCAACGGGGGACGTGGCTGTGTTTTGGGTGCATCTGGACAAGGTCTTGAAGTACGGGGATCCCTCCTCCCATCTCTCTAGTGTCTGAATAACAACCCCCATCACGTGCACCACATTCGACAGTTTAGAACATGATTCCACGTTCATCATCCCATCCGGTCTTCATAACCAGCCTGTGAAAAGGGCCGAGTGGAGGGTCGGTCCTGTTTTGCAGATGAGGAAACAGAGGCTCAGGATGGTGAAGCAACAAGCCCCAAATCACCAGAAGTTCTGGGACGAAACAGAGGTGAGACCTGGAGCCTTCTGTTCCCTGTGCACCTGTCCCCTGCAGACTCAGGTGGAGTGGAGGTGTCTGGTCACCCCTGAGAGGGAAACTGGGGGGCGAGAGATGCCCTTGGAATCAAGCATCTTCAGCCCCTATTTGCTGATGCAAGAAATCCCTTTAACCAAAGGCTCAGTCATTTATTCTATCATCAGAAATTCTCAAAACACAGGACGTGGGCTTCCCTGGTGGCGCAGTGGTTGAGAAGTCCGCCTGCCGATGCAGGGGACGCGGGTTTGTGCCCCGGTCCGGGAGGATCCCACACGCCGCGGAGCGGCTGGGCCCGTGAGCCATGGCCGCTGAGCCTGCGCGTCCGGAGCCTGTGCTCCATACGGGAGAGGCCACAATGGTGAGAGGCCCGCGTACCGCAAAAACAAAAACAAAACCAAAAAACAACACAGGACTTAAATTCTCATGGAGGAATAAATGACTGATTCTGGTTTGTCCTGTTTTACAAAGACCAGGCTACGTCAGATTGTGGTCCAAGCACCTCTGTCCCTCATCATCTTGGCTAAAGTCAGTCTGGCTGCCTCTCTCAAAGTAGCGTCCCTGAAGCCACACACCGAGACCAGCTCTTGGTTACAAATCCCCAGCCCCAGCCCGGCCCACGTGCGTTAGCCCCGGGTTTAGACACACAGAGGTGTCCTCGGTAGGACACACCCTTTGCTGTAATTTATGAAGGGGCCTCTCGGGAGCCTACCGGCAAATTTGCACCTAACGTTTAGACTGCGGGGCCTCCGAGGTACCCCCCCCCATCATGTATCAGAACACAACAACGGGAAGCATTCAGTAGCAAAGGCATTGACAGACATGCAGGGCAAACACAGCAGCAGAGGAATCCGACTGCATGTACCATGCTGCTTGTAGATGGGGGGTTTCCTATAGATGTTATCTTTGACGCCAGTGTCTGGGAAAGAAGAAAGAAAAAAAAAAAGGAGAGAACAGCAGGGTGAGCAAGCAAATTGTGATGGTTTCCATCCTACCGCTTCTGTGTGAGCAGCAATCCGTCACCCAGATTTAGGGTCCCCAGCAAGGATCTGGCTCCCGCCCCGGAGCCTGGCACCCAGGCCTCACAGCGCACGTCAGCCTCGCTCAGCCCCGACGCCACCCGCCGTGTGAAGGGGGGCAGAGGGACAGAGGCGGCTGGAGCGGGCGTCCAGCGACGACTGTGACCCGGTCAGCCCCCCTCTCTCCAGCCCGCTCTCAGGGGGGCAGCCACGCCTCCCTGGTGTTTGTGGAGATTCAGGAGAAACTCAAACACGTGCCAGTTTGGGGATGCGCACACCCATCTGCGGACTTTTAAAGCATCTCGGGATTTAGGGGTGAGGGAGACGGGGAGGCTCGGGGACCACGCCACCCCCGAGAGGCACGGCAGCCCGCTCCCACCCCCCTGCCCCGACAGCTCAGGGGCGGACAGACGGTCCGCCTGGCGAGCGGCCGTGTGTCCTGGGCGCCTACCTGGGACGTGGAAGTGGCGAGGAGCCTGCTGGTAGGTGGAGGGGGGAGGCTTGTTGTCTGAGAGCACGGAGAGGCTGGAGGTGCTCCGGCCACTTTCACTGCCTCCAGACGGGAAAGCAAAGCCGGCAGACAGAAGGCGGGAAGGGAAAAGCAGAGGAGAGCATTTCAAGCATGAAAGTGAGCCCCTCTCCGCTGCCCAGGGAGAGGGACCCTCACCGACACCTCCAGGTGGGCCCCACGGCTTGTTAATCCAACCTCGAGGGACCCCCTTCGCTGGCCCCGTGGTGAGGGAACAGGTACGCCCAGGGCAGAGCCCGTATTGGTTCCCAGTTCCTGCAAAGTCTGGCCTGGCCGTCGGCAGAGCTCCCTCTCCTTGGGACGGGCACAGCCCACTGCTGCTCTGCCGTGGCTGCCATTGGAACCCAGAAAGTCACAAATTCACCAAAAGTAAGCATCCCCCCCACGCCCACGTCCTGAGTATCCTTGCGTAAAAAGACGCGGATTTCTTGGAGAATTCACAAACTAGCCATTCAGAATCGGGATTAAAGGGCTAGAACTCATCCACATCTGTCCTGAAGAGCCACTGAGTAAGATCCGATCAGCCACAGGAGAATAAGAGACCACTGGTTAATCAGATGCCACGTTCCCAAATAAAGCGATTTTTTTGCCCAGTTAAACGGAAAGAGTCCTCGGATTCCGGCCCCGAGTTCTATCCCGTCGGGACTGTCATTTCTGTTCTGCGAACAAGGTTGGATTATCAAGTCACAAATTTAGACAGCCGTGGTCCCCCGCCGGTCCTACCTGCCCCCCCCCCACGCCTACTGAGGGATGGGGTGGTACACAGGGGGTGACGGGCGTCGGACACGGCACGAAAGGCACACGGCTCCTTTAGCGAGACACGCGAAGGCACAGCGCATTCCCCCCCTTTAGCCCCGGGAAACCCTCGCCCGTTATGTGACAGCTTGGCGAAGGGAGACGGACACCCCGACGTGAAAATCCCCCGGTTGGGAGCCGCAGGACCCCGAGGTGACGTGGTGATGAGGCAGAGTGAGCGCTGGGCCCAACCTGGAGGTGGGCTAACGGGGGGGAGACGCGGTAGCCGGGCTCGTGGGGGACGCTCTCGCCTGGCGGAGGGGCGCGCTGAGGGCAAAGGGGGGCCCGCGGGGCGGGGTGGGCTCAGCAGACCACGGCCACGGCCTGAACCAGGCTGAGGCCACACGGGGGCTGCTGACTACAACTTGAGCATCTCCCTGGGTGCGGCACCAACGTCACCTGTCGGCGTGGACGGAGCTTCAGGTAGATGACTGCCCCCCTCTTCGGGGCATGAACCCTGCTTTTCCCTTAGCTGCCGCCTTCCAGCACGGCACAGAGCCTCCTGGAGCCCCACGCCAGGCCAGACTCCTGCACCCGGGGAGACCACACCCACGGGCACATAAAGAAAACCTCAGATCCGTTCCGCCGGCTGGGCTCGTGCTTCTCCAGGGGCAGCGGAGCACGGTGGAAGCAGGGGCCTTACATTCATCTGCTCGGACCCTGGGGCAGCCGAGGACGCTCACTTACGGCGGCACCACTGTGCCGGACACGTCTTGACCCAGCTTCCAGTGGCCTGTTTCTCTCCACCCCTGCCCAGGTGGCTGGAGTCCCTAACATGTCACGGGACTCCTGCCCACCCCCCCGCCTCAGTCCCCAGGCCCACCGTGCAGTGTCTGACCTCACAGGCAAGACTCTGTGTGTGTGTGTGTGTGTGTGTGTGCACGCGCGTGCACGCACATACGCGCACACGTATCTGAGGAGGCCCACGGCTTTCACCAGGGTCAGGAGGCACCATGCGGTGGCCACACTGGGCTCTCAGGCCCCCCTTACACCTGCCATCCAGGGGCCTCTACACCGGTCAACAGACTCTTAAGACCTTGGACCTGACCCAGAATGCCTCTGCTTCTCCCCCATCCCCTTCTGGACTTCCTTTCCAACCCTCCCCACCTGTGCAGACCCTTCCTGGGTCAAGGCTCAAGTGCAAAGCCTTCCCAGAGAACAGAGCCCAGCTGACCATTCCCTTCTCTGGACACGCACCTGCCTGCCCGTTCACCGTGTTGCTAAATGATCATCAAATGCACCCTCACACAGACCCTACACGGGGCCTCTCGCAGCACTTTGCTCACGGCAGCCCGGCGGTCACGCCACCACGACTGCCTTTTGCAGGGGCCGGTGTCCGGGTGAGGCCCGGCCTCAGGTGCTGCTCTGAGGGCCAGCTTCTCCCGTGGGCCTTGGGGGCAAAACCCCCAACCACTGATGTCACCGGGGATGGGGGAAAGCCAGAGGTCACCCAGCTGAGCGGCAACTTTGAAAAGGCACGGAGCCCCTCGGGCCAAGGTGCGTGGCTTCTCCTGGAGATGGGTCAGGACCGAGGCCGCTTCTGACCTCTGCCAGGGAGGGGCCCTCAGCGTCCTCAGGGAGACGCGAGGATGCCGGGAAGGGGACCTCTCAGAGCCGGGGAACCCCGGCCGGTGAGCGGCCACCTCGCCTGTTTGTCCAAATTGATGCCTTGTTGCAAAGCAGCTCCGCGCAGCACGGAGCCTTCCTGCGGCCCCCAAGTCATTCCCGCCGTTACTTTACGCACCAGCGGCGCGTTGCCACGCAGGTGTTGTCTAAACGCCTTACTTTATTTGGGTTTCACCCGTTTTCCCCTTTTGTATCTGAGGATCCGTCCAGGACACCAGGCGACACTGGTCCTCACGCGTCCTCAGGCTCCCCTGGGCTGTGACCGTTCCTCAGACTCTCCTTGCGTTTCACGGCCTTGGCAGTTTTGAGAAGTGCTGGTCGGTGTTTCGCAGCCTGTCCCTCAGCTGGGGTTCGTCAGATGCTTTTCTCGTGATTGGACGGGGGTCACGGTTTGGGAGGAAGAGCACAGAGGGGAGGCGCCCCCCTCCCATCACGTCAGGGGCACCGCCATCCACGTGGTCAACCACTGCGATTGACCTTGACCCCACGGCCGAGGTCGTGCTGGCCAGGATTCTCCCCGTCCAGCTCCTCCCACACCCCCACTCTGTGCTCCTTGGGAGGGGGCCGCCATGCACAGCCCACACCTGACACGGGGCGGGGGGGCCCTCCTGGAGGGTGGAGGGTCCATGTGAATGATTGGGGATTCTTCTGCCGGGAGTTTGTCTCTTCTCCCCCAGTTACTTATTTATCCAATCGTTCCTTTATATCGGTGTGGACGCGCGGACGTTTGTACTTTGCTTTACGATCCAACACTGTGTCCTTCATTCTGCTGCTCAGCTGTCCCGGCTCTGCCCTCAGGAGCCCCCTCACTTGCTCCTGTGGATCTGCTCAAGGTGACCAGAGGCGAGGCCAGCCCCCAGCCCCTTGCAGGGACCCCATGGGTCACCAAGACATGGGTGGGTTTCCACCTGCCCCTCTCACTGCCACGTGCCACCTGAGTCAGCCAGAGCCACCAGGTGGAGGGCCCCAGAATGGGGGCGAGATGCAGAGATGGCTACGGGCGCAGCGGGTGGGTGGGGGAGTGGCCTTGACCTGAGGTTCCGCAGCTGCAGCCCCTCCTCTCCCTCTCACGCCCTGTCGGGAGCAGGCTCGGCAGTCACTTCCCGTCACTGCCCAGCAAGACGGTTTCGGCAGCATCACTTCCGCTTGCACGCACCTGCGGTGCCGCGGCCTCTGAGCCTTAACAGCTGAGAAGTCAGTCTTAAACCCGACACTGTCCTGGGAGACACTGGGGACTGAAATTCATACTAAAGCGTAAACGGCTGTCACTGGCACCTACGCTGCACGCGGGTCCCGGGAGGAGGGTGGCCCCAGGCACCAGGACGCGGTGGGAAGGTGTGTCTGGGATGGGGGAGGGTGGGAAGGAGGGGCACCTGGCCAGCTCAGGGCAAGCGCTGGCCTCTCCTTGGTGAGCCCTCCACCCACAGTGCCGTCCAGAGGGAGAATCTCCACCTAACGAGCCAAAGAAGCTGAAGAGGCTGTGAGGAGGGACCAGGGAAGGCTCTTCCGCAGAGCGTGGGTGGATGCCAGGTCCCGTGACCAGCTGAGGAGAGGGCAGGTGGCCCCTGGCACAGCTGGCTGCAGAGTGCCCACGGGCTGGGATGCGCCAGAGCCCGTGGGCCTCAGTGAGAGGTGTCGGGGAGAAGTGGTGGCCCCACGGCCAGCAGGTGGACGCACCTGGTGAACGAGGGCCTGCCTCTGGGCTCTGCCCAGCGACCTGTCCCTGAGCCTTGGTCTCCCCAGGGGTGAGTCCTGGCAAAAGGCCGGGGCTCCTGAGGTCACAGACGGCCCTTGAAGTCAGCAGGGGGCAGAGCCGTGGGTGCCAGGCTCCCCTGCATCCTGCACCAGAGAGGAGGGCAGGGGGCTTTGTCTAATTTCTGAACAAAGAGAACTGGGACCCCGAATAGCCAAAGCAATCTTGAGAAAGAAAAACAGAGCTGGAGGAATCAGGCTCCCTGACTTCAGACTATACTACAAAGCTACAGTAATCAAGACAGTATGGTACTGGCACAAAAACAGAAATATAGATCAATGGAACAGGATAGAAAGCCCAGAGATAAACCCATGCACATATGGTCACCTTATTTTTGATAAAGGAGGCAAGAATATACAATGGAGAAAAGACAACCTCTTCAACAAGTGGTGCTGGGAAAACTGGACAACTACATGTGAAAGAATGAAATTAGAACACTCCCTAACACCATACACAAAAATAAACTCAAAATGGATTAAAGACCTAAATGTATGGCCAGACACTATAAAACTCTTAGAGGAAAACACAGACAGAAGACTCTATGACATAAATCACAGCAAGATCCTTTTTGACCCACCTCCTAGAGAAATGGAAATAAAAATAAACAAATGGAACCTAATGAAACTTAAAAACTTTTGCACATTAAAGGAAACCATAAACAAGATGAAAAGACAACCCTCAGAATGGGAGAAAGTATTTGCAAATGAAGCAACTGACAAAGGATTAATCTCCAAAATTTACAAGCAGCTCACGCAGCTCAATAACAAAAAAACAAACAACCCAGTCCAAAAATGGGCAGAAGACCTAAATAGACGTTTCTCCAAAGAAGACATACAGATTGCCAACGAACACATGAAAGAATGCTCAACATCATTAATCATTAGAGAAATGCAAATCAAAACTACAATGAGGTATCATCTCACACCAGTCAGAATGGCTATCATCAAAAAGTCTACAAACAATAAATGCTGGAGAGGGTGTGGAGAGAAGGGAATCCTCTTGCACTGTTGGTGGGAATGTAAATTGATACAGCCACTATGGAGAACAGTATGGAGGTTCCTTAAAAAACTACAAATAGAACTACCATATGACCCAGCAATCCCACTACTGGGCATATACCCTGAGAAAACCATAATTCAAAAAGAGTCATGTACCAAAATGTTCATTGCAGCTCTATTTACAATAGCCAGGACATGGAAGCAACCTAAGTGTCCATCGACAGATGAATGGATAAAGAAGATGTGGCACATGAATACAATGAAATATTACTCAGCCATAAAAAGAAACGAAACTGAGTTATTTGTAGTGAGGTGGATGGACCTAGAGTCTGTCATACAGAGTGAAGTAAATCAGAAAGAGAAAAACAAATACCGTATGCTAACACATATATATGGAATCTAAAAAAAAAAAAAAAGGGTTCTGAAGAAACTAGGGGCAGGACAGGAATAAAGACGCAGACGTAGAGAATAGACTTGAGGACACGGGGAGGGGGAAAGGTAAGCTGGGACGAAGTGAGAGAGTGGCATGGACATATATCCACTACCAAATGTAAAATAGATAGCTAGTGGGAAGCAGCTGTATCGCACAGGGAGATCAGCTCGGTGCTTTGCGTCCACCTAGAGGGGTGAGATAGGGAGGGTGGGAGGGAGACGCAAGAGGGAGGAGATATGGGAATATATGTATACGTGTAGCTGATTCACTTTGTTATACAGCAGAAACTAACACACCATTGTAAAGCAATAATACTCCAATAAAGATGTTAAAAAAAAAAAAAAAAAAAGAGAACTGGGGGCCAAAGCAGTCAGGAGGGAACCGGAGCAGAGCCCTGCCCACCGCGGGGCCAGTGCCCACCCGGAGCAGACCGCAGGGCACCGTGCCCCCTGACCTCAGGGACACCATTGGAAGGGCTATGACATTTAGAAATGTGGTTTCTAAACCACATTTTGGTGGGCAGTGGGGTGGGGGCCTGCCTGCCCCGCCTGCCCCCAGCACAGGATGGAAGGAAGGGCCTCGTTGCTCCTGCCTGAGGTGAGTGGGCTGCCCTCTCCTCGGCCTCCCTCCCTGGCCCTCTCTCATGTGGCTGAGGACGCGGTGCTGCAGGCCGGGGGCAGCTGCCCAGGGGGCCCGTCCTGGGCTGAGGTCGCCTGACGCAGTAAGAACTCGAGGTGGAGGCTCCTAAGGGGCAGCGTCTGTGATGGCCCCTGCCCCACCTGGACGGACGTAGGCAAAACCTCCCCCAGGCAGCCAGCCCAGCCCACAAGGGGCTGCCCCGGGGCGCGAGGCTAGAGCAGCCAAGAGGGCGAGGGTCCTGCCGTCTGGCCTCGCCTCTGGGCCGCACCTCTGCCAGGGAACCCAAAGCAGGGCCACATCAGGCGGGAGGAAAGCCCTGTGCTCTTCTGACCTTCAAGCAAAGGAAGAAGAGGTATCTCTCCTTGGTGACCTGCTGTGACTTGTCTAAATGTCAAATTCACTCCAGTTTGCAGTGAGTCTTCTGTCCACCTCTGGGTGAGGGCACACTCTGGCCACGCGACACCCTTGTGCCACGCGGGTGTGCAAGAGGCCCTGTGGGCTGCTCTCCCGCTCACAGGATTTTGGGCTTTGCTGCTTCTCAGAAGAGTCAGTACGTCCAGAACAGGCCATGAGCTGTGGGCATAGGTCCACTAAGAGGAGAGGAAGGCACCCCGATGACCAGGGGTTCTCTTCTCAGTTAGGCTGATGGAGTCAGGCAAACAGGTGATGATGACAATGAGAACCGTCCAAGTTCCAAGGAGCCCCGCCGGGTGACCATCCAATGATGGAATAATCCAGCCGAGCTGTCCTCCCTTGGCCCCTCGGGGACAGATGATTCTCTTGAAACTTTCACCACTCAGTAACTGTAAGGAACGGGGACCTTAACACGCGTCTGGGGGAATCAGCAAGAGATCATTGCTGCTCCTCTCGTGCTCTGGGAGTCTTTCCATGGTGTATTAATCAGCTAGGGCTGCATAACAAAGGACCACAGCTGCAGAGGCTGGAAGTCCCAGAGGTGTGGCAAGCCTTGGTTCTGGGTGAGGCCTCTCTTCTGGCTGAAGACAACTGTTCTGTCCTCACGTGGCCTCTCCTCTGAGCGCGTGCAGAGAGAGCGTCTGTTCCTCTTCGTAAATGCCACCCACGCTATCAGATTAGGGCCCCACCGGTATGACCTCATGTAACCCTAATAACCTCCTAAAGACCCCTTCTCCCAACGCAGTCACACTGGTGGTTGGGACTTCAACGTATGAATTTGGGGGGACGTAATTCAGCCCGTAATATACGGACTGAAAAGGAATTGGTCCTTTTCCTGGTGTGATTCACACTCGCGTGCCCGGGCGTGGGTGGGGAAGGAGGGTAGGTCTGCGCCCTGGGAGGAGTTGCAGCCGTGCGGGGTACGCCTCCCGCCCGGCCACCAGGAGCTGAGGTCGTGGACGTCTCCACCCTCTGTGCCTTAGCACTTGCTCCCGACAAGCACGGCTAGCGGTCCCCGCACCTGCCGAGCTGACGTGGGAAAGAAAAGGAGACGACTTAGGGAAAGGCTCTGGGCACCAGCCCAAGGGTGGGCGCTGGGTAGGTCCTAGACCCCTCTTCCTGCCTCGCCGCTTGCTCCCTGACACAAGTTACTTCCTGGGAACGTGTACACGCCGACAGAGCTGGACACACAGGACGCAAAGCGGGGAGCATGGGCGTGGGACATGGGCTCGGGGAAGCCATGCGGCGCACACGGAACAGCGAGACACAGACGCACGGCCGGCCCTGCACCACAGCCCGCAGCCCTGAGCGCCTTACCTCGGAAGTAGGGGATGTAATGATGTCTGAACACGGAGGTAGGGCTTGGGTGTTGGGACAGGGACAGGCAGCTACTGGTACCAACACTCACAGTACCAGCTGCGGGCAACAGAGAACAAGTCAGAATCGGCCCTGCGCTCGGGGCCACAAAGCCGCAAAATATTCCTAGCCCCGCTCTGCTAGGAACATTTGTGCTTCCTCTCTTGAGGAATGCACACCTTTCTGAGGCACCTGAAGGGGCGCCGCTAAGTACACTTTGGGCCAGTCTGCCCCGGGTTCCGAGTGAGGAAGCCCTGCCCTCTGGGGTCAGGGTGGCAGAGCCCCCAGGCCTGCTGGGTGGGAGCTGCTGGCCCCTGAGCCCTGCCCACTGCCCCACTTAGGGGGCTCCTTGGGACCCAGGGCCCAGGTGGAGGGCAGATGGCCAGACCAGGGAGTGATCTGTCACCTGACAGGTGCCCCGGCCTTGCCCAGGAGAGATTTGGGTCTCAGCTCTGGGGTGACCACCTGACCAGGCACAACCAACAAGGCCAGAAGACCCAAATATGGTGGGCAGGGCTCAGCAGAGGCTGACAGCCCTTCTCCTGGGCTCACCTGCTCGCCTGGTCACTCGCTCACTCACTCATTCATTCATTCATTCATTCCCTCACTCACCCACTTTCCAAACATCTACCGAGCAGTGTGTACCAGGCACATTGCAGGGAGTCCATGAAAATAACTTTGCAAATGAATGAGTTGTGATTTTTCCACAAGGGCTGCAAAAATCAGAGTTGAGTCCATGGAGGTGAGGATAGAGCCATGCAACAGCTGGCCGAGGAGGAGATGTTTGGCAAAAATCCCTCAAGAAGCAGCTCTGTGTGGAGTCCCTGTGGCTCGGACACGCTGAGGGCAACGCGGATTTTTAAAAGGGAAAGGAATGGAACATCGCTGGGCGCCAGGCGGGGGATGCGGTGGGATGGGGTAGAGGGTCCTCCTCGGGCTTCTCCCCACTGGGAGGGGGCTGGCAGTGGCCCCTGGGGACAGCTGTCTTTGGGGCCACTAACCCAGCTACCGGTGAAGTGTCAATGCATGTGCTGACTCTAGCTTCTGTGCGTTGGTTTTGTCTCCACAGAGCAGACCTTCCCAGAGCCACGCGAGCTTTCCACTAAGTGACCTCTGGCCTCCTGTCCTTCGTGCCGGTTCGCCTTCCTGACATCTCCTGCTACTGACACGTGAGCTGGATTCTATGTGCTCAGCGCTGCCTTGTGTGCTTCACGGGACGGCTCCTCTAACCAACGGGGTAACCGGCTGCCCCTGCACTTAACCTCCCTGCCCTGGCACGAGAGGGCCTTTTCATTCATTAAAAGGACGGGCTCTCCATCGCCCACTGGCAATCCCACGCCCTGTCGGTCGTTTCTCCAGGTGCTAAAGTAAGAGACAGACTCATAAGAGGAAAAGCCACAAGAAGCAGAGCTTCACGGGGGTAAAAGAGGCCGCGGGGGGCGTGTACCTGGACGGCTGTAGTGCTGGGGCGACCGCAAGGTCGGGGTGTAACGGCCGAGGCTGACCGACCCGGTGGAGCTCGGGCTGGAGGTCCGGCACTGCTTGTAGGAGCGGTCATCCTGATAACCCTGGGAGAAGACAGCCTGGTGAACCCTGGCGCCGAGAGCACCGCCCACCCGTATCCACCCACCCCTCCGCCCTCCACTCGGCGTTTGCTCTCCTGACCCAAGAGGCTGACTCAACACGGCCCCAGGACGCAGTCCCCCCACCTTCCAGGGCACATCTGAAGAGCCAGACGGGGGGCTGGCCTTGGTGCTGACACTCCCCTGGGCCTGAGCATCGTCCCCGTGCCTGCCAGGTACTGGAGGGCAGGGTCCCGCCCACGCCTCCAGCAGCCCCTCCTTGTAGCTGGGGCTCCCACAGAGGAGGCAGAGGCACCTGCATCCACCTACGTCTTTCAGCTCCCCTCTCGCCCCATCCTTCCCGGCACCCAAGGCCCCTCGGAACACAGTTTGAGAACCACTGAGATTCTGTATTCCCCCCAGCCTTGATAGGGGCTCCCCAGGAGCAGGCAGTAAGAAGAAGGCCCCCGCCCCGGCCCAGAAGCCCAGCTGAGTCAGACCCACAAGCACTGACAACGCAGACTCCATTCAAGCAGGATGGCCACTGTCTGGGGTGGTCAGGGCAGGTGACAGGTGGCATGAGATGGCGTGGCACTATGGCACGGGGGCAGAGCAGACCGCCCGCCTGCCACAGCTCGGCACGTTGGCCTGAGGCACGACACGGGCCAGCGTCCTGCCGTGGGGTGGACGCTGCCGCTCTGCCCCTCCAGGCTGGCGTGGGATGAGTAATGAAAGAGTCTGGGTCTGGCGCTCACGGCTCCCACGCCCTTCCAAGCTGACCTCCCGCCTCCTAGGGCTTGCTCTTTAGCAGAACCCACGGAGCCACTGTCCTTAAAGCTTGCCTGTGTGCCCACCTGCACGCTCCGCTCAGGCAGCCCTCATGCTGGGAGCACACCTACCAGGCCCCACCCATGCCTCACCCCGAGCCCCTTCGGCCCGGCACATCCTGGCCATGGGCACACACTCTCTCCCCTGGGATGGCTGCAGCCCTGCCGTCTAGCCTCCATCCCCAGGCATCCTCTGCACAGCCCCGCTGGCCAGCTGACATCATACAGATGTCCTATCTTCTCGCCTGCCCTGTGCCCGGGGCTTGCGGCCACACGTGGGCGTGGCAGCTCAGTGCTAGCCGCCCACGTGCAGGCTTCGGCTGTCGCGTTCCTGGACCCGAGGTCTGATGCCCACGCAGACTGGAGTCTGACTGGTGGCTGTCTACGTCGCGGATCAGTTTTGAGAAGCGAGAAAAAAGAGCGGGATGCTAACCCGTGCTATTTGATAGAGAAATGCTTCCAGCACGTTTATCCTCGAGGACCCAAGATATTCCCATAAGTCCCACCTGGAGGCGCGTGACGTAGCCCAGGCTAACCCAGCCCCTGGACTTCTTCTCTAAAGAAAGCCGTGACCCAGACCTCAGGTCAGACACAGGTGTCCCAGGTGTCCGTATCGCAGGGCCGGCAGACACAAGGGAAGCATGCAGATGGGATACGATTATAAAAATAACCAACGCCGAGGAGGAAGCCCCAGCCTCAGAGGGTCACGGCCTGATGCCACAGGCAGAGGCCACAGTCAAGGGCCTGGGAGACCCTCCAGGGGAGCCCCGGTTGGTTATCTTTACCATCCGGGCGGCAGTGCCACGAGCAAACGGGGTGGGCCAGGGGCGGTTACCTCGGGCGGCGTCGGCGAGAGCAGCCGTGGGGACTGTGGACACAACACAGAGTTACCCGTTAGGCCCGGCGCCTGGTGGTCACTAGGGGAGGAGAGCGCCCCGGCCCAGGCTCATCTGCACCACGGACCCTCCTCCACGTGGCAGGGAACCCCAGCACGAGACCCAACACACGTCCCAAAACCTTTTTGGAGACACACAGGAAAAGGTCCCCAAGACAGTCCTCTCTGAGGATGAGCCTGGACCTTGTCTCATCCTGGCCCGCCCCCGCCCTGCCTCTCCCCCACGAGGACTCATTTCTGAAGGGAAGACTGTTGGCTCTGGGCGTTGGGTGGCCACACCCTGCGAGCCCATCACCCTCGGGTTTCTTCCGAAGAGAGAAAAGGGGTCCAGAGGAAGGAAGCACGATTCGGAGCCTCGGGGCTTGGGGTGAGGACCAGTGTGCGGGGTAGGGGCGTCATCGGGGCTCTGGGGAGCGGTGACCGGCCTCCCCGGCCAGGCACCTCTCGCTGGAGCAGGTGAGCACCGCCTGCCACCTACTGACGTGTTGCCAGGACTTAGGGAGGGAGCGCCTGGCAGAAGGGGCCCTGGAAACGGGGCTTCCAGGCAGGAAAGCTCACCTGTCTCCCCCTCTCCTGGACAGGTAGGAAGACGCTGTGGAGCGTTTCCAAGGAGGAGCCCTGGCGACTGGGGACATTTTCTCGTACCGTTAGAACGGCAAGGGGAAAGTGTTTCCCAATCTTCCCATTTCATTGAAGGGGAAACTGAGGCTCAGAAAGGCTGGCAGATCTCTGTGCTTCCAGCCCACTGCCCTTCCCTCCGCTAGCTTCCCACACTCGGATGAACTGCTGGAAAGCTGCCGTTCCAGAGAAGCAGGGGAAGCGGTCCGGCCCCGAGGCCAGGGTTTGCTCAGCTCAGCGCACTGACCCACGTTCTGTGGCCCACTCCACCATTTACCCACAGAAGGGCTCCCACAGAGGACACCTCTGAGCAGGCTTGCAGCCGGGGCATGGCAGGGCCTGTGGAGGGCAGAGGCCTCGAGGTCCCAGGAGATGGAGGAGGGACAGAAGCCCAGTACCTTGCTCTGGGCAATGGCCGCAGCCGGCACGGCGGCAGCAGTGACCAAGGCCAGCCACGAGGGCCCAAGCCCCAGCTCTGCCCCCGTGAGCAGCACGGTCCTGGGCCCTCACCCTCGTTCTCCCTCACCCTCGTCTTCTCATCTACACCCTGGGACGGTCATTCCCAAAGTGCCGGGCCACAGGAGGCGGGGCGACGCAGAAGCCCAGTGTCAGCGCAGAGTGAGAGCGGGCCTGAGGAGCAGGTGATGACTGTGATATCAGCGACAAGGGCTGGCCACTGCAGCATGACCGGTGAGCGTGCCGCGGACCCCCGGAGCCCCGGGCTGTCCCCGCCCTGCCCTCACGCCCCGCAGCTGCGCCAGCTGCTGGACCGCAGCAGGCGTCTGCGTCGAGCCGGGCGCCCTGGAGCCTCGGCCACAGCTTGGGAGACTCGGAGCGGGGCGCCCACGCCGGGCCACCCCACGTGACCGGCACACAGACATGGCCGACAGCTGGCAAAACACGCCTCCTCTCCATCCCAGGCACCCCCGTGGCCCGGTCACACTGAAGTCTCACAAAGGAAAAGTGACTTCACCAGCAAATTCCAGGGTAAATGGAGAGAAGCGGCCACGATTAGGAAGGTCCAGCAAAGGACACTGCCCACGGGACAGCGGGGAAGAAGTCGTCTGGGGTCAACCAGGGGTCAAGCCAGCTCGGGGAGCTCACGGGACGGCGGAGTGGGCCAGGGCGGGGAGAGCCGGAGCGCGGCCTGGAGCGCTCTGGACAAAGGAACAGGATACATTTCCCAACTTAAGAAAATAAAGAGACTCTCGCTTTGCTCCTGTCACTTTCCTGATCGCCAGCGAGATTCCTGCTTTCTGCGCCCGCCGAGGGGGCCTGTCCAGACCCTCTCCGTCAGTGTGTCTGCGAGGGGCAGTTCGGGGCCAGAGCACACTGGGAATTCTTTAAAGAGGAGGCGCAGGTTATCTGAGGGGGTAGAGTAGGCTGAGGCCGCCGGACGGCCGTGGGGACGGACGCCAAGGGGACCGGCTATAGGTGCCACGCCCTGCAGACTGGCCCCGGGCCGGGCCGTACCTCGCTGCAGCTCTGCCTGTCCCCCACCGAGTGGCTGATGAAGGGCGAGTAGGAGATCATGTCGGGGCGGTCGATGCTGTAGATGGCCTTGTTCTTAGGGAGAGCGGCCAGGTCTCTGTAGTCAAGGATCTCATCACCCAGCTTGGCCTGCGAGAGGAAGGAAAGAGTCGAGGGGGTGGTCAGACCCACACCTGGAGGCGTGGTCGCTCGGCAGCCGTGGGTAGAGGTGGGGCCGGGGGCAAAGGCGTGGGGAAGCCTCGTGGCACACGGACCTGCGTCCCCGCGGACAGTGAGAACTCAGCCCGTGGTCTAAATACACACACAGCCACACACACACACATCTATGCTCGCACACATACATACACATGTACACGCGTGCATTTCAACACGTGCACGACGTGTGCAGGCATGTACGCACACATGCAAACACCCACCACGGACATGCAGACCCGCACCTACAATCTACATATGCACGCACACGGGGAACACGCCCGCCTACAGCTGCGGAGGGGAGACAGACACACCCGCACCTCCACTCACTCGCACCCACACAACCTCACCCACCAAACTAGTGCACACGCACACACCTCCCTACCCAGCCACCCACACACACACACTCAGGGGCCACCACGTCTGCTTAGGTGAGGTCCACCTGGGTGCTCACTCCCCTGCAATTGGGCCCGGCCTCCCCTGCACCGCCCGCTGGCCCCTCCTCCTGGCTCCGGGGGCTGCCCGGGGGCGCGTAACTGACGGGACAGGCCTTGGAGCGGGGTGGCCGCCTCAGCTTGGCTCTCACAGCAGGGCCGAGGTTCCCCCCCAAACACCGGTCTCAGTCCCCGTGTCCCTGCAGCACCCCTCCAGCACCGGTGGAATGTTTACAGCCCACGAGCCCAACGGAAGAGAGGACGTGAGTCCCCAGCCTGCTCCCAGCACGAGCCAGTTCCTGGTGCGGCGGATGCCCAGGCTCCCATCCCTCCTGGAGCTGACACACCAGTCACCTCCTTCCGCCGGGTCCCCTCCGAGGATTCATCTCAGCCTGGCATTGCCAGCCACAGGCAAAGCTGGCCACTCGGGCTGCCGCCGCTGGCTCGGCTCGACCCCCAAACCCAGCAGGAACCCTCATCTCAACCTCGGCTTCCCTCGGTGCCCCCGGCCAGGTCAACGCTGCCCCTGCCTTCCTCTCTGCCCCTTCCCAGACCCAGGCGGCTCTGGTCAAGGCCCTCACTGCCCGCGTCCCGATCCAGCCACAGCCTCTGGGGGGCTGTCCTGCCAGCAATTCTTCTAACAAACACCACCAACAGCAGCGTGACACTACACCTTCCACCCTGGACAGCACTGGGGGCGCTCACAGGACGTCCTCTTCACAGAGGAAGAACCGGAGCCCAGAGAGGCCAGGTAACTTGCCCAAAGTCACACAGCCAGGGAGGAGACGCAGGCTTTCTGAGTCCAGAGCCATGCTCCCCACCATGGCTCTCCTCCCCACCATGGCTCTCCTCCCCGCCAGGGCCACGTCACTCAAACTCCAGCTGCACCCCGTCGTCCTCCAACTCACATCCTCCGGCAGCCCCTTCCGGGATGGGTGACACAGCCCTCACTGCAGTTTCCAAACTCGGCCCTGATGTTTCCAGCCCATTCATCATAAGGTGTCTCCTCCTTGTTCCCCCAGTGTGCCAGGCTCAGCCTCCGCCCTCCAGCTTTCCTTTATCCTCTGAAGTCCGGCAGCCCACCTCCTCCAGGAAGACTTCCCTGACCACCAACTCCAAGGCTCGCGTGAGTCGTTGGGTACGCTAGGGGCAATCCCTGCCATCTGTGACGTAGGTTGAGAGAGTGAACACCTGATGTCTCAGATCTCTGGCGATTCCCTTGGGAAACCTGGGCAACGTTCAGAAGACCTGAGTTCAAACCCTGAGTCTGTCGTTTGTAACTGTGGTACCGCCCGATCAGCATTTTTGAGCTGCTCCTCTCTGCCTTCCGGGGAAATCTGAACTCAGGCCCCTGGGGACCTGGCCCTTGTGTATCTGCTCGTCCAAGCCTCTCACTCCCCCACCCATGCCCCTTGTCACGCTCGACCCCTTACAGTTTCCAGAACACCCACAGCCTGAGTGAAACGGAGCAGGACCCTATGCTGCTTCCGCCCACGTCCTCCGCCTGCCTCTTGTCTGCAGGAAAACTTCAGCCAAAGTTTAATCAGAGAAGTGAGAAGATGCAGAAACAAAGGAAACCATCAAAGGAGACCAAATGATAATAGTTTAATCATTAAGCAAAGTCAAAGACCTTTAGTTCCTCCTTAAGGGCTACAGATAATATTCTGAGCCGTATCCTGGGAGCTGCCTTATAGATACTGAAACCCCTACCAGGTGGAAGAAGTTAACTACATGATGACAGACTGTAGCCATGACATAAGTGGCCACAATTCCAAGAATTGACCTCAAGGAAATGGGAATAGACTGACCCTGAAACCGAAGACTAACTGTACTTAAAACAATCAAGATGACGCTGGTCAGACCACCGATGACCAATTTCAAGACGACGGTCAGAGCTGACTGTGCAGTTTCTGCATGTAGCCCCCTCCCTCCGTCTATAAAAGCTCTTGCCCAGTGATTGTCACGGGGGGAGTCAGCCTTTGGACAGGAGTCCGCCCTCCTCTACCTCGCCCTCGTTGCCGGCGTCCAAAATAAAGCAATGTTTCCTTTCCACCAACCTTGCCTCTTTATTGGCTTTTGAGCGGCGAGCAGCTGGACCGCACTTTCGGTTACATGAGGGCTTGGTACATGCTGTTCCCTCCCTCCGAAATGCCGTTCCCAGGCCTCTTTGCCTGGCTCATCCTCTGGTCCTTCCAGATTCAGCACGCTTCCCCTCCACCACCTCCCCTTCTCCTGTGAGTAAAGGTGCTGATTTCGTGGGTGCATCTGTCTCCTTTGCTCCTGAGGCTGGTGGCTCCTGGGGGTTCAGGACCCTGATTCACCATGGAGTCCCTCCCCCTAACTCCATGCGTGACGCGGCACGGGCCCTCGGGGCAGGCATGCCGAATTGAGCTAAAGTCGATCGCACATTTGCCAAAGCCAGCTGGGTTCTCTGGGTCTTTGTCTCCCCCTGAAAATGGGAATACCACCTGGGCCTTGTCCATCTGCTGGATTTCGTGACCATCAACACAGCTCGATATAAAGGGCGATGCTGCCGAGGGGCTGGGAGAGGTCGGCATTCACAGGTCACTGTGGAGGCTGTGTCCGCCCACCCACCTCTGTCCTGCTATGATCGCAGCGCTCAGTGCCCGCTGGCTTTCTCAGCCCCAGGTGCACAGTCAACAGCGCCCGCCTTGCCCTGACACAGGGGATCAGGGAGGCGGCCCGACGATGCCAACTACCACCAACACGACCCTGCTCAGAGAGAAGCCTGCCCGCCCCCACCTGGCCGGCTAGGCGGCTGTGCTCCTGGCTCCTCAGCATTTGTCCTGCCCAGCGGGACAGGATGCATTTCCTGCATCCAAGTCCCGGGGCGGTTGCCATGACAACGGGCTATGTTGTCTCATTGGCGGAAGGCCACTGGAGTGTGTGTAAGTACAAGTGTTTTCCCTTAGCTTTCTTCTCTCCTACACTGTATCCAGCATAACAACTAATGATAAGATATGACCATATATGATGTTATGGCTATAACATAATCCTACCGATGATATAATCTCATGATGCCGCTTTTACGCTATGCCGACTCACTGCTTTATTGCCCTGCTGAAGAAAGGTTACAAAACAATATAGCCAATGTGACCTCACTTTGTTAAAAAAAAAAATACACGCACACGGAGAAAAAGAAACCTAAAGGGCATACTTCAAAATATTAACAGTGGCTACTCTGGCTGGGAGGATTATAAATGGTATTCATTTTCACCTCTGCACCAATCGCTATTTTGTTGCTAATAAATGTGGGTTACATTTGTAATAAAGAAAAAGGCGGTGAAAAGGTTACTTTTAAAAACCCACAATTTATTGAGCACCTACTGTGTGCATGTTTTATCCTAGATACTAAGGTGAGTGAGGCATGGTCCCTGCCCGCCAGGAGCTCACAGCCCGTGTGGGAGACGGTAGCCACATCACATGATAAATTCCCTGCCATTCCTGCAGACAGGGACTTCGCGGGGAATTGATCTCTTCCTGACGGGCAGGAAGGGAGAGGGAGGGAGAGGAAGCTGCATTTGAGAACAACCATCCCACAGCAGGCGGGTCCCAGGCGGCTGGCATCCTTTTAAGCACGCTGAGCTGGTGCATGGATTGGGACCACCGTCCTGAGGTCCTGAGTGTGCCCGGCGCTGAGCAGAGTTGGGTGCACAGTAGGGTGACAGGAGATACCAACAGGGAGATGGAAGGAAGAGCAGAGGGGCTGAGCCTGAGATAAGAAGGGCACTTGCTTGACCAGACTCTCGTCTCCTCAGGGAAGGAACTGCATGGATGTGCACTGCCAACTGGTGCTGATACCGACCCTGACTTGGGAGGGATGGCCAGGGTGGGACGTTTCCCGGCTGGGCGCTGGCCATGGTGCTGGGAGTCCATGTGTTAGGGATGGATGCAGGTCCTTGGACGGTGGCCCCATGACTTAGAGGCTGTGACACAGACCAGCTTCTGCACCTCTCTGAGCTGCATCTAACTGGGATGCTGAGAGGCAAAAGGAGACGGCAGAGTACACTCCCTGGTACCCAGGACTCAAGGCACCTCTGCAGTGTCAAACTAACAACTGCTGCTTCAGACTCAGGAGACAGGATTAAATTAATTCGCCCGAGGTCTTCTATTTACTTATTTTTTTTTAACTTTTACTTCTTTAAAAATATAGCCATGTGTACACTTCAAGGCCTTCTGTTTAAACAGGAATCCAGCACACTCGTATTAGCTGAGCGAGAAGTCTGTCTCAGCTGGGACGGTGCGACCAGCTGGAATCTACCTCGGCTGAAGGCACAGCCAGCTGGTGGGCAACTTCTTTGCCCACCATCATCATTGGCAAGTTCGTGCTCCCCAAGGGCGGGAAGGCCATGTGACCCGATCAAGGGGCGTGGACTTGGCTGTGCTGAGAACTGCCAGGTGGAAGAAGGGACCCAGCAGGGCTGGTTTTCAGCACTGAGCAGCGGGGTTCCCTGGGAAGAACCCAAGCTCTGTGGTGGCAGAGACCTGGGTTCAAAGACAGCTCCACTGCTTACCGCTGCATGACCTTTGAAGTAACAGTGATCACAGAGCCCAGGGACTCTGGTCACTGCTCACTGCACCGTTACATGGTCACTACCGTACCTAAGCGTCTTACAAACACCAGTTTGTTCAAAAAATAATAGTTCATGTTTAATGAGCAGTTTACCAGCAGTAGCTGCAGTCTGGGGACACGACCATGCCTGGCCGCATGCCGAGTGCTTCACAAACACGATCTCATTCAGATAACAATAGTCATTATTATTATTATTCATGATGATGATGGTATTAGGGGCTAAATCGTGCTTCCCCAAATTTCTATGCCGAACCACTAGCCCCCAGCACCACAGAAGTGACTACATTTGGTGATATGGGCCTTTAAAGTGGTGATTAAGGTAAAAAGGGGTCATTAGGGTGGGATCTGATCCAGTACACCTGGTGTCCTTCTGAGAAGAAGAGATTAGGACACAGATGCGCACAGAGGGACGACCACGTGAGGACACAGGGAGAAGACAGCCGTCTACACGTCCAGGAGAGAGGCCTCGGAGGGAACCAACCCTCCAGACACCTTGACTCAAGACTCCCAGCCTCCAGGACGGTGAGAAGATACATTTCTGTGGTTGAAGCCCCCTGGTCTGCGGGGCTTTACGGCGGCCCCGGCAAACGAGCACAGACGTCGTAACAGTAATCCCAGCGAGCGAGCGTTTCCTGTCCTCCCTCTGGGCTCAGGGCTGTGCCCGGGGCCTCCCACTCAGTACCTCAGTGGACCTGGGCAGCAGGCACTGTGGGTCCCCAGGTACAGGTGAGCTCCCAGAGGCTCAGAGAGGCCAACATCCCGCCCAAGGGCACACAGCTGCCTGGTGACGTCGTGCTGCCTTTCTGAGCTTCCGGGTTTGCATCTGCAAAGGGTCATTCTGCGATTTACTCTCCGGACTAGAACCCTTGTTATTATCACCTATCGGAATTAGGGTCAGGAACGGCCCTAGCCCAACTAGAAGGAGAGTTTGGGGAGTGAAAAACAGTGTTGAGAAGAGCGAATTCCACCTCCATCGTGTGAGAGAAAAATGAGGCCCTGGCCGATGGCGGGGGGAGGATGAGAGAGGCGACTCGTCCCAAGTCACCGGCTGTCCTTCGGGTGTGCAGCTGGGCCAAGACACCCAGTCCAGGGCTCGCCCCCTTTCCCTCCCCCACCCCGCACAGGCTCTTTCCCAGACAATGGAGTTTGCCACTTAGACAAGTAAACTAGCAAATAATTACAACCATCACCTTCCATGTCTAATCCCACCACCCAGAGGTAACTCTTATTAACTATTCGTTAAAATGTTCCCAATCATTTTTAGACTTGTATGTGCACGTACACACATACACACACAAATACCCATAACACACACGCACGCACACACATGTGCACACACACGTGCACACACACATGCACACAAATACATACACACACAAACGCAAACGGGATCCCGTAACATGTATTACCCTTCACATGCTTCTTCTAAAAACACGTTAGGAACTTTCCACAGCAGCAGCCACAGATCTGCACCGTTATCTGTGACACGGGCCCGAGTGTTATTTACGCAGGTGAGTCCTGGCTGTGGGGATGCGGAAGTGACTCACCGTCACCCCTGTAGCCACAGCTGTGAGCACACCTCTCTGCGCACCTGTCGCCATCACGGGGCGGCCGTGGTCACACAGCACATCCACACTGGAGGCTCCGACCCAGCCTCACGGTCTGCACCAATCTCCCGCGGCCTCTGGGGGGCGCTGGCCCCGGCCCCCCACTCCGAGGGCACACTCAGCGATGACCCCAGGCCCCGGGGCCCCTCCCCACTCTCCACAGAGAGAATCCAACTTACATAAATCACGCGGCTCGGAGACCCTGAGGTGCTGGAAGCAGGGACGGAAATGATGCTCTCTGAAGAGGTTCTGGTTTCCTAGGAGAGGAGGAGACAGGAGGAGGCTGAAGCAGACCGTCAACGCGAAGAACCTTTCAGAGGCAATTGCACTCCAACAGAAATGCCGGCTCACGAGATACTTTTTATTTGCAGGTTGAAACAATTCTTAAAATAAACATGTAGGCTTGAATGAACGACAGCACAGCTGTAATCAGAAGACACAGCAGGTGACCCTGGCTGCAAGCACAAGCCACGCTTTCAGCGCCGGCCAGAATCGCTCCCGTGATCGCCAAGCTTTCCCGGCGTCAACACTATCTGTTTTCCGGAGGATGAGAGCAAGCGATGCCGTTTCCGCGTTTCTGCGCGCTCCAACGGCAAAGGCGGAACTGTGCTGCTCAGAGACCTTATTCTCCACGTGGATTACGGGGGATGTACTGCAGCTCGTTCCGCCAGCCCCGCCTCTGTTGTCTGACTCGGCGGCCGTCACGTCTGTGGTCTGCTCCTCGCGTGCCCACTGTGGCTTGGAACCATTCCCCCGCCCCTCCTCCCTCGGTTCCAACCATGACTCCTGCACCCCCGAGGTGACATCCCCGAGAAGACTGTCCATCTCCTCCACTCCCCCGCGTCAGGCCCCCCATCAGTGCGAGGACCCTGCCTGTCTCCAGCTCCCACCCCACTCGCTGCACCTGTGCCCATCCCCACCTGTCGGGCGTGACCGGGTAGCTCCTGGACCCTCTCCTGGTCCAGCCCTCACCCCTGCTGGGACCACCCACGGACCTAACACTCCACACCTCCCACTTGCCCCGTCTAAACGGGACCCATCTTCACAAAGCGCCCCCCTCTCCCTACCCACTCACGGCTCCTCTCTTGTTTTCTCAGCAGGCCCCTTCCTCCCACCCCCTGGAATTCTGTCCAGCCCCTCTCAGTGGTCCACACCCGCTGCAGTGGTACCAGCAGCCTGGGAGGGGCCGCATCATGAACTGAATTGCATCCCTCCAAAACCCATACGTTGAAGTCAACACCCCAGGACCCCAGAATGTGACGGTATTTGGAGGTACAGGGCATTTAAGGATGCAATTAGGTTTAAACGGAGTCTTTAGGACAGGCCTGGATCCAACCTGACTGGTGTCCGTATAAGAACAGGAGACTAGGACACAGACATGCACAGAGGGATGACATGTGAGGACACAGGGAGAAGACGCCCAGGAGAGAGGCCTCAGGAGAAACCAACCTGCCCACACCTTGATCTTGGACGTCCAGCCTCCAGGACTGTGAGAAAATCCATTTCTGCTGTTTAAGATCCCCAAGCCTGTGGCATTTTGTATGGCAGCCCCAGGACACTAACACCCATCATGGACCCCCGCCAAGTGGATGACCCCCAGCTCTGGCTACACTTAGCACAACACCAGCGAGAATGGGACAACACCAGGACCAGACGTGAGGCCGACACGGTAGCGGCAGGGACAAACCTGAGAGGCATAGGGGGTGGTGCCTGGGTAAACCTGACTGGGAGCCTGGCTCTGTATCTACAAGGGAAAGAGAAGAGGGAGAGGGCGTGATGCTCCCATCTCTGCGCTCGGTCACTCGTCCAGCTGGTCCATCCCCTCTCCTTGCCCCAGTTATCACCCTGGCATCCTCTGGAGACCTGCCCTGCTTCCCCGGGCCCCTCGCAGGCAGGGGCTGGGGTCCCTCAAGGAGCTCAGCCGGACCCCTGAGGCTCGGCCACCCCCAGTAAAACACAACGTCAAGTGCTGTTGCAAAGGAGCTGCACCGTCGGAGCCCAGTGACACTGGGTCTGTTTTATCACCGTCCCTGTGGCCAGGCTGCCTATTTTACTAGGCAAAAATGATGTACGTACACACTTAATACATTTGAAAGAAAACTTTGACTCTCAGCCTCCTTCTCTATGAAGCGGAAAGAGCTGCTTGGAAGGTGCTTTCTGTCTCTGAGGACGTAGGCAACCTGCTAGGGGCTTGGCACTGTCAATCGTCCTTACTTTTATTTCACTTCAGTTGATTCCAGCTCACGGCAGGAAGCCCCTTCTTTGCAAAGCCGACAAACACTGGTTGTTTTACAAGAAAAGTGCCCCTAAGCTGAGAGCTGCAGCAGTGGCCCAAGAACTGTCCCCCAGACCAAGAGGGACGCTTCCTGGCGCAGGTGGGGCGGCACCGGCTCACTGTCACCACGACCCCGACGGAAGGGGGCTTGGGCTCTGTGAGCGGCAGCGGGCGCCTGGGTTTGCTCTGGCATGTTTCAGGGTTCCGAGCAGGCAGGTGGGTGGCTGCACGGTGCTCTCCTCCCTGTGCCAGGTTCCCAGCCCCGGAGAGGGTCAGGGCGTCCCTGCGTCCCACAGGTCAGGGAGCCCAGACACGACGGGGCCGAGTCCAGGTGATTCTCCCAGAGTCAGGAGACCTGGGCTTTCTCTCACTTTCTCCCTACCCTGACTCCAATTCGTTCACAATCAAACCCAATACCCAGTTGTGTTCTCCAGGGCCTTGTTCACACCAGCAAAGGGCCGGGCAGCTCACCCAGCCCTGTCCCCACCGCTCAGCCTGGTCCCGGGAAGCGTCGTCCTACAACAGTGACGGGGGCACCTGGCTCTCATTAAGGTCCCACACAAGCTGCATGGATACCGCGTGAGGGGTCAGCACCCACTCATCTCCAACTTAAAGCCTAGGGGCTGAGGCTCAGAGAGGGCTAGTGATTTGCCCAAGGTCACACAGCTGGGCAGAGGCAGAGTCCAACACCAAGGCTTGCTCTCCCACCCCGGCGGCCTCTGCGAATTCCACTGAAACGTTCTCACTCATGCTCAGTCACCCCGTCCTTGCGTTTGGGCCTCTGGGACCATCTCAACAAGCCTGTCTTCTCCCTGCTCAGCGGCCTCACAGTTAGCGCAGGGGCTCTTGCTTCCTTCCAGGTGCCCCCGCGGTAAGCAGCCCGGACCTCTGTGCCCCGGGTTTGGGGTGGGGGTGGGGAAGGACATGGGCTCTTGAAATGGTAACTGTGGAGACCCGCAGCCTGGGGGACCAGCCCGGTCAGTCCAGGCTCGCTCTGCGGCCACCCGAGCAGGAGCATGCCCGGCTGTCCCCGGCCACCTTCTTCATGCAAGGAGCTCCTCTCAGCTACTCAGCTGACATGGGGCCGCCCCTGCCATGGCTCTGAAACCCTCACGCAATCCCCAGCAGATCGTGGTTCCTCTGGCTTGGGACCCAGAGCCAGAACAGGGCTGGGCCCTGTGACCCACTCTCCCACACACCTGCCAAGTCTCAGCTCCGGGAAGCTGGCCCCGTCCCTCCCCCCGTCACAGGCAAGCATCCTGCACCCTGGAGCCTGCCCATCTGTCTCCCCTGCCAGAGGACGTGGGCCCTCCTGTAGGGCAGGGACCCGCTGGTCTTATTCACCTCCGTGTTCCCGGTACCCAGCCCAGAAGGGACACAGCAGGTGCTCAGTGGCTGTGTGTTGAATGACCACGTGATCCACTGCCCAACGATGCACTGGGGACAGGCAGTTAGGACCACAGCCTTCCGACAGGCTTTCCATGGGCACGCTCAGCAGACGCACGTCCTTGTCCGGGGGGGCACCCATCCCCCGGGGGAGCACGCAGTCAGGGAGGCCTTCCGGGCAGTGAGGAAGGACTGCCCTCCCTCTCCTGGCTCGGCCTGGCATGGACTCCGGTGCCGGCCCCTGCTGCTGGACGCAGAGATGGAGCTGGCTCCCGGGGGTCCTGGAGCCCACTGGGCCTGGCGTGAGGGGCACTAGTTAGATGACCGCTGAGCAGCCCTCCAGACGAGTGAGTTAGCTCTCGTCTGGATTTACCACATAAGAGTGGAGCTGCCTCCACCCACAGGCCGGACTCAGAGGGAGTTAGTGACGCCACCTCTGCTGCCCTTCTCAGGGGCTGATGGCCCCCTGAGCAGACCCCGCTGGGCTGACCCGGAGCTGACCGGGGCTGGCTGGTTCATGCCCATTAGCTACCTTGCAGGCAGCGAACAATACAGAAAAGTACAGCTTTCTCCCTGCCCCCGGGCAGGAAGCAGTCAGCTGGCTGGAGAACTATCTCCAAGGGGACCTGAGTGCCCAGGGAAAATCATCTGTGCCTGCCCCACCCACCCACTGCCCGGCCCGCCCACTGCCCTGCCCACCCGCTGCCCTGTCCACTCACTGCCCTGTCCACTCACTGCCCCGCCCACCACTGCCCTGTCCACCCACTGCCCCGCCCACCACTGCCCTGTCCACTCACTGCCCTGTCCACCCACTGCCCCGTCCACTCACTGCCCCGCCCACCCACTGCCCCGCCCACCACTGCCCTGTCCACTCGCTGCCCTGTCCACCCACTGCCCTGTCCACACACTGCCACACCCCTCACTGCCCAGCCCATCACTGCCCCACCCACCACTGCCCTGTCCACTCGCTGCCCTGTCCACACACTGCCCGGCCCGCCCACTGCCCCACCCGCCCGCTGTCCTGTCCACTCACTGCCCTGTCCACCCACTGCCCCGTCCACTCACTGCCACACCCCCTCACTGCCACACCCCTCACTGCCCCACCCACCACTGCCCCGCCCACACACTGCCCTGTCCACACACTGCCCTGTCCACCCACTGCCCCATCCACTCACTGCCACACCCCCTCACTGCCCCGCCCACCCACTGCCCTGCCTACCACTTCCCCATCCACTCACTGCCCTGTCCACCTACTGTCCTGCTCACTGCCCTGCCCATCCACTGCACTGCCCACCACTGCCCTGTCCACTCACTGCCCCATCCACTCACTGCCACATCCCCTCACTGACCCGCCCACCCACTGCCCTGCCCACCACTTCCCCATCCACCCACTACCCTGTCCACCTACTGTCCTGCTCACTGCCCTGCCCATCCACTGCACTGCCCACCACTGCCCTGTCCACTCATTGTCCCACCCACCTGCTGCCCCACCCACCACTGCCCTGTCCACTCACTGCCACACTCCCTCACTGCCCCGCCCACCACTACCCTGTCCACTCACTGCCCTGTCCACCCACTGATGTGCCCACTCACTGCCCGGCCCACCAGGCCCAGAGTTTATTCTCATTTCCCGGGCGAGACAGAAGAGGCCCTGAGGGGCGGAGGTGGGGCTGGGACCCGGGGAGGGTGAAACAAGGGACAAGCAGGGCATGACTGGGGCCTGGATGCTGTCCCAGGACACGGAAGGGCAACTGTTGTCAGGCTGCTGGCCTCTGCCCCAAATGTTCCCAAAGCATCTGTGGAAACAAGCCCAGGAAGCCAAGTCCAGGGCAATGACCAGCCCCCGGGGCAACAAGCCTTCCCTTCCTCCCTGTCCTGCCAGCCTGCAGCATTCAGAGAGCCTCGCTTCCGCGGGGCCAGTGGCCTCCAGGCTGGGAGCAGAGGCGGCTGCTGCCACCAGGCCTGGCAGCAGCCTGAGGCCAGCTCAGCAGGGGGTCCAGAGTCCAGGGGCTGGTGCTGGGCACGCTGACCTGGCCGGGGGAGGCTCTGGGGGCACAGAGGGCCCGGGGCACGTGGTCCTCCTCCGCGGAGCCCTTCCACCCCGGCTCAAGGCCACCTTTCCCCAGGTCGCCGTGACACACCAGGGGTAGCAGGACGGTCCCCACGGCCCTCGGACGTAACGTGCCCCTAAGTCCCCCTGCTCCCGCCTCCAGCAGGAACAGCAGGGCTTGGATTTAGTCACCTCGGTGCCGCAGGCCGAGAGCCACGAACGCATCACGAAGGGGCAGATGCCCCAGAAGCAGCGGCTTCCAGACCCCCTGACATCAACTGCCAAAGAAAATGGGACGATTGCCCTCTGCAGTTCTCTCAGAACGGGCTTGGCAAGTGTGCTGAACTGGGCTGGGTCCCACCCAGCCCGAGGGCCCGGTACGAGGAGGGTCCCCTCCACCAGCCCATGCCCCCATCACGTCTCATGGGCCAAAGTTCACGAGGTGGGTCTCCATCCAGCCCACCAGGAATTCCCAAGCCCTGAGCCCCCGCGGCGTCTGCTAGGTCTGGAGACAAGTTTCTGCTCTGGCTCTGCTCACTCCCCACAGCCAGGGGTGGGGGGACTCTGCAGCCCTGACCCCTCGCTCCCGCAGTGCAAGGTATCAGTGAAGGACTCAACGAACAGAACCAGCGTCAACAGTAAAGAGCAAAGTACGCCCAACAGCAGAGCTCTGCCCCTTTCCTCCTGGAGCAGAATTCCTCTGGGCGACGGTCCCTCCTGCCAAACGCAGCTGCCGCAGAGGCGCAGGAAGCCACCGAGACCCCCGGATCGGC
The DNA here is from genome assembly GCF_949987515.2 of Delphinus delphis. Lineage (NCBI taxonomy): Eukaryota > Metazoa > Chordata > Mammalia > Artiodactyla > Delphinidae > Delphinus > Delphinus delphis. The sequence goes on from NC_082687.1 coordinate 135,834,923, forward strand.
CGGCCTCCCACGTGCTTCCCGGGGGACCTGCCTGACTGTCCAGCCTCTGCTCCTCTCAGCCCCTCCCCGCCTCCACCCAGGGACCCCGGTCACCTCGGCCTCTTGACCCAGAGCTGCCACCAGCAGAGCGAGCCCCTCACCCCCGAAAGGCATTCTGGGTATCCCACGGGCTTGGGTCCGAGAAGGCTGGGTCTGAACTCTGCAGTGATCCCAGCATCACTCTGCACACCACACACGGGCACGCTAGCGACCCCGTGCGTCTCCCCGCCCCCTGCAGCAGTTTCCCTGTCCATCTCCCAGACACGGATGCAGACCCGTGCTATGCGGCATCTGAGTAGCCAGGGTCTTCAAGGGCCCACTGCCACCCGGCTCATCCGTAGACTGTCTGGTGGCTTTAAAAGGGTTGGCATGCCCGGGACACCACGCGTAGGGGACAGAGTGGAAAGCCAGGGGTTGCTGGCGTCCTGAGGCCGGGCCCGGGGTCCCGTGGGTCACACACCACTCGCCGCCCGCGGACCATCTACGCTATCCCGGGGCCCTGCAGGGCGTGGCTCCCAGTGGGGGTCCTGCAGGGGTGGGGGGCCCCCTGGCACAGGGCCTGGTAGTGCCTGACAGAGCAAAGCTGGCTGACACGCCTCCCCTCGAGGGCCTGCGGTCCCCTGGGCTGCAGTTCATTGTATTCACTTCCTTCCTTCAACCCGCAAACGCTTGAGTGTGTCACCTGCCAGGACTCGTGTGGGAGCCGGGAATTCAGGACGGAGAGACTGGAGCCTTTCCTCCAGGCTTTTAGGGAAGAGGGAGCTGCCTGCGGGGTGTGAGTTGAGGACGCGGGGCAGGAGCAGGAGTTGGCAAGGTCTTCAGGGGCTGACATTCTGGGTGAATCTTAAAACCCAAAGGAGGAGTTTGCCAGGATGCGTGATGCAAGGGCACGAGAGGGCATCTCTGGCGGAAGGAACGCGTTTGCGAAGGCGCAGGGGAGAAAGGGAGCGGTGAGGATGGAGGCGTGGCAGCCCAGGGGCAGCGGGACCCCTCCCCTGCTCACCCCACCGCCACCCAAGCCAAAGGGAGCTTGCCCTGTTCCTGCCCCAGGGCCTTTGCACGAACCCCCACCCTGCCTGGAACCGCACTCCCTCTCCCTCTCTTCAGGCCTGGCACCGTCTCATCTTCTGGCTCAGCTCCTGCTCATTTCCTCTGGAGGACCGCCTGCACCCCCACCCCCCCCAACCATCCCAGGTGAGGTCGGTCCTTCCCCCGCTCTCCTGCCCCGCCAACCACTGCTGCATTATCTTCTTGCTGAGGCGTTGATTTCTGCCTCTCTCTGGGACGCCAGCCCCGGAAGGGTCAGGGGCATGCCGGCCTCCTTTCTCACCCTGTACCTGCAGCCTGGCGCCCAGCACAGGGCCTCTGAGGGGCAAGGAATTTGGCCTGGCCTAGAGGGTGGTCTAGCCTGGCCCAGAGGGAGGTCTTGCTCTAGTTTCTGGAAGGTGATCGTACCCGATAGGATGTCTCTGTTTAGGAAGGGGGCTAACTGCACCCAAAATTCTTAGAGTGGGGCTGGCCACGCCAGAAAGACCAACCCTATGATTCTGGTGGTCTTGGGTCATGTCACCTGGAGAGTGAAATCAACCACATGGCAACCAATCAATCAACCAACCAACCGATCAGTCATTTAATGGAGCACCGATAAGGTCTCTGGCCCCGGAGCTTCCCTGGTTGGCAACACTCCGTGTGCGCTGTCACCCGTCACTGGGAGGGGCCGAGTCTGGCCTCCACGGGGAGAAGACAATGGTACCGTGTGTCCGGACCCCTCCTGGACCCCGCCCCATGCTGGGCTGATTTCACTCTGTATCTCCCCCTGCCCCCTGCCGGGATAAACCATAACGGGGCTGTAACAGTTCCGTGAGTGCTTCAGACACATTAATGAACCTGCGGGCAGCTGTGAGGACCCCTCGAACTAGCCGCTGGCGTCAGAAGTATGGACGGTCTTGGGACTGTTTGGAGACCCGCGAACTTTGCAGTTGTCCCCAAACTTCCACAGCCATCAGCGTCCACTGAACAAAGGAAGAGGTCGGCAGGGCCAGTGCGGGAAGGGCCCTGGTCCCACCCAGCAGCTGATCTACCTGCTTACACCTCAACATCGCCAGGCCTCGGGCCACCTGCCCCAGAGCCTGGTGGGACTGGCCGGCAAGCCTGCAGACCCAGCCAGCGTCCTCTTAACCGTGCGATGATAGCGCAGAAGCGGGGGGAAAGGCGTCGGAAGAGACTGAATTCCACCAACCTTGCTTTTGTCTTCAGTTCTGGCCGCCTGTCGACACGCCGGGTGCCAGATGGAGGAGCCTGTGGACAGATTCCCAAGAGGGAAGTGTTAGTGTTATTTCCGGAGATGCAGGGGCCGTGCGGAGTGTCAGGAGGAGGGAGCTGGCGTCCACACTCGGACCCTCACTCCCCTTCGTCTGTGCCGGAGTCACAGGTCAGGGCTGGGCCTGGGGCCGATCACGGGGGCTCACAGCCCCACCGGGAAGGGGAGGACGTGAAACAGACAGGAAACGCCCCACCACGAGCTGATGCTCCCATGGGGTCCCTTGGAACCCCGGGCACCCAGACGAGGCTTCTCCGAGGAGGGGGTCTGCGGGTGGCTTCTATTCAGAGGCAGGGGAGACAAGAGGGGCTGCCGTGCGACCTGCACCAGCTCCTCTCTGTGCGGGTGGGCAGTGGCCAGGCCCAGCCATGGGTGCAGTGGGGGGCCGGAGCCCAGTGGGACCTGCCTGGGGAACGAGCGCTTGGGGCAGGGCTCTCCTCGGGGACCCTCAGGTGGGAACCTTAGGTGTGGGGTGAAGATGAGGGCTGCAGGCTGGGGGCCCGACCCCGCGCTCACTCGCGGGGTGTCTGAGCTGTCTCGCTCATGCCGGCCCCGCCCACCTTCCACAGCTGCAGGCACCACCCTCAAGGTAACAGGTCACCAAGCGTCCCAAGGACCCCAAGGGCCCTGCTCTTTTCTAATTCAAACTCGACCTCCCCGAGTCTCAGAGTTTTCCCACCTGCACACAGGGCCGACAATAACCCTACCTGTTCAGGCCTTTAGCAGAATTTAATATAACTAAACAGGGGTAATAACTTCAGGGCCCAGAGCGCTTGCTTCCCCCCTCGGGCCTCCCTGAACCTCAGCCCGGCCCCCTTTCTCCCTCCGTCCATCCGTACTCCACTCACGCACCCTCTGCGGGTGGCCACGGCTGCCGTGTCCGCGTTTACATCCACCGCTGCCAGGACAGCCCATGTGCCGCGTGGAGGTGGGAGCCTTGTCCATCCCATTCTCACATCCCCCGAACAAGCCACACAGAGTGGACGTAGTAGGGGCCCGGCACACAGCAGGGGCTTCAACGTGTGGTGGCAGGAAGGAGCTGCACCCATTTCCGCCTGCAAAGCCTCCGGGTCACGTGAGTTAACGCCAGGGAAGGGAACTTATTTCTGCTCCTCCCTGGGAAAATATCTGCTCCAACCCGGAGCTCCCAGGGAGACCGGGCCTTGGTTGGTTTGTGCGTAAGCTTTTCTTTTTTTAAAACATTGTTTATGATTACAGAGGTCATCGCTGTTTTTTTGATTAAAATTTAAACAAGTCTAAAAAAGAGTATATAGGAAAATTAAAATCATCTGTAACCTCCCACCCACTTTGGGTCGGGCTGTCTTGCAGCGTACACATACAGATTAAATGCACCGTAGGTACACAGTTTTGTATCCTGCGATTTTTGCTTATAAATGTCTTAGTATTTCTCCATGTAATTAAATATCAAAACTGTAACTTTAAGGGCTGCATAATATTGCATCGTACGGATTGATGAGAATGTCTCTATCTGCTCCTTGCCTGTTAGTTCCAAAGTTTTATTTCTAAATAAAGTTGCAGGGAGGGACTTCCCTGGTGGTGCAGTGGTTAAGAATCTGCCTGCCAATGCAGGGGACACGGGTTCGAGCCCTGGTCCGGGAACATCCCACATGCTGCAGAGTGACTAAGCCCGTGCTCCACAACTACTGAGCCTGCGTTCTAGAGCCCGTGGGCCACAACTACTGAGCCCACGTGCCACAACTACTGAAGCCCGCGTGCCTAGAGCCTGTGCTCTACAACAAGAGAAGCCACCGCGATGAGAAGCCAGCGCACTGCAACTGCAACGAAGAGTAGACCCCACTCGCCGCAACTAGAGAAAGCCCGCGTGTAGCAACGAAGACCCTACGCAGCCAAATAAATAAGTAAATTTATATTTAAAAAAAAGTTGCGGGGAGTCCATTGTACACGAGTTCCACCCCATCTCTCTGATTTACTTGAGGGCTTCCTAAAAGTGGGGTCTTGGCTCAGAGGGTGTGGGCATTTTTTTTTTTTTTTTTTTTTTTTGCAGTACGCGGGCCTCTCACCGCTGCGGCCTCTCCCGTTGCGGAGGACAGGCTCCGGACGCGCAGGCTCAGCGGCCATGGCTCACGGGCCCAGCCGCTCCGCGGCACGTGGGATCCTCCCAGACCGGGGCACGAACCCACGTCCCCTGCATCAGCAGGCGGACTCTCACCCACTGCGCCACCAGGGAAGCCCGGGTGTGGGCATTTTGAAGGCTCTTGGGGCATCTTGGCAATTCCCCAGTTTTCGCCCACGAGCCAGGTAAGACGCCCGTTTCCTCCAATCCCCATAGCATGGGGGTGTGTCTTTCCTTTTAACCCTCGTCAACCCAGTGGGAAAAATAACATCAACGCGTTATTTTAATCTGGGTCTCCCTGATAATTAGCGAGAGTCAGACTCCCCCGCCTATGTTCACTGAGTCTGCAGACAGGAAGGTGCGTCCAGGGCTGGGTGGCAGTGCTGGTATTTGGCAGGGGGGCACCTCATCTCCCTCGGAGGCCAAAGGGCTCTCCGGGACCTCTGCTCCTTGCAGCTTTTGCTGCATGGGATTCAGCCGTCAAATACGCCCTCCTGGAGCCCCAGCATCCAGCTGGACCAGGCAGAGGGTCTCGGGGTGTCCGTGCAGGGCAGGGCCAGAGCCCCAAAGGGGCCCCTCTCCGTGGGACTCTGGTGCTCCGTGGAGTGGGGCGTGAAAATCACCGACCGGGTCTGAACCCTTCCGGCACAGACTGGGAAAGAGGCTGGGAGGCGACGGGATGGGCTGCGACATCCCACAGAAAGTCAGGGCAGGTCCCGCATCAGGAACAGGGAGCCCAGAGCCATGAAGAGCATCTTTGTTCTGAGACTGGGTCCCCTTGATGGCCAGCTCGCGTCCCCAAGCTGCCGGCTCGATGCCACTGTGCCAGGCGTCAGTACGTCCTGAAGGTGCCACTTACAGTGGGCGCGGGCGCCTCGGGCAGGGTGACCCCTCCCCACCCAGACATACGTAAAGGACCCCTTTCATAAGCTCTCAAGACTGAAGAACAAGAGGGGACGCTGGGGACCAGGCAGTCCTGGCTGACGTCACCCCACGAGGTTCAGTCTCAGAAAGGGAGGCCTGTGTGACACACGGCCCCAGAAGGACGCCGGGTGAGGTCATCCAATGGTCCGTCTGGCCCTACTCAGCTTGCCTCCGGGGTCACAGAGACACTGACGTCCTTGAAAAGACAATGTGACTACAGAGACAGGGGGTCTCAGCATCTAACCCAACCCACCCAGGCCCCTCGGGGAAGGCCTTCAACCTGCGAGCCCAGTGTCAGCGAGGGCACTGGGGAGCCTCAGCCCCACCACTGACTTTGCCTCTAGGCCGCTGGCCTGTCTTCAGCAGGAATCCTTCTCGGCCTTTCCTCTTGGTAATTTTCCATCCACCCGTCCCCCACTAATCCCCACCCCCTCCTTGGCTATAAATCCCCCGTCCTTGTGAATTCAGAGTTGGCCTGACTCGCCTCCCACCTTCTGCCATGTCCTGAATATACCGTCTTCCTACTGTTTTGACAAGTGTCCAAGGCTTGGGAATGAATAAGCCACAGGGATGGGGTGGGTCTTCAAGGTGATAAAACTAAGTGTAGCTCGAAGGAGAACTCCTAGCACCCCGGTGAACAAACACGTAAAGCAATAGCTGGGAGCTGGGTGCTCCGGTCTGAGCGTGGGTGCAATTTTTTGAACAAAAGCGGCAACGAGCTGAACAGGGTCACTGAAGGAGGGAGGGGGCAACTGGCTGTCACCTGCTGCTTCTCCAGGTCTGGTGGCCACAGGACGCCTCGCCTTTATTCTGTTGTTATTATTTTTATTTTAATGGTGAATGGGTTGGGGATTTCCCATGAAATGCCACGAAATGGGTTAGAAGGTTGGCTATGTTTTTCTCCAGAACTCTCTTTACCGACACTTTGGCGACTCCCTTGACCAGGAGAAAAGCCTCAGGAGCGGCCCGTGGTCTCCACGCTCCCCCATCAATCAAGGGAGGGTAGTGCAGGGGAAAGCCCTGAGCTGAGGGGCTTTCAGGACAGGCTTGAAACGACCACAGACCACATCCATTCCCGTTTGGCTGCTGGGACCCAAATTTCCAACACTCCTGCATCTTGCTCCTGAATTTGGCCTTTCTCTTATCGCGTCCATCTCAGGTTCACGGACATCACGTGGATGGACGATGCAAAACCGGGCAGGCTGTCACTCTGCCGACTCTGGCGGCTGCTCCGTGGGGAGAGCCTGCTGGGCCCTGGACCCCCATCCCTGCTGGGGGGCGGGGTTCCCTAACGAGCGGGAAAGCTCGCTGACACGCCAGGGCACACCCGGCACAGGGCGTTGGGCCCGGGAGCCGCCTGTTTGGTGCCCTCGGGTCGCGAGCCGCACGCTCTCCTTCTTACCTTGCAGGTACATCTCCTCGCCTTCCGCGAACATCCGGCCGCACCCGACACATAGCGCACACAGAGGGTGGAAGTGCTTCTCCCCCGCCTGGAAAAAGCACAAAGCACAGGCGTTTCTGCTCAGGGCACGGCGTGTCCTCACGCAGGTGCTCAGGTGAGGCAGGAAGGCGGGCTGTGTGGTGGAGAGCCCACACTCAGGGGGATGGGATGGGACCGGTGGTGCCCCAGGCCGTCCAGGGTGTGTGAATGTGGCCTCTGCCCGCTGGGGCCACGCCTGGGAGCAGAGACCGGCCTCCGGGAGAGCAGCTGTGTCGCCAGCTCCTCCCAGCTCAGCGGTGGATGGGTCTGCCCCACCCACGAGGCAGAGGGGGGCCAGGTCCCATGCACCTCTGTATCTTGGTGGGGCGGGGAGGGAGGACCTAACATTATTTCCCCAGATGGAGGGACAAGACAGGTGGGGTGAAAGTGATCATTTTCTTTTTGTCTCTCTGTATCGCTCAGTTTTCTCAAGGAGCGTTTTGCAGTTTTTATCATTCTTGAAACCCATTCAAATCGATTAAAATATTAATACCGAAATAACCAAAACAAAGGACATTGGCAAGTTTGGCTTATTTCTACACGGTGTCTTCAGCATGACTGTACACTGACCTTCACCTGGGTTGGGTGTGGCTGCAGCCTGCTGCTAGATGTGGATGTAACCCCCTCAGTCTTTCCTGAGATGCGAAGGTTAATCACCGCTCCCTGAAACTGAATTAGTAATACTCTCCTGAATCAGTAACGGGGTGCAAATTCGTTACAAGCACCTCACTTTCCTTCCCCTTCCCCACCGGTGCCTTCCGTGCAAACCAGGCCCGAGGGGACCCCTGAGTATCAGGGAGGAAGAATCCGGAACAGACTCCCTTCCTGCGTGTGGGACCAGAGGTGTCAGTCTGCGTGGCCCACACGTGTCTCCCGGCAAAGGGATGCTTGGGGAAGCGTGAGAATGCCGAGTGCTCAGTCCTGCCGGCTCTGCGGCCTCCAGGCCTTTGCACCTGCAGCCCCTTCCACCAGGACTGCCCTCCCCACTCTCGCACCCGGGACCACCTGGAATGTTCCCGATCTCATCTCCAACGCCACCTCCTCTTGGAAGCTTCCCCTGATTGCTTCCCTGCTCTGGGCCCCCACAGCCCCATTTTCACAGGGTTTGACAATTATTTCGGGTGAGTCTTCCCCGCTAGACAGTGAGCCTCCGAGGGCAGGGCCTGGCACGGGGCCATCGCAGGAACCCCTAGTCTCAGGAATCTATCTGGGGAGCAGGTCACATTGCAGCACTGGGCCCAGGCAGAGTGAGGGTGAAGCTGCCACTTCAGCCTTAAAATGCCGAGCGGTCAGAGCAGCTCCGTCCTTGAGGTACAAACAGGGGATTGGAACAGCGCTGTAGCTTTAACAGAAACCACCTGCTGTCAGGTCCCAGGTGTCAACTGAGGACTCACGTGCTTTAAACATTGTGACCTCTGACCTGTCCTCACGCCTTCCTCAGGCAGGCACCCCCTTCACTCTGGGTCGGGGGGACAACCCACCCTCATGACATCAAACAGCAGGAGTTCTGTGACAGCCACTTGGGGGAGAAAGCACACACATGTCTACACGTGAGTCAGGTGGAGAGAGAAAGCCGTGGGGAGAGTCTGTAAGAGGACAGGCTTGAAACCCCAGCCCGACCAATGAGAATTAAGGCTGAGCAGAGAAACAGCCCTGCGGCCACCGCCAGGGCCCGGCCCAGCGTCCACACTCTTCCCTCTGGAAAGCACCCCCCAACCCAGCAGCCGGCAGACGCCCCAGCAGCGACGGGGACACCGCTTATTTCTACAGGGAGAGGCAAGAAGCCGCTTCACACACTGACTGGTCTTCATCCTGTGACAGCCTGTGAGGTTCATGACTACCTTTGTTTCCACCAGGGCACAGAGAGGTGGAGGAAGCTGAGCAAGGTCACACAGCAGGAGGGGGTGAAGCCAGGCTTGGCGCCCAGAAGTCTGGCCTTTGTGGCCTCTGTCCCCAGCCGGGAAGGGTCCCTGACTCTGTGGTGTGCACCCCATGCCCACGCACCCCCAAACCCCACACCCTGAGCAATCAACTTGGAGGCCTAGAACAGACTCAAGGCCGAGGAAGGAAACCAGACACCGCGGAGCCGATTCCATTTTTACAAAGTTCAAAACGAGGCAAATGAATCTATACAGTCAGAGTCAGGGTGGTGGCTGCCTTGGGGGCCCCAGGGGGCTGTTTGGGGTGCAGGGCATGTGTTTTCTTGGTCTGGGTGCTGGTGGCTTGGGTGTGTCCAGTGTGTGAGATTCATGGACTCCTCTGTGTGTTACATGCCAGTAAGAGAGTTTTCCCACAGAAGTATAAAACCACAGAAGAAAACACAGGGGTATATTTTGCTGACCCCAGATTTGTCCGTGGATTTTCGGATATGACACGGAAAGCGTGAGCCGCAACAACACAATAGATAAGTTGGACTTCATAAAAATTAACAACTTTTGTGCATCAAAGGACGTTATCAAGAAAGTGAAAAGACAAACTATAGAATGGGAGACAATATTTGCAAATCACAGATCTGATAAGGGTTTAGGATCAGAATATATAAAGAGCTCTTACAGCTCAACAACAAAAAGACAAACAGTCCAGTTAAAAGATAGGCAAACGGCTTGGATGGACATTTTTTCCCCAAAGAAGATACAGGAACGTCCAAGAAGCAAATCAGAGATGCTCAGCATGACTGTCATTCAGGAAAGGCAAATCCAAACGACAGTGAGACACCACCTCACACCCACGAGGGCGACTGTAATGAAAACAAAATGGAAAATAGCAAGTGCTAGTGAGGATACGGAGAAATTGGAACCCTTGCACATCGGTGGTGGGGATGTAAAACGGTGCAGCCACTGTGGAAAACACTGTCAGTGCCTCCAAAAGTTAAACACAGAACTACCACACAACCCAGCGATTCCACTCCTAGGTATTTAGGAAAAAGAGAACAAAAGAGATAAAAACCTGGGTCCACACAATAACGCGCACGTAAATCTTCACAGCAGCGTTATTCCCAGTAGCCAGAAGGTGGAACCCGCCCAAATGTCCAAATGTGAGTGTGATAAACACAACGGCAGATTGTTCAGCCATGAAAAGCCACGTGGGGCCCCCAGGATGTCTTATAAGGACACTCGTGTCCTTACAAGATGAGACAGCAGAGCTCTCTGCCACGGGAGGACACAGGGAGAAGGTGACAATCTCCAAGCCAGGAACCCAGTGCACTGGCACCTTGATCTCAGACTTCCAGCCTCTAGAGCCGTTGCTTAAGCCTCGCAGTTCATAGCACAGCAGCCCAAGCCGACTGAGACAGGCTCACGAAGTCCAAAGTAAAAGTGTCCTCACCCCTTGCATCAACCCCCACTGCTGCTCTGCTCTGTCTCGCAGTGGCCACGGTGGCCGGGGCGTTCCACGTGATCGGAACCCAGCAGCAGCCCCTGCTCCGTCAGAGCCCTTTCCTCCCTACAACTGTCCTAGAAGGGCCACAGTCATCTGTGCCGTCACCCCAGCCCCCAGCCCGGGAGGCAGAGCAGCCCCTTACCCAGGTGGGACTCAAGATGGCGCAGATTTTGAAAGTGTATCAAAAGCCCATGAGATTTTGCGGTGCGTGGTTTGGAAACGATGTCTTGTGCCTTCTGACAAGCGGCTGTCATCTTTAATCAGACAGAACCAGGCTCGTTAGGAACGCAGCCTCCGGGGGCACAGAGCGAGCGCTGTTCCTCAGCGGTACCCAGGCAGAGTGGAGGGCACTGAGCGCGGCCCGACCGTGGACATTAGGGACCGGCCGGGCACCGTGGAGATGTGGCAGTGTCTCTGGGCTGCAGAAACTCCCTCCCCTCCCTGCAGAGACGAGCAGCCAACCCCTCCCGCCTCCCCCAGCTGTGGGAAGCACGGAGGGATGGGCCTCCCCTACCCCATCGGAAGCAGGCACCCCCTTTTCCTCCCTAAAGCCGTCCATGGCCTCTTCCATTCCCTGGAAGCGGCTGTGCCTCCGCCTGCTTTGGGGCCCTCCCCTGGGTCCCCGCTGCAGGGCGCGCATCCCCCAGCCCAGCTCCCAGGGGCTGCTCCCGGCACAGCCCCCAGCTTGAAGCTTTAGTCTCCTTCGGGAATGACCAGAACTGGAACCGGATCTTGAAAGCCCTGATCTCCAGGGCGCACCGATCAAATGAAATTTACCGAGAAGCTAATCAAGATCTGTAGCAGGAAGGATGCAGTCGGGGGAGGGGGGAGCAACTGGCAGCCCTCCCAGCTCTGTGCCATGTCAGCAAAGACCCTCCCCAGAACCCCTGACTCAGCCCTGCCCCCTCCCCACTGCTGACGCCACAGGCCTCGGGACAGGCTCGCTCTGGGCTCGGGGTCTTGGGGGACCACATGGAGGCTGGCGTGGCTCCCTGACTGTGTTTGGGCTCTGTTCCTCTCTCTCCCCCAGCTCCAGGACTCGGGTGACCGCTCCAGGACTAAGCCTTGTCCCCTCGTTCTGTGCTGTCCCAGGCCCTAGAGCAGAGCTGCACGCAGAGGGGCTGTCCCATAAAGATGTTCTGAACGAGAAAATGGTACCCGCCAGGCAAGCATAACGGGGTCCTAGAGGACAGGGGGGTTCTGACCAGTGAGTGTGGGAGCAGCGAAGTGACATACTCCACCTCCAGGCACGTCAGCTATCAAGGCTCTGAGAAGTCCTGCAGTAAGGACGTGGGTGTGGCGCCCTTGCCGGGCTTCCTCAACCCAGATGCCCGGGAATGTGCTGACGGACCGATGGTTAAGGACAAGGACGGAACACACTGATCCTCGCTGGGTGCTGAGCAGGGCGTGGCGTCAGGCTGAAGGCAAGTCCGCGTGTGTCTCTGTGTGTCTCTGTGTGTGTGTGTGAGTCTGTGTACGTATGCGTGTGTATTTTTGTGTCCCTGTGTGTGTCTCTATGTGTGTGTATCTGTGTATTTGTGTGTCTGTATCCGTGTGTATCTCTGTGTCTCTGTGTGTGTCTGTCTATGTGTGTAAGTTTGTGAGTATCTGTGTCTGTGTGTCTTTGTGTGTGTGTGTCCGTGTGTCTGTGTGTGTCTTCGTGTGTGTCCGTGTGTGTGTGTCTTCGTGTGTGTCCATGTGTCTGTGTGTGTCTTCGTGTGTGTGTGTCCGTGTGTCTGTGTGTGTCTTTGTGTGTGTGTGTGTCCGTGTGTGTCTTTGTGTGTGTGTGTCCGTGTGTGTGTGTCTTTGTGTGTGTGTGCGTCCGTGTGTCTGTGCGTGTCTTTGTGTGTGTGTGTCCCTGTGTCTGTGTCTTTGTGTGTGTGTGTGTCTGTGTGTGTCTTCATGTGTATCCGTGTGTCTGTGCGTGTCTTTGTGTGTGTGTGTGTCCGTGTGTCTGTGTGTGTCTTTGTGTGTGTGTGCGTCCGTGTGTCTGTGTGTCTTTGTGTGTGTGTCCGTGTGTCTGTCTTTGTGTATGTGTGTGTCCGTGTGTCTGTGTGTGTCTTTGTGTGTGTCCGTGTGTCTGTGTGTGTCTTTGTGTGTGTGTGCGTCCGTGTGTCTGTGTGTCTTTGTGTGTGTGTCCGTGTGTCTGTCTTTGTGTATGTGTGTGTCCGTGTGTCTGTGTGTGTCTTTGTGTGTGTCCGTGTGTCTGTGTGTGTCTTTGTGTGTGTGTGCGTCCGTGTGTCTGTGTGTGTGCACGTGATCCAAAAGGATGACGTCTAAATGCTAACGGTAGTTTTTCTGGGTGATGACATGCATTATGTATGATTTTTCTTTTAGGATAAACAGGTATTCCCTCTGAGAGTGTTTTTAAAATAAACACGTTCATTAAGTTTTAAAAAGGGAGCGAGAAGCTGGGGTCTTGGGAAGCTGACTTCACCTCTGTCCTTAGGAAACGCCTTTATTTGTTCGGAACTCAGGGTTTGTTTTCTCCCAGTGATAAAAGTCCTGCTGGCTTAGGAGGGTGAAAAGTGCCAAGGAGAAAGGAAAAGAGGAAGAAATAAACACACCAGCATAGGGAGTCGCAGGAAAGGGTCCATTTGAAATGGAGAAACTTTCAGCTGGCCGCCCCCCTCCCTCCAGGGCTCCTCCAGGTCAGGCAGGGGGACCCCTGCCACCGTCCTCACGGGGAACTCCGCCCCCAGGCCAGGCTGGGACACAGTGAGCCTTCAGGAAGGTGAGTAGTGGATGGAGAAGGGAAGGAAGGGAAGAAGGAAGGAGGGAGGGAGGGAGGGAGGGAGGGAGGGAAGCACAGAGGAAGGAACAAAGGGAGGGAGGGATTAATTAGTGGTCCCAGGGGGACCCTGGGCTTCTCGTTACCATGGAGACAGCCAGGCTGCAGGAGGCAGGTGGGGCTCAGACAGAGGCCCCGCCAGGGTTATAAGGAGGATGGGGCTGGCCAAGACGCACCCCATTCCCCGCCCCCGCCCACCTGTTCCTGCTAATACTGTGAGAACCAGTAGAGAACAACGTGATGGCAGGGACTCAGCCAGGGACCCCCTCTCACGCAACACCCCCTCCACTCGTCCAGCCCTGGGCTGGTTGATCTGCTTAGACCACCGTCCCCTGGCAATGCACAGCCACCTTCCAGCTCTCTCCGTGGAGAGACTCCATCCCCAGGAGCCAGCACTGCAGCAGGGCTGCTCCCAGCCCCCTACCTCTGCTCCTTGCCCTGCCCCCCCCACCCCAGCCAGCCAACCCCGCGACGGGGAGGGGGCTTGTGTCAGCCCCTCCCAGGTCCCCACCGGACCCAGGACGCTCCTGGCATGGAGCTGGCTCATCAGGACAGACACCCCAGACACGCAGGATGCGAGACAACATGCAGTGGAGGATGTTAAATATTTCGAGTGACAGAGGGAGTGGGGGGACTGCACTACCATCAAATGCACACCTCACGGGCGGGCGCCCAGCGCAGGTTGGCCCCGGGCCCGGCGCATGCAGACGCGCACAGACTGAGGGCTCCCGCAGGGGCGGGGAAGAGGCCCGGGCTGCTCCCCTACTCCAGCACCTTGGGAGGCAGAGCCGGTGGGGTGGCAGGTGCCTTGGGGGCCTTGCACCTGGCTGATCTGCCCCGCTCCCTGCAATCCCACCCACCTGCAGCCAGTGTGGCCTCCCCATCGGCCCAGAGAGCTTCCTACCTGCACGGGGTCCTGGCACCACAGCCCAGTCGGAGCAGTCAGCCCCTCGGCCCCTGTCTAGCCCCGCTCCCGGGACAGGCTGGCAGGAACAGGCAGTGTGACCGTGAGGACGGGGGCAGAGAGCGGGGGCACAGAGATGCCCTCACCCTCCAGCCAGCGGTCTGGATCCTCCTCTTTCTTTTTCAGGTCCTGTCCCCTGCCACCTGCCGGCCCTCAAGAGCCCGCTGCACGCCCAGCGGGGTCCCAGCACGGCGGCTGCTCCCTTCCGTGGAGCCGGCTTGTCCCCGCCCGCCTGCCTGCAGCTGCCGCCTCGCTGGGGAGGAATCTCAGAGCTGTGCAGGTCCCGCTGACTCAACTGCCACACACCGCGGAGCTCGCCGCCCGCAGGGGCGAAAACAAAAGCATTCATCTTCCCTGGGAGGCCCTTTATCCTCCAGCCCCCATCAGCTACCTCGTGGCCGGCGCTGAGCTGGGGGGCACTCCGCAGACCCCTCGGATCCCCGAGGAGGGTCTGGTGACCGGGCCGCCAGGGCCGGGGCTGGCGTGTCCCGCCCACCCCAAAGGGTGCCGGAAGCGGGCCAGGCTACAGTCACACACCTGTAGCGACAACTGCTCAGCCCACAGAGCCTAAGATGCTGCCCGCTAAGGCCATCAGGTATCGCAGCGTGGCGGGAAACAGCACACAGCAACACCTACGCAGGGGGAGGCCAGGCGGTCGGGCCAAGAACAGGCACCGGGAGCCCGGCTGGGCCTCCTGGGCTCGGCACACGCTCTCCCAGACACACAGACACGAGCCCACAGAGTGAGGGCACCAAGCAGGGCGGGAGGGGGCCAGCGCTCTGGGGAGCGGCTTGAAGAGACGGTGCAGCGGCTGGCGGACCTGGACAGGTGAGGGTTGCAGGTTTCTAGTCTCTTTAAACGGGGGCGACTTGAGCTGTTTCAACAAGCCACCAGGAGGATGCCTTGTGGCCCCCAGGGAGGAAAGGAGATGGCAGGGTAAGGCTCCAGAGGAGGCGGGCAGGGTTCGGACCGGAGCACAGGGTTGGGGGCTGTGGCTGGGAGGAGAGACAGAGCCTCCGTCAGGAAGGGCAGGAGCGGGTGGGCTAGAAGCTTCGCAGACAGCCCTGAGTGGCGTCTGACCCTCTCTCTGTTAAGTCTTAGACAAGGTCATTGTGGCTGGCCGGCTGGGGTGGGAGGGCAGCAGCCCAGGAGAGCGAGGAAGGTCTGGAACAGTCTTTTGGGGGAACAGAGAGAAACAGGCTTGAACTGCCAGGCACTGCGGCAGGTGGGGCCCTGGCCGGGGGATCCTCCAGAAGCCTCGGTGCTGCTGCCGGAGGTGGCGGCTGCCCAGACTCCCCCAGAGCAGGGTCTGCAGCAGGGTCTGGGTGAGGAGAGAGCCCTGGAGAGACGGGAGGGCCAGGTGAGACGTCACCGTGGGGTACGGCGGGAGGACGCATCCTTCGTGCACGTTCGGAGGATGGGGGTACAAACATGAGGCGTGATCACCACCCCAGAAAAACATACAAGATATTCATCAGATGAGATGTCAACAGTCTCATCACGTGACCACCCGCCCAACTCCGTCGGAAAGACATGGAGCCCCCAGTGTAGAAACAGGCGATGCTGACGGAAGATAACTGAAATGCAAGAACTCTGATTGGCTAAAAATGACAAAGAAGACCCGGCACCACTAGGGGTGGGAGGGAAGCAAACAGCAGCGAGGCCCCCCGTTCTCCCCTATCAGCTCGACACAGGATTTCATAAAGATTACACCCAGGGTGGGAGATGGGAAAGATCACGCTCTGTTGATAAGCACGTAAATCAGAATAAACTTTCTGGAAAGCAATTTATGTGTCAAGAACCCTTACAAAGTTCATGGTTGTTGGCTCAGTTTCTATACTTCTGTGAATGAATCTTAAGGAAAACTAGAAATGCAATAAAAAAGATGTTCATCTCAGTGTTATTTATCATAGTAATAAAGTGGAAAACGGTGCTCTGTCCAACGATGCATGATCAGCCTAAAGCATTCTGGTCTAATCCTACGAGGAAATACGATGCAACACTGAAACACTCGTATGTGCGATGCACCTGGAAATGTTATGTGAGACAGATTCAATCACAGAGGACCCCACATAGTGGACGATTCCATTTACATGATGCGTCCAGAACAGGGAACTCTACAGAGACCCAAGTAGATTGGTGGCTGCCACGGGCTCAGGGTGTAGGGGAGGAACAGCTAAGGGGTACAGGCTTCTTCGTGAGGTGATGAGAACGTCCTAAAATGGACTGTGGGGATGGGTGCACAGCTCTGTGAAGATACTAAAAACCACCGAATCACACACTTTATGCGGGTGAGTTGCGTGGTGTGTGAACTATATTCCAATAAGGCTGTTTACAAAAAGACCCATAAAACACAAAACAAAAACATAGGAACCTATTAAATAGGACATGGGAGTTGAAAAAAATCAGGATATAATGTATAAATGGTTTGATGCCAACTCTGACATGTGGAGAGAGAAAAAACTGGAAGGAATCCAGCCAAAAAGTTCAGCTAAATATGATCGCATGTCAGTGACTTCCCCCTTTATTTGTGCTTTGCAAACTCTCTACAGTCAATGAGGGTGTAATCACAGCCCCCCCGCAGGGGCCTCTGGGCGTAGAAGGGCACAGCTCTGCACAGAGCCTGGGACCATTCCCGCTGTGGCATCTGGGAAATGGGGAGATGGTGGGGAGGGCCTCACTGCCCCTGGGTGGGTGTGGCCACCCCCTTCCCCTCCCCGCTACCTGGAGCTGAGGCCCTGGGGCAACTCTCTCCCTGCAGCTCTGATGTCAAGTGTAATTTCAAGAAAAGCAGCTCAGTGCTCAACGTGCAATTCACCAAGGCATTCTGCGCCCGCTACTGCTGGGCTCTAGCTGTGGGGCGGACAGCGCAGGAGTCCTCGGGGCTGTGGGAATGCCCAGCCCTTCCTGGCTGGCTGGCCTCCCGGCCTCCGGCCTCAAGTCCAGCCTCAGCGGCAGCCTGAGGGAGCTCTCTGGTATGCAAATCCGACCCAGGCTTTCCAGGGTTCAGAAGCCCTTGTCTGGGAGGGTGGCCTGGGCCCCGCAGCCTCAGACCCCAACCTGTCTTCCCACCCCCAGAGGCTGCTTCTGTGACCTCCTTGGAAAAGGCTCCCAGGCCCCTTGGCTGGGTCAGGGCCCCTCCTCTCCCACTGCTCTGCCCCCTCCCCACCCCCCAGGTCCTCTGGTTACCTCTGCCCTCCCCAACAGACCATATGCTCGCCGAGGGATGGCCCATCCACCCGCCCCAGCGCAGAGCCCAGGAGGGGCTGCAGAGTGGGGTGGAGGGGCAGGCTGGGCCAGAGCATCAGGGGGGTGGGTTTGGTCCTGTGCACCCCATGGTATTGATCTTACTGAACAAATGTAGTAAAGTGCTTAACACATGTTATTTTCACAAAGGGACACACCCGTGTAACTACCACCCAGACCAAGAAACGCACCTGTCAGCACCCCAGAAATGCCCCAACCTGAGATCGCTGGGTGACCGGTCCGCCTCTGTGGACCCAGCCCTGCCTCCCAGGCTCCCTGTGCAACCCGCCAAGCCTCAGATTTCCCATCTAGATGCCAAAGGGCTGAACCAGGATCGCAAGTTCTTCCCACCTCTCTGTCAACGTGTAAAGGGCACAGGTGAGAGAGTGTTGCAGGGGAATATTCCTGGAGGAGGTGGCACTCACTGGGCAGACCCTGGAAGGTGCCCTCTGGCAGAGCTGGGAGGCAGAGGCTCAGGGCTGCGGGTTCCTGCACAAACATACACCCCAGACGCCACGAGAGGCACCTTCTTATCCTCTCTGTTAACTCCTAGGGGGCGGGCAGACCCCCGTGCCCAGGGAAGACCTTAGAGCGGGCGAGGGTCATGCCTGCAGCCTCCAGGCGGGCCTCCTTACCTCCAGCACGTGCCCCGTGATGTACTTCTCACAGCCATCGCAGCGGATCCCGAACTTGCTGTGATAGTCCGCCTCACAGTAGGGCAGCCCATCCCTGCAACAGAGCCGGCAGTCAGGACGGCGGGGGCACCCCCGGGACCCCCAAGCCCTCAGAGTCCTCGCCAACGAGAGCGGCCATGTCCAAGGGGCAAACGCCCACTTCCTCCTACTCTGGGTACAGCGTGTATGGGGCACTTACGGGCACCAGCACGGCCCCTCGGTCATCAGGGCAGCCCCAAGAGAAATACCACGAAGATCGTTCCATTTCACAGGTGGACAAACTGAGGTTTAAGAGGTGGGGCCGCCTGCCCAGGGGGCGAGCGAGGGCTGGCGGAGGGCTCCAAAGGCTGAGCGCAAGGAATCAAAGCTGCGTCTGGGAAATAAAAGACGTGTCCGCAGACGTGGCTCTTCCTTCCAGTTCATTCTGTCAGATGTTTAACAACCAGGGTGGGAAAGAGTCTATTTACGCATTGGGTGGCTTCCTGCTCGTTCTGAAAGGGGTCTGGGGCGCTGGAGAAAAACGTGAGCCGACAAGGGGGTGTGACAAAGCCGCCCACGGTGGAGACCAGGTCTGAGGGTGACAAGATGCCAAGTGGCAGGCGTGCCTTGGGACCGACCCTCACCCTCCCGGGTGTGGCCGGGAGCTTCCTGCTCTCGAAATCCGAGGGGCGAGGGGCATCAGGCTGCGCAGGAAGGAGCGACGCGTCCACGCCCCCCGCGCACAGCAATGGCGGGCTTCCTACGCGCCGCGCGCGTGGCTTGTGACTTTGGGAAATTGGGACGAGCGGGACACCTCGTGGGCACTGCTCGTGAATATCTGGGCAGCCGTGGGCGGGCTGCTTGAATGCCGAGCCCCCTTCACTGAACTGTAGGGAGAAGCTGGTTTGCAGGTGGTGGACAGAAGACAACGCAGACACAAGGCCTGGACAGTGTCTGGCCTGCGGTCGGAGCTCATTAATTATCACTATGGGGTCAACGCCACGGGACGAGTGGCAGTGACGGTGTCGGAGGTGGTGCCAATGCTTCCTGCTGGGCAGCGGCGAGTGAACAGGCTTGCACTCAAACGCCCAGAGTCCCGGCTGTCACTGAACCCGTCTGGGCCTCAGCTTCCTGGCTGTAAAGTGGGATCGGTAAGTGCAAGGTCTAAGGGAGACAAGGTATGGCCGGCACCTGGCACCCGGTGGCCATCGCCAACCGGGGCTGTCCCCCTGGCCCCGGGTCCAGCCCAATGGGACTTGGACGTGGAGGCGACTGGCCCGGGGGGTGCAGGGTCGGGGGCGTTACTCTGGTGCGTCATCCCCCCCCCACCCCCAACCCCGCACTGCTGCAGTTGCCGTGTGAGCCCCAGTTTGGTTTCGATGTTTGCTCAGCTGCTAACGGAAGGTGAGATTTCTCGAGCTTGTTGGGAGACTGCAGCTAGTGGCGCCCTCTCTTCCTCAAAGCTCAGGACCTCGTCTGGGTCACACAGATGACGGCAGGAGGGGTGAGGTCCCGGTGTTTCTCTGCAGCCTCAGAAACGAAGCAGCCCTTCCTTCCACAGGAGAGGGGACACGTATATTGGGCACTTAGGGTCCACCTTCAAATGCCCTGACCTCAGGGCCCCGACCTCTCCCCAAAAAAGGCTGTACATGCAGCAGATCCAGGAGGTTCAAAGATGACGTCTCCATGGCAACACCACCACGCCCTCATCACGAATTCCGGGCTGTCCCAGAGGCTGCTAAGTAACGCACACGCTGTGTGGGTGAGAGGGGCTGCAGCGCTCTGGGGGCTGGGCATCATTTTGTTTTATTTTAAGTGCTCTGTCCCCAAGGCTGCCTTGGCGTGTCACTCACCCCTTCCCTTTACTATGACAGAGGCAACAGGTCCTGGCCCAAGTGGCCAGAAACCCCCCCAGCCTGACCCAGCCTGGACAGAGGCTCATCTTGATGTGGGGACTCTCACTGGCAATGTTTGATTTTGAGATAATTGTGGATCCAAACACAGTTGTAAGAAACGGGACAGAGAAACCAGGACGGCCTTCGCCAGGTTTCCCCAAGGCTCACATCTTACAGAATTAGAGTACAAGGTCCACAGGAAATTGACACTGGCACACGCAGCGACCCGATTCGGATTCCCCCAGTGAACACCCGCTCTCGCGTGCACATGCGTGTGCATGCATGTATGTGTGCGTGTCTTATTCTCGGAAGTTTTATTGCAGCGGTTTTTGACCCCAGTCAATTCCTGTGATGGTTCTGTTCCCTCAGAGCCTCAAGAACTAGCACAGTCTTTGATAGAAGTTGCCAGAAAAGCCCCTAACTGGCAGGAGGGAGCCGCTCTGCACTCAGAGAAGCTGCTCCTTTGAGCTCAGCCTGTAACCCTTCCCTCCCCGGTGCTGTCTGGGGGCTCACCTGACTCAGTTTCCTGATCTCCAGGGATTAGAATGCACCTGGCAGACCAGCTGCCTCTGCTCAGGGCCCGATCCCCAGAAGCTCCCTCCCCACTGCCTCTGGATAACGGTGCTCCCCCCGCACCCCAAACCAGCCACCGCTGCATCCTGAGCACACATCAGGGACCCTGTGTCGGCCAGCGGGAGCTGCCGATGGCCCCGCGGCAGAAGACAGGGCTGCGCCGTCACACCCGTGACACCCGAGCCCGGTCAGCCCTCTCTCCCTTGCTCTGCTGCCGGCCTCGGCCGACGTCCACTTTGCATCCTGCAGGGGTGCAGGCACCAGCAAGGGGGGCGAATTCCACGGGCGAGGGTGACACCAGGGGCGGTGTGGGGAGGTGTTTTACAGGGTCAAAGGTGGGAGCGCTAAAGTCTCTGTCCCAGTGAACAGCAAGAGCATGGGAGTCTCTGCAAACCACGCTGAGGACGCAAGGCTGGTAGGGAGAGGGGCCTGGCCGGGGCTCTTCCCCTGGCACAGACGGGAGGAGCTGGCAGGAGGGTGGGCACAGGACGAGCCCTGCCCCGCCCCCAGGTGACAGGCCAGCGAGCCCCGCCCACTCACTTGCTGATATACTCCGCGTTCAGTTGTTTCCCGCACGTCTTGCACTTGAAACAGCCCAGATGCCAGTGTTTCTCCAGGGCCACCAGGGACTGGCCGTTTTTGATCTCCACTCCGCAGCCCTTGCAACCTGGAAGAAAGAACGGAGCACAGCCGTCATCCTCGTGGGTGTGGGCGAGAGGCGCAGGGTGGCGGCCCTGCACCGCTGGGACTTCAGACGCCCCAGGGGCAGTGAGAGCGGGCCTGGGGACGGGACAGATGGAACCGTCCGCCGCGGCCGTTACATGACGGCCAGCGTGAGCGCGCATCGAGCGCCGACCGCGTGCAGCCTGGGCCGTGCGCCTGGGGTACCAGCATGAACTAGACAGAGGCCCCACCTTCCAGGGACGGGCGTCCAGGCCTGCGGAAGCAGATGGGGACTTGCACAGGGGCACCCTGCAGTGGGTACTGCCCCAAGCATGGCCCGGGCAGCAGGGTGCCACGATGGCAGGAGCTCTGGGTGGCCTCGCCTGTCCTGCTCTGTTGGCAGGTGGACTTTGAACCTAATTGTGCCCCCCCACCAGGAAAGGTGCTGCTTTAGAGAGGTTGGAGCCCCGATGCCTATCCTCTGAGCGCTCGCCTGCCGGGGTGCCCCTCCCAGGAAGCCCTCCGGCCCCGGCTTCTGAGCTCCTTCTGTGGCCAGCCGTGCCACATCCCGGACATAGGACAGTGACCACCCGCGCTTGCGCTCCTGGCCTCAGCCCAGGTCGGAGCCAGGCCCCAGGAAGCACCTTCACCCCCGGTGATGGGGGCTCTCCCTCCCATGGCCCCCAGCCTGGTCTGGGCCCCTGACTGGTCTCCCCGCTGCTCCTCCAGCCATGCCCATCCCTGATCAAGCCCCCCCCAGGGTCTCGGGTGCTCAGGACACAGCCCTGCTGCCTCCCGACCCCTCCAGCCATGGGCAGCCACACCGGGGGCTCCCACAGTCAGTGCCACGTGTGCTGAAGGACCGGGGGTGGAGCAGGCCGGGCAACGTCAGGGGCAGAGACAGGCAGCATGACCTGCCTGGGGCGTGCGTGTGTGTGCACATATCTGTATCGAGTACGTACACGTGTGTCTTATGTGCACGTGTTGTGTCTGATTACGTGCACTTGTATCTTTGTGTGACATGTCTGTGCAGACAGGTATATCTGTGTGTGACTGTGTGCAGGGGTGTGTGTGCAGGGGTGTATCTATGTATGTGTGTGTTAGTGCCTGTGTGTGTTGTGTGTATGCATGAGCGTATGTGTCTGTGTGAGTGTGTGTCCCTGCGTGAGTCTGTGTGTGTGTGTAAGTGTGTCTGTGTCTGTGCATAAATGTGTGTATGTCTGTATGTAGGTCTATCCGTCTCTGCGTGTGTCTGTCTGTGTGTGGCTGCATGTGTGTGTCTCTGTGTGTGTGTGTCTAGTATTTCCATGTATATCTGTGTGTGTCGGGGACATGACAAGGGTGGGGCCTTGGGGACCCCAAAGGGCCCTGATGAGCAGAGGCGAGCAGGGGGTGCCCTGAGGGACTCAGCATTTCCTGGGCTCAGCCAGGCAGGGACCCCCCCACCCTAGATGAAAGAATGGGGCCCAAGGTCCAGCAGCCTGGCTCCAATCCTGGCCCTACTCCTCGGGGTCACACTGGACAAGGCTCTTTCCTCTCCGTGTGGAGCCCTGTTTCCAGCCGGGGGGTGGGGCGGGGCAGTCACATTCAGTGGCGGATCTCATATGAAGACAGCAGAGCCCGCACGTCTAGATGCTGATGCTGCCGGGACACGGCCAATGCACGGCGGGCTCGCCAGACTCTGCTCTGACAGGGATTTGCTCTCCTTCTGGGCAGAGCCCAGCATCACGTCATCTTTAAGAATAAAAAATATTTAATATCTACAGAACTGTTGGTCAAACTCTAGATTTCTTAATTTACCACACCATCAAATCCACTGGCAACTTTGGAAAAGACCCGAAGAACAGGCTCAAACCCCAAGGTCCAGGGCTGGGAGGGAAGAGGGGACCTCCCAGCCATCTCAGGATCATGGAGCCCAGCCAGGCTGGCGGCAGAGAAGAGCTCAGTGAACGAACGCCTGAATGCATCGGAGCCAAGAGGAAGCTCCCTCCTCACGTTCAGGAGGCATCAAGACCCCTCCCCTCCCGGCCCCTCAGTCTGTCCCCAGCAGAGCAGGGCCGACACCGCCTTCCAGTGCTGGATCCGTGCACCTAGCGGGTGACCGCGGGCACACACGGTACGCTCTGTGCCAGCGCCTCTTGACCAGGGCCATTTTGCTGCCGGGGGCTTTGGGCTGTGTCTGGACACAATTCTGGTCCTTCCAACTGGGCGTGGAAGGTGGGGGTTGTGCCCCAGGGGCCCGGAGGCCAGGAATGCTGCTCAAAACCCTCCAGGGCGCAGGTCGGCCCCCACCACAAAGAATCGTCAGGCCCCAAATGTCAACAGCGCTGAAGTCGAGAAAGCCTGCTCAGAGCCTCGGTCCAGGTCTTCGCAGACGGGCAAAGCCAAGGAGCAGCCCGGACCACGCTGGGCCTGGGGGGAGGCGGGGCACGGCAGTGGCTGGAAGCCAGGCTGTCCCCGCCAGCTGTGTGACAGTGACCGAGTCACTTCACGTCTCTGTGCCCACTAAGACAGGGACGCACTTTATGGGGGTAGTAACAGGACTAGCCTCACGCAGCTGTCATGAGCTAACAGAGACAGGCGTGTGGTGTGAAGGATGCGTTTGAGGAATGAATAAGCGCACGTGAGCTGAACGCTCGAACTATTACCGCTGTCGTCTCGAGGGGGACACCTCGTGAGGGGCCGATTCCCTGCGGGAAGCCCCCCACTCTGCCTCTTCCTGGATCAGCAGTGTGCCCGCCCCCAGGGCAGGGTCCGAGGCTCCGGGCAAACGTGCCACCTGCCGCCGGGGGGGACGTGCTCCGCACCTCCACACCGCCTCCTTGTCCCCGTAGACTCGGGGTAGAGCCTCACTAATAGCGAGCCGTGAACGTGGAGGCCAGGGCCAGGTGCGAGGACTGTTGTCATGGAAACGGCAATCATCATTTTCTAAACACATCTGGAGCTCAGCATAGCTTCGCAGGGCTTTGCAAGTGACAGGTGAATCTTCTGTGATGAATCCACTCGACAACAGCTGTCAACGCACAGACGTCCTTGAGGGAGTGTGTCCCCACTGCCCGGGGGCAGAAGGGGGGCACACTTTGGCCTGGAAGGGCCAAAGCCTGCCATCCACTCATCCTCGCACCCTGGGCCTGGCTCTGCCATCACAGCCACAGGATGGACCTGGGCCCCTTCCCCAGCATGACCCTTCTAGAACCTTCCAAAAAGTTTCCTTGTTTCCCCTCAAGTGCCCCCTCCTCTAGCAGACGCGGTCATGGGTTCAAAGGCCCGGCTCTGCCACTAACTCGCATGGGACCCAGGACGTGTCAGGGGCCTCTCTGAGCCCCAGCTGTGGCCTCGGGCTGGGAGTGGGGTGCAGGGTCAGACTCCCTCACCCACTGTCCTCCTCAGATCTAACTGGGAGTGGAGGGGGGTCTGGGTCGAATCTGAGATTGACCTTTGATGGCAAGAAACCGACAGAGTTCTAACTTTAAAATGCCTGAGACGTTACGGGCTTGGCTTGCGATTTCTCTAAGGAGCCGGGGCCAAGCAGGAGGGCCTGCGAGCATCTGCTGGGAGAGATAAAAAAGGTTCAAGTGCATCCCACCCACTGGGCTCTGCACTGAACTGGCGACTCGACCCCCTGACTGCAACGCAGTGGCTGGGGGGCGGGGAGTGGCGGCCAGGAGGGACATTGGTTCCTGGGGGCTACAGCACCCTACAAGGCAGATGCACCCCACAAGGCAGCCACTGCACCCCACAAGGCAGCCCGCATGCCTGCTCCCCCCTTGGGGCCCAGCCCCTCCTCATCTTTCCACGTCACCCCCTCATTTAACCTCAGCCTCGCCACAAGAAAGGCTCACCCCATTTCCAGAGGGGGGACCGGGGCTCTGATCCCGTCACCCACCCCTGATCACGTGGACAGTGCAACCCCACGTGGGCGGAAGACAGAGAGGTTCTGAGGGCCACAGCCCAGGTGGATGCACGTCCGAAGGCCTGAGGCCCCGCCCCGCCCACAGGACGGCCCCTCACGGGCACACAGCCGGCAGAGGCCTTGGATGCCAGGGCCCTGCCCCTTCCCTCCTGACTTCGGTGGGCCTCCTGATCCTGGCTCCGAGTGTGACCCCAGGTTCCGGGTGTGACCCCGTCCTGGCTGGGCTGGGCCCCAGCAGGTGGAGTCGAGCCTAAGAACGGGTCACGGGGGCTCCTCAGCTTGGACAGGGCTGCCCCGGTCCAAGGTCCCACATTCCCAGCTCCTGGCTGCTGCCACACCAGGCTGCCCCTCCGGGCCACTGCCCACACCCACTGCTGACCCCACATCCACTCCCAAGGCCCGGAGAGGGGACACAGCGTGCCCAGGGCACCCAGGTGGTGAGTGGCGGGGTCTATTCCTCACAGCCGGGCTCAGAGCTGCGCCCTGATTGGAGTGGCGCTGGGCCTCTCTGAGGGCTGCCCTGTGACCGGCTCCAACCAGCAACCGGTTCAGAGCTGGAGAGTACGGGAGGAGCCTGGAAAAGGGGAGCCTGGATGGGCGCCCAGAGGGCTCTCCGGGAGGAGACCCTCCCCTCAGGGCAGTCGGGGAGGCAGTCCAGGGCAGAAGCAGCATGGAAAGCTCAGGTGCGGTGGAGGAGCTGGCCACCCAGAAGGAGCGGTGCACCCCTCCCCAGGGAAGGCGTGGGCATCCAGCAAGAAGCGCTGATCCTGTTACTAAGCAACAGGCTCAGGCCAATGAGCGGAAGAGGGAAGCTCAGGTCCCTGGGACCAAGCCTGACTTCCACGGGAGCAGCTGGCCACTCTCCGCTTCCCCCAGGGAAGGCGGCCCCAAAGGTGGCCATATGCAGCTTTCCACCCTATGCAAGAAGGGCCACGTCCCTCCCCCAGCTGCCACCACCTGCAGGGCAGACCACGCTGTGCAGGCTCACATTCCTAGCATGCTCCCAACCCACCCTGGCACTACCTCCCTCAACAGCCATCTATGGCTCCTCGTTGCCTCCAGGATGCAGCTGGAGCTCCCTGGCATGGCTTTGCCGCCTGGTTTCTTCACTTCCATTCCCTGCTCCCACACAGCACCCCACCTTGTCCACTCACATGGGGGTGGCAGTTGGGCCCAGCTCATGCAGTGCCCTTCCCTCAATGCCTACTTAACGAAAACCTGTGTTTTAGGTTTCAGAACAAAGGCCACCTCTTCAGAAAGCCTCTGGTCACAGCAGGGCGGGCTCCCCTGCTTTGGACTTTAAAGGCCTTGGCTCAAACCTCAGCCCCACCCCTCCCTAGCTGGACACTGGGCACCCAGCACTTCTGCTGCTCTCCACCAGGCTCAGGGCACTTATGCTCCTGCAGAAGGAGGGAGGGACTCCTGCCTGGCCAGGTTGCTCTGGGGACAAAAGGAGGTGGGAGCTGGGAAGACAATGCAGACATCCACACAGAAGCCAAGAACTGGTGATGAATGTTTAATGCCTTCCAGGCACAAAAACGGTTCTAAGCTGGGGATTATCACCACGGACCGTGAGAAGGGATAGGTTATAGAAGGGGTGGGTTACAGACCCATCTGGGGGTGAGGGCAGCGTCTGTTCTTTGAAAACACAAATTTTATATTTTTAAATAAATTTCCATTTGGAGAGGGCAGCCTTTCTGCCCATGACATTTAAAAAAATCTCAAAAAAGTCTCAGACAATGAATCTGTGATTGGGCATATTTCCCTTTTTACTTTGGCTGCCAGGAAGCTCTGGACAAACTCTTCAAACTAACCCCCGCCTTTTCAAATTTTGCTGTAGTTTTTGATTACTATTTCAGGCTTAATGATAATAGGGCTGTTTGTTGAAGCAAATTCTCAAAAACTTAATCAATCCAGACCTCAGCTGGAGAGAAAGTTTTGAATGGAGAACTCTCCTAGCAGACCTCAAAGCAACAGCCTCACCAACTGTGACTGCCGTGAGCTTGCCTCCCCAAGGGATGAAGGCTTCGCCTCATTTCCCAGATAAAATTGTTACCAGTCCCTGAAGCCAACACTCGGCTCCTGGGAGGATGTGCAGTCTCCTCTGTACAGACTTTCAGTGTCGTGGACAAGGAAGCGGGAGAGGACAGGAGAGTGAGGAGAGCCAGGGGGGCTGGCTCTGGAAGTCAATACAAACCCCTCCTCTGTCCCAGGACACGTGGCTCTGGCACTGGGACACCACAGCCACCTTGCACACAGGATGGGCTCTGAACACCCCGTTTCTGCAGTGGGAGCCTGGTGGGAGCAGTCCTGGGGCGCTGGGCTCCCTCCCCGTCCCTGTGTCCCATCTCTGGTCCTGGAAGAGCCACCCACAGGGAAAGGCCAGCGCCTTTCTGCTCCCACCTCGCTCTCTGCCCCACATCCACAAGCTCCTGACATGCCCCTGCTACTGGTTCGTTTTCACTAACAACCCCCTTCTTCATTCAAGAAGCATGTATTGAGCACCCACTGCATACGCACCCTGGCCCAGCTCCCAGGGGACGGAACAGGTAATCCAAGAGCCCCAGACCACAGGAGCCCAGAGGTCACTGTTCTCCTAGTGGCTCTCCTGAAGGGCTCCCGGATGCTCTGGAAATAACTGTGGGGAGCTGAGTGTGGGTGCTGGAGGGAGAAGGCCAGAAGGAGGCCAGAAGGCTTCCTGGAGGAGGTGGGCTAGAGCCGGGCTGAAAGATGGAGTGGCACAAAGGGGGGAGGGCACAGGCTGAGCAAAGGCTTAGAGGCAGGAGTACCCCAGAGACGCCTGGCCCTGGCTCCCTTCGTTGTGTTCATCCACAGTTATTTGCTTCCACTACTTCTGGTCCCAGTGGTGTCAGGCCCGCCACCCAGCACCGCCAAGCCCCCTCCGCCACGCCGCTCCACGTCCACTTACTCCAGAGGCCCTGGGACAGGGGCACGCTGCTGCCCGCTGACGTGGGCAGGGAGCACTTCTGGCACATGCATTCCTTGCCGTTGAAGGTCACTCGGTCCCCGGGCGGGAAGGGCAACCTGAAATAAGACAGCGCATTACCAGCCAGGACCACCTCCTGGCTCTTCTCCTGGGTCGGGGGAGCCCCATCCTAGACACCACGCCGTCACCTCCCCGGGGACCACAGGCCCAGGACGCTGGGTGTCTGCGTGCAGGTGCTGCCGCTGGGCCAGCTTAGCCTTAGTGTCCTCATCGGCACCAGCAGGTAGAATCGCGGTGCAGTGGGCCAGAGCAGTGGGGGCCGGCCTGTGCTTGCACGTGGCGATCAACTGGGCAGTCTCAGCCGTTGGCCTCCTCCATCCAACCCTGCCTCCTCTGACCGCCCAGCATGCTTTGTCTGTTCAATACTCATGGCAACAGCACCGTTTACTGAGCATCTACTAGGTGCCAGGCCAGGTTCTATGACAGATTCCTTAATGCCTGCCTCATTTATCACCATTAAGATGCTTGCCCAGGTTGGTCTTTGCTTTGTTTTTCTCGATGGGTGAGAAAATTGAGTTCAGAGAGGACAGTTGACTTTTCCAAGGCCACACAGCTGCTGCCCGTCAGAACCAGACTCAAACCAAGACCTGTCTGACTCCAAA
Organism: Delphinus delphis; assembly: GCF_949987515.2. Classification (NCBI taxonomy): domain Eukaryota; kingdom Metazoa; phylum Chordata; class Mammalia; order Artiodactyla; family Delphinidae; genus Delphinus; species Delphinus delphis. The sequence continues at coordinate 135,863,466 of NC_082687.1, forward strand.
GCGCCGTGATTTGCCTCCTGGGTCTCTCAGAAAGCAGTGCCGCTAGAAGCATGCAAGACTGTATGCTGGATTCCGTCTTTAAAGTCTGGCATTTTTTTCATCATGGATTTCTTTTTTGCATTCATTCCAATTTCTGAAGTATCACATTAAAATATCATTTACCTTGATCACTTTTTTGGCCTCCCCTTAAACTCTGCATCCAAAGCAGAGTCCCTAGTCCCAGCCCTGGGGCAAGGGGAAGTTACGGCCCTGGGCTGCCCAAGCGAGGCCGGTGGGGGTAGCAGAGCTGGCCCAGCTGCTTCAGCCCCGGAACTTCCCCTCTGGTGACAGAGGTGGATCGGGTGCCTGCCTCTGGTGAGCTAGGGTCAGGCCACCTCCTGCCACTGGGCCACCTCCTCCCCCAGTTCAGCCTGGCAAGAGAACCTGAGCCCTGCGGGCGGCAGTCTCTGAATTATCTGGACCAGGGCACGCCCCGTCCTCTGGCTTAAGCCTTCGTTGTGTCCCCCCTGCCTCCTTCGGGACTGGACAAGGCCAGGCACAGCCAGGTGCTCGACAGGTCACCGTCAGTGAAAGAATGAGCAAGTACATGAACACGTCAATAACCGAAGGTCCCCCTGGAGGCCTAGCTCAGCCACCTTCCCCTGCAGGGCCTCCTCTCGGAGCCTGCCTGGGTCACGTCGGCTCCAGTCTGGCCCCGACTCTGCGACCAGAAGAGCTTTCTGACCCATGAGGCTGCCAAGCCTTCCCGTGAAAAAGCCCCGCCAAAGCCCCCCACTTTGTGCGGCTGGCGTTCAGGGCCCTAGGCAGATTCAGCAGGGCCCCAGCCAGCCAGTCTCAGCTCTTAGGGAGCAAGAACCTATAGAAGCTGAGCTGAACCCCGTCCCAAGACTTGCGAGATGGTCCTGCCGCTCTCTGTCCTTCAGCTGCCCGGGCAGCTATCTGACGCCGTGCGCTGCATCCCGCGTGGTTAGTGCTGGGGTCTACCTCTCTCCCGCCTGCTGTCTTGCAGCTGCCTTGGTGATGGGGGGTCTTGGGCCACAGCGGGAGTCCCTTGCCATCCCTGGATGCGCTCGGAGAGAATCTCCGGCTGTGTGACCCAGAGCAAGCTGCTTAACCTCTCCGAGTTCCTGCTTCTCACTTGTAAAACGGGACTAAGGACATCTGTGTCTCAGGCTGTTATTCATCCATCCATGCATCTGACCTATAGCGTGGAAAGCTCTAGTATTATGCCTGGGACCCAGGAGGGGCTGAATGAATGGTAGGTATTATTTTATTAATTCAACTTCATTGAAGTATATGTTGACAAATGTACACACTCATGTAACCAGGACCACAGTCACGGTATGGGACATTTCTGTCCACTGTAAAAAGCCTGCTGTGACCGTCCACACTCATCCCCCCACCCCGGCCCCAGGCGGCTATGATCGGCGTTCTGTGCCATGGATCTGACTTGATCTTCTGGGACTGCATATAAATGGAATCACACGGTACGCAGTCTTTGATGTCTTGTTCTGCTGCGTGTTTTTGAGATTCACTCACACGGCTGCACACGCCACTGGTGTGTTCTGTTTGATTGTCAAATGCTGCTCCTTTGCACGGATGAACTGTTCATGTCCAAGGACATTTGGCTTCTTTCCAGTTTGGGACTGTTACAAATAAAGCTGCTAAGAACGTTTGCTGACAAGTCTGTGTGGACGTGTGCTTTTGTTTCTCCTGGGTAAATACCTAGGAGCGGAATTGCTGGGCCACGTGCTAACTGTGTGCCTAACTTCACAAGACACTGCCAAACTGCTTTCTGTAGAGGTTGCACCACTTTGCCTTCCCACCAGAGACCTGTGACAGCTCCTTTCACTCTGTATCCTCACCAACACTTGACACTATCCATCTCCTTACTGTTAGTCATTCTAGAGGACATTGGATGGTATTTCAACGAGTTTTAATTGGAATTCCCCTGATGACTAGTGATGTTAATGTAATCATTTAATTTGTTTATTGGTCATTTACATACATTTTTGTGGCGTATCTGCTAAACTCCTTTGCTCATTTTTAATAGTTTTTTTGGTCTTATTATTGAGTTGTAGAAGTTCTTTATATACTGTAGATAACTGTGTTTCACCAGATATGTACCTTCTATTAAGCTGATGGCTTGCTTTTTCATTTGCTTGACGTCTTTTTTTTTTTTTTGTGGTACACGGGCCTCTCACTGTTGTGGCCTCTCCCGTTGCGGAGCACAGGCTCCGGACGTGCAGGCTCAGCGGCCATGGCTCACGGGCCCAGCCGTTCCGCGGCATGTGGGATCTTCCCGGACCGGGGCACGAACCCGTGTCCCCTGCATCGGCAGGCGGACTCTCAACCACTGGGCCACCAGGGAAGCCCTCAGGGAATTTTTTATTTCAGAAATTTCCATTTTCATTTCTATAATTTCCATTTGGTTTCTTTCCATGTCTTCTATAATACTCCTACTTATGTTCATGCTTTCCTCTGAATACTTAAATATATTTACATCGGCTGTTTTAAAGTCATCGTCTGCTAGTTTCACCATTGATCTCATTTCTGGGTCTGTTGCTACTGACTGATTTTTCTTCTGGCCCTGCGTCACGTTTTCCAGCTTCTTCTTATGACCGGTCACATTTGATGGGTGTTGGACATTGTCGATTTTATGTTGTTGAGGGCTGGGTTTTCTTCTCTTTCTACGAAGAGTGTTACACTTTACTTTGGCAGGCAGTTAGCTCACTTGCAGACCAGCGTGATCTCTTTGAGGCTTGTTCTTGAACTTCGAGCAGGTTTACGCCCTCACTCTAGGGCGATTTCAGTTCCGCTAATAAGGCATGATGCTTTTGGTGTCCCCACTGCATGCCTGGGTGTTCCACAAGGAATCTCCACCTGGCCAGAACTCGAATGTCTCCCAGCCCTGGGAATGTTTAGCTTACAGCAACCTGGTCATTTTTTGCCCAACCTTGTGAAATTTCCTCTCCGTCTACATGGCTTCGTGTTTAGTCCAAGAGTCAAAGGCACCTCTGTGCAACTCTCCTGAGGTCTCGTTCTGCATAGCTCTCTCCCTTCTGCTATGCTGTTCTGCCTCTCACATCACTGTCTCTTAACTTGGGGGGGATGCCATGCCCTACCTGGTTCCCTTCTTGTCCTCTGGTTCAAGAAACAGCCTCCAGGCAGAAAGCTGGGTGGTCACAGGGGTCCCTTCTTTCGTCTTCCCTCTGTTAGTCCTGAGCTGCCTGTGCCCCAGAATCCCAAAACAGTTGTTTTGTATGTTTTTTCCAGTCTTCTAGTTTTTTATAGTGGGTGGATAAGTCCAGGCCCAGTGACTCCAGCACGACAGGGCTGTCAGATATTATTTTTAAAATATCGGATTACAGAGGTGATCTTTCAAACCCCCTGTGATTATGTCACCCCTTGTCTCTAAGCTACGTGCACAGAAATCAAACATGCAGATTATCCTTGGGGGAACCTTGACCCACGCACGCTGCAATGACACACGGTGACTCTTCCGTTAGAAATGTCCCTTGTCATGGCTCCTTCCTGGCCCAGCACCTCCTCCCACCCCCACCCCCAACAAAAGCTTCCCTTTCCGCCTAGAGCACGTGCCACAACTACAGAAAACAGCGGGAACAACACTCAACAAGGCCCCTTTCAACTGGGTGTGGTGAGACAGACAGAACAGAGAATAAACTCTGGGGGTTTCATTCTTTGTTTTCTAGACAGAACATTCCCCCTGGGAGCAATGTGTCTGGGGCTGTGGTGGGTGGGAGGGAGGGAGGGAGGGGGGAGGCAGGATGCCCACATGGGAAGGCTGCCTGCTGCTGCCCCCAAGCCCCAGAGGTGCAGGGCAGAGAGGGGAGCGGGTGTAGCCTTGCTGCCGGGGCTGAGGACCTCATTCTGTCTCTAGCAGCCATTCAATGGACACCTGCTCCGTGGCAGGCAGCAGGCGCCGGAGGAGTCAAATCCAGTCCCTGCCCACGTGGTGCTGCCGTCAAGCAGCTCTGGGACACGGTGCCACAGAAGGGTTGTAGGGCCCAGGATGCAGGGGAGCCGCGAGGAGGGACAGGGAGGGGACTGCTTTCCCGGAGGGAGGCTGTGGGGAGGCGGCTCTTGCTGCCCTGCTGTGTCCCCAGATGCTGCGCCCCTAGGGTCTGGGCTAACGCAGCTCCAAGTCACCAGAGCCAGCCTGGGGCCTGGCCCACGTAGGCACCTAGAAAAGCCTGGACGAATGAATGAATGAATAAAGGAATGAAGGGACTGGAACAGACTGTGAAGCTCCCCTCAGCCAGGCTGGGAGGCTCAGACTTTCTCGTGGAGGCCATGGGGGTGGGTCGGAGGAGTGACAGGCAGAGGGAAAACAGGGACCCCAGTGTGGAGGCCTTGGCAGGACTCCAGGGAGGTGAGTTCTGGGTCTGAGTAAGGCAGTGGCTGGGCCGATTTCGGAAGTTCATGGGGGGGACCTGGGAAGATGCCCACGCTTGGGGCTCGTGTGCCTGGTGGGTTGGGCGCCTGTGCCACCTACAGATCAGGGACTTGGGTACAGAGAGGCGGGGTGTGCAGGTGGGATGCGCCAGGACGGCGGAGGAGAGGGGAGCGGCAGTGGGTGGGCACGGAGACGCCAAAGCGTGGACACTGCAGGCACCGACGTGAGAGGAGGCGAGGTGGAGGCTGCGGACAGGAGAGGGGCTGGTGGGCGGGGCCGAGAGGGCACAGGCGGCGGGCGAGCACCTCCCCAGAAGCCATCAGAGGCCTCGTGCTGGCGGTCTCAGAACCCACGGGCCTCTGCATCCCGGAAAGAGGGCTTGATCCTGTGCTGCGGGCAAGGGGTGGGGGCCTGCAAGGTGTGCAGCTGGATGAAGGTGTGCCTCAGAGCAGGGCCGGGGTCCACCTGCCATCCCTTGGCTGGGTCCCGCCTCCCTCCCGGCCATATGAGACAATGGGAGGGAGGGAAGGAGGGAGGGAGGGAGGAGGGAGGGAGGGAGGAGGGAGGAGGGAGGAGGGAGGAGGGAGGAGGAGGAGGAGGGAGGAGGGAGGAGGAGGGAGGAGGGAGGAGGGAGGAGGAGGGAGGAGGGAGGGGGAGGAGGAGGGAGGAGGGAGGGGGAGGAGGAGGGAGGAGGGAGGGGGAGGAGGAGGGAGGGAGGAGGGAGGGAGGAGGGAGGAGGAGGGAGGAGGGAGGGAGGGAGGAGGGAGGGAGGAGGGAGGGAGGAGGGACGGGAGGAGGGAGGGGAGGGAGGAGGAGGGAGGGGAGGGAGGAGGAGGGAGAGAGGAGGGAGGGAGGAGGGAGGGAGGAGGGAGGGAGGGGTAGGGAGGAGGGGGGAGGGAGGAGGGAAGAGGGAGGGCTGGGGAGGAGCCGTTGCAGGTCCCACACTCACCGGCAGACTGCACACACGAAGCAGTTTGGGTGGTAGGTCTTGCCCAGCGCCGATACCACCTCGCCCTCGATGAACTGATCGCAGCTGAAGCAGCGGGTCCCGTACAGTCTCTGGTAGTCCTGGGTGCAGATGTACTCGCCCTGCCGCACGAAGAAGCCGCCTTGGGCCAGGTCACAGCCGCATTCTGGGGACACACGGGAGGGGCCGAGGTAGCAGGTGACCACCAGCTCCCCAGTCCCGACGGGCTCCATGCGTATCCCTCACTACACACAGGCTTCGGTGCGAACTCAGGGTGGCTCGCTGAACCCTCGGGGGGCCAGGCCCTAAGCACAGACTCCAGCTCCGGCCCCTCAGCCTGGAGACGAGTGGCTTTTCTTGTGGAAGCTTCTAGAAAGGGGCACGGACCCGGGATGAGAAGCAGGCTGTGCTGAGGGGCCAGCCCAGCGCCTCCTCGCCTCCTGAACCCACCAGGGACGCAGTGCTGATGCCCCATGAGCCCCCCCCAACCCCCGCTCCTCCAGGTGGGCTGTTCCCAGCAGGAAAATAACAGATGGGGAGGCGGTTCACACCTGAGCACCTACCGCGTGCTAGGCCCTATTCTGGGGGGGAGGATCCCCTGACCACAGTGAGGCTTCCTGACCCCCCTCCACCCGTCTCCCCCAACATGGACGAGGCCAGACCCCCTGCAAAAGGGAGAGAGGCCGGGCACACTCGCACTGACCCCTAATATACCTCCTGCCCCAGGGAGGACCAGGGGGACGTTGCCAGGCGGAGGATGGAGTGCCTGCCCTCAGGACAGGCCCCAGGGCACATGGGAACCGGGCCTGGTTCCAGAGGGAGCAGCCTTCGCGCCCTCCCTGGGGAGGCCCAGCCTGCCAGCCCGTCAGGGCGGGGTCTTTGTGGGTTGCAGCCCCCTAGCCAGAGCCTTGAAATACCATGTAGCCCATCTTTGAATCAACGCCTAAAAATTTTCATCAAAACTTTAACCGACTGCAGAGGCTGTAGTTTCTGGTGAACTGTAAGGACTGGCATCTTTAAATTAACTCGTAGACCGTAGATGTCGAAGCAGGACCACCGACCTCTGTTTACAAAACCCAGAGACAGGCTCTGAGTAAAAGCAGGCATTTCACCTTGTTCCTCGTTTGCTAGGAAAGCCTATTGCCGTCTCTTTCCCCCACAGAACTGCGTGCACACGTGACGTGTTTCAGAGATGGAAGGCGCCTCTCTGCAACAAAAATCCCTCCGTCTACGTGGAAATTGATTTATTAGGAATTTCTTACGGCCACCAGGCTCTAAATATTTAATAGCTTATTCTGGGTAGTGTTGTTATGGCTGCTACTAGTATAAAGCTATCGAAACAACACATATGTTGTACATTTTGGTAAATTATTATTACGTGGATAGAGGACAAGCTTTCCACAGTGCAGCCCTTGACGACACGGATGGCGGTGGTCGAGGGGAGTTCCTGGTGTCTGATCAAGGGAGCCCCGACTTTTAAACTCCACCTTGTTTGGCGCCCTGGGGGATTGGAAGGCGAGGGCAGCCGAGCAGCCTTCCTCCGCTGCAGGTGGCTTCTCAGGCTGGTCAGTTTGGGAAGAGCAAGCGTGGGAGTCTGAATCTCCAAGGGTCTTGGGGTCCCCGGGGGTCGGGTCTGCTTGGTCTGGTCAGCAGCGCCCTTTCAGCTCATGCACCGGGCAGTGCACACGACCCAGGACCTGGGGGCTCCGGGTGGCTCCGCCAGGTGGGGCCCACTCAGCTCAGCTCCCACCCCACACAGGGCGAGGTGGCGGGCCTCTCCCGGGCGCCCCTGTCCCCTCACCTGGGCCACAGGGCTGCACGCGCTGTTACCCGGTTACAGCCACCAGAGTGGCTGGAAATCCTTCCTTCCACATCGTCAAGGAGCTGTTGGCTCTTTGGACATAAGGCTGAGCAGCTGAAAACCCAGACTCCAGGGCTGCCCGGGGGATGCAGGCTCCACTCGTGCACTGCGCTGTGTGCCCCTGGGCAAGGCCCTGACCTCTCTGGGCCCCCAAGTCCTCATCTGGGCCTACTCAGAGGTGAGAAGGGCAGCACAGAGGCGCATCCTATGCTAGCGTGACATAAGCCCCAAGTCGTGCGGGGCCACCATCCAGGCCATCGTTTTACTGACGTCACTCACCCCAGGAGGCCCGAGGCCGGTGCCCAGCTCCAAATCCTTCTCTCACCCAGCCCGAGAGTGAAAAGTCTTTGTTCAATCTCGCACCACAGGGCTTCCCTGGTGGCGCACTGGTTAAGAGTCCGCCTGCCAATGCAGGGGACACGGGTTCGAGCCCTGATCCGGGAAGATCCCACATGCTGTGGACAACTAAGCCCGTGCACCACAACTACCGAGCCTGCGCTCTAGAGCCCGCAAGCCACAACTTCTGAAGCCCGCGTGCTACAACTACTGAAGCCCATGCGCCACAAATACTGAGCCTGCGCTCTAGATCCCGTGCGCCACAACTACTGAAGCCCGTGCGCCTAGAGCCCGGGCTCCACAACAAGAGAAGCCACCACAATGAGAAGCCTGCGCACCGCAACGAAGAGTAGCCCCCGCTCAACGCAACTGAAGAAAGCCCGCGCGCAGCAACAAAGACCCAACGCGGCCAAAATAAATACATTTATGTAAAAAAAGAAAATCTTGCACCACAGCGTAGGCCAAGCAGATGTACCCCGACTCGGGAGGCACAGGCTCCCTGAGGCCTCTGTAGGGGAATTAGTGCCTTTTTCAGTAACCGCTGCCTGTAACAATTCAGCCCTTGAGTGACGGGCTGGTTCACGGACACCCTTGGCTCTGGTACTAGGCTCATTATTTTTCTTTTCTTTTTTTAAAGGTTTATTATTTATTTATCTTGTTTACTTTTGGCTGTGTCGGGTCTCAGTTGCGGCACACAGGATCTTCGTTGAGGCGCGCAGGCTTCTCTCTAGTGGCGTGCGAGCTCCGGGGCTCATTTTCTAATCTTCCTAAAGATATGACCGTATTGACTGTTCTTCGAAGGAGAAGAATGTGAAGAGGGATCTAGCGCCCCACTATAACCTGCATCTACATCACGGAGGCACCAGAAGACTGAATTAAAGCCGCTTTCCTGCCCCGAGAGCCGGGCCCGGCCAATGCTACGTCCTCCCTGCCCGGCCCCGGTCATCTCTGCTACTGACCGGATTGTAGCTGGCTGGGTCCACTAAGGTTGGGGCCAGACAGTAAACCCAGACCTCTGCCTGCTAAAAATCAAGAGTCCAAATTTGTTAATAATTTTGAACGTCCTAATCAAGACAATATATTCTCCTCACATTCCATCTGTCTATCCAAGTAGCCGAGACCCAGTGAAGGGCACAAGCAGCTGTGGGTGGCCCAGAGCAGCCCGCCCCCCATCTTTGGCGGTCACTGTGGTCACTTCTGAGAAACGGTCAGGAGGGGGCGGGCCATGGTGGGAAGACAATCTGCACCACTTTCTGGAATACCCTTTGGCATCGACTCAAAGGAATGTGAAAACCGCTCCTACCCTTTGACCCAGTCGTGTCTCTCTGGGACTCTATCCCGAGCAACTGACCGTGAACGTCCACAGAAGCTTTCTTGCATGGTGTTGGCTGCAGCATCACTACAGTATAATGTAGGAAATAAACGCTGGGCTTTAGGGACAGGCAGCCTGGGCATGAATGCTTCCTCCTGTTGCTTCCTGGCTGTGTGACCTGGGGCAAGTTACTTAACCTCTCTGAATCTCAGAGTCCTCATCTGTAACACTCATGGGATGAGGCATAGGAAACTGACTAGCCCAATGCCGGGCTGGAATCGATGTGAATGTTTAAGAGCTGAGGAACGGCTAAGTCTGCTGCAGGCCAGGCATCTGAAGGAATCTGGGTATATACTGAAATTGATGTTGAAGGATGTATGATGGGGAAAGGGCTTACACAGTCCCTTAAAGAGAATACATCGGGACACAGAAGTAAATATACAACAGGACTTCAGATCGAAAAGACTCTTACAAAGGAGAAGATTAGAAGGCTCTCTACCCAAATACGGACGGCAATTCCCCTGGGGTGGTCAGCTCAGGGATGCTCTTGTCCTGGTGTCTGGGAAGAGGAGAGAGTGATTGATGTTAAAACACAAAGCAGCCCGAGAACCCCAGGGCGTTCATGTGAGTTGGAGGGAGCTGGCTCAGGGCAGCGTGGTCACTGCCAGCCCAGGTCCTGACCTAACCTCTGCCTCAGATGCTCCATCTGAAAATAACAGGCCCACGTCACCGGAGATGGCTTCCTGCCGTGACCTTCCACAATTCTGCCATGTGGGCCTGTTCTCATAAACGCCCCTGGAACGCAATCCCTTTGCCCCATTCCCTTGTCACCCCCAGTCGCTAAGACCAGCTCTGGGTGTGTCTCTTCATGGTCCCCACGGGGTTGTGTCCTTGTGGACAACCCCACCTGCTGTTACCAAGTTACAGGCAGAGCTGGTGGCCTCTTCCCCCAACACACACACACACACACACACACACACACACACACACACACAGAGGCTTCCCTCCCTCCTGTTTCCTTCGCTCATTCTGCAGTCATGAGCGCGCTCAGTCCTGCTGCCACACAGATCAGAAAACGCCTGCTTTCCTGAGGTCACACATGGTTGTGGCCTCACCTTTTCATCATGTCAGAGTCGGGGCCCTTCCCTGGCGGTCGAGTGGTTAAGACTCTGCGCTTCCAGAACCCAGACCTTCCGGCAGGGGGCGCCGGTTCAATCCCTGCTCGGGGAACTAAGACCCTGTATGCTGCGTGGTGCGGCCCCCCTGCCACAAAAGTTCTAAAAGCGCAGAACTCCACTACACGTAAAAGGTCAAGAGAACCGGATTTGTTTTCCTGTGCGAATTTCAGTTGTAGCGGTGGCGACAGATTTCATTTTTTCTTGAGGATGTGCTATGTGCTGGATGTTTGCTATGTTTCTATCCTACACAGATTCCCATTTTGTATCGTGAAACTAGAGCTGGCTGGATTTCAAGACAATCCAGAAGCAGACGCCCCCTCACACGCTCGTCCAAGCTGCCGTGGTCTCAGGCTGGGGCCCAGGCCCTTCTCCCCACCCTGCCCTGGCCTCCCCTCATCAGCACAGCACCCAGTGGTCCATGAAACTAAAATGGACAGGATCCTCCTGTGTTCTTTCTCTCGCAGTGTCACAGCCCAGGTCCTCACGAGGACCCCCTTCCCCCCAGCCTTCCCCCACTCCCCCTCCTCACTCTACTCCAGACACACAGGCCTCGTGCTGTCCTGGAACCTGCCAGGCACACTTCCCTGCTTCAGTGTCACTGCACTGGCTGTTCCCTCTGGCTGCAATGCTCTTCCCTCACCTCCTTCAAGTCTTCAAGCAAAGGTCACCTCCTCCACGAAGCCTGCCCTGATTACCCAATTTAAAATAGTAACTCCCCGGCACTCCCAGTCCCGTCTTTATCTTGCTCTTTGTCTTCCCCTTCCTAGCACTTCACTTTCAGCATATGATGAAATTTGCTCGTTTACTCTATCTAGTGCTTATTGTCTGTCTCCCTGCCCTAGAATGTGATCTTCACAAGGACAAGGATGTCTGTTTTGTTCACGGATGCATCCCAAGCCCAGCACGGAGTATGTGCCCAATCGGGTTGTCGAATGAAACTGAGGCTAAGGAACATGTCTAAGACCCACATGAGCTGGGGGTGGAAGAGGTGGGAATTGAACCCAGACCTTCTGGCATCACAGCCCAAGCCTGAGGCGGCCAAGACGGTCTGGAGAATGATGTGATTTCTTTCACAGATTTTCAGGTTTAACGTTCAGATTTTGAGATGTAAACCAAGGCACATCAAGCCAGTCCCTGGGTGGCAGGAACCCAACACATCGGGATCTCCTGGATCAGAAGTAGACACAGTTGTCTTCTGGGCTAACAGACCCTGTTTCGGTTGGCCTGGCAACACACCCACCCAGGGACGAACACGGCTGGAGTCAGTCAGTCCCCATCCTCCCATTACTATTTGCCGGTGGAGTGGATGTGTGACCTAGTTCTAGCCAGCAAGTCATACAGGAAGCCTGTGTGGGCTTCCAGGGAAAAGGTTCTCCTCCCTGATCGAAGGGAGATTACCCTGATGACCCAATCAGAGTAATCATGCAGGGGGAGGGCCCCTTTGCCTGTGCACACCCCTGCCCAACTTCTTCCCCAGGGCTGAGTGTCCATCTGTGAGGATGTGATGTTTGGAGCTACAGCAGCCATCTTGAGACCATGAGGAGAGTTACTGCTGACATGTATAAGATGGGGCGGGGGAGTTGGAAAAAGAACCTAGTCTTTGATGACTTTTTTGAGCCGTTAAATTAACCAGCTCTAGGGGTGAGGAGGCGACCTCCAGAATTCCTGTTAAGATGACACATATCCGCGTAACTTAAGACACTATAAGTTGGGTCTTCTTTTTTGTTCATCCAAGAGCACCCTCAATGATTCACAGACTTTGCATCTTCATGAGAGCCTGGATAAAAGATCAATCTAAGACTATGCAATCCTCAAGCTTCACAAAACACAACTTCTCAAAGCTTGCAGGAAAACTCAGATGTTCCCTGTCACCCTTCAGCAGGTGAAGCAGACATGCCACCTACTGAAGGCAGGGGCCCCCGCTCTGCCGGCAGGCTGACACGGCACCTGGCACAGAATGAATCTGTGGGTGGGTGGACGCGTGTCCGCCCCCTCCTCACTGGGATGCAGACCCTGCTGGGGGCCCTGCACCCCGTCCCTCCATGCCGGGTCTGGGGCAGAGCTGAGGCTCGTGGGGAGGGCTCCCCCCGCTCTCGCCAGCTGCTCCCACAGGTGTCAACCAGGCGAGTCACACGTCACCCTTTGCTTCCTCATCTTTCACTGGAGACAACGCCTCAGCCCCCCTAATACTGGAGGACTTTGGAAGAAAACACACGGAAAGCACTGAGCTCACAGGAAGCGCTCAGCAGAGGTGAGAGAAGGTGAGAGAAGGAAGCCTCCTCGGCAGGACCGGCAGGCTCCCTGGCAGCCCCTGAGGTTCAGTCCCCCTCCTTCGGCCCCGCTGCACCTTCCACACTGCGCCCCGCACCGCGGGCACAGGCCTGGCCACCTCCGACGGTCCAGCTCTCCTCTTCTTTCTCTGGCTGAACTTAGAGCCAAAACGCCACCTCCTCCGGGAAGCCTTCTCTGGAAGTTCCCAGATCCCTCCCGGTGGGCCACCTTCCTGGCACTCGGCTTCTACCACTAACACCCAACTATTCCCGGCAAGCTGGGAGATTGATCTCCTCACCAGACCTCACCTGTCAAAGCTAAGTCTCACGCCTTCCTACTTAGCGCTTTCCAGAGCCGGGCCTGGTGCACAGCAGGGCCTCCCGAGACTGTGGTGGGCTGAGGGCACTCAGGCAGTTGACGGGCCCCGTGGTGCTGATGAAAGCCACGTCGCCGGATTATCTTACACGTGGCGTATTTCCCATCTTTGCCCATAAAGCCCAGGGGCTCACTGCCCCCGCGGCCCGTCGAGGCCCACATGCGAATGTCTGTGCCTCTCTGGACGTCGTTTCAAACCCGCAGGAGAGCAGGCTGTGACGACACCGCTTGCTGTCCAGAGGTAAGAGGGGTTTGCAGGGCCATTAAAAGAATTCTTTCTTTAAAACTGCCAATTCTTTGGGTTTGGACACTGTGTCAGATTGGTTTGATCCGCCCATCCCTTCCCCAAAATGCTAGTTTTCATTTATTCTCAGGAAACTAAATGCAAACACACGAAACCCCGTTGTGCACGACAGAATATGTAGTGACTGGAGCGTAGGGAGAAAGGTTAGGCTGGAAGGGGGCTCCGAGCAAAGCCTGGCTCAGATAGAGGGACTTCAAGTGATTTGTTTTACTTTCTTCTTATCCTTTTGGTATTATCTGAATTTAGTGATAGTCACGTTATTTTTTATAATCGGAGAAAAAGCCGTGTTCATTTGGAGTGAACAGTAACGTTTTCAGTCCCACTCTGGGAGGGTGCAGGGGCGCCCGAGGTTCGTGGCCCAGCTTAGGTCCTGTGCACCCTGAGGTGCTGAGTTCATGCCACCAGTGACGGCCATTTACCGTGTGGCTACGGGGCCCAAGCGGCCACTTTGCTCTGGCCAGTGGATCACGGACACGGCTACGGCCATCCGAGGACACTGCCCGGGACCTGGACCTCGTCCTCTGACCCTCCCCCTTGGGCAGATGCCCCCGTCACCCCCACAGGGGACACGGGCCACGCTGAAAAGATCACGCTGTTGTATGAAGGTTTGGGATCCGTTTTTCCAGCATCCCAGATCTAACGAGTTTCTGGGGCCCAGCGTGGCAGCCGGGAGGCGGGCTCGGCCACACGGCAGGGCTGTGCCTGGCCCCATCGCGGACGTGGGTCGGCGCTCACCTTTGCAGACGAAGCACTGGATGTGGAAGTACTTGCTCTGCACCCGCAGCACCTCCCCCCTGCACACGTTCCCGCAGGTGTTACACAGGATCGCCGTGCTGGCCGGCTTCTCCGGGGCACTGTGGGCAGCCTGGGGCTCCGACACTGTGGGGAAAAGGCGCTGTGTTAGAAAGTGGGACATGCCGGGCACCAGTGGGCAAACCAGCGACTGTGCGAGGACTCGGGGCCCAACGCATCTCCCGGCACAACCCACAGGGCTTCGGGGGACCAGTGGAGGTCAGGTCATGCGAGACCCCGACAGCGGTCCTGACCCCCACCTCTGTGTGCCCACCTCCCAAGGGCAGCTGATCCCCCTGCGGCCCTGACCTGGCACGACTGTGGCCCTCAGGGGCCTGGTGAGCTGGCCAGTCCTGCTGCAGCCAGGGACCCAGGCCCCCTCTCCTGAGAGTGCAATGACCACATCCTCCTGTGAGCTCGCTTTGAATCCCCTCTGTGCCCTGGGGACAGGGACCTGAATATTGTCACTGTCCCCCTTAGAGCCAGCCGTGACCTAGGATGGCTGAGGAGGCGCTGGAGACCCCCAGAGGGACAGGTCAGGGTGGATGGTCAAAGGGCCCGACTGTGGGGCTCCTGGGGTCTGGGCAGTGCCCGCGGAGGCCGGCGTGCGGGACGCTAGGGCCCACGGCGGGTCTGTGCTCGGGGAGCTCCAGCCCAGGAGTGGCGGCAGCCAGGTGAGTACCAGCTGCAGGCCAAGCGGCAGAGCTGTGGTCGGGGGATGCCTAGGGGCTGGGGACCAGCTCCGTCCCCGCACAAGGAGGCGGTGGAACCGCGGGCAGAGAGCACAGCCCACGACGGGGCCCCAGCAGCCCGACACACCCCCCACTCAGGACCAGCCCAAGGAGGCGCAGCCTGCCTCTGGCCAGTCACCTGGGACACCCCTTGCAGCAGCCCCCCAGCCCCCATCAGAGGCCCCTGAGCCCCCTCTTCTCCACTGGGAAGCTCGCCCACTCCTCTGCCTGCCTCTGGGTCTCCGCCAGGCATGTGACGAAGGCTGACCCCCCGCCCAGCCAGCTCTGAGCAAACAGCCTTTGCCTTTCGCAAGCGCGGGTCTCCGCTTAGATCCACGTCTTCCAGTCCCACGCTCCCGTCTGGGTTTGGGGTCACCGACCCGAGGCTGAGGCAGGGGCGGGGTGCAGGTGGTGCACCTAGGGGACCCCGGGTGGCAGGAAGGAGTGGGGGCAGTGATGGCATGCTTTGAGCTGGACCCCACCTCGGAGCCCCTCCAGGGCATCCCTCAGAAGGAAGGGGGCCGGGGCACGGGTCCTGCTCCCGTCGCCCCAGTGAGGGTTGCCCCCAAGCTGGAACTCCTGTCTCCCTTTCCTGGGCTGAATGAGTTCTGAGGTTTCAGCAGAGGCTGAAAGAGCCAGGGAGCCGCGGGCACCTGAGGCGGGGAGCCCACGGGCCCAGGTACGCCATCCACCTGTACACCGCTGCAGCCACAGGGGGGCCCCGGGGAGGTGATGCGGCCCAGCAGACACCCGCCACCTGGGATGCCCCAGATACACCACGCTTCATTGGAGAGTTAAGCATATTCATACACACACACACACACACACACACACACACAATACACACGCAGAGACACACAGATATACACATACATACACACAGAGACACATACACACGAGACACACATATACACACAGATAAACTTTCACAGAGACACAGATACACATACATACACACACACAGATACACACGCACACACACAAATACACATACATATACACACACAGACACACAAATACACACAGACACACACAGAGAGACACACATGCACACATGCACACACGCACATTTACAAAATCGCTGAACCCCAGCACTGATTGAGTATCAGCCCCAGAAGGTCTCCTCATTCTTGTAAAAACGGAGGAGGTGGCTGTAGACAGAGGAGGACACTTCTCCATCCAGTTTGCAGCCTGCCCCCCAGGCCCACCAGACCCCATCCCGTCCCAGGAGCCCCGCTCCTGCAGCACAGGGCTCCCTCCTCTGGGTCTCGTCCGCGGTGGGGAGTTTGACCGTGGAGGAGGGCCTGGGCCACGCTGGGGACATCAGGCCTTCCAGGAGGAGGCTCTGAAGACCCCAAGGGTAGCAGGTGTCAGCTGTCTGGGGACAAAAGCCACACAGCCTGGAGACACAGGTGCCAAAAAGGAGACGATGGGCACAAAAAAATCATTTTTTGGTGTCGCCCTTAGTACCCCAGGCCCAGGGTCAAGGCCTGCCTGCGTTTCCAAGGGCGTCAGGACCAGACGGCAGGCTGGACCGTGCAGAGCCCAGCGAGGGCCCCAGGGCTCTGTCTGCCGTCCTGGGAGCTGTGCTGACATTTCCACTCTGATTTAAGCGTCAACATACGATGATCACAGAAACTGCCTCATCCAGTACTTAGTAAAATTGGTAAAAGCGGGCAGAGAGCAAGGATGTCCTGGGCTAGAATTTAGGACTCCCTGTGCGGAACGAGCCATTGGACTTGAAGTTCGAAACCTCAGGCGGAGCCGGCTCATGGCTGTGCAAGGGCAGCCCCAGGGCTCACACGGGGCTGATGGGCCCCTGAGTCACCCAGTCCACACAGGCTAAATCAGGATGTGAGGGCGTGGCCCCAAAGACCTCCAACGCTATTATCTTTTCATCCATCACGCATACAAAGGACCATGTGCCTCACGTCCCCATGCATAGCCAGGCAAGGTCTACCCACCACCCACGTGGTGGTGGTGGGGGATGGGTGTCAGAGCCCTGGGAGCAGACGGCCGGGTGCAGCCCAGCTTCACCTCCTACATGCAGTAACCTGGAACTCCCAGCCATCTGTCCATCTGCCATCCGGCCTCTGCTCACAGCATCTGCCCCAGGGGATGCTAGGACCATGGAAAGAAATGTTCGTCTAGCAAGCAGCCCAGGGTCCGGCAGACCATAAATGCTCAATACACAATAGCCATTGTCATTTTCAAGGATACACAGCCTGACATCACCAGTTTCCTGGTTACTGGAAATACTGTTTGATTTGGGGCGAAAGCTGCTTTAAGAGGATCGTGTTTATGGAAGCACCAACTCTGCCCGCCTGGCGCGTCCTCCACAACCTGCTGGGGCCTCTGGTGGCAGGGCGAGAGAGCAGGGTGCTGCCCCCTGGTGGTGGGAAGTAGACACTGCACAGAGGGGGCCTGTCTGTGCAGGTACCACCCGCGCAGGTGTTCCCTCCAACCCGCATCTGCCCCCTTGGCCCTGGGATCCCAGCCTGAGAATCCTGTGGATTTGAGGCGTGGGCCTGATTACCCCTCAGGATGGACTTACTCCTCGAACCTCCTGCAGCTGCCCGATTGGGTGCTTTGCAAAGGGGACTGGTGCTCCCAGCAGCCGGCAGAGCAAGTGCTGTGGTCACTGCTGCTGCCGCCCGGCGAGTGGACTGGGGCCAAGGAGCGGCGGCCCAGCTGGTACATGACTGCAGCAAGGAGGGATCGGGACCCTCACGTGGCAGGACAGGGCAGGAGTGGGCCCCTAGACAGGGATGCGGCAGTGCTGGCCAGACCTCATTACATCAAGAACTATCAAGACATGAGCTATGAAGCCATCTGAAGGCACCTCAGATGCACGCTGCTAAGTGACAGAAGCCAGTCTGAAAAGGCCACACACTGCGTGACTCCAACCCTATGACGTCATCAAAAAGGCAAAACCACAGAGACAGTGAAAGATCATTGGTTGTGAGGGGTGGGGAGGGAGGGGTAAGTGGGCGGCACACAGGGGTGAATACACGTCGTTACACGCTGGTCCAAACCCAGAGAACACAACACCAAGAGCGACCCCCGATGGAAACCGTGCACGCTAGTTAATAATAATATAGCAAAACTGGTTCATCAGTTGTAACAAATGGAGCACACACAAACATTCCAACAACCTAACAGGCAGATGCTAACGGGGGAACTGGGGATTTGGGGTGGGGTGTATATGGGAACTCCTTACTTTCTGTTCAATTTTTCTATAAACTGAAAACTGCTCTAAGAAATAAAGTCTATTAAAAAAAAAAAAAAACTTAAAAGAGAGAGAGAAACGGAGAGAGACGCGAACTACCACACTCCAGACCTAACCCTGAAGGCAGCAGGCTCATTTCTCTACGGTTTCTGGATCGGCTGTAACATTTCATTTAACAAGTCTCCGACTGCGATGATAATAATAACGTAAAACATAGAGTCAAGTGGTAACGGATCAATCCCATGGGGCCGTGACTACTTAATCCCCCCGAGATAATGAAATCCCAGCCTGGGGAGCCTTGCTGGGAAGAAAGGAACGATTACCGGTAACATCAACACAGAACTCACGTTCACAGTGGAGGGACGTGGCTTCCAAGGGTCTGCCCTGGCAGTCGCTGTGACCCCGCCTCTATAATCCCTCCGGGTACAGTTCTGATCTGCCCCCAGGTACACGAGGCCTGGAGGAACCAGGACAGCGGCCGGCAGGCCCGGGTTTGGAACCCACCCACCATCCAGGGGCAGCTGTGTGACCTTGAGAGCTGACTGAGCTCTGAGAAGCCTCTGTGTTCACGACTAATTTGGAGGCTGGTCTCAGGAGGCATCGTGTAGAACCCAGTGACGTGGAGAAAGCTTCTGGTACAATGCCTCACAGGTGCGGGGACCAACAGCTGCTGGCTTAGTCCTTCCGGGTCTCAGAGGCAGACCTGTGACTTGGGGGTGGGGAGGGGCAGAGGCTGTCGGGAGGGGGCCACACCTTTGCCCCCTCAGCAGCCTCATCGGCAGCTTGTCCCAGGTTTGTCTTTGGCCTCGGCCCGCGGCTGGGTGGGTGAGCAGGAAGGGGGGGCAGCCTGCACTGACCCCACCTGCCCCCCTCCCTGGCTGTCACCCTGGGCAGGCCAACATGGCCATACAGAGCCTCAGTCTTCCCTTCTATAAAATGGGGGTAGGTATTCCTAAATGTGGGACCCTTGTCTGGGTCAGATGAGAACACACATGAGGCCAACGACCACCTGGGCGCCCGCTGGGTAAGGCAGGCACAGGAGGCAAGGACTGTGACGGGGGGCGGGTGACACAGTTGCTCCCTCCAGAGAGGGTCTGATGGCGATCTCTGGATCAGTGGGGGCTCTCGACACTGCCCTCTGCTCCCCAGCGATTGGCCCAGCTGGGGCCAGTCCTGATGTTCCAGATGGGATCCACCCTAACCCAGCACTGGGCCTCCCTAGTGCTTGCCTTGGGAAGCAGGCATGGTGGCTGAGCCCCACAGGCATCACTGCCAAGGTCAAGGTCAAGTTCTCAGCTCCATGTCCATCCTGGCGGGCAGACCCCCAGGACACCGGGCAAGAGCGTCAGGGGGCTTGTAGGTTTCTTTACTTTGATAGATGGGGCCTCAACACCCTCTGCCCAGCGAGCTGGGGGAGCTTGCCTCTGGCCGGGTTACCCACCCCATTCTCCCCTCCACTCCATTCGCACAGACCCACCTGGGTGCGGTTTCCCACTTTGTTCATAGTAACTCACCAAGCTGGCATCAGTGAAGACACACAAGCACATGTGCCATGTGCTCCTGTCGTGGGACCTGGGAGCCAGCTGTGATGCCACCTGAACACGTGTCCACCATCTCTCCTCCACGGGATCCTCGCTTGTGCAGGGAGCACGGCGGGCCCTGCCTTCTCCTGCCAAGGAGCGTCTACCCTGGCCCTTCCCGGGGCCCTAACCACGGAAACTGCTGCAGGTCACCTCGACCTCATTCTGACGGCAAAACTGCAGGGTGCTCGGCCGACGCGTGTTCAACTCCAAACACCAAACAGTAAAGCTCTGCTTCTTCTTGTTTGCTGTTCATTCATCCATTCACCCAACAAATGCCTGAGACCTACTATGTGCCCGGATTCCACTGGAACAAAACAGACCCAGCCCTGGCCACCATTTGGTCCATACCACACCCCACAGGAATGTCCTGTCACCCCCATTTCACAGATGAGGACATGGCGGCTCAGAGATGCACGGGGATTTCCCCAAAGCCACAGGGCTGGATTAGGGACTCAGCTGGGGTCCCCCCTCAGGTGTCTGATGCCACCATCCCCTCTGCCACCTGCTGGTCTGCAAGTCCCAAATCACGGGCTCACTTGTTCACCAAACAGGAACAGAGGAGCTGGTGGGCATCCGGGGAGGCGGGTATGCAAACTGGCCAGGCACGGGCGTAGGCAGGCGGCAGGAGAGGGGACATACCGGGCCCAGGGAGTGGGCGTGGAGGGGGCAGGCGCCCCTCTTCTTCCAGCGATTCACCTCATGTCTCACCTCCCAGACAGCACAGCACACGTCGTTCTGTGGTCCTTGGGGACTTTTTCAACTGTTTATCTCCGCTCTCCCTCAAAGGCTCTGCATTTGGTCCTGTCCCTTCTCGAAGGGCCCAGTTCATGCTGGACCCCCAAGCAGGCACTGCTGGGTTGGCCAAAGACCAACAGCCCACGTTCAGCTTGCTTTCCAGGGTTTGCTCTTGAGGCAAATCCACCTTGGTATCAGGAGGTGGAGCTCCCTGCATCCTTGGGGATCTAACGGGGACCCACGCTCCGTCAGCCGGGGAGCTTTTGTAGAGCTCTCCACCCTGCTCCCGGTATTATGCAAACAGCTGGCTTGGGGTTTCCACATTGTATGACTCTGTTCTACTGTTGAAAGCTTTGGAAGACTGTGCATCACACCCTCTCCTGAGAGTCCCATCTGCCTAGAGCGGCTCCCAGGCTCACCGTTCTCGCCTCCCCTCAGGCCTTTCTTTCTAACCGTGACAATGAGCAGAGAACTATGGCGGGAAGCACAGGGCGGTGGGGAGGTGAACCTGTGTGTAGTCAGGGAGGGCTTCCAGGAGGAGGTGACACAAGAGGCACAGGTGCCTTCTGGGACAGCAGCAAGCACACATCACTGTGCTCATCTCCATCACAATACTGACCAATTTGGGTGGCCCTTGCCTACTGGCCATCTGCCTCTCTGGCCTGAAGTCCCCCAGGGCCAGGGGCCAGGTCTGAGAAGTGCGGCTCCCTAGGACTGGGTACCAGTGCAGACAGAGCAAGATGCGCTCAGCCAGGCCTGGCTGGGAGGCGGCTCTCACATACCACGTGGCCACAAGCATCCTTGCAGCCAGCACGCCCTCCAGCACAGGGGTTTCTTTAGACTGGTTTTCTAAACATGGAGTTAATGACACAAAGGCCTTAGGGGGTCTGTCTCCCCTGCCCTCAGGATGTCCTCTGTAGGTTCAGGAATAGGCCGGGAGCTCCCTTCCCGCCCTCCCAAGCGTTATGTGTCGGAAAACCAAGCCAAATCACACGTCATTACTTCCATCTTAGCCTCCTTCAGGGCTGACTGCTAATTCTAACCAGGAGCCAGTAAGCCAGTTCCCACCTGTTCTCACCAAGGCCATCAGTAGCCTGGACCCAGCCAGCTGGCTGTGAGGGTCTCAGGCTGTCCCTGCACTGCCAGACCTCTCTGACTCTTCAGGCACGTCATTCATCTGTCCTCCATCCAGCAAAGACAGCTCTGAGCTCTCTTTGCACTGGGACAAGTTTATTGCCTTCTGGGTCTGGTTCCAGAAACTGGTCCTGCCTGCTCCAAATTCAACCAGAGCTGTCCTAGCCAGTTCCCATGAGGCTATCTTGCTTAAATCCCCCAGGCGCCTGGGGCCCAGCTGCTTAGCCCGGGGAGATGCCAGGTTAGACTGCAGGTCAGCTGTCCTGGCCCCCAGCGACCAAGGGCAGAGCTCAGGTGGAGTCACTGCGGGGAAAACCCCAGATTCCTGCTTCATGCGGGGACCCCCACAGCCAGACATGATAACCTCACAGTGACCAGGAAGAGGATTTCCCAGGAGGCTTTGAAGGTCCAACCAGTGAGGGCAATGGGAGGCCAGCTGTGGGCCAAGGGCTCTGGGTGGCCATTCACCCCTGGGGCCCGCCTATCATCTGTACAGGGCAGCCACAGCTCTGTGATGGAGTGGGGGCAGACAGACTCTCTCCCAAAGCTGTCCTCAGGGGTCCCAGCAAGGTCCCAGCCTTGGCTCCCACCATGCCCTCCTGGGGGTGCTGTGCCTGCCCATCGCTGCCTGTGAAAACCCAGCTCAGTCTTCAAGGCCCCCGTCCAGGGCCTCTTCTGTACCGATCCACTGTGTGCTGAGCGTTTCCCATAGCACAGTGATCCTGTAAGAACATGTACCCATTTTCCAGGTGTGAAAACCGAGGCACAGCAGGTGAGGGGACTTGCCCATTGTCCCCCTGGGTCACGGACTGTGCGACCTCGGACAAGTCAGGTCACCTCTCCACAATGGTGAGTAAGCCTCTGACTCGCAGAAGGTAGTCTGGGCTCCCCAGGCGGAGACACCCCTGGAGGCTCCTGTCTGCTTGCCGGGTCCCCCTAAAGACCTATGCCGGGCCAGGGAACAAATGACCCAGTTCCCCTGGACCATCCTGGGCGCTGCTTGCTGTCCCAGCACAATTATTCTATCCAACGTGTCTCAGTTGGGGTAAGGAATCCGGGGTCCCCATGCCCACAGTGGCGGTACTGATGCTTGGGTCCTTTTCTGGCAGGTCAGGGTCCCAAGACCCCCCCACGACTGAGAGGTTGGGGGACATTCACGAGGTTAAACTCCACTGACCCCGGGAGGCAGAAGAGTCAGAAGGGATTTCTAGCTGAGCGAGAAGAGCTTGGCTTCTAGATTCCAGCCAACTCAGCTCAGACCCCCGGGGGCCCCGTGAGGTGGGGTAGAGTCCCTGAAGCCCCAGGACTCTTCCTGTCCTGAAGCAAGGGAGCCTTCGGACTCTCAGCCATACAGAGATGGCCACGGGGTCACCAGCAGCCCCCCTGAGCCTGAAATGAGCCTTACTCCGGGCTGGGGCCGGGGGTCGGGCGGTACAGGAGGGGTGGCAGGAAAAGGAAAACCAGTGAGCCGCCCTGTCTCCCTCACTCTTAGACTGCGTTAGCTGGAAAACGCTGGGGGGAGCTCCTACGAGACCACAGAAGGGAACGCGTCTGTGATGGATCGAACTACGTCCCCCAAACTCACGTGCTGCAGTCCTAGCCCTCAGCACCTCGGAATGTGACCTGATTTGGACAGAGGTGACTGAGTTAAAGTGAGGCCATTTGGGTGGGTCTGGATGCAATGTGACCGTGGCCTTATGAACGGGAACTAGGGCACAGAGACGCACAGAGGGAAGACGGTGTGAAGCGCAGGGGGAAGGACGGCCATCTGCAAGCCAAGGAAGCCACGCTGGGAACACCTTGATCTCGGACTTTTGGCCTCCAGAACTGTCCAAGAATAACGTCTGTTCTTTGTTGCGGTGGCCCCAGGAAACCAGCCCTGTGGGGAGAAAGAGCTGGAGCGGGGCCTGGGACGCGCCGGCTCCCCGCCCCCGGTCTGAGCCTGTCTTCCTCTGTAGTGGGACAGTGACGCTGCCCCCGGCTGGGCTTCTGGAGGCTGGCACGTGGCAGGGGCCTGGCAGGGGTGGTGTGTGCTGGATTGGGGGGGCAGAAGCTGGGGGAACACGGCAGTGAACAGCCCCCTGGAAGCTCAGGCTGCCCACAGGGGCGCCCAGTCACCTTCAGCTTGAGTTTCTAGCAACTCACAGACTCCTGAAGCTTCTAGCAGCTGGTCCAGGTGCCCTGGCCACCCACGTCCCTGGAGGGTGTTATTTCATCGCCGGAAGAGCAGCCCTTCCTGACCGGAGAGGCGTCTGAGGATCTCACGGGCAGCATTCTGGAAGGTCAGGGCTTAGCGGGCACCTGGGCCCATCCCCTCTCCCCACACACGGGGGGAGCCACAGATGGCAAGTCTGAGGCCAGGCCAGGACCGGGGCTTGGGTCTCTGGGCTCCCAGGCCAGTGCGTGTCCCTGGTGTCACCTTGCCGTGAGCCAGGGCGGCCACCACTGGACCAACAACGTATGCCTCGGGCCCGGCACACAGAAGATGCCCCGTAAAGGTTCCTTAAATCTAATGGGAAACAGGGAATGCATGTGGTGAGTCGGAGCACAGTACAGCGCCCTGCGGGGGTGAAAATTAAGAGTCTGAGTGACAATATCTATCGTCTTTCAGCTCTTGTGCCCAGACTAAGGGCCAGGCACTGCGCTGGGCGATTCCCACCCATGACCCGGGTCACAGAGCTGGAAATGGGCACACGGCACAGCTGGGACTGGAACCCAGGCCTGCAGGATCCCAAGCCCCAGCTGTCAACTCCCACTGGGAGGGTCTGTGAGGGCTGAGCTAATCCCGCCAGGGACCCTCACTCTCCAGGCTGTGTGCCGTGAGACACCGCAGTGTGGGAGCCTATATCCTACAGATATATATACATAATAACGCTTTCAACGTCCACCCCCGTTGCAGCAGGTGTCACTGCTTCATTCCTCTTCATGTCCAAATAACTCTCCACTACATGAACATACCACATGGACCCATTTATCGTTGATTCGGGGCTTGTGTCCGCTCTGGGGCTGTTACAGGTAAGCCGCTCCGACCATCACGCACCATCGCTTTTGTGTGGACACGTTTCCCTTTCTTGCCGGGTCACTCGGTAACTGTTTAACCACTTGAGGAAATGCCAGCCTATTTTCCTGAGCGGCTGAACCATTTCACCTTCCCCCCAGCAGCTCCTCCGCGCCTTTGCCAGTATCGGTTACTGTTGGTCCTTTTCATCGCAGTCACCCTGGTGGGTGTGAAGTCTGTCTCACTGTGGTTTGGGATCTGCACTTCCCGGTGACTAATGATGTTGAACATGTTTTCATGTGCTTGTTCACTATTTGAATATCTTCTTTGGAAAAACGTCTATTCGGATCCTTTGTCTGTCCATTGAATTTGGTTCTTTTCTGACTGAGTCATAAGGGCTGTTTACATATTCTAGATACAAGCCTGCCATCCGACAGACGATTGGCAAATATTGTCTCCTCTTCTGTGAGCTGTGTTTTCATCCTCCTCATAATGTTCTCTGCAGCACAAGGGTGCTTAATTTTGACGAAATCCAATTCATTTACGTTTTCTTTTGTCGTTTGTGTACGTAGTGTCATTTCTAAGACACCACTGTCCGAGCCGAGATCACAAAGGCTTAGCCTTACATTTTCTTCTAAAAGTTTTAGAGTTGTTTTTTTTTTTACTTTTAGCTCTTATGATAATCTTACATAAAGAGAATCACATTTCCCTTACTGCTATTTTTATCACAAGATGCCGTTTCTTCATCGGTGAATCGGGAACAACAGTGCGTATTTCACCGGGTTTGTGCAATTTTTAATATTATATTGTTTTGCCCTTTGCCCATCATCTGGCGAAAGCACGGCAGGGAGTGAAGGGCGTTGCGTTCTCAGCTGAGCGGGGAGACCTGCCCAACCACCGCATGGAAATTCCATTTGAGAAATGAACATCGTCACATGTCTCAGCTCCTGGAATCTGCCGCTATTTTCAGAACAATCCAGTACACTGAGCAGGTTGGGGGATGTTACCTGACCCCAAGCCAACTGGTGCCCTAAGTCCTGGAGTGAGACCTCCACGGGGGGCTGAGCCTGGCCAGGCCAGGGGCCACCCACAGCTACACGCTTTGGTGGGACAAAGATGGAGGGTCTGCGATGCTGGGCCACAGCACCCTGGGAGGGAGGAATGTAATCGCCCCCATTTTACAGTGGGTCCTTGAGCCCCCCCCCCGGAGTGGGGAAGCACCCTGATCAGGGCCACAGTGAGGTCAGGCCAGAGGCAGGGCTGGAAGCTTCACTGGTCTGGCTTCAAAGCCACTGCTGCTGCCCCACCCCAGAGCTGCTTCCTTCCATAAAAATCTCCTGAGTGTCTCCACGTGTGGGATGCTGACGGGGACATATGGACGACGGGTCCCGGATCCTGCCTCTGGACAGACTCCGCAGCCAGAAAGGAGGACGCCAGTGAGGGCAAGGCTCTGCTGTGGCTGCCCAGAGAGGAGGGGTCCGCTGGGCACCGAGCCTCGCGCCCGGACGGAGGCTTGAGGACCAGGGAGCATTTCAGCCTGGAGGCTGGACCCCGGCTGGAGCCCCTGCATACCTTGGGCTCACGGAGGCTCCACCCACCTCTCTGCTTCTGGGGGTCCAAGCTCCTGTCCCTCCCCCTCCCCTCCGCCATCTCACTCTCCCACCCCGACCCTGACCCAGAGCTTTCTCACCTGTCAACAGGTGGGGTTTGAGTGGATTACAAGTTACTTATTGTTTCCGTCTAACTAGCCCGATGGGCCCTGTTCTTTGCGTCAACGCCGGAAGGACTTAAGTCTTTTACGATATTCCTTAAGGCCGGTTCCTCAGCCGCAGCCCAATTAACATTTTGGGCTGGACCCCTCTTCTGTGGGGCCGCCCTGTGCACTCCCAGATGGTGAGCGGCGTCCGCGGCCTCCATCCCCCACGTGCCTGGGGCACCCCTACCCCCGCCAAGCTGTGACCATCAGAAGTGTCTCCAGATGTTGCCAAAGTCCACCCGGGGAGCAAAGCCACCCTCGGTCGAGAACCGAGAACCGCTTTAAAGGAAAGAAAGGGAGGGAGGGAAGGCGCAGAGGCCGAGGGCCCAGGGACTCGGCCAGACTGTAGGATCCCGCTGCAACACTCACCACGGTGCAACGCCGGACCAGACCCTCCCCTTCCCCCAGTCTCAGCTTGCCCATCTGTGAAACGGGTCACTGCACAGGGCTGTCATCAGGAGTTCACGAGAGAGTCCCCGGGGCCGGGCACAGTCGGCGCGCGTGAGCGCCGGTCCTCTGTGCCTTTATAAACAGAGGCAGAGCTCACGCTGCCCCCCTCGTGTTGGACCCCGAGCTTATCTGGGGGACTGGAGGCTTCTAGTTAGAAAAGAAGCCATCCTCTTGGGCTGGTGGTCCCAGTGGACAGGGCAGTGTGGGCCTTACCTGTCCCTCCTCCGGGCATCCCCATGGACTGTGGCCTCCACCCGAAGGGCCAGGACCCTGGAGGCTGCCGGCGGCAGCTGGGCAAGGGCTCGAGCCTCTGAGGCCAACATGGCTCCAGACGGACATGCCAGAGGGTCACGTGGCAGCTGCCCACCCTCATGCCCGAGGAGGGACGGGCCAAGCCCTTCCCAGCACACCGAAATAGACTCCCACCCGGCTCCAGACTGCACCTGTTCCCAGGCGTCCGGGAAAGGGACTTTGCAAAGGCAGTGGGGGAGGGACTGGGGGAGGGCCGGGACCATCCACTGTCCCGTGTGCCAGGCGCAGCCCACAAGCCCTCCCAGCACCTCCCAGCCAGTACCCGTGTCCTGGGGCTGCCTGACAAAGCGACAAAGCCCCACAAGCTGGGGGCTTCATCAGGAGACGTTTATTCTCTCCCAGCCTGGAAGCCTGAAGCCCAGAAGCCCGAAACCAGGGCGTAGGCAGGGCCACGCTCTCTCAAAGGCTCTGGGGGAGGATGCTGCCCTACATCGGCCAGTTTCTGGGGGCTTGTGTCCACATCACTGCCATCTCTGCCTCTGTCCTCACATGGATGTCTTTTCTCTGTACGTCTCTGTGTGTCCTTTTCTGTCTCTTATAAAGACACCAGTCACTGGATTTAGAGCCCACCCTCTTCCAGGATGACCTCATCTCCATCCTTATGTTAATTATATCTGCAAAGACTCTAGTCCAAATAAGGTCACAGGTGGACCCTATTCCAGGTGGACATGAGTTTGGGGCCGACCTGCTTAACCCACTCCACGGCCCCAGTGTGCCAGAGGGGAAACTGAGGCTTGGGACGCTTGGGAGACCAACGGGAGGCCGCTGGGCATGGAAGGCAGCACTGGGGTCCTGCCCGGGTCTGGCTGACAGCCTGGTCCCTTAGGTGACCCCCGTTCTCCTTGGTGTCCCTCTGCTAGACTCATCTTTAAGATCTCCTGGGGCAGAGATGCGATGTGACCTGTCAGCTACGGAAGCAGGAAGCACCGCCTTGCCCCCAGCCCGCCGCAGCGTAGAACCCGCAGGCATTATCCCGGCTAATCGTGCGCGTGATGGGTACAAACCAAGCCTAGTGAGCCCGGGCCAGGACCCCACAGCGGAGAGGCTCCAGGGCCACGCCCTCCAGCCCGAGTCACATTTCCCACCACTCTGCCTGCCGAGGCCCTGGGTTGGCCGCGTCATCCCTCCACCAGCACCCAGCAGAAAATACCTCATTCCATCGGCTCTGAAGGGTCGGAGCAGGTGCTGGCAGCCAGCGGGGACTCTCCTGGCCTGATCTGACTTTCATGACTCACCCTGGTCTGAAGCTCTCCACCCAGCGGACAGGGGATGGTAACCAGTACCCCTGCAGCAAACCCCAGGGCAGCAAAGCATCACCGCCAGGCCCACGGGTCCCGCAAGTGGGGACAGATGATGCATCCCAGGCAGAGAATGGCAGCCCCTCGTGCTTGTAAGTGAGAAGAGTTTCTCCAATCGTTCATTCTGCAGCTACCTACGCCCTGCGGCCCGTGCCCAGCTCAGGGCAGAAACGACAACAGTGTCGGTGACAATGACAGCAGTCCCCACTCAGCAAGTCCCATACACTGCACCACACCTGAGACAGGAACTGTCACGTCCCTACTTTCCCAGCCTGAGAGTCAGACGGGGAATGAGGGGCAGCACGGTGGGTGACCAGGGCCCGATCGAGGGTAGCACAGAGCGAGCTCCCGGAGGGTCGAGGGGATCCCTTGGAGGAGAGAACCCCGGGAGATTCAGAGGCCGAGGGGCGGCTAGTTGCTCAACAGCTGGAAGGGCGAGCCAGACAGAGGGAACGGCCTGTGCGAGGTTGGAAAGGGGGCGAGGCCAGTCCACATTCCCGGGAGGACGGGCGCCCTCGGCTACACGGGGCTGGGGTGGGAGGTGGGCAGGGGCCAGTGCAACGGACAGTCCATCGCAAAGCATGGGTGTCACCCTGAGAACAAGGGAGGCCGAGGGTTTGCCCAGGCGTCTGAAAGAATTGTAGCAGGAGGAGCCGTGGGTACCATCCATCCACTGGGCAGGCGCTGCTTCAGCACGGCACTGGACAGTCACAAGGACCCTCGGAAGGACCTGCTCCCCCTCCCACGAGCCCCACCCAAGGACAGCGTGGGCGCGAACCCCAAGCCCGCTGGCTCCCTGGTAGAGCGCCCGGCAGGGGGCCGGCCCTCTGCCTTTGGGCCACACTTCCCCAGGGCCGGCATCCCCCCGACTAGGGTCCCCCACGGGCCTGGTGCCTCCTGTCCACCTTGGCCGGAGGCCAGGACACCTGTGCATGGGACCATCTGCCACAACACTGCAAGAAGAGCCTCCCAGGAGATGGGCACGTTGGCGTAGGGGCTTCTTGGCCCCTGGGACCCTTGGGTAGAAATCAGCCCAGGGCCTGGCTCGTGCCTCTCCAGGCGTCTGCCCGACCCTCAGCTGCCTGCTCTCCTCCCCTCACACCAATGCCCCCATGGAGCTCAGCTCCCACCGCACCTTGCTCCCCTATCTGTAGTGGCAGCCAGGCCCCTGGGAGGCCGCCCCTGGCTCGTGGGGACCCCTCCCCTACCCACAGAGGTCCAGGGGTCCAGAGACCCATGGCCTCCTCTCCCATGGCCTCAGGTGGTTCCCAGGGCCGAGGGGTGGAGGGGGCGCCTGAGCCCTGCCCCTTGCCCGTCGGTTCTGGGCGGAGCGGACAGGAGAGGCAGCGTGGCCAGCACCCATGGGGAGGCACGGCCGTGGCGCCCAGCCTCGTGGGAGCTTCCTGCCCCATGACCTCTCCAAGGTCCCCGGTGTGGTCTGAAACCAGAGGACCAGGACCCCGAGGAACTCACGCTAATTTCGGATCTGCACGTCCCATCCTGGGGCCGCGACTGGCTGGGGCTGGGGAAGCAGTCCTCTTCCCTCCTGGGCCCTGCGGGATGAGCCCCTCTTCTCCTCTGAGGATGTGGTGGGAGGGGGTGAGGCGAGATGCTGTCCCAGCCCCACCTGGAACCTTCCAGACTGATTCTCAGGAAGAGTCGCAGAGAGGCAGAGCCAGGCCCTGAAAACCCGTGAACGCCAGGGTCGAGGGCACGGGGGATAGGCACTGGGAGCCAGGTTCTCTGCCCCCGGCCAGTGGCTCCCAAACTGTTCCAACATCAGCGCCCAGAGAGAGGGGTACACCGGGCAGTGGCCCCCAGGCACAGGTGTGCACACCTGTGGGATGAACTGAGTCCGGGCTCCCCCTGCAGCCTTACCCTCGCCAGGGTCTCCTCGGGGGAGAGGGTTCTTCCAGTCCCATAACTTTGTGCTGGCCCACGCGGCTGGCTTGGCCACGGCAGGCGGGTGGAAGCAACAATGTTCCAGTTCTGAGTCCAGGTTGAAGGCGGCTCCCTCTGCCCTACTGTGCTTCTGCCTCCTGCTGGTCCCAGGAGGAGGGTATGAGATGGGGCAGAGCCACCCCCACGGAGCCGAGCCTGGTGAGCTGAGCCCCGGCCAGCCCGCAGGCCCCCAGCCAGGATAACTGATTGCCGAGTTCTGCCTCTGCGCTTTGGGGCTGTTTGTTCCAAAGTGTATTTGTTTCTTGTAGCTGCGGTAACAAACCAACACAAACTGGTAAGACAACAGTTCTGGAAGCCAGAAGTCCAAAGTCGGTACCACTGGGCTGAAATCCAGGTGTCTGCAGGGCGAGGCTCCCTCTGGGCTCTGCGGGAGGATCCTTCCCGCCCCGTCCAGATCCTGGTGGCGGCCGGCATCCCTGGCTCACGGCCGCATCACCGCATCTCTGCCCCTCCCCCCACCCCATCCCCTTCTCCTCTGTGTGTCCGTCTGTAACCTCCCTCTGCCTCTCTAAGAGTCACTGTGATGGCATTTAGGGCTCACCCAGATAATCCTGGATAATCTCCCCAGCTCAGCGTCCTCACCTTAATCCCATCTGCAAAAACACTGCTTTTCAAATAAAGCAACACTCACAGGTCCCAGGATGAGAACATGATGTATTCTGGGGGGCCCGTTTTTCAGCCTACCACAGGCAGCAATAGTTTATATACTATGTGAATACATAACAGATATTTCTCACCAAACAATACCTAGTAGCCTTATGACTCGGGATGTGCTCTGCTCTTCTTCTATCTTTTCTTTTCTTTTTTTTTCCCTGGGATGGGTCTGCTATCTTGCATTCAATTCAACCTCTTACGTAACAAAGTCTTCTGTGACCCACTAAACTGATTTCATGCCCACAAATGGGTCGCCACCTGCAGTGTAGAAAGTTCCAGCCTAACTTCTGCACCTGTACCCCTGCCAGGGTTGGGGACCCAGCAAAAGTGATGATGGTTTAAAGAAAGGAGAGAAACGCGGCTCCTTCTGCACACAGAGGGTGGGTGGGACTGACTGGTGCCTGGAAGGACCCCTGAACTCGAGGACATGGTCCAGGCCACCCGGCCCCACGGAGGGTCCTCCACCTGCAGCCCCCAACAGTGGCCTGCATCCTCCGAGCGGGCCGGCTCATCAGGTGACTTGAGAAGGGGCCAGGACCAGAAAGGCAAGGGGGGCGTGGTCGCAGGTGGCTTCGGCGGCTCCACTTGCTTCCCCAAGCCCCTGACTCCCCCTCCTCCTGGCAGACCCCCTGCTCCACATTCCAGAATCATTCTTCAGCCCTGACAGCCCCACACCACGTCCACTCATCACTGTGCCATCACTAGTTACGCCCACTCACATCTTCCTTTCTGAATGCCTCTTAAAAGATGAGAAACAAATGAAATCAAGGACCTGGAAACTTTACGACAGATGGTACAGATTTTCCAGGTGGGTTGAAGGCAAGGAAAACACTGGCGCTTTCTCAGGGGCATAAAAAATTAGGTCTGAAGGGATCTGAGACATCGTCCAGTCCCTGGGCAAGGATTCCTAAGAGTCCAGACGGGCCTCTCCTGAGCACTCAACCCCCAGAGCCAGCGGCGTGCTGGACGCCTCCACCTGGAAGTCCCCCAGGAACCTCAGAGTCAGAAAAGAGAATGCCTGGCTTGTTGCCATCCTCCCTCCCCCACCTCTCCCTACCCCCCAACAGGGCCACACATCACACACCAATACCCTCACCCAGCTGGCTCCCCTTGTGCCACTCAGGCAGACTTGTGTTTGCAACCGGCTCCATCTCTCACTAGCTGTGTGACCTTGGCCCAGCGGCTCTACCTCTCTGGGCCTCAATTTCCGATGTATATAATGGGGGTGCCTGCCTGCTGGCTGCAGAGAGACCAAACAAAATGATACGTGTGAAGGGGCCAGGCACCTCGCCTGGTACCAGATGGGCACTTGGTAAATGGCATCTTTCTTTCCCAATTCCTAACTGTATGAGTTCCCGTGGCTGCTGGGACAAAGGACCAAAACCCGAGTGGCTTAAATAACAGAAATCTATTCTCTCCCAGTCTGGAGGCCGGAAGGCCTAAATCAAGGTGTCAACAGGGCCGTGCTCCCTCTGGAACCCGTAAGGGAGAATGCTTCCTCGCCTCGTCCAGCTCCCGACGGTGGCCAGCAATGCTTGGTTGAAGAGCCCTTCAACCTCTGCCTCTGTGGTCACGTGGCCTCTCCTCTGTGTCTCTCTTCCGCTTCTTATCAGGACGCCCTACTCCATATGACCTCGTATTAACTAGTTACGTCTGCAACAACCCTATTTCCAAATAAGGTCACATTCACAGGGACCAGAGTCAGGACTTCGACATCTCTCTTTGGGGACACAATTCAACCTAGAACATGGACTTTCTCGTCGTCACCAAAATCATCCGTCGTCTCGGAACAGCTAGCACGGAACGTCGGCATTACCGGTAGCGCTTTCTCCCTGTACCTCGTGGGGCCTCCCCTTCTCTCTGGCCCCTCCCACCCACCCCTTCTCACCTGGTTGAGACCCTGTGCCCCATCACTGGTCCTCCCCGCCCTGCCAGACTGACCTCCGGGTCCCCAGCACCGAGCACCACCTCCGGGGGCTCACGAGGCCTCCCAGATTGAGACCAAACTCCTTGTCGCAGACACCCAGCCTGGCTGGACCGCATCCTTTCAGTCCACTCTTCTTGCCCCTGTCCACGTGCGGGAGCCGTGCTCACGAAGGGCCACACCGTGGGTCCTCACAGCATCTGCAGGACCATCTGTGACGTGTATGCCCCCGAGACAGTAAGTCCAGGGTCCCCTAAGGCAAAGGACAGCAAGGCCCCCAAGGTATCAGCCAGGAGGTGGCTTCAGCCAGACTGACCCAGATGCCCGAGGGCTGGGCGACTTGGAGGCTGTCCCGTCCACATAACGGAGGAATGAGTCGGGCAGGGTGTTCTGCCCGGTGAGGGGGAACCTGTCAGTCCTAAGCCCCCCGCCGGGAGCTGGCAGACTAGCAGGGCAACAACACAGCCAGGGAAACAGATGAACGTGCAGCCCGACCTGCGATCAGTGCAACAAAGGAGAAAAGCAGGGCCGGCCCCAGCGGCGGCTGCGGGGCAGCGGGGCTCCGCAGCCGCTGGGCTCAGGCGGTCAGAGGGCCTCTCGGAGGAAATGAAGCCGAAACGAACTTGGAAGGCTGAGAAAAAGCTTACGCGCAGGCGGTTGAGACCAGCAGAGGAGCCCGCAGGTGTGAGGCCCCCGAGGCCAGGAGGAGGCTGCCCAGAGCCGCAAAAGGTGGGCTTGCGCGCCGAGACGCGTTCTGATTTCACGGGAGAAGGTCTCAGCGGCCCCCCGAACCTGGTGAGCAGGGAGATCACCCGGGAGGCTGATCGGAGGTGACCGAGTTTCTGTCTCCCTGTTTGAACACCCCTTCCTCAGCCAACGCTGCCTTCCCCGCCCGACAACACACCTGGACGCGGCCCCGCGGTGCCCGCGTCCTGCCCACTGCCCCCAACACACACCGCCGCTCAGGCCCCACTGCCCGCGCTCAGATGGAGAGCCATTCCATGTCCCTGCTGGGCGGAGCGCAGGGTACGCACCCATCCGCCTTCTGAGTCAATACAGACAGACAAGCAACCCCACAGAAAATAAGCCGGGGGGGCAACAGCAAATTCGCAGAAACACAAATGGCCCGGAAGCTAGAAAAATACCCTCGGGTGCCCGAGAAGGCAGATGAAAGCAGGGAGGTGTCCTTATCCCATCAGCTGGCAGATATGAAAAGACTGACAGTGCCCCGTGTTGGGCAGGGAGCAGAGAGGGACAAGGAACTCTGGTGCCCTTTTGGTAAAGGCGTGAACTGGGTCCGCCTCCAGGGAGGCAGCTCGGCAGACAATATTCCCATTTACCTTTCTGCTTCCGGGAATATCTGTAACTTCCACTCACAGGTCTATTTGCACATGGGTGCAAAGCCGTACGTGCGAGGATTCTCATCCCCGCGGGATGCGCTCAGGCTGTGCTAAAAATCGGAAAGCACATGGGACCAACGGGCCCTGTGCACCCCCTGAGCAGGAAGCAGGTCACACAGCAGCCTCTCACCAAAAATGCTCAGCCCGAATCCCATCACTAAGAAACAGATCCAACCAGATGGGGGACGATCCACAAGGCAACAGGCCTGGACTCTTTAAGTGTCAATGGCATGAAAGAAAACAGGTGGGAAGAACGTTCAAGAATAAAGGGGACTAAAGACAGAGAGACACGCTCACCAATTGTGGCGGGTGACCCTAGACTGACTCCTGAAGAAGGGAGGGTAGACACACGTCTGTAAAGGGGCCCTGGGGGCAGGGAAACGGGACCGGGGACTTCCTGTGGGTGATATTTGGGTACAGGCCTGTGCTGAAGCTTAGGTGTGATGACGCAACTCACTTTCAAATGGTTCAGAAAAGAGAGAGAGAGATGGAGAGAGCGCAAAATGTTAATAACGGGCGCATCTAGATGAAAGTATTACAAGGCGTTCATTGTACTGGCTTTTCCCCCCAACTTTTCTCTATGCTTAAAACTTTTCAGAAGAAAGAGTTGGGGGAGAAACTGATGAAGAAGACAAAGAAATCCCCCAGAAACAGCATAGACCATGACCTGCTAACTTTACCTTCAAGGATCCTGGAAAAAACCTGCAGCCACAGAGACAGGCCCGGGGCTCAGAACACCTGGCTCTGTGTCTGAGGAAACCGTCTTCTCTCCTGGCCCTCAGTTTCCCCACCTGTAGCCAGAGTTGGCAAATGCATGGCTTGCACACACACCCCCCCCACTGCCCGTATCCGTGGAGACATAGATAGTCAATCAACTATTCTTTGTGTCCGTGTGATTCGGTCCCCATCCCGTGAGCTCCTAAGGGTGGGATGGAGCTGATGCATCTCGCCTGGCCCATCCCGGGGCAAGGAGGAGAGTGGATCCACTCAGTGTCTGATGAACGAGCAAACAGCCGAGAGAAGGGATGACTGCACATAGGCGACTGGACACCCCATGGGAAAGGTGATGGTGTGGGTTCTGAATGTGGAAACCCCTCCACCCAGTGCCCCGACACCTTGCCTAGAGGCTGGCATGGCAGGAAGTCCTTTCACCTTGCTGGCCTCACTTTACCCATCTACACCGGGGACACAAGGAGTACCCACTTCACTGGATGGTGGGGAAGGACCAGTGAAGTTCCCACATGTTAAGGGCTCTGGCCTGGTCTGCCTGTGGCCTGACCACAGGACCACCTGCCACAGAGCTGCCGCTGGGACCGTGAAAACCCAAACTGTGTATTTGCATATCCATTATTATTCCCACCAGCCGGAGGTGGGAGCAGCCCGAGTGTCCACAGCCCGATGGACGGACAAACAAAATCTGGCCTGTTCATACAACGGAATATTATTCGGCTTAAAGGGGAAGGGAGTTCTGACGCAGGCTACAGCGCAGACGACCCTTGAGGATGTTATGCTCATTGAAACAGACCAGTCACAGAAGGACAAATATTATATGTTTCCACTTATATGAGGTCTCTAGAGCCGTCAAACTCCTAGAGACAGAAAGCAGAAGTGTGGTTGCCAGGGGCTGGGGAGGGGGTGGGGGATTGGTGTTTAATGGGGACAGAGTTTCAGTTTTGCAAGATGAAAAGAGTTCAGGAAACGATGGTGCTGATGGTGGTACAGAATGAATGCATTTAACGCCACAGAACTGTACACTTAACGATGCTTATTTCTGATGGCAAATTTTAGGTTGTATTTATTTTACCACAATTTAGTTGGCCCCGTGGCCAGGTCAGCGAAACTCCAAAGCAGTAAGGTGTTGGCGGTCGAGGGGGCGGGGGAGCTCTGGCTGAGCCTAGGGAGGAGTGGGCTTCACCCACTGACCCCGTCGGGTCTGCTTTATGGGTCAGGGGACCATCACCCACCAGCATCTCTGCATCACCAGGCAACGGGGTAGGTTAAGGGGAGTTACAACCATACCCCTCTGAGTCACGTCCACAGGCTAAGGGAAGTAGAGGAAGGAAGGTGCAGGACACGTTCTCATCAACGGGGCTAAATATATCCCTCGCTGCCTGGGGCAGCGTCTCGCAATGTGGCCTTGGGTCCAGCTGCAACTTTCCCCAGCATGGCCTCGGGGAACCAAGGCTGCCCTGCTGGACAGAGACGCTTCCCGGGTCCTGGGAGCTGTGGCCCTGGGACCCTCACCCTGACACAGCTCAGGCATTTAGGCCCCCATGGGTCCTGGGCCCCTGCTCTGCACAGGCGCTCACGGGCTCAGAGGATTCTGAGCGGGGGGACACAGTGCCCCCTCTGGAGTCCCTATAGAGGGAGGCAGATGGAAAGGGCCCAGACTCACCTGGACAAGTGGACAAGCAGTGGGGATGACAGCAGGAACGGGACAGGGTCAGGGAGCCAGCAGGACATCCACCCGCAGGCCAGATGCTGGAGGACTGCGGGGAGGGGCAGGGAAGGAAGGCGCCCCAGGAGGGGACCAGCCTGGGCAAAGATGGGGGGATGGAGAGGGGGTAGCCCACGTGGGGAACCTCCAAGAGCCCAGCCTGGCCGCTGGGCACAGCGACCACGTGGAATTGCGGGGATGCTCTTCAGCCACTCCGAGTCCGGCCGGGGCAAGGTGGGCTCAGAGGCCCACCAGACGAGGCCCCGCCCTCAAAGCACCCCGCACCGATGGTAAAGTCCACCAGGAAGACGGCATCATGGCATCTCAAGAAATGAAGCAGATACCTCTTGATCCAGCAATCCCACCCTGGGACGTGCCCCAAGGAAATGACTCAAATAGATATTGCTCACCTGTGTTCACAGTGGCATCATTCCCAACAGTCAAGAGGAGGAAGCAACCCACGTGTCCACGGAAGGATGGATGGATCGACAAAATGTGGTCCATCCCCACAATGGAATATTATTCAGCCTTGAAAAGGATGGAAGTTCTGACAGCTGCTGCAACATGGACGAACCTTGAGGACACTAGGCTCAGTGAAATGAGCCGGTCACGAAAGCACCAGCACTGAATGATTGGCTGCACTTCTGTGAGGACCCTAGAGCTGCCACGTCCACAGAGGCAGAACGCTGGGCACCAGGGGGCGGGGGGCGGGGGGCGGGAAGGCGGATGAAGACTTACTTAATGGGGACAGAGCTGGTTGGGGAAGATGGAAACATTTCTCGAGAAGGATGGTGGTGAAGGTTTCACAACAACGTGAATGTACTTAGTCCCACGAACTGCACACTGAAAAACAGTTACAGTGGCATAGCTAATATTACGTATATCTGACCACGATAGAAAAAGTTTGTTTAATGCAAAGAACACTCCGTGCTTAGTGATGGAAAGAGAATGTGGCCAAACCACAGAAAACCCACTCAGCGGAATCACACCCAGCTGCTCATAAGCGTGCTGTAGGACCGTATGTCCTGCGTGAGGGAAGCTTGCTGGGTGGGTCCCGAGGTGGGGTCCACGCAGACGGGACAGCCGGCCACGGGCCTCTCCAGAGGCACACGCTGTTTCCTCTTCAATCGTCCGCTCTTGCAAAAACAAACACCTGTCTTGTTTATTGTACAATTAATGATAAAGCAGACTCTGAAAAACTCAAGTGAGAGTGACACCCCTAGAAGGGGTCAGGTCCCCCCTTTAAGGTCCCTGGTGGCAGAGGGTGGCACCCAGATATGTGTGGAAAGAAGAGCCAGCTGTTTCAAAAGAGAGATGCCCCGGGCTTCCCTGGTGGCGCAGTGGTTGAGAGTCCGCCTGCCGATGCAGGGGACACGGGTTCGTGCCCCGGTCCGGGAAGATCCCACATGCCGCGGAGCGGCTGGGCCCATGAGCCACGGCCGCTGAGCCTGCGCATCCGGAGCCTGTGCTCTGCAATGGGACAGGCCACAGCAGTGAGAGGCCCGCGTACCGCAAAAAAAAAAAAAAGAGAGAGAGAGAGATGCCCACGGTCCAGCTTGCCAGTCTGGAAGGTCAGAGCAGGGCAGTGGCAGCTGAGAACTCTGGAGGACCAGCAGACTCTGAATCAATGCCGAGGAGGCCTGGGTGTGTGAGCAGGGTCTTTTTAGCCTCTTTTCTCATTAAAACCAACGGCAATGCCTGCTTCCCTGCGGACACGCCTTCTGCAAGGTCATGACACCTGACCTCCAGCTCTCGCTGTCTGCACACCCCGTTCTCCTGTGATCCATCGCCGGGTGGTGGGGAGAGCCTGGGACCGACGGACAGCCCTGGGCTCGAATCACAGCTGTGCCCTGTTCTGGCTGTGTGACCTCAGCCGCCCCTTCCCCCCAACCCCTAGAGCCCTAAGCATTTCTGAGGATTCTGGGGAAACTCTAATGAGGTCACAAACATTGGAGCGCTCAGAGAAGTAATGGCCCAAGCACATGTGAGCTGTAATCTTATGGATTATAAGACCTAGAAAGGAACGTCCCTGGTGGCGCAGTGGTTAAGAATCCGCCTGTCAGTGCAGGGGTCATGGGTCTGAGCCCTGGTCCGGGAAGATCCCACATGCCGCGGAGCAACTGAGCCCGTGCGCCACAACTACTGAGCCTGCGCTCTAGAGCCCGTGAGCCACAACTACTGAGCCCGTGAGCCACAGCTACTGAAGCCCGCGCGCCTAGAGCCCGTGCTCCGCAACAAGAGAAGCCACCGCAATGAGAAGCCCGTGCACCGCAACAAAGGGTAGCTCCCGCTCGCCGCAACTAGAGAAAGCCCGCGCGCAGCAACGAAGACCCAATGCAGCCAAAAAAAAAAAAAAAAGACCTAGAAAGACCCACAAGTCTGGGCCCCAGACGTAGCTGGTAGTTAATTACCAGCCCCTCCCCCTTCTGGGCAGGACCACAGCCACGCGTGGCCTCCTTCAGAGCCTGCTGTGCAGTTCATCTTCCCGCAGCTCGCGGGCACCCAGGGAAATGGCCTTCGCCAAATGTTGACAGGATTCGGGTCTATTTGCTCCAGCAGAGGCAAGGAATCGATATCTGAATATTTCTGCTTCCACAGATGAGGGGAGGGTGCGTGAGACTGCGTTTAGTGTTCCGAGCAGACCTGTACATGGGTGTGATCACAGCTGATCCGCGAGTGAAGGCGATTCAGAGCCCCAAGTAAAGGCGCTGGCTTGCCGGGCAGGGTCCAGGGATCCATCGTGAAATTTCTTCCGTCCGCGTGCTTGGGGCCAAGCCCCTCAAACTTCCCAAGGGACAGCCTCCGTGTCGAGTGGGTCCGTCACACTGTCTGGGCACGAGCTTCTGCTCCCCGGCTTCGAGCAGGAGGCGATAAAACACCCCGAGTCCTGGTGCAGGGGAGGCGCTGCTGGACAAGGCTGCCCTGAGCTGCCCAGGTGGCCGGTGACTGTGCCCCCGACCTCGAGCCACAGATCCCAGCCACTAGCGCCGTTCCTCTCCAAACTGCTGTGGCCCCGAGCGCCAGGAGGTGCCGTGGGAAATAAAAGGTTCTATTCCTGGTGTAACCCCTTTCCCAGAACCGGGACAGTGGGTCCTGAGCCTCCTCTCTGCGTCTCTGGGTCTCACCAGTCTACACGGCACTGAAGCCCACCGCTGTGACCCACCACGCCCAGGCCCGCCTCCCTGGCCAGACTGTCCTTCCAGGGGGCGCTGCCTGGCATCACCCAGTGGGGACCGGGCAGGGACCCCAGCCTCCAGGGTAGGCACGCAGCCGTGCGCGCGGCTCCCACCTCAGATGCGGTGGGCACACGTGCCCATCACCCGGGGTCACGGGTCGCCCTCCTCACCCCGGACCTGAAGAGCTACCGGGTTTAGGAAGATGCGCTAAAGCCTCAGAGGAGGCCACTTGTGCCCCAAGCCGTCTGCTACTCTTGAATGAAATGATGCCCAGGGTTGTGTGTGGGCTGCAAGGGCTCGTGGGGTCAGCTGTCAAGCACTGGGTCACGGGCATCCCTGCTGCTGGGCAGGGAGGGGGCCCAGGCTACCTGAACAGGTGCCGCGCCTCCACCTGGACCCCCAGTGCTGTCCCTGCACGGCTGGAGAAAGGTGCCGCTTCCCTCTGCCCTCCCCCTGCCCCCGGAGAACAGGGCCACCATTCCTGATGAAGCTGCCAGGCCCCTAGCCCTCTGAGAGGAAGTGGGCTGGGCATGGCCCTGGATGAGTCCCAGGTCTGGGGGAGGACAAGCGGCCAAGGAAGACAGCTGAGTGGGGCACCCGTGTCCCCTCTGCTGGTCCCATCCCCCCTGCCATCCACAGTGACAAACAGGTGAGGCCTCCCTGCCCCCTGGCCACACCTGCGCCAGGGCCTTTACTCCC
The DNA here is from genome assembly GCF_949987515.2 of Delphinus delphis. Taxonomy (NCBI): domain Eukaryota; kingdom Metazoa; phylum Chordata; class Mammalia; order Artiodactyla; family Delphinidae; genus Delphinus; species Delphinus delphis. Next base: position 135,903,757 of record NC_082687.1, read on the forward strand.
TCCCTTCACAGCTAGACGTGTTGAGAGGGCTTGACACCCCCATCCCCGCCCTGGCTCTGCCCGGAATCATGGCGGGCGGGCAGGGGGGACGCGGTGCAGCTCTAGCAGACGCCCAGGAGCCTGAATTCAGCAGAGACGTGGTCCCACGCTCCCTCCCCCTCTCCTCTCCGGATGCGGTGACTCCTCAGCCACGTCATCACTGAGCGCTTCCTGCAAGCGAGGTGCCGTGCAAGGTACGTTGAGAGGTGACATAGTGCCTGAGAGGCAGATGGGCTGTGGGCCCCTGCCATGGGCCTGGCACTTACCCAGGGCCCAGCCTGGGGCAGAGGCGTGAGTGAAGCTCCTCAAACACTCGCTCTACTCTCACCTCCGCATGTCCTGCCGGATGCCCTTCTGCTGATTTGTCTGGCTAACTCCTACTTAGTGGGATGTCACCTCCTTCAGGAAGCCTGCCAGGATTTCTCTCTCACAGCAGGTTCCTTACCGGCCTCCTCTCTGTCCCCACAGCCTCTCCAGTGAAGTGCTTTCTCATGGTGTGTTTTCCTCACGTGCTATCTGCCTTTCTCATTAGGCTGGGAGCTCCTGGAGGGAAGAACTCCATCAAGGCCACCTCCAGTGCCTGGCCAAGGGGTCCATACACTCAAGTGAAACCACCGGCTCTGCCCAACCCCCAGCCCGGGGATGCTGGGTTGACGCGTTGCCTGTCCATGAGACCCAGGGAGGGGGGGAGGGTCTCCTGTGAAAGGGGTGTCCTTCCCGGTGTCAGGAACTTTGTTGGGGAGGATTTGGGGAGCCGCCCCCTCCCTACAGACTGCTTTCAGGGGGTTCCCAGGAGGTGCCACGGCTAGGAAGCATTCTGAGGCCCAGCTCTCCCACCGTGAGCCCCAAATCCAGAGCAAAGCCCTGCTGAGGTCTCCTGCGGGGCTGCAGGGGTGCCCTGGGAGTGAGGGGAAGGGGGGCGGCAAAGCTCAGAGCGGGGCACCCATGGGGAAGCGGGCCCTGTGCCCGGCGGACGGGGGCAGGAATGTCCTGAAGGCCCGATTTCCAGCAAGATATCCTGCCCAAGGGGCCAATCTTGGAGGCTGTGGGTCACACTTTAAGCGAAAAGAGGGAAAGTTTCTCCGTAAGTCCGTTTCAGAGGCTGCCCCCCCCACCGCCCCCTCCCAGGGGACGACATCCCTGTGCCATCACGCCCCAACCCAGCCGGCAGAGCAGGAACCCACCCTCTCTGCCACGTGAGGCGTGGAGGCACCTAAGCCCGGCTCATGATGAGCTGAGAGCAAACTGACCTACATGTGATGCAGATGACGAGGGAGCGAAGACACCGGCCAGCAGAAGCCCAGGCTCTGGAGGGGCTGCCTGGGTTCACAGGCCGGCTCTCCCACCGCCAGCTGGGTACTCGGGGCAGGTTTCTCGAGGTCACCTGGCCTCCGGGTCCCCACCTGTAAAACGGGCAGTCACGGAAACCACCCCCGCGGCGTCGGGAAGACTCGATGAGTGATACTGTCCGGGGCCGTTACTGTTATTGTTACTGCCATTCTCTTCCGCCTGCGAGGCCTGAGCCCTTGGAAAAGCGTAACGATGCTTCTGGTCTCTCAGAAGACCCGGTGGGGAGATGCGCGCACGCAGAGGAGGCTGCGCTGGCGGTGCTCCCAGAGCGGGTAGTCACCTCCTCCCTTGCCAGCCGCTGACCTTGGGTTGACCTTGGTGGGGGGGGGGGTCTTGCCTCCTGTCTTTGTCTGCCTGCCCTCATCTGTAAACTGGGAGCAAGAATCCTCGCCCCACAGGGATTTGCGGCATTCAAGACGGAGCCTGGACGATGTCTCTACCAGGCCTGGCGTTACTACATGCTCCGTCAACAGCAGACATAGAACTTTATCAGACAAATCAATTACTCCCCTGAGCTCTGCTCCGAGGCCGGCTGGGCGTTGAGGCGCCCGAGGTTGCCAGCACACACCCAGGATATATTTAGCTCTCCGCTGGAGCCCTGCCGGGGCTGGGCATTCCCACAGAGGACGCCGAATTTCAGACCAGCTCCCAGCTCCTCATAGGCCACCGAGAAATTTGCCCCAGAGCACAACTTCCCTTGTTTATGACAGTAGACTAAATTATCCCAAGAGCACACACACACACACACACACACACACACACACACTAAATTCCTGTATCATGTCAGTGCCACTCAAAGCCCTAGTTCCGCAGTGAAAGTCCACCTCCCAAAATAGAGAACGCCGTCCTGTCCCTGGAGCAGGACCTGGCTGCTGCCAGCAGGTCAGACAGCTGCTCTCCAGTCAAGCCTCTTGAGACCCATCCTGTCCCCCTCACATCCTTAAAATGAAGAAGCGAAAGGAAATAAAACAGCCAAGCGTCAGGGAAAAGGCAGCGTTGCCCGTAGCTCTTGCATCGCGATGTATTTTCTTCTGGTGCATTTTGCCTGCGTGTTTTGCAGATGACACGGCGTGTAATCTAGATTCCTCATTTATCACCAGCATAGACACATGCATTGTACTCCTCCTTCACAATTATTTTAATGGCTACGTAATACTCCAGCTTTTATCACCAGTTCCAAGTTTGGTCTAGGGTATTGGATCCCCAGTACCCTAGCAGGGCACCTGCGGGGTCAAAGCCATGTTCATAATAACACTGAGATGGGGAATTCCCCGGAGGCCCAGTGGTTAGGACTCCGCACTTTCACTGCCAGGGCCCAGGTTCAATCCCTGGTCAGGGAGCTAAGATTCCGCAAGCCTCGAGGCGCAGAGGCAAAAATAAAAAAGATCGAGATGTTATTGTCTTCCATCGCTCCCACTCCCTCCTGAGTGTACAGTGGAGTTTTCCGGAAGCCCCGTGACATGTGACATCACAACTGATAGAAAACAGGCCAGACAGGAGCTCCGGCAGACGTCTCTTAAGCCAAATGTTAATGAGATTTGCAAAACCGTAAAGCAATGCCACTCTGATCCCTGAAAACACTCCTACGTTAACATACAAAGGACTATTACTCTTATTCAATGAATTAAAAATTCTCCATTTTAAGGTCTAATACAGCAAATATCAATCAATACCATGCATTCAACCAAAAACTCTTTGGGGTCCCCAATAAATTTGAGTGAAGGGGTCCTACGCCCTCAAAGTTGGAGAACAGCTGCTACGGATGGACGGACGATGATGAACTGGCCCAGCATCTGTGGCTGGACATTCACCCTGCAGAGTACGTGACCCCTTCAGCGAACGACTTTTTATGCACCAATCACATCAGCCGCCTTCTTCTACCAAAGGGCACGAACATATTTAAGCCTCAGTGCGTCTCGCCTAACCGCCCCTCAGAGACTATGCACACTGACGGTCAGCCGTCCCCGATGGCATCCAGCTCAGGGGATCGGGGGATGTGTACAATTAGCTGACTTAACAGTAACAATTTTTTTTTTTTTTTTTTTTTGCGATACGCGGGCCTCTCACTGTTGTGGCCTCTCCCATTGCGGAGCACAGGCTCCAGACGCGCAGGCTCAGCGGCCATGGCTCACGGGCCCAGCCGCTCCGCGGCATGTGGGATCTTCCCGGACCGGGGCATGAACCCGTGTCCCCTGCATCGGCAGGCGGACTCTCAATCACTGCGCCACCAGGGAAGCCCCAACAGTAACAATTTTTAACTAACGACAGGTCTTTCCTCCAACCTTCAGCTATTCTAGAGACCCACACAGGAAGGAGAAAGGGTTTCAGTCCCAGAGACAGAACGTTTGAGAAGCTGCCTGGGGATGCTGAATAATGCCCCCCTCCCCCGGATATACCCACGTCCTCAGCCCTAGGACCTGTGGACGTGACCTTACGTGGTTAAAAATCATGCGGCTGGTCTTTGCAGATGTGATACAGTTAAGGACCTTGAGATGGGAGATTCTCCTGAATTACCTGGGTGGGCCCTAAATGCAGTCACAAGCATCCTCAGAGAGGCAGAGGGAGATCTGACCACACACACGGATGGGAGGGGAGAGACCTGAAGATGCTTGCATCGAGGTCGGGGCGATGTGGCCACAAGCCAAGGAGCGCTGGCAGCTGGGAGAGACGGGGGGCGGATTCTTCCCAGAAGCTCTGGAGGAAGCGCAGCCCTGCCGACACCTTGACTTCAGCCCAGTGACATGGATTTTGGACCTCGGGCCTCCAGAACTGTGAGAGGATAAGCTGCTGTTGTTTTAAGCCCCGAGGTTTACGGTGCTCCATTCCAGCAGCCCCCCTCCTACGGGACGCCCCAGTGACGGAGGCTGACCCCTCCTTCGCCAGCCCCATTCCCTCACCAACAGCATGGGCTGTCAGAAAACCTCGCCGTGCGCTGCAGAGCGCCTCCCCAAGGGGCTCACTGCGGGGCTCGGCGTGTGTGCTGCCGCCAGCTATTTTAATTCCCTGTAGCTCCTTCAAAGGCTGCTGGCCGGCTGCTCCGTTGTGCCCCAGTGAGCTGCTCTCAGAGAAGGAATTTGGGGTGTCAGGTCGGGAGATGGGTGCCAATGGAGGAAAGGAAGGGTCAGCCGCGGCAGGGGCAGAATAAAGCTCTCATGTGGCAGCCCCGGGCCTCGCAGGGCTGCAGAGGGGCCCAGCCTGGCCAGAGGGGACAGAATGAGTCGGCGGGAGGAGAGGGCTGGAAGGGAAGAGCAGCGAAAGCAACACTGAGGTCTGGCGGGGTCGGGAGGGCGGGGAGACCTGCCCAAGGATTCCAGAGGCGGCCCTGGCAGGGCCACCCTTCATCCTCAGCACACAGCCCTGCTCTGCACCCCACGCCCGTCCCACGCCCGTCCCAGGCAGCCAGGGAGGCACCTGGCTGGACGCTGGGCTTCTGCACACATATCACGTTTCCTGATTTCCGCGGCACGTCGGAGGCGTGCTCAAGGGAACCGATGCTTGAAACCCTGCACTCCACAATTACCCTCCAAGCGCCTGGCAGACGAGGCCGGTCTCAGAGCCGAAGGACAGCAAGAGCAGCAGGAAGGCCCGCGAGAAGTGTGTCACAGAGGCCCCCGGGGCCTCGAGTCAACGCGGCGCCATCACAGCAGCAGCAGGGATGCTCAGGGCCGCAGGCGTTGGCCGTGTCGAGGCCCCGGGCCCGCCGTTGGGCGCACACCCGCTCACCCATCCGGACGGCCCCTCCCGTGCGGCTGGCTCACTCCAGCCACACTGGACGGTCTGCTGACCCTTCGCCACCTCCCTGCCTACCTGGGTCGCACTCCTGTGCGAGCGCACGGGTCTCGCACAGCCTCACCCCGCCTGGGTCCCCGCACGCCGGGGGTATCAGACTGCGCCCCGTCCGGGGGGGAGACTGGGCCACCTGAGCTGGCAGAGAGTGTGGCCGCAGAACCGGCAGGTGTGGACGATTCAGAGCTCCACGGGTCAGGTGTTCACTCGGGGAACGGGAGCGGGAAGCCGACCGGAGGCCGGGGGGGTTGTTTCAGCAAGAGGCCATGCGGGTTTTGGACCAGGCAACTGGCCAGGCTAGAATCCCGGCTGCCAGGTTACCGGACACACCCCTGCTGTCCAGCCTCGGTTTCCTTACCAGTAAACTGCAAACTACCAGGAGTGACACTCAGAATAGTTATGAGGGTTCCCCACGCCCCACTCAGCAGGGGTGCAGCCACGCGCGTGCGCCCGGCGCGTCCTGAGCCCGGCGGGGATCCCCCGCCCCGGGTGTAAGGCCGCAGCCTGGGGCGGCCAGTTCTCCGTGCTACTGTCTCCTCCTTGGCCCCCCAGGTGCTCATTAAAGCCTTTGGAGGCAGAGGCAGCCTGAGTAGGAAGAGGCCCGGCTGCGTGTGACACCACAGCCCATCACGCAGCTCCGGAACAACGTGCAGTTGGCAAAACGGGGCCGCCCGCCTTCCCCGGCTCGGGGCGCCTTCCCGCGTCTGCAAAGCCAGCAGGGCCGTGTCTTCTCTCCTCTCTGACCTCTGCTTCCGCCACCACAGCCCCTCTTCTCTGACCCTCCTGCCCCCTCCTCCTCGATGGCATGGACCCCACCGCATCACCTGAGCCCCACTGCGAGCTCTCTAACTTAGTCACATCCTCGAGGTCCCTTCTGCCATGTAGGGGACACACCCACCGGGTCCGGGCATGAGGACAGGGACATCTTGGGGGGCCGTTGTTCAGTCTGAGATGAGGCAACTCAGAGAGGGGCAGTGTCTAGCCCCAGGTCACACAGCAGGCAGGACCAGGCACAAGTCCTCGGCAGGAGCCCCTGGCTCCGCCTGCTGCCCACGGTCCTGATGAGGGAGGGCCCTAAAGGAGTGGAGGAAAGGGTCCTGGGCGTCTTGGGTTCCGGGGGAGGTGTGGAGACGGAGGAGGAATTTCAGGACAGTGCTCTGCGCACAGCAGGCGTTCAACAAACCGAGTGAGCGAGCTTTTCCAGAACAGCTGTGAGCCCTCAAGAGGCGGCTGGTGGCTGGGAACAGAGGTGGCTCCGACCAGACGGAGGTTGGACCGTACTGGGGCCCGTGGGGGCCGCTGTGGGCGCTGCGGCTGCACAGTGCTGCCCGCCTCCATCCCGCCTCTAGGCTCCCCCGGGTGGCGGTGGACAGTTGTATAGTGCGGTGGCTGAGGGGGGGGGGTGCGCAATTCCAGGACCAGCCCTCTGCCCAGGAGGACAAAGGCCCCAGTGTCCCCTGGTTCACCTGCACTCACATCCCCGTCTCTCGGAACATGAATGGAGACAGCTGCAGGGCTGCCAAACTGATACGGGGTCCGCGGGGTGGTCCCCGCAATCCTTCCTTCTTGGAACTTCATGCCCAACTGCAGCGCCAACCGGGCCCTTGGAGATGTCATTTTCCAGCAAGACCCTGGGGCCACGGACGTCCGAGCAGAAGCAGAAGGTCAGAGCAGAAGGTCGGAGAGAGGCCTGACTGTGGGCCCTCGACCCGGGATGAGGGCAAACAGACGAGAAGGCTGAGCGCGAAGCGGGACCCAAGCTCCGGGTGTTCACGCAGCACCTGTCACAAGGCAGCCTGTGCGGACACGGGGTGGGGTGGGATCCACACAGCTCAGCCCAGCCCAGCCCCGAGGACAGACGCCCAGCAGGGACAGCCCCACGCGCGCGCCCTGCAGTGACACTGAGCGGTGGCTTCTTGGCGTGCTGGCTGGAATCGGGTTGCTGGCTCGCCTCTCCAACCCCTTGTTCTGCACGTGAGGAAACTCAAGCCCCAGGACAGCCAGCGTGCCCGCTACGTGCAGGGGGCCAGGCGGAGTCGCCGTGCGGGTGGTGAGGCTCCGAGGCAACCCAGACACCGCTAAGAACCTGGGAGCGGGCAGCTGTCCGGGGACTGGGCTTCTCCCGGCCCTCGGGGACGGGTCAGGGGGTGTGAACAGGACCGGCGGGCTAGGCGGGGGAAGGAGGAGAACCAGCAATGGAGGAAGAGCTGTGAGCCAGCTGACGATGTCAACTGATGCCACGGTGGACCCTGCGGGCTTTGCCCCGAGCCCTGGACAGTGTGTCCAGCTATGATAAAAACCACCCCAGGCCCTTGACACCACAGCCCATGAACAATCCCGTAAAGCGGGCGCTATTATCTCCACCTGACAGGCGGGGAAACCAAGGCAAAGAGCAGTGAGTTACGCAACCTGGTGACTGGGAACAGAGGTGGCCCCGACCAGACGGAGGCTGGACCATACCGGAGCCCAGGTGTTCTGACCCCAAAGCCACCTGGGTATCGAGACCACCTGCCTGGCTGCTTAGGAAACTTCAGCCAAGGCAACACGGTGCGTGAACCCCCCAGTCCGTCATTTTGCACCAGGACCCGTTTAACGTGGGCCTGGCTCCCCCCCCAGCCCGGCAGCCTCCCCGAGGGCAGGAGGCACCCGCAGGGCTCACTGTTGGCTGAGTCTAAGGCAAAGTGAGCATCACAGAACTCAAAGCACACCTTCCACCCACCCCAGGCCTTCCTGCGGACACGCACTCATATGTTCTCCTGGCTTGGATATCCGTCAGACATCCATAGATGCCGCTTCCCTGACAGGCTGCGGAGAAACCCCCGTACACTGGGACCCTCGCGTAAAGGGCAAAGTGCTTCCTGCTGCGATATTGTCAGATGGGGCCTACGTGGCACAGAGGGGTGCTCGGAGACCTCTGGGCTCACGTGGCGTGTTTCCCTGAAATGGTGGCCGAGCCTCAAAGCCAGACGATCTCTCTGGGGCAGTGGGGGAACAGGGTTGTCAGAAGGAAGCCAGTCCCACCCCTGAGGATGGCAGCAGTCCCTGTTTTTACAGACAGGTACCCTGAGGCCCAGAGAGGGAAGCCGGCTCACCCGAGGTCACACAGAGGTCCGGCAGGTGGGGCTGAGGGTCCAAGGAGCTCAGGCACTGACGGGGCTGGTTGACGCTGGAGGGCTGAGCTGGGGCTGGAGGGGCCTGGGATGGCCATGAATACTGCCTTCCAGCTCCGGAAGGCCACAAGGGCCCAGCAGAGGGAAGAACTGGGGCCAGGGGTCAAGGTTACAGGGGGGCATGGGGACTTGACGCGGTGAAACTGTCTCACGGTCCGAGCTGTCCATCCCCGGGTGGAGCGCCATGACCCCAGACAGGAGCCCCGCTGGAGGCCAAGAGCACACGCTTGGGGGCAGACAGAGCAGGGCTGGGGCTGGCTCTGCCTTCCTGGCTATGCGGGCAGGCGCCGCGCCTGTAAATGGGAACACGCTTCTCGGCTCAGGGGAGGAGATGGGTTGTAACCACCACTCACACTGAAAGCGTCATCGTGATGCCCCCAGTGGGTCAAACCTTACCCATCCTCGGCCACACGTTACAAAGTTACCATTGTAACCAGCTAATACATGCAGGGGCAGAAAAGCGTTCAAATGCAGCTCTGGCATTTGCAAACGTCATGAAGTGAAGCCAGGCACCTGACGGGCCCGCCCAGGCATCTGTTTCCCCATCTGTAGGTGGGGACACTCCAGCGGCCCTGAGAAAGGTCCCAGGAGCATCTGGTCCCGGCATGGGCCCCAAGGGAGCACCCCACAAGCCGAGGCTGCGTGACACTGAAGTAGGGTGCTGCCCGACACCCTAGAGACCTTGGCAATGGAAACATCCCCGAGTAAACAAAGACGCAGCACTCAGGTTGCTGTGCCTCGCGTCCTAGCGGCCCGAGGCCCGCTGCTCGGGCGGCCGGCGGGCTGGGCGCACATCTGACCGGTCCCCACGGCAGCTCGCGAGACCACGCGATCACCTTCAAGAAATGCACGCTGCCGTCCGAACACCACCCGAGTTTTCCTGCTGCGACTATTTTAACTGATTTCCAAGCTCCTCCGCGTGCCACGCACTCAGCACCCTTGGGCACCACGGAGACCCCGGAAGAGGCGGCAACAGAAGCTCAGAGAGGTTCCACGATCCTGTGCTGGCAGGTGGCAGAGCTGGGATCTGAGGCCAAGGAAGCGCCCGTGTCTGTGCGGAGCCGGGGCTCTGGGGTCAGGCATCCGGCGAGCAGCTCAGCGTCCCGGCAGCTGGCCTGGCCTTGAGGCCCGGCGGCAGGAGAGGCCCGTCCAGAGGCCAGACACCTCCCCGCCCGCTCCCTTCACCACCAGACTTGCTGCTTCCCTCTCACCAGCTCACAGCTCTCCCACAATGCAGACGATGCTCTGGACGGTCCGGGGGTCTGACAGGCGACTTCTCCAGAGGGAGGGTCCCACTCCCTTTTCTGGGACGGTAAGACTGGACGGTCCAAGAGTTCACCAAAGTCAGGGCTTTGGGTCTAGAGAATATGCCATCTACCCCCAAACTACCTCCTGGACGGAAACCATAAAGAATCGAAGGGTCTCGGGTGGCGGGTTAGGAAGTGACCCTGGACGTGAGGGACACACAGTTCGGAGACCAGAATGCCCAGGCTGAGTGAAAGAGCGTCCCGTTGGTTCCTGGGCAACGGCCACCCTTTGCAGATGCCATTTCGGATGAATTTCTGGGTCAGGATGATTTCTCTTTGGCCACACCTAAGCCAGATGGAGCCACACACGGAAAACGGGCACCCGTGTCGTTACCTGTGCTAAGAGCCACGTGCTGCCATCTGGGAGACCCCCACCCGAGCTAAGGACAGTGGCCCCCGCGGATGGAACCGTCCGACTTCTCACCAAGTCACAGACTCCGGAAGCAGCACGCGGCCGCCTTAGACCTGGAAGCAACACCCTCTCGTCTCAGTTGATTTCTCATTGCAAAAGACAGGCGCACACAGTGAAGAAAACTGGGGAAAGTGACGGGCAGTATAGAGACGCAGAGGGGGGAGCAGCGGCTCGTTTGCCACCTCCACCAGGAGGACGCCGTGCACGGCTTGACCTACTTCCCTTAGTCTGCTCTCCTCCACTGTCTCGTAAAGTTGCAGTCATATAAGATATACAATCTTGTCCTCAGCTGCTGTCTAAATTAAGCTCTTCTTAAGCACGTTCTCCTAGCATGAGAAACCCCTGTCATACAGTTAACTAGAATGTTCCCGCCACCCCCAGAGGACAGGTTTCAGGAGGATACAGATGCCGTTTGTTCTCATCCACGGCTGAGCCCCGGGCCCGGAGCAGTGCTGGGCACGTAGCAGGCGTTTCGTAAACCTCTGTCGAGTGGCTGAACAATCGCATGGCTAGTATCCCATCGCTCCCCCCCACACGTAGCTGGTTTCTAACTTTCTGCTGCTGTCAGGAACGCCGTGGTGAACGTCTGTGGTGACAGCAGAGCCCACACTTGGATTAGAAATGTGTCTCTCTGCTCCAAATGCCGGGGCTGAGCCAGCCAGAGCAGGGGACCGGGTCTCAGGCTGTCTGCCACACACCCTCCTGGCCCCCGGAGGGCTGCCTTTCCTTCCCCAGCCCTCGGTTTCCCCTCTGTGTGGGTAGGTGGCTTTGGACTGGAGCATCTCCCAGGCCCCTTCCAGCTCCATGACCCTAACACAGCAGCCACAGGTACAGAAGAGGCTGCGCCGGCCACCCAGCTCTCCACCCGGCCCTGCACTCCTGTTTGGGGCCTGCATCCCCCCCCACCAAATCCATAATCCAAGATGACTGGTGTCCTTATAAAAAAGAAATAAGGACACAGATACACACAGAGGGAAGATCATGTGAGGACACAGGGAGGAGGCGGTCGTCTACACGGCCAGGAGAGAGGCCTCAGAAGAAACCAATCCTGCCCACACCTTGATGTCAGACTTCCAGCCTCCAGAAGTGTGAGAAGATAAATTTCTGCTGTTTAAGCTGCACGGTCTGTGGTTACTTTGTTATGGCGGTCCTGGAAGACTAACACAGTCCCCCACGAACCCCTGACCACCTGGGGAAATCCTACCCACCAGGCCTGCAGCTGCCCCGGGGAGGACATGCAGGCTCCAGGAGAGCACGGACCCGACGGGGGCAGAGCTGGCGCCGGAGCCCCTCCCAGCTCAGGTTCTTTCCTCTGCCCCGCCTTGCCCTGCCGTGACCACCTGGGCTGTGATGTTAGGAAGCCACCACGAGACTCACCATCATCTCCTGGGTCCCGCCAAGTGTGGGCCAGCATTGTACACAGAGCCAAAGGCGTTCCCTGCACACAGTGGGGAAACCGAGGCGGGGGTAACAGTGAATCAAGCACAGCTAGTGAACTTATCTGATGCAGAACGCCAGCTCCTTCTACCTCACCATGCTGCCACTTGAACAATTTCCCTGGCCACTCGAAATGACTGTGCAACAACACATGGAGGCAACTGCATGAGCCCTTGATGCCAACCCCAGAGCCACCTCAAAGGCGCCCTGGGTTATCGGACTAAAGGAAGATACGCCTGCGGCCCCGATGGCATAAAGGAAAGGGGAGCCTCCCACCCGGGGTGCTTGTACAGGTTGCCTCAGAGTCTGACCATCGGCTCGCCTGGGCAGCCGGAGACTGGACCACGTGATCCCAGCCACACCTACTGGCTGGCGCCAAGCTCTGGGGGTGATGCCAGCCTTCCCTGGGGAGGGCCGTCAGGGGACCTGACCTTGTTGATGATGGAAGCCCCTGACCTGCCAGATGTGCACAGTGGCCAGACGTTAGAGCCCGAGAGCCCTGCACAAGGGACCACCATCTGCTCTCCCCCACCACGGCTGTGGGTGAAAACTACTGCCTTGCAAATCATCAGCTGGGCTGTGAGCGACAGGTCGAGGGGAGAGCATGCCCACTGCCAGTTCCGAAGGGCTCGGTTAACTCAGCAAGGCTGAGGTCTATTGACCCTTACAAGCTACCGAGGGAGGACCTACTGCATGGGGGGCTTCCCACTCCTACCTTATCCCCTCCAGGGAAGCAGCAATATTGCTTTTACACATCAGGAAGCCAAGCTCCAGAAGGGGCCACGATCTGTCCGCGACTAGCAGGTGGGCGCTGTGATTCAAACCCCAGCCTCCTTGTTCTTTCCGCCCATGATCCCCCAGGGCCCTGGTGCCCACGTACGCCTTCTCCCAGGACAACCACACATGAGGAGGGGGAAAGGCCAGTGCTTCTTCCGGGGCTCCCCCTGATTACAGGAGAGACCAGAGGTATCAATTATGGTCATGGAAAGCCTAAAATTCCCCTGTGTGCACCCTGCCATTACCCCCACCTGCCATTAGATAAATGCAGATAAATGGAGGTTCTGTGAAGTCTTGGGGTGCCCCGCTCCCCAGCCACCTCCAGAGAACAGGTTGGCCATTTCAGAAATCCTCTTCTAGAGAATTCTGCCTCCTAGGGCCTGCCACTTGCTCCCCGCCGCTTTCCCAATTCCCACCGCCCATGTGGTCCCTCCTTCCTCACCTAGGAGGGGGAGGGAACTGTTTCCCCCTGGGAGGGGTTGGTCCCTGGAAGCACACCCCCCAAGCAGAGAGCACACAGTAAGTGCTCACTAAAGGCACACTGCCTCCCCAGTCCTCCCCAGCCCCCCCGGAAAAACAGCTGTCCCCACTGTTTTCTGCACCATGGCCAGAAGCCATACTGCAGTCTGCGGCCAGACAGGCTCAGGGGAGAGCACAGGAGTCCGAAACCTGGCCCAGCTGCGTGAGCTGAGCAAGTGACTCAAGTCTGGTGAGTCTTGGTCGCACCCTGAAAAATGGGGTGACGGCCCCTCCCTGCCAGGGAACGTAGGGAGAAGCCCTCAGCCTAGTGGCGAGCCCCAGAAGGCTCTCGAAAAGGGGCTCTGGTCACTCCAGACTCTCTCCAGGAGCCAAGGCCCCCGGCTCTAGGCCTCAGTTTCCCCAAGCGCACTAGGCGCGGCTGGCTTGTGGCGACGTGGGATTTTTCAGCGCCACACAGAGGCTGTTAGACCCAGCGAGTGCGTCGCCAGCGCCAGCTGTGGGGATACGCAGGGGTGAGGGGCCGCAGAGAGGACGCGCGCACGTCCGGGCGGGTCGCACACACCTGCGCGCTCCGCGACCCCAAGTTTGACCCGGGCCAGCCCAGGGCGTCGGGCGTCGGCCTGACGGCCGCCCACCCAGGCGCTGCTGGAGCCGCACAAGGGCGGCGGCCCCTGACGCAAAGGCCCCATGTCACCACACCTCTCCGTGGCAGGGTCTACATTGGTCCCGTGCTCCCTCGCTGGACCCTGGCCGCCTCCTGCAGCCTGTGGCGACCCCGGACGCCAGGGAGAAGCAAAGCAGTGGCGCCTTCCAGACAGCCCAGCGCAGTCACCCCGGCGCCGCGCGGGGAAAGGGTCCCCAGTGCGCGCTGCCAAGCTCACCGCCTGGGGCGCAGGGACAGGGGGCTGCGCGCTGGACCCTCGGGACTGCAAGACCCTGAAGCAGAAGTTGGCTGGAGCAGACCCCCAGTCTGCAGGTGCAGCCACCCCAGCCCTCGCGGCGCCGCGACCCAGCTCGGGGACGCGCGGGTCCCTCGGTCCCCACACTCACCTGCGCTCATCTCAGCGGCAGCTCGGAGTCGGGTCGTCTGGGCTCTGCGCAGCCGATGCTTCTGCCCGCAGGTGCCGCGCCTACCGGCGCGAAGGGCCGCCCGGCCGCCTGCCCGCCTGTCTGCGCCCGCCTGCCCGCAGCGCCGCCGCAGCCCCGCGGCGCGTCCGCCCCTCCCCGCCCCGCCCCGCAGACCCCGCCCCGCCCGCGGCCCCGCCCTTCGCCCGCCCCCCGCCGCTTTGCGGGCGGGGCGCACCCTGGGAAGTGTAGGCGTCGCGCCCCCGCCGCTCCACCTTCACGCCCCGACCCCCGCAGGGACGGACTACAGTCCCGGCAGGCTGCGCGGCCCGCGCATGCGCAGGCGGGCGACGCCGCTGCGGCCTCCCGCAGTCACTCGTGGGTCTCTGCGGAGTTGTCCACCGGGGCCGGCTGGCGGCCTGGCTGGCGACGGCTCTCAGGATCCCGCGAGTGGCGAGGCCGGCGGCCGAGTGAGAAGCAAGCTTGGTGCAGCTCTTGTTGAGTCGTGCATCTGCAAAGGGTCAACTTCCCTCCTTCCCCAGTCCGCAGAGGGAGACTGAGGCGGGGGGCGCGGGCGGCAGGACTCGCCCACCCGCCCCGGCGAGGCTTGCGCTCCCATCTCTAGGTCTAGGGCTCGGCCAGGAGGGGCCGAGCAGAGAGGCCAGAGGACAGCGGCTCCGGGGGAGACCCGAAGTCCTGCAGAGCCAGCTATGGGCAAGGCCGGTCGGACAAATCCCCACGTACCCTAGAAACCCAGAAGGCCTGGCTGGGTGGCTGTCCTGCAGCTTTCCAGCTCCAATGCCTGTCCCCTGGAGCCTTTTGCCCAGAACACAAGTGGATGTGATGACGGAAGGAGACTAGGACGAGCAGGTGCCCTGTTCTCTACCCAGCTCTGCTCTCAGCAGTGCAGCCCTGAGCGAGTCCCTTCCCCTCTGTGGGCATCAGGGCCTCATCCATGAAGTGGCTGAGTGAAGGATCCACCATGGCTGAGAGCATTAAATTCAGGTGCTTACTGTTGGTGGGAGTGTAAACTGGTACAGCCACTATGGAGAACAGTATGGAGGTTCCTTAGAAAACTAAAAATAGAACTACCATATGACCCAGCAAGCCCACTACTGGGCATATACCCAGAGAAAACCATAATTCAAAATGACACATGCACCCCAATGGTCACTGCAGCACTATTTACAATAGCCAGGTCATGGAAGCAACCTAAATGCCCATCGACAGATGAATGGATAAAGATGTGGTACATATATACAATGGAATATTACTCAGCCATAGAAAGAAACGAAATTGGGTCATTGGTAGAGACGTGGGTGGATCTAGAGACTGTCATACAGAGTGAAGTAAGTCAGAAAGAAGAACAAATATCGTATATTAACGCATATATGTGGAACCTAGAAAAATGGTACAGATGAACCGGTTTGCAGGGCAGAAATGGAGACACAGATGTAGAGAACAAAGGTATGGACACCAAGGGGGGGAATGGCGGGTGGGGGGGAGATGACGGTGTGATGAATTGGGAGATTGGGATTGACATATATACACTAATATGTATAAAATGGATAACTAATAAGAACCTGTTGTATAAAAAAATAAATAAACAAAGAAACAAATTCAGGTGCTTAGTCCTGGCTAGAGCAGAGGCAGGCCACTAGGGGTGGGGGGCCCGGGCATCTGACCGCCTGGTGGGGAGCCTGGCTTCTCCTCCGTGTGCATCGCTAGAGCGTTAGCAGTCCCTGCCTCTCAGGATACTTCTCAGGATGCCACGAGCTGATGCATGCTGTGCCCCAGCAGGAGTTGAGATCAGTAAATGTCTTTGATGTTATCAGCCTGTTATTATTCTTCTCAGTGCCTTTCATAGGGCCTGGCACGGAGTGGGCACTCCATGGGTACCAGTTGTCTAAAGGAAGAGAAGGATGGAGGGAAGGAGAGAGGGTGCTGACCCCCAGCACCTGGCACCTCTGGGCCATCACCCTGGGCAGCAGTCCATCCAACATGGGAGCACCCCTGCCTCCACTTGGCCTCTTCAGGAAGCTCTCCGTCAAGTTCCCCACAGAAAGGTGTGGTCAGGCATTTGCTCCCAAGTCCCCGTCAGTCAGAGAGTGGGTCTGGGTGTCCTGGCTCTCAGCTGGTCCCAGAGCTCAGCCTGCCAGGCGGCCACCCAGACCTCCCCATGGAGCCGGCCCCACCTGTCTGCGCAGATACCTCCAAATGGGGCAGGGACTGGGGAGTCACAGCAGTTCTCAACTCCTTGAGGAAGGACCTCGGGGTCCCATGGTTCCATTCTTCACAAGGGCAGAAACTGAAGCCCAAGGAAGTCCTGCCAGAGGCGCCCAGCCAGTTGACATGCAGGGACTTGACCTAGGTGTCCTGTAGCCGAGCCTCTGCCCTGGCCCAGCTGGTTCTCCCACAAGGGAACTCCAAGTGGGCCAGGCCTGCTGCACGGGGCCCGCAGAGACTGGTTGGTTTGGGTAGACGGAACCAGGTTTCGGTTGTCATCCGCGGTGCTGTGAACCAGCTGTGACCTCAGGCAACTTCCTTGCCCTCTCTGTGCCTCAGCTTCCTAAGCCTTCAAACCACAGTGCCTGCCTGATAGGGTTGTTGGGAGGATCACATGAGTCATGTGACTAAAACCCTTCAAAGCTCAAAAAGTCAGGCAGGGCTCAATGCATGGTAGTTATCATGATATTTCCTGTCACCGAAGCAGACCAGAGAGCAGTACGCGCCATCACCAGCCCGTCTTCCATCCATCCATCCATCCACCCACCATGTGCTCAATACCTTTAGTGAACTGGGCACCGTTCTAAAGAAGAAAACGGGCAAGAATTTATATCACGAGTCACATGATTCATTGGAGAAAATGCCACTACCTGATTTTTTTTTATTTTGGCTGCATTGGGTCTTCGTCGCTGCACGTGGGCTTCCTCTCTAGTTGTGGCGAGCGGGGGCTACTCTTCATTGCAGTGCACGGGCTTCTCATTGCGGTGGCTTCTCTTGTTGCGGAGCACGGGCTCTAGGGCCCGAGGGCTTCAGTAATTGTGGCGCACGGGCTTAGTTGCTCCGCGGCATGTGGGATCTTCCCAGACCAGGGATCGAACCTGTGTCCCCTGCATTGGCAGGTGGATTCTTAACTACTGCACCACCAGGGAAATCCCACCACCTGCTTTCAAGCAGGCCCTGAGGGAAGGGGTGTCAGAGGGGCTCCTTGACACAAGGAGGTCCTAGACAGGCTATCGGTCAAACCAAGACCCTTTCAACGTTTGTCCAGTGCGTTCAGATATTAGAGGAACAGCTGGGCCTTGCTGAGTACAGATGCAGAGGGAGGAACCATGAGGCAGCGGGAGCTTCCCTGGTCTGCCCACCGCCCCCCCCTCCCCCCGCCGGGCTCACACCTCCTGCAGACAGAAGGGACGCAGAGTAGGGGCTATGCCTGCTCCTTGGGGCCACTCCCCCTTCAAGCGCTTATCAAACGTTCCCCCTGGGGGAGTTGCCAGCTCATGTCACAGGGGCCCCTTCCGGCCCCTCGCAGGTGGGTGCCCCAGGCAGTGGCCCCCTGGCCCTCTACCCGCTCCTGCCGCCTTTGCCCCATCATTCCTGCCTAAGGACTCACAGATTTCATTTGCTTTCATCCTCCCCACGACCTTTGAAGGAGGGCCATGGTCTTCTACCCTACAGGCTTGGAGAGCGGATGTGACCAGGCCAGGCGTCACACAGGGGGAGCACAGAAAGAGCTGAGCTTTCCAGGACATCTGCGGACTAGGCGCCCTGGCCAGAGCCTCCAGCGGTAGCGCTGGCCCACGTTCCTCCTGGGATGGATCTCAGGGCACTCAGCCTGCCGCCTCTGGGGCTCTCATGGTCACCTTCGCAATGAGGATGCCCTTAGAAGCGGGTACTTCCACTTCTCCCCTGCTCTGTGGCCTGGCGCCCTCCTTGTCTGAACCTGGAGGACAGTGGTATAATTGGAGCTGGGATGTGGGAGCCCTGGGTCATAAAGCGGGGGGGGAGGCGTGCCCAGTGCCAGCACGCAGCACAGGGGGCCAGGAGCAGATGGGAAGAGCCCAGGTAGGACCCTGGAGAAAACACGGGGAGCTCTACCCCACCACCACCTCCTCTCAATTTCCTACCACTTCGTATGGGATGTGGACTGTTCTGGTGATGGAGGCTGCGGAATATGGTGGGGGCAGCCTCAGACCCCCGGCCCCAGCTGGTTCCAAGGTCAAGCCTCCCACACCAAACGCTGCTGTCTTGTGGGCACCAGGCTATAATTTGGAGGTTCCATTCCTGGTAACCCAGAGGTGATCATAAAACACAAAAATGATAAATGCAAACGTGTTCCTTTCCCAGCATCTGTTAACTACGTGAAACACCCTGCTCAGCTAAAAAACCACAGCATTCCTGGTGTACCTTTGGGGAACATTTTTCCTGCATGGGCTGTGCCGGGTGACGGTTTTCAAGAAATGAGTCCAGTGGCCTGTGGGTAAAGACCTTTTCTTTCTGTGACAAATGCCCACCCCCTACCCCACCACTGCTCTGAGGGCCTGCAAGTCATTTCAAAATTCGGGTATTTGTCCTGCAAATGTTTACTGCCCTTTTGTGGAGCCTGAGACTCTTGGGAAGTGAAGGATCCTGAGTGGTGGGATGGGACCAGGGCAGGCTGGGGCAGACCCCATTGCTGACCAGCACAGTCTGGGGGGGAGTGGGGATTTATGTTGGGTTTCTTGAGGCCGGCCCAGGAGGGGCTGGGAGGGAGAGGGGCCAGAGGGCTGCTTAAATGGGGCAGAAGAGCCTG
This sequence comes from Delphinus delphis, assembly GCF_949987515.2. Taxonomy (NCBI): domain Eukaryota; kingdom Metazoa; phylum Chordata; class Mammalia; order Artiodactyla; family Delphinidae; genus Delphinus; species Delphinus delphis. The sequence continues at coordinate 135,922,375 of NC_082687.1, forward strand.
GGTGGAGAGGTTTTGTCTAACCCCAGTGGGGCCAGCCTCGTGCTCAGGTAGAGGGAACCAAGGATAAGTATAAAACTGCAGCTGAGGGAGTTCCCTGGAGGTCCAGTGGTTAGGATTCCAGGCCTTCACTGCTGAGGGCCCAGGTTTGATCTCTGGTTGGGGAACTAAGATCCTACAATCTGTGCAGTGCGGCCCAAAAAGAAAGAAAGAAGGAAAAAAAAAACCAAAAACCTGCCGCTGAGGAGGTTGCCCAGGGCCAAGCCAGGTGAGGCAAGAAGTCAGGACTAGGGCTGCGATGCCCGGGGACCACTCTGTGTCAGAGAACCCTCCATCCTCATCCTCACACCCATTTAACAGATGGAGAAATCGGGCTTTAGCTTGCCCAAATGCAAATATTCCCCAGTGGAAGAGCTGGGATGCACGCCCAGGCCCTTCTGAAGAGCGAGCCTCTGGGCTTCGGCACACGCCCCTCCTGGATCTGTCAGGCCTCCAAGGGGCGTTGTGGAGGCCAACTGACAAGGCTGAGGGGCCCGAGCCGAGGGTGAGGTGCTTGGCCCATAAGGACCTGCCCCACTGGATCCAAACCGTGACAGGCCCTCTGCCCCCTGCGCTGGAGGATGCCCCACCCTCACCTGACAGCTCAGCCTCCCCCACTGGACTCTACTGGAGATTCCCTCCTTGGAGAAGACCGCCTGAACCCCCAGCTAAACCAGGGGCCACCTCTGCTCCCCGAGGCCTCGACTGTCCCTGCCAGGTCACTCTATGCTCTTGCCATTTATTTCCTGACTCCCTCACCAGACATCAGACCACCCAAGCAGGGCTATGTCGGGCTCATCAAGGGGTCTTCAGAGCACCTCAGGGTCTCCAGTGCATCCCGGGGTCTCCAGCGTGCAGGAGAGTAGCCACTGAACTCCAGGGTCAGCGTGCACCCTGCTGACATTCCCTTTTCTGCCTCTCACTCAGCACAGCAAAAGGAAAGATGTAAGACTCCCTGAGCCCCTTCCCAACATTCCTGACCTTGCCCTGGATCTGCTGAGGCTTCCCACAAATTGCTTCTCCACAGAGAGAGTACGGTGTGGCTGGGCTCACCTGGGGCCTGGTCTAGAAAGGTGTCACCCTGGAAACCCAGCTGTGCAGACATCCTGCAAGTGGGAGGCCCTCGGCCCATGGAAGAGCCACAGTTAGAGGCCCTGAATAACCCAGGGCACATCCAGGCCTTTTCTCGCCCAAGCTGTGGGTTTCTCTGTACTTTCCTTCACCTCCAAATACAGCCCAGAAATTGATTCACTTAACAGCCAAATGGAGAAACAAATGAAATATGATTTCATTGTGGGATCTTTCCAGCCACTCAATAATTTAAAACCCGGCCACATGAAACCAGGAGTAAAAATAACATGTGACTCACACCTTGGAGCCTCACTCCCTCAAACACAGGTCCACACACCTGGATTATTCAGCGAATTCAGGTCCAAGCTCAGCATCACACCCTACAGTTCTGAATTCTCCAGGCCGGATGGAAGGAGAAGGTGCATTGATTCTCCGTAACAGCTGAGTCTATTGAAGTGAGGGCTGAGGTCTGGCTCCCAATCCCGCCGTGGGTGGGAACACTGCCCCAGCAGAGAGGGGACCCAGCCCCATGTGCCCTGTGTCCACAGCACTAAAAACAATTGCTGGGAACTGTGCTGTTCTCCACCCCCAACACTCTAGGAGCCTGCTCCCTGTCCCTGGTGTGAGGCGAGCCTGGCTTCACCCACAAACCGGAGCTCATGCAGCATCCATCCCCAGGGCCACTTCCCCGAACCACCCCTTTGTGTCTGTCCTTTGTGTGGCTGGACACAGAGGCCTGGGCACTGACTGTGGGTCCAGGGCACAGAAAGCCTGGCACTTTGCAGGTGGGTAGCAAAAGTTTCCTAAAAGGAACTCAGTCGTATTCGTGAAGAGGCATATTTTTAACAGAAAGGTAACATGACTTCATGGAGAAAAATATGCTGTCATCCACACTTCTCAGGATACTGTTCTCACAGGAAGATGTATTGTTTCAACAAGGCCAATCAATCTCTTTGCTTCACTGCCCCCACGTGGTAGAGTACTCTAATTGCAGGCATGCTATCGCAGAGTGCTAATTCTCCTGCGTTGCAAGACTTTAGATCCAGCCTAGGATAGGTGTGCAGACATTGCTCTTGGTAAAGAGCACCCACGCACCTGCCTTCAGCCAACACCGGGGGAGAGGAAGGAAGGCGCAATTTCATGCAAGGTCTTCAGCCATCCTCTCACCCTTTCCTGATATTTGAGGTGTTGGCTGCAGAGGCTGTATGTAGTTTGTAATCATGACCTAATGAAGCATGTGAGCATGGAGAGGTGGGGCAGCTCTCGAGAATTCCTTACTCTCTGTCTCCCACTGGTGTTTACCTGATGCCCATTTCTCTTGCTCCTTGCTTTCTCACAGCACCCAAATTTCCATTCTTTCTCACCATGCAACCCCAGTAAGAAGTCCCCATGGGCTTCGCAGTAAGCTGGCCCAGTTCAGAAGGTTCTGAGGGGTCTAAGGGTGACTACATTCCTCTGGAGACAGGGATCAGCTACACCACTTAGCACCCAGCTTTCCCTGGACACAGGACTTTCTCCAGGAATGGCATAGGACCCAGTTCAGGCCAATGGGATGCGAGTGGGGAGAAATGCTGGAAAAGATATTTGTCTTCCTTAGGAGAGAGCGTCAGGACACCCTCCTCTCTCCTGGTCTGGATGTTGTGATGGGGAATGTATTGCAATTTTGTCCCCATACGGACAGCCTGAGAATGAAGCCAACATCAGGAGGAAATCATGGAGAAGTGGGGCCAGAGCCCCTGGATCAAGCCAGTACTGAGACCCACCTATCTCTGGACTTCCAAGTCCATGAGCCAAGAAAGACCTTTGAGCCACGTGGGCTTGAGTCTTTCGTTATTTATTACACCACCCTCAAGTCCCCTAAGGCATCACTGTTTGTGATGTCATTGAAAGTGTCCTGGGCAGGATCTCCCTCCAGATGGAATGATGCTTGGATTGCACTTGACTTAAGTGGCAGGACAGTCCAGGAAGCCCTCCCCTTCACCTGCTCCCTGGTCTGGTAGGAGAGATGGGGGAGTTCCTGAGAGCCTCTGGCTTGCCTGACCCTCATCAGAGATGGAAAGAAAGGGGGCACCTCCCAACTCTGTTCCAGGCAAGACTCAGCAAGAAAAGAATATCTGCTGTGTGTCAGCGAAAGTCTTAGAGGTCAGCCTGCCAAGACCTGGAAGGGGAAGTACACTCACCATGGAATACTCCCTGGGTTTCCAATTCTTCACCCAGTGGGGGCTGATAGGAAGTCAGTGTTCAATTTGTGAATGATAAGCAGCAATATTGTCTATGTAGGCTCCTTAGGAAGAGGCCTCAGAACAGGAGTACCATTTTGCAGCAAAGAAGACATGACATTGAGTCCCACACCAAGGGATCTACTTGTCCTGCCCCGGAAGCTGCCAGCTGATAGAATGCCCCCTCCAAGGCTCAGCACAGGGACCGTCCCCTGCAGATGGAGCCCTGTCTTCCAGGATGCAGTGCACGCCCGGAACCAGCAGGCGGTGCACAGGAGCGAACCAAGAGCAGAAGCGCGCCGGGCCCCTGTCACCGTCATCCGCAGGGACCCACTAGTGGGATGTGTGCTGCTCGTCTCTGCGACCTTGGGCTCTGCTGGATTAGTGGTCCTGGCTCAGCACGGGCGGAGCGGATGGGGATGCTTCCACCAGGGGACGGAGTAAAGATTCCATTGAAGTTGAAACTGCCTGCGAGTGGGGACCTCAGACCAACGGACCAGAAAGGCAGAGTTACTCTCCCAGGGGTGGGAGTGGCGGGGGACGGTGACGGCCCCTGATCATCCTGAGGAACTAGGGGTGCCCCTACAGTGAGGGCAGGGGGCGTAAGCCCGGAACCCGGAGGACCACGGCGGCATCCCTGGGCTCTTCCACCCGCGGTGGCAGTAAACAGGCAGGGCAAGGACGTCTGTGTGAAAGGGGCCGGCAGTAAGGGCTGCTGAGGGTCTGGGCCTCCCGCCCCTCAAGCGACCTTGATGGAGGTGCCGGTCAAGGGCAGGGAGGAGAGAGAGGACGAGCGTCTGTGGGAGCCTCTCCTGAGGCCGCAGGGCCAAACCTTGTTTTGCTAAACCTCCTGAGTGAGTCTCTGTAGAGGCCGCGTGGTGGCCGGGCCTTGACGGGGACGTGAGCAGAGCTGAGCCACGCAAGGGCGGGCCTGCAAGGCTCTTCGATTCTGCCCTGGGCTTCGCTAACGCGTGGTGTGGATGCCTGCGTGACCGACCCGTCTGCCAACCCAGTGGTGTGAGGCCACCATCAGTCAAGGCCACCCTTGACCAAGGGGGGCTGGAGTCTGGGCACCCACGGCCCCTCTTCAAGGCTCGAGTGGACAATTCCCAGGCACATTCCTCTCGGCTCCTTGGAAGATCTCAGAGGGATCAAGGTCCAGGGTGAGTAGCTCGACAGCATCCATTCATCACTGGCCCCCACCCCGCCTTGCGGCCCTCTCCTCGGGCCTCACTCCTGTCCCCGGGGATCACTTTCCCAGTCAGCTTCCTCTTCAAAGCCCTGTCTCCCTTTCTGGAGTGGGGTTAGGGAAGGAAGACCAGGCTTAGACAGGCAGGGCTCGGAGCCAGCAGGAGAGGAGGCTGCCGAGGCTGGGGGTGGGAGCGATGACCGAAGGAGCCTTGGATCCCAGGCACAGATCCCAGGCGCCGGGGCTCCTGGGAGATTTAGAATCAAAGCGGCCGCGTCTCGTGTCTGAGCTATCTGAGTGACTGTGAGACGGCAGAGACTAGAGACGTCAGGCACGTGGGGAGGAGGGGTGGGCAGAGAGGGAGAGAGACACAGAGACAGAGAAAAAATGGAGAAGGAGTTGAGGGTAGGGGAAGGGAAACGGGAGCTGGGAGTGATGGGAAAGGGAAACAGAGCCGCCTTTCTCCGGCCAAGTTCTGAACCCAGGACTCAGTGATGCGCGGGCCTGTTTTCTCTCAGGGCTGCTTAGCCGTGGACGTTCTAGCTGCATGGGGGTGGCAGGGGGTTAATTCGTTAGAACAATGGATGCCTGAGGGTATTAGAGCTCCATTTTCTCAAGGAATCCTTGATGAGAACAGTTGAAAGGAAGCAAAGGGTGAGAGAGGTTTCATTGGCGTTAGAATCCCGCACCCTGGATGCTGTCCTCGTTTCTCTAAGCACGTCCCGGGCCGCTGCGAGGGAGAAGGGGGAGGAGTTCGGAGGATTCTTGCTGATAACAGGTAATCTGACCTATTCTCTGAACGGCAAACTATCTGTCTTCTTACACTCGGCTAGAGGGAGAGAGAGAGAGACAGAGGCCGAGGAAAGACGGTAGCGGCCCTGCAGCCTCCAACTTCTAACGAAGGAAAAGCCCGCACGTGGGTTTTCTGAGCAACTATGCCCACAACCTGAACCACCAGCCACAGAGGAAGGATGTGCAGTTGTCATACTGTCATCCTTCTCCGGGCCTCACTCTTCTCATCTTTGAAATGGGAACAATACTAGGGCCCTCGCAGGCTGGCACGGACAGAATAATGAGGTGATGTGAGCCGGTGCTCAGCGACCCGTCCCCCCTGCCACAGGCGAACGGGGGGCGTGAGAGCCCCTCAGTGCCCCTGGCTCTAGCAGCTTCAGTCCTTCTGGCCTCCGTGGACCTCCTGCCACAGAAGTCCCGACTGTGAGCAGAGCACCCACCACCACTCAGTGAAGCGCCCTCCCTGGGCCTGGGGGGCGGGGGTCAAGGAGGCTGCCCACCCCCATGCTGCCCGTAAAGAGAATCCTGGGGGTTGCACGTTGGAGAAAACCCGGCGCTGGATGTCAGTTAGAGCAGTGAAAAGGGATTTGATTCTGGACTATTGCAATAGGTGGAACTGGGCTCAGCCCTGAATACAGGGCGGACAGGTGGGGTTTATGGCCCAGGAGCAGGGGGCCAGGTGGGGTCGCTGGATGGAAGATTACTAAGAGGGAACATCGGGGTGAAAGAGGTTCCGGCTAAACTCCCGGACAGCATCCTTGCTGAAGGCTGGGAATCGGACATCCACTAGGGGGCGCTGGGGTCGAGGCGTTGGACCGGCTTAGCGGGGTTCTGTCTCTTTAGGACAAAGTTAGAACGAACACTGAATCTACGGAACCTAAAAAAAGGGTACAAATGAACTTATCTACAAAACAGAAATAGAGTCACAGATGTAGAAAACAAACTTATGGTTACCAGGGCATGGGGGGGGGCGATAAATTGGGAGATTGGGACTGACATATCCACACTACTATATGTAAAATAGGTCACTAATAAGGACCTGCTGTCTAGCACAGGGAGCTCTACTCAGTACTCTGTAACGGCCTATATGGGGAAAGAATCCAAACAAGAGGAATGTATGTCTATGTACAACTGCTTCACTTTGCTGGACAGCAGAAACTAACGCAACATTGTGAATCAACTATACTCCAATAAAAATTGTTTTAGAAAGAAAAAAGCAAAAGGGCTCGGGGGGGCCCGACTAAGTTTGGGTCAGGGTCTTAGTCATGCACACGAGAGACAGATCCATGTAGCCCTGCAAAGGCTTCAGAAGCCGAACTGGCCTTGGAACTGCCGTCCACGCAGACCGGACGGGGACGCGGGGCCCAGCCCGCCAGCTTGACCGCCTCCAGCTAAAAGCATTGCATGCGTAGTTCAGAGCGTGTTTGGAGAGGGGACAGAATCATTTTGTATTGTCGTGGGGCGATTATATGTGCTAAAACTGGACACCAGAGCAAAAGTAATTTTACTGTATGTAAAATTTGTAAAAATAATGGAAACAGCAAGATGTAAGTGCTCTCCCTGTGCTGGGCACACAGCATTCCTATATGTCACCTCCAGTCCTTCACCAGCTCTGTGTCACGATCACCACACACAGGTGAGGAAACAGGCTGACGAAGGGAGGGGTCTCCCCAGGTCACGTCACTGGGGGCCAGGGCACCGGGACCGGAGACCCAGGTCCACCCTGTGTTCTGTAGGGTCTGGTGCACAGTAGGCGTACAGGGCTGGGCTGAGGTCTGGAATGGCAGCCGAAGCCCGTCCAGCCATCTGGCCCGTCTGCTGCGTGAGCAGAACACGCTTGCCGGCTTGGGCTCATTCCTTCCCTGTGGCTGGCTAACCAGGGTCCCCTACAGCAGCGCTTCCCTGACCGTAACTGGAGCTGCCCACGGCTGCCCAGTGCCGAGGTGGCCCCAAGGAGGCCGGGCCAGAACGAGGGAGACCAGCCAACGCCCCGGGAGGGTCCTCTCTCCCCACCTCTCTCGGGTCTCCTGGCCCCCACCTCACCTGTGGCCTTGCTCCTGCTGGGTTTCCCGGGTCCCTAGAAGAGGTGGCTCCCGGGAGAGCCAGAGACCCAGGCTCCAGCCCCTCTGGGCCACTGCTGAGCCGTGAGACCCGAGCAAGTTTCCTGATCTCGCAGAGCCTCAGTTTCCTCATCCATAAATGTGGATGATAATGTTGACCTCACAGGGAGGTCGAGGCGTGGATACGGTTGAGGAAGGACAGTCTGCAGGCGGTTGTACAGTAAGACCGGGGCTGCCCGTAAGAGCAGGACCTGGAGATTTTAGATTGATGGATTCAATAAAATCTGGACTCAGATGAGAAGGCAGACTAGGGGACCCAGGGACTCCCAGACAGACTCCTGGGGCAGGCAGGCTGGGGGGAGAACAGGCAGAGCTACAATATGTCCGTGTGTCATCTGGTCCACGCGTGACCCACCTCACAGCTGGGCACACCGAGGCTCAGAGAGGGTGAGCACCCTGCCTGCAGTCACACAGCCAGCCATCAGCAGAGCCGGGAACACCCCCAAGATCAAGTGCTTTCTAATCCCAGGTGCTTTTTTCGTGAACTGTGGCGACCAAGGGGGTCTGCCAGAGCGTTTTGTCAAATCACCCTCATCCTCGTCCTTCCAGAAAATCAGGTCCTGTTTGTCATTTGCTCTCCCAAGGTGCAGTCAAAACAGACCTGTGTTTCCTTCTCCAAACAAGGAGATGACATTCCAGGGCGATGGGGGAAGGGAGTAGACACTGATGAAGCAATGACCACCTGCCAAAGGCTCGACCCCAGAGCAATGGGCGGTCCTGTCAGCGAAGGCATTGCTTTTGCTTTACCCGAGTTACCCTATCTGTCCTCCTGGCAGCCCCTTATACTGCTGGCTCCATTTCACAGATGAGGAAACTGAGGTCCTCCCGAAGCTAGCAAATGGCAGAGCGGAGAAGTGCACAGACCCCAGGGGTGACTGATGCCACTGTCCGTGTTCCTGTCCTGTGGGTGAGCGCTGTGATTTTTAGTGGCTCGCAGACACCGACGTTTCTTATCACACAGTTTCTGTGGCTCAAGGGCTCTTGGGAGGTTGCAGCCAGACCGTCGGCTGGGCTGTGGTCTCATCCAACGCTTTGCTGGGTGGGGAGAATCGCTTCTGAGCTCATTTTGAAGATGAGTAACGTGAAGCTTGGAGACATTAAGTGTCTGACTCAAGGAAATACGGCCGGAAGTGTCAGAACCAGGTGAGTTTCTCTCTTGCCGCCCCACCCTGCCTCCTCTGAAAGGTGGGTGCCACGAGGGGCAGCCAGGAGGGAATGGTGCTTGCAGTTTCCAAGGGAAGGGCACCTGCTCTGTCCTTGTTGGCAGTTCCCACCGCTGGGGGCTCACACATGCCCCATAGATATTGCCGCACTGAGTCCTGGCTTGGCCAGCTCTTTCTGCATCCCTGCCGTGACCTCACAGATGTTACTTAGGCTGGGGGGGAGGCATCTGCCCAGGTGTCTTGCTGGGTGGCTGGTGGAAGTGGGACTCAGACTAGGTCTTCCTTGTTTGCCCTCAGTCAGCTCCCTGTCTGGAGCAACAGAGATGGCTGAGAGCTTGTGCAGGGCCCTTGCCTTGACTCCGTCAGCCGATGACCCCATCACCCCGAACACGGCACCCCAGGCACCAGCCACTTCGTGGCTGGCCACAAGTCCTGCCAGTGGGGTCAGAGCCCCTGGCCGTATTGATGCTCAGTCCTGTCACCAGCTGTTGACCTCGGGCTCACTCTGTCTCCTCTGAGCTCCGTTCTAAGGAGGCGAGGCCAGAACACCCACTTCCTAGGACAGCTTTGGTGATCAGGTGAGGACCCAAGTGACCATGTGGCTGGGGCCAGTATCGTCACTGCAAGCTCTTAATATGCGTTATCTGTCGCTAAATTCTCCATACTATTGTATGATGAGAACCCAGGGCTTTAACAAGTAGAGAGAACCAGGTGAAGACAGCTCAGCACTTCCTGGGCAAGCCCCGCCCCTCTCACCTGTTGGGGAGTGGGTGGTGATTATAGGAACACAGCCTTGGGGTGCACCTCCTGAGGGCGCCACAGGGATCTTAGCCCCGCGGGCCCCAGAGGGGTGACCCACGCGGCGTTTTTTGCGCTCAGTCTTCCACTAGAGGGCAGTGGTGGGCAGGGGCCACCACCACTCCCCCGTCCCCCCAACCCCCGGGTTTGGCCTGAGCGTGAAGGTGGGACTTGCCCAGAGCCACTCAGGGAGAGAATTACACCCCCTCCCCTGGGCTCCCTGGGGCTCATCCACGTGCCTGTTCACAGTGGGGGTCTGGAGGGAGACACACCATGAGCAAGTGACAACACCTTCAAGGATGAAAAACGGGGGGCAGGGGGGCCGGAGGTCCCGAGCCCGGGGCCTCCCGAGGAACGTGGCTCCAGGAGCCCAAGCTCTGGGGGCCGCTGCCAGTGTGCTCCTCCTGGGCTCAGAAACTTGCTCAGGAACGCCTGCGTGTATAAACGTGCATCCAAAACATGGTTTTCATTACCCACCAGTTGCATTGTTTCTGAGTACAAAGTAATCATCTTCTGATTTTTTTTTTTTTTTTTTTTTTTTTGCGGTACGCGGGCCTCTCACTGCTGTTGTGGTCTCTCCCGGTGCGGAGCGCAGGCTCCGGATGCGCAGGCTCAGCGGCCATGGCTCACGGGCCCAGCCGCTCCGCGGCATGTGGGATCTTCCCGGACCGGGGCACGAACCCGTGTTCCCTGCATCGGCAGGCGGACTCTCAACCACTGCGCCACCAGGGAAGCCCTTATCTTCTGATTTTAAAGTGAGACACCCTGAAAATACAGAAAGCGTGTAATGAACATTGAATGGCCCCGACCTCATCACCCTGATGACTACAGAGAACATTTTCATATTCTTCTGTCCAGTTTTCTTCCTCTAAAGAGCATTTTCAAAACCACAGATGGGCTCTGATCATCCAGGATGTTCTGAAATCCCCTCCTTCAGCCTGACCTCGCAGGATACGTTGAGAATATCTTCGTGTAGTCAGTGTTTATCCTGCCATAACATCTACAGTAATTGGCAACTTCCCGCTGTCTGTGGGCTGGGATGGACCCTAGTCCTGGAGGGAGCCCCAGGCGACCTCATGGGAGTGCGCTGAGATAGCCCCCATGACCCTGTCCCAAGAACCAAGTCCAAGTCCACGTGGCCTTGGGGTGTTGCCCCAACCTCCTACTCACATATAAAGCTGCTTTGTGCCCATGGGGTCATGCCTGTCCCCACCGGGCATGCAGGTCTCAGCCTTGTCTTTGCCCCTGTTTCTATGTCACTCTGGCCGCAGGGAGCTCTGCTTATCCCAGAAGGGATCAGACCAAGTACTGTCCATTTAATTCATAGCTTTTGCTTCCCGGCTGTGGGTATCTCGCCCCGTCAACACACGTTCTAGGGTCTTCTAGCTGCTCGTGGAGGGGTCACGCCTGCCCCTCAGGCCACCTTCTGCCCTTCGCTGCATGGCTCACCCCGGCCCCTCCACGCTGGGGAGACTCACCCGGAAGACAGCCCCAGTCCACTGTGCTCCCTCTTGGGGATCACGGCTGGTGCCCTTGGCTTTCATTATTTTCAAGCAAGATTTCCAAAATGGTCTTTAAAAGGTTAAGACAAGAAATTTAGGATGTAGGCGATTTGTTTGTTTATAAGTGAATTCTGGGCTCCACAGCGCCAATCCCCAAGGCGAGATGGTTTGTACATCTCATGTACATCAGGGAAGCCCTCGTGTTCCTTGTACCAATCCTGAGCCCATCGAAATGAGGTTCAAGGAGGCGGATGTGAGGATGCTGTGTGGTTGAGGAGAGGCGTCAGGGCATCCCACGCAGGCTCACAATGGCCTCGGGCCCCTCAGCCAGCACCGCTGAGAGGAGCAGCGATGCCTGCGGTCTGGTGGTTGGGAAGAAGGTGTCTGCTGCAGAGCCGTGGTCCCCAGAAGGTCCCCAGGCCATCCACTTCCCACTTGCAAATGGGGAAACTGAGGCCCAGAGAGAGCTGTGTATTGTCCGAAGTGACCCCGGGATTGAAAATACAGGGCTCCCTGAGAACTCCCTGGCGGTCCAGTGGTTAGGACTCCACGCTTCCACTGCAGGGGGCGCAGGTTCGATCCCTGGTTGGGGAGCTAAGATCCCACAAGCCATGCAGCGCAGTGCAAAAAAAAAATTTAAAGGAAAAGAAAATACAGGACTCCTGACACAGCTCAGCCCTGTGAGAGGACCCACGGGGCTACGGAAGGGCAGGGGAAGGGTCTCTAGCACAAGAGGGCTTCCAGACTCGAGACCTGAGCAGGAGAAATCCTGCAGTGGGACCCTGGCTAGGGGACTTCCAGGGGGAGAGTCTGTCCAAGCTGCTGGGCCCCTCGGGGCCTTGGTCTCCAACCCTGGAAATGGGCAGTGGCTGGGGGATGGGAGCCCTCGGGATCTAAGCCTGAGCAGGTGCGTGGCACCCTGCCAGCCCTCGACCTGGGGGAGGGCCCCCCGAGGAGGGTGGTCGGACCTAACTACCTCTAAGCCCCCGGCCTGGCCTCCCCCGGGGTTGGGACCAGCACCCTCCCCTGGCCCCCGGGTGGGGTCCTGCAGGTCAGCCTAGGCCTGCAGCATTAGAGAGCTTGGTGGGGGTGACTAGGAATTTCAGGGCCCCGCGCAGGTTCCTGGGAACCAAGCCGCCAGGGTTTGGCCCAGGGAAGCGGGGTCACAGCTCAGTGCCCGCAGGGCGCCAACGCGGGAGCCAGGGGAGCCCCTGGTGGCCGTGGCCATGGGAGAGCTCACCCTCCATGCAGGGGCAGCAGGCCCTTGGTGAGCGGCGGGGGAAGGCTGCCCCGTGTGTCCAGGCTTCCCGACTTTCCAGAGCAGCCGGATATCTTAGTGTGAAATCTCTACTTTCCGTGGTTGAAAACGAATCCGCGGTCTTTGCGCCCCTCGCCTGTGGCCTGACGGTTGCTGACACCGCAGGAATGTGAGCCCTGAGGCCAGAGCCCCGGTCCTGGGACAGGCCAGACAGGGCGAGCCCAGGTGAGCCCAAGGGGTCACAGGAAGCGAGCCCAGGTTTCTGGACTGAAGGAAGAGTGTCAGGGACCACGGTGACCAGTATTATCAGGTGTCAGCCAGCGGGGCGCTGTGGGAACCAACTCTGTGCTCTTGTAAGTAAAAGCAAAGAAAATGTCAGACACTTTGTGCCTCATTCATTCACTCATTCATTCGTCCGTCCACATGGGTGGCGGGCACTGAGCGGCCAGCTCTTGTCCAGCCCCAAGGCCAGCGCGGGCCCAGCACCTCCTGCCTCCTGCCCAAGCCAGCTCTTCCCCCAAGACAGCACAGATCATCTCGTGTGGCCGAGTCAGAGCCAGCAGGATGCCTGATAAAAATGCCCAGCTGGGGTGTGCGTGTGTGTGTGTGTGTGTGTGTGTGTGTGTGTGTGTGTGTGTGTATGCATGTGTACGTAGGGCATTGCTTTGAGCCCTTGACCATTACTAACTCTTTTATTTCTCACGAATACTGATGGGGGGGCCGAGTATCTAGCATTCTTCCATTTCAAAGACAGGGAGAGAGAAGCACAGGACTTCCCTGGCTGCCCAGTGGTTAGGGCTCCACATTTCCACTGCAGGGGGCCCGGGTTCGATCCCCAGATCCCTGGTTGGGGAACTAAGATCCTGCATGCCTCATGGCTTGGCCAGAAGAAAAACAAAGGGAGGCACAGAGAGGTTAAGAAACTTGCCTCAAGTCACATGGCCAGTCCTGGGAGCAGGGGCCCCGCCCCTCGTGGTTCAGGGATCTGTGGAGGGGCACGGGAGGCTTGCCTGTCACAGGTGACTCTGCCCACCTATTTGAATGTCTGAGCATAGACGTGTCTTTGGGACGGGGTGCTCAGACTTGCCTGATGACAGGGGCCCCTTGGGAACTTGTTAAAAATCTAGATTTCTGGGCCCTGCCTTGGAAGGTGCTGATGCGGTGGGTCTGGAGTCGAGGATCTGTAACTTTAAGGACACCGCCGGTGACCCAGGAGGAACTACTTTGGGAAATGGTCTCTCTGGACGCCCTGAGATCTGCTGTTGCCTCGCACAGGGCCCAGCACACAGCAGTTGCTCAGTGGATGTTTGCTGAGCTCCCAGCTACCGAAACCGGCCCCAGCAAGAGGGGCGAACTCTTCTTGGACAGCCCAGCCGTGCTCAAGGGCCCATCCTCCTGCCTCTCTGCGGTACAGGGACCAGGGGGGTGCCTCCCCTGCCCGCCCAGCTCAGGAATGCTGACCCGGGATTGCTGACTTCCACGGGCCGGTGAGGAGGAGGAAGGTCGTGGAGGAGACTCGGCCCCTTCCTGGCGGGGCGGGCTGACCGCGGGCACAGCCAATGACCCGGGCTGACAGCTCGGGCCGCCTGATCAGAGCCTGGAGGGCCAGCTTGCTGCAGATGTGCGCCTTCCTGCCCGCGACAGGCATCGCACAGCCAGCGACCGTCCCGAGGGGCCCCGGGAGCCTCCCTCCCTCCCTTCCTTGGCAGGGTGAGTTCCAGACCACCGGGCAGGACTGCTCTAGGAGGAGCCGCCCCTACGCTGCGGCCCCCAGCCCCACGCTGAGGGTCACCTGTTGGGGCAGGTGAGGCCAGGGGAGGGTGGGCGTGTGTCCCCAAAACAGTCCTGGCCGGGGAGCGGCAGGGCAGTGCTCAGCTGGTCCTGCGCCTGAGAAAGGGGCCAAGGGCTGGTGGTGAAGCTGGACGTTGTCAGGGTGGCAGCTGTGAGGCAGGAGGTGCCTCCCCGGGGTGGGGCTCATAGCGGGGAGCGGGGAGGGCTCTCGAGGGCCCAGGAGGCAGCAGCCCCAGGGATTCCGATCTTGGCTGAGCCCCTGGCCTGCGAGTAAGCGCCTCCCCCTCTGAGCCTCAGTTTGCCATCTGCGAGAGGCGAGCGTCCGTGCTGGGGCTCAGGACGGTGTGCCCAGGGGGTACGGCGCCCACAGCCCTGGAGAGGAACAGAAGCCCTGGGCTGGGGGCCAGGTCCTGGCTTCCCCTTGCCTCTAAGACTGCCCCGCCTGCCCTGGGCATCAGCACCGGGGGTCTCTGCTCTTCCTCTTTCCCCCAGCCCCCACCCCACCCCCCAGGGGCCAAAGTCCCTGCAACACTGGGCAGTGGGCCCGAGAGTGGGTTTTGAATGGGGACGGGGCGGAGGTGGAAGGGGTGGGGAACGTCCCTGCCCCGCGGCCCTGGGGTGCACTGCAGACCTCACGTAGACTGATGGCGGGACGGGGCGGGGTGAGGGGCAGCCCTGTGGCCCAGGCGAGGCACTGAGAGCCTGGTGACTCTCCCTCTCCCCCTCCCCACCTCGGGGGCTGCGGGTCAGGCCCCAGGCTGAGTTTTGTTTACACAAAACAGAGCCTACAATTCTCAGGTGACCTGTGGAGGGGCCCGGCCCCGAGGCGAGGCTCGAGGGGGCGTAACTTGCCGGAGATCACCACCAGGTCGTGGCTGGAACCGGGGCCTCCGCTGAAGGCCTGCCTTGGCTCTCCCAGTGCCTCGGACCGCAAGGAGAGCACAAGGAGAGCCAGGCTCGGCCCCTCTCGGCCTCCTCGTGCAGGCTGGGCGGCTCCAAGGCTGGCCCGAGGCCACACGGCAAGTAGGCCTGAGACACGCCCTCCATCCTTCTCTCTCCACACTTGCAGGTTGTTCCACCTTACTGGGCCTCTTTAAAAAAAAAAGATGTGATTTTTTTTTTTTAAATACATGGACTCCCGTATTTTTTTTATTTATTTACTTTTGGCTGTGCTGGGGCCTCGTTTCTGTGCGAGGGCTTTCTCTAGTTGCGGCAAGCGGGGGCCACTCTTCATCGCGGTGCACGGGCCTCTCACAATCGCGGGCTCTCTTGTTGCAGAGCACAGGCTCCAGACGCGCAGGCTCAGTAGTTGTGGCTCGTGGACCTAGTTGCTCCGCGGCATGTGGGATCTTCCCGGACCAGGGCTCGAACCCGTGTCCCCTGCATCGGCAGGCGGACTCTCAGCCACTGAGCCACCAGGGAAGCCCCAGAACAGTTTTAGATTTACAAAACAATTGCAAATATAGCACAGAGAGCTTTTGTAAGCCCCACCCAGTCTCCCCTGTTACTAACATCTTACATCGGTTCCATACATCTGTCACAGTTAGTGAACCAATAGACTCATTATTACTAAGTGAAGCCCATACGTCATTCAGGTTTCCTTTGTTTCTACCTAATGTCCCTTTTCTGTCCCAGGACCCCATCAAGGACCCCATGTGACATTTACTAGTCACATCTCCCAGGGCTTCTGGACTGTGACCATTTCCCAGACTTTCCTTCTTCTTCTTTTTTTTTCTTCTATTTTTTGAAGTAGAGTTGATTTCCAATGCTGTGTTAATTTCTGCTGTACAGCAAAGTGCCTCCGTTATACATATAAATCTTCTTTTTCATATTCTCTTCCACTCTGGTTTATCACAGGATATTGAATATAGCTCCCTGGGCTCTACAGTAGGACCTTGTTGTTGACCCATTCTCTATACAATAGTTTGCACCTGCTCATCCCAAACTCTCACTCCATCCCTCCCACCCCCCCCTCGGCAACCACAAGACTGTTCTCTATGTCTGTGAGTCTGTTTCTGTTTCGTAGATAAGTTCATTTGTGTCATATTTTAGATTCCACATATCAGTGATATCATATGGTATTGTCTTTCTCTGTCTGGCTTACTTCACTTAGTATGATAATCTCTAGCTGCATCCATGTTGCTGAAAATGGCATTCTTTCTTTCTTTTTCATGGCTGAGTAGTATTCCACTGTATATATGTACCACATCTTCTTTACCCATTCATCTGTCGATGGACATTTAGGTTGTTTCCATGTCTTGGCTGTTGTGAATAGTGCTGCTGTGAACATAGGGGTGCGTGTATCTTTTCGAATTATAGTTTTGTCTGGATACATGCCCAGGAGTGGGATTGCTGGGTCATACGGCAACTCTATTTTTAGTTTTTTGAGGAACCTCCATTCTGTTTTCCATAGTGGCTGCACCAGTTTACATTCCCAACCGACAGTGTAGAGGGTTCCCTTTTCTCCACACCCTCTCCAGCATTTACTGTTTGTAGACATTTTGATGATGTCTGACTGGTGTGAGGTGATACCTCATTGCGGTTTTGATTTACATTTCTCTAATAATTAGTGATGTTGAGCATCTTTTCATGTGCCTGTTGGCCATCTGTATAGCCTTTCTTATTTGAATTCTTTTGTTTTTGAGGAGTTTTGGTTTGGTGCTTTGTAAAATGCCCCTCAATTGGGAATTTTCTGATTAGACAGGGATTATGGGTTATAATCTAACGCTAATTAGTTTTTTTTTACTCAAGTCTTTCTAGCTTTGGCCACGGAGGGCTCTTTCAGCTGGCCCTGCCTCCCTCTGACACATCTCATCATGGTGGGATTTCATTCATTTGTTGCTTCATTCATGTCCTTCCTTACTTTTCTGCCACTACAAGCCAGGCTCATCGTGTCTCTATCCTGGCCCAGTCCTAGAATCAGCCAGTTCTCCAAGAGTCCTGATTCCTTTTGTGGGAGAAAAGTCTTAGGAACCAAGATTTACCTGCACTCTGTGTGTGCTTGTTGCTACCTGGGTGTCTTTTAGGACCTCTCAGCAGATGTGTATGTGTATACGAACCCATGTATAAACACACATGTATGTGTACACGTATGTGTACACGTATCCACGTAAATACACACATCTATAAGTTAGCCTGTATATATGTGTGCACCAGCCCGTGCAGACGCACGTATCTGTAAGTATCTACTCGTGTGTACGTGTATCCGTATATATACACGTATCTATAAGTTAGTGTGTACGTATGTGGATACTAACCCATCTATACACGCAGATCTGTAAGTTAGCATGTATATATATGTATCCTAACTCGCGTATACACACATACCTAATAAGTGTATCTATATGTAACCTGTGTATCTCTATCAAGTGAAACACGAATTCACAGCGATGTCTCCACCTCTAAGCCGTCACCCATGGATCACTCCAGCCTCCTCTCCTTGGTTTTCTGTAGCTCCCACTCCAACAGTGAGAAACCCGGCTGTCACCACCCACCACCCATTTACTTAATTATTCACATTCTGATTACTGGACACACGTATAGAAGCGTAAGATTTTGTAACCCAGGCCCCCATGGGGAGCAACACGACCAGCTTGAGCCCAGGGTACACACCCACGGTGTAACCCAGCTTGAGACCAGCTTGAGCCCAGGGCCCATGTGTGAGGTCTTTTGCCTTCAACCTTCAGCCTCCACTCGTTGCCAGCCTGATGTGCAGGTCCCTCTCCCCTCTCTTCGGGGACGCTGTTTCGTACATTTGTGATACTGTTCACTGTTTTGTCGTACTCTGCCTCCAACCTGGCATTCCCCTGTCCTCCTAAATTTGTTTTATTTGCATACGTTCAGGTTCACTTTGTGCTATAAAGTTTAAAGTCTTTTGACACATGCACGGTGTCAGGTATCCACTGTCACAGGATCACACAGAGTTTCGCAACCTGAAAAAAATCTCCCAGGCTTCCCTACTCAACCCTCTGCGGCCGCTGATTTATTTGACAGCTGGGTCATTTCCGAGAAGTCACTGTTATAGAGCCCCCGCCCCCTCGGAGCCCTGCCGTCTCAGAAGCAGGCAGTCATCTGCGGAGTGATGCCAGAGGCTGCCAGGCAAAGGGTGAACACTGCGGCTTTACAGGAGTTGGCTGGTAACCCAGCCTCAGGTGGGCCTGGCCCCGGGCTCGCCGCAGCCCTGCTGAGGGTGTCCTGACAGATGCCGGTGGCTGTGGAGCTGGGAGGTGACAAAGGGTCTCTTGGGACCACTTTGCACTTCCAAGCATCATTTCATGCATTTCAAGGACACGGACCCGTGTCCAGTCCCCAAGGTTTTCTGTAGAGTCATTGGCTTCTTCCTCCAGCATGGAATATGGGGGTCAGCATCTCAGGTGCAGTTTAATTAGAAACACCTGCTGGGAGAGGGCCGGGTCCAGCCTGACTGGGAACCAAAACCCGCAGCAGATTTTGTTTGTTGAAAATGAACAGTAAAGGGACTGAGAAAAACAGCAGACAAATCCCAGCTGAGGTCCAATCTGCAAAAGTACCTGGTCAGGCCTCAAAACTGTCAAAAGTCATGAAAAACATGGAAAGTCTGAGAAACCAGCACAGCTCAGAGGAGCCTAAAGACACACGATACTGAAGTGTGAGGTGGTGTCCCCAGTGGGCTCTGGGGACAGAAAAGGACACTAGGGAAAAGCTAAGGAAACCGAACGAAGTATGAACTTCAGTTAATGGTGAGGTATCAATCAATATCGCTTCATCAGTTGTGACAAACGTACCATAACGACGTGAGATGATGTTGCGGAAACAGGGCGTGGCACCAGATCGGTGGGTGCTCCAGCCAGGCCCCCCACGCCGCGGCCTGTGAAAGCTGCCGCTGGGTGGCTGGGCGTGTGAAGGGCTCAGGTGCGGATGTCCACCTGCAGCGGGGCTGCTGCTCGGAGCCTGCGGTGGCCCGTGGATGAGACCTGAGTCCATCCCACCCAGCTGCCACCCTGGAGAGCCAGGAAGAAAGGGGGGAACTACAAATCGGCCAGGAGGAGACGGGTGAGCGTCCTGTACGGCTTTGCCCTATCTGAGGCGGTAACTCAGGGGGCTACCCTTTCTGCGAGTCTGGGGCAGGCAGGTCCTTCGCACAGGGGCTCCTGTTCAGGTGCCTGTTTGTTAGTCATTCAACAAACGCTCGCAGACTTCCCCGGCAGTGCCCTTGAGGGTCCTCGAGTGTTAGCCGAGCGGCAGCCTAGAAAGAAACCCCAGTTACAGCACAGATGTGCCCAGGACCCTCAGGGCTGGGGAAGGGGTGGCTTCCACGTCAGCGAGGCCTCAGAAGGAGGCAATGCAGGAAGGAGACAGACAGGAGTTGAGGTCACAGCCTGGAGGAGAAGGTGACCAGGAAAAGGATGTGCAAATGCAGAGGAAGTGGTGGGGGGCACAGGGGATCAGGGAGCCCAAGGACCCCAACCATCGGGGGAACGGGGTGGCCTGAGTGTGACAGGTCAGTGGAAAGTGAAGGACCAGGTGCTGAGTGGCCGGTGGTGCTGTTTTCTGAGATTCGGGGGATGGAGGGGTGGGTGGTGGGCAATGGGGGCAGTGGTCCAGTCCCACCGAGAGGAAGGCCTGGCATCGCCCTCAGGTGTGAGGTGGCACCTGGGCTGTCAGTGTGGGCAGAGGGCTCTGAAGTCCCCGACCTTCACGCTCACACCTAAGAACGAGTGTAGACAGAGCAGTGTGGCAGGTAGGCAGAGGGTGGCCGCTGAGGGGCCAGCGAGATGAGGACGGGGGCGAAACCATTGGATTTAGCAACGCGGAAGGTGCTGGCGGCCTGGGCAAGGGCAGTTTCGGGGAGTGGGTGAGGAGAGGCTCAGGAGGGGCACAGAACTGGCTGGGGGAGAAGGCTCTAGAGGTCTCGCCAGAGGGAGCAGAGATGAGAAGTCGCCAAATGAACGACACGGGGTTGAAACGGGGGCTACGCCCCCAGCCAGCATCACCCATGTGTAGTCCTGGCACAGCAGGGAGCGGCATCGGGGGGGCCTGCAGAAATTCCCCCCGAGCCCTCCTGCCCTGTCCCACCTGCAGTGGTGGGTCTTGGCTGGGAGGCCTCTGGGAAGTGTGTGCTGGGGCCTGGGTTAATGTTTGCACAGCCAAGCTCGAGATCCATCCCCCGGTGCCTGGGCTGGGATAACGCCCAGAATCCCAGTGGATGCCACACCCCGCTTCGGGAATGCTGGAACCCTGGAGGGTGAGGGCCCACGGGATCGGGGTGTCCCTGGGGTCTCGTTTATAAGCTGGGTGACTTCCCCAGTCTCCCAGGGAAAACGGCAGCCATGAAGGCCACACCGTGCATCCCAGTCTGGAGCCCCCTACTCCCATCTCCTCCAGGCAGCCGCCTCCTGGTCACCCACGACTCAGGGGATGGATGGTCCAGGGCAGTGGGGCGAGCCTGTCCTATGATGGGAGGAACCTCTAAGACACGGCCACTGCCAGCTGTGTGGCCGCTTAGAACCCCATCCCTTAATTCTTTTTTATATATTTATTTAATTTATTTATTTATTTGGTTGGTTGGTTGGTTGCATCAGGTCTTAGTTGCAGCTCGAAGGCTCCTTAGTTGCGGCTCACTGGCTCCTTAGTTGTGGCATGCGAACTCTTAGTTGTGGCATGTGGGATCTAGTTCCCCAACCAGGGATTGAACCTGGGCCCTCTGCATTGGGAGTGTGGAATCTTAACCACTGTACCACCAGGGGAGTTTCCACCTCGTCCCTTAGTTTTTAAAGGAGGGGGCTACTTTGAACTGGTGGGTACCACAGGGCCCCCCTAAGGATGTGACAAGGAGGACATGCCAGTCCGGACCTTGCTCCCTTATAGGCTGTGAAAACAACCTTTGTCCTTTCTTACCAACTTGCTCCGAGTGCCCTGTCACATTATTTGGGGTGTTGACGAGGGAGCACCCCTCTTCTGAATGTGGAAGATTCCCAGGCACAAATACACCCAGGCACCTGGCCAGCTCGTGGGCCGAGGAGGGGAGACAGGGCAGCAGAGTCAGCGATTCCCGGACAGAGGGCGACGCCTGCCCAGACAGAGCCGGACGGGCTGGGGCCACGGCCATTGCGGGTGGCGTCTCCGGTCCACAGGAACTGCTGACTGCTTCCTGCAGGCCTTCGACCCGGCCCGGGTGGCCATCAGTCATCTGGAAAGGCTGTTTAGTCCCGATATCCTTGTTTTGCAAAGAGCAGTTCCTGAAATCACGGGGCCTAGAGCTCTGCTCATCTTTGATTGGGCCTGGTTTCAGCTGCTCAGGCCAGAAACAACAAACACGGACCGAACTCTGCTGAGCACACGCCTGGTTCTAGCCCCTGCGGCAGGTCCAGCGGCAGCCGGGTGCCTGGTTCCAGACGAGCAGCTTCTCCCTCCGTCCGGGGCTCCAACCTCAGACCTGGTTGTGCAAAGGAAGGACGTCTCAGGCAGATTGCTCCTTAGACCCGGGTGGGGCTCAGGAATGCGCTGGCCTTGGCAAGAGTGTCTTTCTGGGAGATTGCTTGAGTCGGGTCCCATCTGCATCTGACAGATGTGGAGCCAGAGACCAGGGAAGGTGAGGGGGCGTTGCCTGGCGTGGACCAGTGGGGGTACTGGATTCACCCCCTCCTGTGACCTTGGGTGAGGGGCTTTCTCTGCCGGAGTCTCAGTTCCTCCGAAGCCTGAAGGACGGACTTTGCTACCTCGCAGCCCTATCGCCTGTCTTTATTGGGAACGTTCTCGGTAACCCTCGATAACTTAGCAGCTGCAGTCCTAACCAGCGGGAGGAGGGAGGAAGGGTGCAGCTTCCTGTATCGTGTCCTGAGCCGGCATCAAGCACAGGACAGTCTTCAGCTCTCTGGTCATTACTGGTCTTCCAGGCTGCCTGGTGCTGGTGCCGGCTCCACCGTTCTCTACTGAGATGCTCTCCTAATGTTACCGAATCCAAGCCCGGTCTGCTCGCTGCACTACAGGCCCATAAATCGGGACGAGATGTTGAGGCAAGGAATAGCGTCTTCATTTGGAAAGCTGGGCGTCTGAGAAGATGGCGGACTAATGTCCTAGAGTACCATCTTTCTTTTTAAACAAAATTTATTTATTTAATTTTGGGCTGTGTTGGGTCTTCGTTGCTGCGTGCGGGCTTTCTCTAGTTGCGGCGAGCGGGGGCTGCTCTTTGTTGCGGTGCGCGGGCTTCTTATTGCGGTGGCTTCTCTTGTTGCGGAGCACAGGCTCTAGGCATGCAGGCTTCAGTAGCTGTGGTGCGCGGGCTCAGTAGTTGTGGCTTGCGGGCTCAGTAGTCGTGGCACACAGGCTCAATAGATGTGACTCGCGGGCTCTAGAGCGCAGCCTCAGTAATTGGGGCGCACAGGATTGGTTGCTCCGCGGCATGTGGGAACTTCCTGGAGGGCTTGAACTCACGTCCCCTGCATTGGCAGGTGGATTCTTAACCACTGCACCAGCAGGGAAGTCCCCTAGAGTACCAGGGAAGTCCCCTAGAGTACCATCTTATCTGGGTCTCATGCCAGTTTTTTTTTATAGAACAGAGACAGGGAGGAAGTAAAGCAAAAAGGCTTTTTTTTTTGCCTGTTTTGCAAAATATCTCCTGGCCTGGCCAGCCTCCGGGAGGGGATGTGTTAATTTCTTTTCTGCAGCCATTCACAGGTGGGCAGGGTCAGAATGTCTTCCTGTGAGGTGAACAAAGGCACTTTGGTTTAACATTCAGGCAGAGGGGCAGGGTTCCCCAAGGCAGGCCATTACCTACGCTTGTAGCTATCGGCAGCATCCTTTTAGTGATTATAGCAACAAAAGCAACAAAAAGCAAAGATTAAAGTAAAAGAAACAGATCCAACATGGAGTCAGATTCTGTTCTTCCCTGTTTCCCTAATGGTGAACCTTTCCACATCCCAATTCCGGGGTGGCAAGGGATGCTTTGTGGTGACTCCTTCCTGCGTCAGTGGCAGGGTGATCCTGAGGGGCTTTTCCATGAATTCCCCATCCCGCCCCGTTCTCTAGAGCAGGACCCATACCCAGGGCCAAATCCCACCCCTGTTTTGCAAATAAGGTTTTCTTGGCACT
This sequence comes from Delphinus delphis, assembly GCF_949987515.2. Classification (NCBI taxonomy): domain Eukaryota; kingdom Metazoa; phylum Chordata; class Mammalia; order Artiodactyla; family Delphinidae; genus Delphinus; species Delphinus delphis. The sequence continues at coordinate 135,945,383 of NC_082687.1, forward strand.
GGACCAGGCCCAGTCATTTCCTGTCACCTAAGCCTGATTTCAGGCTGTAACTGCAGGGTTCTGGTGGATCCCACATTATGACCTGAAAAGCCAAACCTATTTGTTCTCTGTCCCTTTATGGAAAGCATCTGCTGCCCCTGTTCTAGAATCACCTGTACATCTTGCTTCCACTGTCTGGGCTGTTGCAGAGACCCAGCAGGGAGTCGTCCTGTCCCCCAACCCTAACCCACCCCCTCCCCAGGGCCTCTGCATTCCTGGGATTCACCATTTATGTTTATGGCCTGTTGTAGTTTAACCCTCAGGGCGAGAGGGTGACCTGCCCCCAGAATCTGCAGCCACCAGGAGTGGCTGTGGGATGCTTCAGCAAGCTGCCTACCTGGAGCAGGCCAGGCTCATGTGCTCTTCTGGCTGGCCCTGTCCCCAGGCAGACCTTTACACCTTCTCTCTGCCTAGTCCCTCTTCCTCCAAGAGTCAGCTGAGGCGCTTCCACCTCCAGGAAGCCTTCCTAGATTTCGCCTCCCTCGTCTTCCCCTTCCTTTGGCACTGCACAGGTCATGCTACATCATCCCAGTCTGTTTCCACGTCTGTAACCCCAACTTGTCTGAGCCCCCTTGTGGGTGGGGACTTGAAGTCAGAACTGGGATGATGGAGCCAAGATGGGTGGTGGCAGGGGTAGCTCTGAACCCCAAAGTGCAGAGCAGTCACAAGGCAGAGTGTGGGACCCCCCCAAGAGGCTGGACCACGTGCCAGGGAGGCTGTCCAGAGGATCACAGCTGGGCCTGGGGGTTGGGCTAGGTCACCTTTCCTGGCCCAGGACTGTGCTGATCCAGCCCCTCCCAGCCCCAGAGGACTGAAAATGCTCTAAGATGACATGACAAAATTAGAAATTGCTTTTGTCTTTGTAGGACCACAGTTGTTGCTATTTGCTCCATGAGTTAAAACATAAGCAGAGGATGGAAGGCAGGGCACCCCACAGCCCCTGTCCCCCAGCTCTGGATGGCAGCCCAGGGCCAGCGTCTATGGTCTAGGAATCAGGCGGGAGCCGTCCTGGGAGCTCATTGGGAACCTCCGTCCACAATGGCAGAGCAGAGTCCAGGCGGGCTGAAGGTGGGAGGGGGCCACCTCGGACCCACAGGGATGGTTAAAGAGAAGCTGCAGCTGGGTTGCTGGCGGGTGGCCACAGGATTTCCCACAGGAAGTTCCTGAGAGCTCTTCCTCTGGCCGTGTGTCTCATGCCTTAGAGTGTCAGGGGTCCGCTTTGGCCCTGGGCAGCCCTGGTGTCAGCCTGGGGACTGTGTGACCTGATCCGGGGCAGGTCCTGCCTCTCCTAAGCCCGTTTGCTACTCAGTCCAGTGGGATGGTGGTAATACACTGGAATGGCTACAATCCATGCATCCAGCATCTTTTTGGCAAGTGATAACTGGAATTTATTACAACCCTGCAGGGATCAGAGCTGCTGACCTGGGAGGGCACTTAGAGATCTCTAAGCTCAAGTTGACCCTTTAAAAGGGACGAAGTGAGGCCCAGGGGGTGACAGACTCTCTCAGGAGCACCCGAAACCTGGGCTGGGCTGGGGTTGAAACCAGCCTCTTGCACACAGGGCCGTACAGGGCTGCCCTGTGGTGCAACTTCCAGGAGGGACCCCTTATTTGGAAAGGCTCACATTCTTCCTCTGGAAGGCTATTAGGGTGCACTTGTAGAGTTGGGGTACACGCTGTGAAGTTGGGGTACGGTATGCAGAGCTGAAGGATGCTGGGCACAGTGGGGGAGGCTCTTGGAAACCCCCTCGGCCTTGGGCCAAGAATGCAGCTACAGAGACAAACAGGATACGGGGGCTCGGGCCGCAGCGGGGCACAATCGCCAGGAGAGGAAACGCGTCCAGACCCTTTTATGGTTGTGGAGCCCATCTGGGGCCTCTTTCAACACAGTTTCCAGAAAAACAAAGGGAGCAGAAGTGAGCAGCTCATGTTCCGCACAATGTGGGGTTCTGGAGAGGCGGCTGGAGAACTGGGGGGCCCCAATCCACAGACAGAGGCCAGGCTTGGGGAGGCCGCACCTCCCTGGGGCAGAGAGGGAGAGCTGCTGGTGGGAGTGGCTGCCTGGCCCCCTGGGACCCAGGGGGTGGCGTGAAATCCTCCCCCATTACTTGGCCTGTGGTCTTAGGGGACTGTGAAAATGGCCACCTAGAACCTCTGGCTCCTGCCTTGTGGTCGCCGAGCATGTTGGTGGCGTGTGGGGTGTGGCCCAGCTGGGCTGGGGGTGTGGGCAGCCCGAGCTCCGGGCCTGGCCTTTCTGGGGCCCCCGGAGGGAGTGGCTTGCCTGCCCTGGACCTCAGCGGCCAGAGCTGCTCCGAGAGGGGCTCGAGCCCCATGCTGGCCCTCAGTGGGGGCTTCGCTGGTGTGAGCTGGCCACGCGCCCACACGTCTCCAGCTGCCCCCTCACGCCTGGGTTCTGGCCCACTGGGGAGGGGAGGAAGTTTGTGACATTGGGGTGACTGCATTAATGCTGGGAGTTGATCTGAGAAAGGACGGACGGGGTGGGGAGGGGGTCATCCAGAAATATCTCGGCCCTGAGTGGTTCTCACTCTGGGTGACATTGCCCCCAGGAGACAAGTGTCTAGAGATGTGAATGGTTGTCACAGCTGGGGTCGGCTTCAGCTGGTAGAGGCCAGGGATGCTGCTAAAATCCCAGTGTACATGGCAACCCCCTCCCCGTGACAGAGAGCAATCGTCCCAGCAGTGCCGCAGTTAGAAGCCGAGCCCGGGGGCTTCGGTGTCGGTCAGACCTGGTTCTGGGCTCACCTTCTAGTTACCACCGGCCTTGGGCATGCCACATCATGTCCCAGGCCTCAGTTTCCCTGTCTGTAAAATGGGCACATTACCACTGAACTCAGAGACGTTCCTGGTCATGAAGCCAGGCCATGAGTGAAAGTCCAGCCTTTCTCAAGCACAGGACGGAGAAGGTGGCCCTCTGTTCTTGATTCCTGGGTCTGGGCTGGGGCCAGCAACCAGAGCCACACCCCTGCCTCCGTGAGGGCCTGAGAGCACATGGGAGGCTAGGGCCAGGGGCCGACCCGCGTTCAGTTCCTGCTTCTTGTCTGAGACCCAGGAGACCCAGTTCTGGCTTCCCAGGCAGGGCTGAGATCCCCTGCTGTCAAACCCAGGTCGGGCCTGGAGCCCAGCGGAAAGACAAAGAGGGAAGGACAGCAGACGCCCAGCTGTCCCCTGTGTGCGTTCCCATTGACTGGGCCAACGGGCCGGGGCAGCACCGGGGCAGAGGGAAGGAGCTGTGTGTATGCGCATGCACGCACACACGTGTGCACATGTATGTCTTGTGTGTGCACACGTGTGTGTGCACGTGTGTGCGGTAAGTGGAAGAGGAAGAGAGAGCAGAGCTGAGGTTGGCGGGGCAGCTGTCAGACTTCCCCAATCCTGGCAGCTGAGGCGGTGTGGCCTCCACATCTGAGCCTGGGTGCCGGGCCCTGGGCAGGCGGGGCAGGGCCTGGAGCCGGTCCAGGACGGAGCTAATGATCAACCAGCCCTTGGGGGTGGTGCAGCAGCGTGGGGCCTGCCTCTCTCCGGAGGCACGGGTGCAGGGAGGAAGTAGGGCAGGAAGAGGGGACGGTGGCGGCCACTGTGCAGTCAGCTGGGCTGCGGGCGGCGGAGACGGCCTGCGGGGCGAGCCAGCGAGGAGCTGGGAGCGGCCGCCTGGTGCCGCGGTCCTGCAGAGCGGGGCGCAGGTACGGGGCGCTGACGGGCGGGCGAGGACGGCCGAGCAGGCGTCGTCCACGGAGCTGGGTCTTGCCACGGTCGGATCTGAGCCGTCTTGCCTTTCACTTTCTTGGAGACTTTTCTGACCTTTTAGGATCGGGAGGGAGAAGGAGTGGAGTCTGGGGAGGCCCGAAGGCTGTGGGCACTGGTTAGCGGACTCCTGGGCAGAGCTCTGGGAGCACCCCGTGCTGGCCGGCAGCCATGGCCCCAGTGATGATGTCGGGTTTGACAAAGCACAGTCGCTCCCGTGATCTCGCTTGTCCCCCACTTCACGCAGGCAGCCAGCCAGCGCGTCCCGAAGGTCTGGCCAGGACGCAGGAACATCGCCAGCAAGCAGGGTTCCGGGTCTAGGGGGCCTCAAGTGGGCCTCCACCCTGGGTTGACGCCACCTCTGGTAGACACCACGTGTCCCGGCCCGAGTGGCACTGTAGCTGTGACCTGGCCACTCTGAGGTCACCGCCCCTGGGCCTCTTCTCCATCAACAAATGGGATGAGTGACTTGACCAGGGGCCCCAACCGGAAGGTTCTAGGGGAAACCCAGACCCAAGGCTTCAGAGCACCAGGTCCTGCCCTGGGTGTGTGGTCCCAGCACATCACTGAGACCCTCCCCCGGCCTGCAGTGACCCCCGGCCCCCTCCGCCGAGAGCCCCAAGCCCTGTCTGTGGGAGTTTCCTAGAGATGACGGATGGCAAAGCCACACTGGTGGGAGTTAGTGTTGCAGGTCCCTTGGGGCGCAGCCTCCCACGGGGCGGGGGGCTGGGTACGGGGGGCCGTGCGTGGCTGAGCTTGTGGATAGAGGCGCAGCCGTGGAGGGTGAGCTCAGGTTCAGGGTGGGTGTCGAGGGCTGGACTCAGACCCTCCTGGGTTTAGATCCCACCAGAGCCGCCCCGGCCGGGCGGAGTCAGCACAGCTGCTCACGGAGCCGTCATGGCTCCTCTGTGCAATGGGTGCAGCGCTTGCTCCCGCAGGCCGTCATGAGGACTAAGCGGGGACACTCAGCGCTGCGGGGCGGCGGCTCCCGACCATGACAAGGCTTCCTGTATCCGGTGTTGAGCCGGCGTCTGAGGCCTGAGGTCACTTAATCCTCCTCCCAAAACGCCAACTTTACGGCAGAGAAATTCAAGGCGCGGGGGACCCAGGGCGACTACTGTCCTGGGGCTGCCGTAACAGAGGGCCACAAACTGGGGGCTTCTAACCACAGAAGTTAATTCTCCGCCAGTTCCGGAGGCTGGAAGTCTGAAGCCCAGGTGTGGGGGGGGGGGGCTCTGAGGGAGGGTCCTTCAGCTCTTGGCCGCTGCAGGCGACCCTGGGCTCGTGGGGCGCATCGCCCTGGCCTCCGGCTCCATCTTCACACAGCATCCCAGGTGTGTCTGTGTCCCTCCTCTTCTTATAAGGACCCCAGGCATGCAGGGACACCTCGGTCCTGTGTGACCTCATCCTAACCTCACCTGCAAAGACCCTGTTTCCAAATAAGGTCACCTGGGCTTCCCTGGTGGCGCAGTGGTTGAGAGTCCGCCTGCCGATGCAGGGGACACGGGTTAGTGCCCCGGTCCGGGAAGATCCCACCTGCCGCGGAGCGGCTGGGCCCGTGAGCCATGGCCACTGAGCCTGCGCGTACAGAGCCTGTGCTCCGCAACGGGAGAGGCCGCAACAGTGAGAGGTCCGCGTACCGCAAATAAGGTCACCTTCTGAGTTAGCGGTGGACATGACTTTGGGGGTGCACTGGTCACCCCAGTACAGGGGGTGACCAGACAACCCTCAAGAGGTGCTTCTTGGTGAGGTGGACGAGGTCTGCATGGCCCTCGAGGCATTTGCTCAGTACGGGTCCAGAGAAAGCTCTGGCCAGACCTCCCCAAACCATCTCTTCCCTTTGTCCCGCCCGCATTTATTAAACGCAGCTGTAACCCAGGAGCACCAGCCTTTAATCCATTGACCTCCTTGTAGGTGGTGTTTTCATTCTCATTCTCTGGTGGGTAAACTGAGGCATGGGGCGGTGTTCTGGTGCCAAACTCCCGTCCCCTGGGTTTGGGTGCTGGCTGGGACCTGGGGCCTGTTGCTGACGCATCGGGTGGCCCAACAGTGAACAGAGCAAAGGGGCCAGAGGCCACAGGGAAGGACAGTCCCTGAGTCTCCGCAGGGCCGCCCGTGGGGGCTCTGGACACCTGCCAGGCTGCGGGCTGGGCGGCCCCTCCTGCAGTCGGGAGCCGGCAGCCTGTTGGGCTGAGCAAGGCTATTTTAGGACCCAGCAGGGAGGGACCCTCCCAGGGAGACAGAGCCCACTTCCTCACGCGGGCTGTGACCAGGAACCCCACGCTTACGACTGTCCCCGGCAGCCCTGCCTGATGGGCAGGCCCCTCATCAAGACTGGGAAGTCCCCTGAGCCCCGAAGCCTTCTGTTTTCTCAGGAAACCAGCCCTGAGCTGCTGGGGGCAGGCCTGTGGGGCAGGGACACAGGCGCTGATGGGCTGGTCCTGACTCCTGGGCGGAGGCGGGGACAAGAGTCAGACGCCCTGGGTGTGGGTTGTGCAAGATGCCTGGCTGTAGAGAGGGGGGGACGAGGACCCCGGCTGGGGGTTATAGAGACCCCACAAACAGGACCTGTGCAGGACAACGGGTCCAAGTGCCCTACTGAGATGCTTCAGAAGAGCAGAACAGCGGGGATAGCAGCCTGGCCTCCAAGCCGCGTAGCTGCGTGCTTCCCGGTCCCGACACCCACCTGTGATCAGGCCACGGTGCCCTCGATGACAGGTGTGGGGCTCGCCGTTTTCAGAGTAAAGAGAGGAAGGAAACAGACGATGGCTTGGCTGGGGGCTGAGGAGGGCCAGGCAGATGGAGCGGCACCCTGAAAGATGCCAGGAGGTCTTCGTGCGTGACAAGGGCGGGGATGGCCCCCGGGGACCAGGGCACAGGGAGTGCAAGGCACCAGGGCTTGAAATGACATTGGACATTTAACAAAGGTTGCTGGAGAATTCTGCAGCAGTGCTGCGTTCCTGGAACCTGCCGGTCCACGCTGCTTCTTCCTCTGGCAAGGGAGCACCCTCCGGCCTCCTCCCTCCTCCCTGGGGGCGAGGGGCTGCCTAGAAGGGTAGCAGGGTGGGCATGGACAGGGGTGTCTGTGTGGGGGGGGATGTGAGTGTGTGAGAGGGTGTTAATGTGAGAGTATATATATGTGTGTGTGTGTGTGTGTGTGTGTAGGGGGTTGAGTTGCCCCCCGCCTCGGAGCCCAGCCCGGTTTCTCCATCTGTAGAACGGGGTGATGTCCTTTCCCCGCCGGCTGCAGTGCACCTGGCTGAGGCACCTGGCGCATGCAGGTGTTGACAAATACTTGCGTCTGAGGCCCTCTGGGAGCCTGTGGAGACTCGCCACCGCCCTGGGACAGCCTTGGGTCCGTAGTTCTGAAGAAAATACTCCTTGCTGGGTCTGACGGAGGTCCAGCTTCCCTGACCCTGGTGAAAATTCGAGGCAGGGAAGTGAACCCAAGGCTCCACCCCTCGCAGGTCCCACCTCCACTCTCTCCTCTGTCCTTTCTGCACAAATACAGGAACGAAACTTCCAAGGGATAGAACGCAGCCCTTCTCAGGGTTTAAGACGCTCTGGTGGCTCCTCTGTGCGTTCACGGGGCGCTCAGTGCTGTGCCCCCCACAACCCTGCGTGCCCCGTGTCCTCTGCCCCAGCCCCCAGCCCCGAGCCCCCAGCCCCGGGGTGACGCGACAGCTGCCGCCATCCGCCCCCGCATCTGCTGCCCATTCTCTGCTGCAGGAAGCGGGTGGAGCCGGGAGGCCGGCCAGGGGCTCTCGGGGTTGTGCACGCCCAGTGGGTTCTGAGCCCCATGCTCCTCATAGCGTCCTCTGGTCTCTGCTGGGCCCCCTGTTCCCCAGCACCCACCGCAGGACGGGGTGTGGGTCTGGAGGAGGCCACACCTGCTCTCCAGTTTGCAGTTTTGTCCCCAGGAAAGGGGCTCAGAGGTGCGCTCTCCTGTCTCCCTGTGCGTCCCGCTCTGTGCAGAGGGAATTCTTGCCGGCCTGGTCGGGGTTTGGGGTTGAACCCTCCCAGCTCTTCATCAGAGAACAGAGACCTGACAAGAGGAATTTCTCTTGCACTTGCTTCCCGGCCTTGCTGTTGCCCACCTCCGTGTGAGTGAGCGGGGCCATTCCTGTCCCCTCTGTCCCCGAGGTGGAAACTGAGGGGGGCGTAGTTGACTCCCGTCCTTGTGGATGGGGGCAGGGGCTCTGCCTCTGTGCCTCAGCCCCCAGCCCAGGCTGCACACCCGCCCTCCCTGTCACCTGTGCCTGGAAGGGGCTCTGTGTCCTGCTGTGTCCTCTAATTGGTGACCAAACCCCAGACCCTGGCAGCACCGTCTGTCGGGTCGGAAAGGGCCTCACTCCTCTCTGGCCCCAGGAAAGAGTGGTGCATAATGACCGGCTCTCGGGGGGAGGCCCAAGGGCACCCCGGGAGTGGGGAGCGGTCTCTGGTTCCTCCCCGGCCACTTCCTCCTTTCCCTCCCTCTGCCACCTGCTTCTTCCCCTCACGGGGCAACGTGGGACCTGGCCCATTTCCTGCAAAGCTGGACAGGGTGAAGTCCTCTTCCGGTGAGAGAAACGGGGCCCACTGAGGCCCCCAGGACGCGGACTTAGTTATAAGGAGCAGCAGGACCCCCTGGGAATCCGAGGCTGGAGTCACAGCCCAGCTGAGCCCCGTATGCAATGGAGCTGCGTACTCTTCTCTCAGGAGATGCGCTGTCTTTGGGGGAGTCTGTCCCTCCCAGCCCTCGGTGGGTGGGAGATGCAGTGGGCTTATCTCTAAACCACGGTCCCGGGATGTCCCAAGAGGACACCTGCTCTGTTCCCTGTTCCCACACGGCCTTTATTGCTTCCGTGTCGCGCTCGTTGCGGTGCGCGGGCTTCTCGTTGCTGTGGCTTCTCTTGTTGCGGAGCCCGGGCTCTAGGCGCACAGGCTTACACTAGTTGTGGCATGTGGGCTCAGTAGTTGTGGCACACAGGCTTCAGTAGTTGTGGCACACGGGCTTCAGTAGTTGTGGCACATGGGCTTCAGTAGTTGTGGCACACGGGCTTCAGTAGTTGCAGTGCACAGGCTCAGTAGCTGTGGCTCGCGGGCTCTAGAGCGCAGGCTCAGTAGTTGTGGCGCACGGGCTTAGTTGCTCCGCGGCATGTGGGGTCTTCCCGGACCAGGGTTCGAACCTGTGTCCCCTGTATTGGCAGGCGGCTTCTTAACCACTGCGCCACTAGGGGAGCCCTGGTGGGAAGGTTTTGAGCAGCCTCCAGGTGCCAGGATCTGAGCTACCTCCTCAGGGTCTGTTGATGAGTGAGAATGGCCCCTACCCGCCCAGACTGTGCTGTCTGGAGGGGAAGTGGCCGGTGAGCAGAGCTCTGGAAGGATGCTCAAGGGTCCACCAGGCAAAGAGGAGGCGTTCTCTCCTCTTCCCCCAACTCTGGCGGCAGATCTGTGCTGGTGCTGGCCGCCTGTCTTCTTAGAGAGGTCCCCACTGCTGACCCCTGCACTCTCTTCTCTCCACAGAGGCCAGCCCGGCATGCCGGGCCCTTGGCGCTGAGTCCACTGCGTCATGGAGGGCCTGACGAGGAGGGGGCCCGTGGGGCCCCCGGGAGGCAGCGGTGGCCGCGAGGTCCAGAGAGCGGGAGCGAGTGCGTCAGCCGTCTGGGGGCGAGCAGGGCCTGAGGAGGCCAAGGCTACCGTGGGAAGCGGTGAGTGCGGCGTGTGCGTCCACCCTGCCGTCCATTGCACCCAGGATGCCGCTGGACGCCTGCACTGTCAGTGCTTGTGTTGAAGGAGGATATGCCCAGTGAGCATTTACGACAGATGGGGGCCCACCTGGTGCTTCTCCAGGGCGCGGCGGGAGGGGCAGGGGTTGGAACCTCTAGAAATGCAGCTTTGGGTGCCCACAGTTCTGCTTTGTCCTTGGAGGTGAGTCCCGGGGATTCCTCAGGACGGGGCGTCCCTCATTCTTCCAGGAGCGCAAACCAAGGCCCAGGGAGGGGAAGGAAGCAGGGCCTGGGCCAGGCCCCGGGCAGGATTACTTCCTGAACAGCGGAGGATGAGGGGTGTGACCAGGGCAGAGCCGTCTCCCACCCGACCTGCCCATGTGCGCGCGAGAGGGGCTGTGCCGGGAGCAGGGCTGGGCCACGTGACGTGGAAACCCGAGGGGTGGCCTAGGAGATCTCCAGGACCCCTCTCCCTAACTTCTTGGGTCCTGGAGGCGAGGAGGGAAGGGCGGGGGGAAGGCTGAGGTGGGCCCAGGCCCCTCCCCGAGCCCGGGACAGCCTGTCCTCCTGTCCCTCCCTGGGCTTCCCTTCGTCACATCGTCACCTTCAGCCTGGTCACCTGCTTAGTTGCCTCCAGGGCTCAGCACATAGCAGCTGAGCACATATTGGAATGACGAAGGATCGATGCTTTGGGAGGATGGAAACAAAACCTCATACTCGGTGCCTGGCCCAGAGCCTGACGCCGTGCATGCTTGGCGATTAGAGGTATTTTTACACCTTGGCGATTAGCGGAATTTTTACACCTTGGCGATTAGCGGAGATGGGAAAGGTCGGGGTGGCCTCGTGGGTGCTGACTCCTGTAGTCAGACACCTGCCTGGCCTGGGGATCCCACTGGGCCGGGCGCCCTCCAGTGCTCGCCAGCACGCCACAGAGGAGCTGGGTTCCGCCGGATGCCTGGGGGCCAGACCAGCCTCCCGCACGGCAGCCCAGCCCCGGAGGGGCCGTGAGTCCTGGAGCACGGGGATTCCTGCCGTCGGTGCCGCGGCCAAGCCAGAAGCATTCTGACCGTGTTGCCAAGTGTTTCCTGCCCTAGCTGCCCCACAGCGCAGCTGGCATTGGCTGGCATTGGGGTGGACCTGTGAGCCCAGGCAGCGGGGTCTGGGAGCCCCTCCTGTCTTCCTGGGCTCTCTGGCCCCGAGTAGCCAAGTGGCCAGTGGACTCTCACCCCATCCACCCAGAGCCCCTTCCCGTTTCAGCTTCTTTTGCAAATTGACAACAAAAGTCACAAGAAATAATATAAATAATTCCCATGTACCCCACCCAGCTTCCTCAAATGTTGACATTTTACTATGCTTGCCTTCTGTCTTTCTGCATTTACAGGTCTATTTATATTTCAGGACAGTTTAAGAGTAAACTGCAGACACGATGCCCCTTTATCCCCCAGTGCTCTGGCGTGTGTGTTTCCTCAAACCAGGACCTGCTCGTACAGAACCCTCGTGCAATTTTTTCAAACTTCCAACTCTCCTGGTTTAAACAACACCATTATCTAATCTGCAGACGGACCTCACTCCCATCCTGCCATCTGTGCCCGTAATGTCCTTTCCACCAAAGAAAACCCTGGTCAGGCTCTGCGTGCTGTGGCCACGTGCCTGTGGAGCTTTCTAGCCTGGAGGTTGATACTTTGAAGATTCTGGGCCAGTATATTCTGTAGAACGTTTGGGTGCAGCTCAGTTCAAGCGTGGCTGTTTCTTCAGGATTGCAGGCAGGCGCTCTGGGCAGAAACACCGCAGAAGTGTTCGGTTCCCCTCCGTGCGGCCGACCAGGAGACCTCGATGTCCATTTGTCTGGTCCCTGGTGACATCCACGGCTCACGTCCATCCTTGATTAAGGAGATGTTTGACAGCGTACATGTCACTGTCAACGTCACCCTTCTTCCCTTTGTCATGAGTAAGGAGCCCGTGGGAAGATACTTGGGGACTTTGTGACTAGCCGGTTCCTCTGGTCCTAATCAAGGACTAGTTTTATCATCCGTGCAAGGTTCTTGACTGAAATCATAACATTACGATAGTTGCTAAGTGGTGACTTTCTAATGCTGCGTTCTTTTGACATTTGTTAATGGACCTTCCACTGAAGAGAAGAGCTGTCCCCTCTCCCCAGGTATTCATTGATTTATCTGAGCGTGGGTGGGCTCAGAGGTCTTTATTTCATTCTCTGGACTCTATCAGTTGCTGTCATTATTTATTTTGTTGTTCATATTGCCCCCGATTTCGTCTTGTGATGCACCTCCAGCATCCTGTGAGCACATCCTACTTTCTGGGACAAAAAGAGGCTCACACCTCATCTCTGCTCTCCCTGTCGTAGCCCTGGAATCAGCCGTTCCTCAAGGAACCCTGGCTTCTCAGGGGGAGGACGGAGCTTAAAGCCGAGATCTGGGTGCCGTGCCCTTGTTCGGATTTGACAGGCATTTCTGAGCCCCCGCTCTGGGGATGCAGAGCAAGGAAGGGCTGGAAATGGGCTCTGACCACACAGGCTTAGGGCTGGTATAACGTAGGTGGGGAGAGAGCAGAAATGAGCCTATCGTCTTGCACGGTCCAAGGCCAACGTGGCAGCACCGTGCCCACGGCTGAGCGGTACTTCCCCGGGGTGAAGAGGCTGCAGTGAGGTTCAGCACCGTCTCTCGGAACCACAGGTGCTTCCAGATCAGATCCCCTTTGATCTGAAGGCCCTGATTGCTCATCCCATTGTACAGATGAGAACCGAGCAGGGCAGAGACGGGTGTGTGCGTGGAGGGGCCTGGCCGAGATGCAGACTGGGAGCTGGCTTCCCGGCTGGGGGCTGGGGGCAGGGACAACCAGCAGAGGACCGGCCTCACAGGCCAGTCAAAATCAGAATGCAGCCCCATCTGCCACAGACCCCGAGTTCCCCCTGGGCTGTCACCGGTCCTCTGTGGTCAACAGAGTAAAGGCCCCCAAAGAAGTCCACATTCTAGTCCCCAGAACCTGTGCGCACACACACGTTACCTCCGCGGCCAAAGAGACTTTGCAAAGGGGATTAAGGATCGTGAGACGGGAAGATTATCCTGGGGTCAGAGTCACAGAGAGGTTGGAGATGCTGTGCTTTGGGGATGGAGGAGGGGCCTCGAGCGAAGGAATGCGGGCCCCTCTGGAAGCTGGAGAAGCAAGGACACAGATTCTCTCCTGGAGCCTCCAGAAGAAAGGAACCAGCCCTGCCCACACCTTGTTTTGTCCCAGCAAGACCCGTCTCAAACCCCAGAACAGCAAGATAACACTGTTGTTTCCAGAAGCCTCTAGGGTAGGGTAATTAGTAACGGCACAGCAGGAGACTCATAGCCTCCGACCTTGTTGGGCTTTATGACCCTGGAGGAAGGGTGTGAACGGTGGTTTATAGGGGTGTGGACATACCTTTCTTCTGGAAATACCTGGGGGCTGGCGCCTGTAGCTGAGAGTTGCCTGTTCTCACCTTAATCACAGGATCCTGCTCTGTTACAGACGCTGCCGCCCCTGGCGTTTCTCCACCGGCTGCTGGGCCCTCTCCTGGCCAGATGGGCTCCTACCCCACAGGTAGACGTCCTGGGCGCTACGCCACGCGTCGGTGTTAAGTCTGGGCTGGGGACGTGAATGTGGGATCCCTGGGCGTCCCCCCTTCCCTCCGGCCTCACCCATCCCGTGGGCTCCTGGTTCAGGAGCGTCTAACCCAGCCTTCTCTAATGTGGACGCCCTGCTTTAAGGTCACCCTGAATGAGAGGCTTGTTAAACACTGATGCCTGGGTCCTGCTGGGGTCTGGGGTAGGGCCCAGGACTCTGCATTTTTCACTTGGGGACAGGGCTCGCCTGCACGTGCAAAGGGCTTCCCTCGACTCTGTTTGCATCTGCCCACACAAGAGGGGGGCACGGCCCTGGAGGCTGCATGCAGGGGAAGTGAAACCCCAGGAGGGACACCCTGGGGGGGCAGGGGGATGGCAAGGGCCCTCGGGAGAGGCATCGGGGGACTGCTTCCGGGGAGGGGCTCCGAGGACGGAACGGCGGGACTTCCGCAGGGCGCTGATGGGCGGAGGGGGGCAGCAAGAAGCCCCTAACGCCGGAGACCCGACTCCCGAGCCCCAGCTGTGGGGGGCATGGAGACCCCAGCGTCGTCGGCCGCCCACCTTGGCCGTGACAGCCGCCCGTCCTCCGGCTTTTGCTTCGGGTGGGCAGCGCTGCCTGTGGTCACTCGGGATGACCAGGACTGTTGAGCAACAAGGGAGATTATTATGTGATTGACAATTCAACCCCACCCTCTTACGGGAGTAGGAGGGGTCACTTGTTAGAACCGGTTGGGAAATGCTGGGCTGGCTTCCTGCTGGGGGAGGGGCCTGATTCCAGATCCCAGATGTGCTCCTTTGCTCCTGCCCTGGCCCCCAGGAGGGGATGGGGATGTCTGCTCGAGGGTCCCCTAGCTGGAAAATTCCAAGGCAGGTGCAAGGCTTATTCAGAGGGTGTGAGGAATCTCCCTCCCCCTCTCCGCGTCCTGGCCCTCTTCCTCTCTCCCTCTCTCTTCTCCCCTCCCCCTGCCCATCCTCTCCCCTTCACCTCCCCTCTCCAGTTTTGGAACAGCCCATGATCTGAGGATCCCTGCGGCCAGGAGGCCTCTCAGGGGGACGGGGTGTGGGTGGGCAGGGGACATTTGAGCTGGGATCCAATCATAGTGCACCAGCCAGGCCAGGAATTGGTCTGGGAGAGGGTGCTTCAGGTGGAGGACAGGGTGAGTGCAAAGGCCCTGGGGTGGGTTGGGGGGGGAATGCCTCGATGTCTCAGGGCATCAGAGAGGCGGCCACAGGCTGGAAGGGAGGGGGAGGAGAGGTGGGGCTCTGCGGGGCGGGGTGAAGCGCAGGCTGCTCCAGGCTGTGCCTGGAAAGGTGGAAAGGATCCGCATTTTATTCTTCCCGAGGAGAAGCAAAACCACCGGGGCTGCGCTGCCTAATACAGTAGCTACATGTGGCTGTTTATGTTTAAATTGAACTTAAAGAAAATTAAAAATCCAGTTCCTCAATTACACTGTCCACATTTCAAGAGCTCAGGGCCCTATGTGGCTGGTGGCCTCTGTGCAGGACAGTGCAGAGAGCAAACATGTCCATTGCTGCAGAAATTTCTGGGGAACAGCAATGCCCGGAGGGCTGAGAGCCAAGGCGTTCCATAAGCCAGAGCTGGCTGGGAGGGGACCCTCTGGCCCTCTGTGGACCAGAGAACCATCTGGAGGGAGGGCCAGGGCTCAGACACTGCTCAGGAGGCCCTATGGGGCGGGGCCACGGTGAGGGGTGAGCACGGTGCGTTCAGCCTGGTTTTGCAGGTGGGTCAGTGGGCTTCGCTTGTGGACCAGCCAGGGGTGTGTGAGGGAAGGAGGTGTCGTTGGTCTGAGCAGGGTGGGGGAGGCGGTCCTTCTGGAGATGGTAAAGAAAGGAGGACAAGCCAGTTTTGGGTGCGGGGGGCGATGAAGAGTTCTAGGATGCCCGTGGGGTGTCTGCTGGAGTTTGGATGTCCCGTTGGAGCCCAGGCATGGAAGCAGTCGGGGCTGGAGGTCACGGTGACTTGGGACCATTTGCTGAATGCCTGCCCTGTGCTGGCCTGTCCTGGGGCTGTGACACAGTCCGCTTCCTCCCATCTCTGTAAGATGTGGGTAGCACGTAACTCATTTACCACCAAAGAAACTGGGCCTCAGGGGAGAAAAGCACCTGTGCAGAGTTCTCACAGGCAGTGCACGTGGGCTGTGAATCCGGGTCCCCGTGATTGTGGGCGAGGGCCCTCAGGGAGGGGAGAGCACCTCACAGAACTGGCCTGGGCCAGGGAAACTGCCCACCTTCATCTTCCCCTTTCAGACCTGACTTTGCAGCTGCTGGCCGTGCAGAGGAAAAGCGGATTGCCCGACCCCAGCCTGCAGCAGGTCCTGCGGGGCCGGCTCCGTCTTCTGGAGAATGACAGCTGGGAGGTAGCCCGTGCTCTCGGGGTGAGTCTGGCTCCTCGGGGGGCCTGGGCGGGCAGAGGTGCAGGGGATCCACGCTTGTGAATGGGGTCGAGGAGGAGAGGGCAGTGGACGTAGGAGGAGGTCTGTCCATGGTGTCCAGACCTTACCTGATGGTGCCACACTGGGGTGACTTGTCCCCCGTCTGCTCTCCTGGCTGTCTGGCTCCGGGAACAAGGGTCACACAGCCCCAGACACACGTGGGCCACCACTTTCTGAATGCCCCAGTCCCTTTCTCCATGGACGCCCCACGCTGCTAGGAGTTTGAGTCTCTTCATAGGGAGCAAAAAGGACGGCTGTGAGTTGATTTTATTCTCTGCTTGATTTGTTGGTGACGGGCCTCGCACAGACGGACGGTGTGTCAGGAGGTTGGTGGGGGAGGAGGCTGAGCTGGGCGACCTCCCCAGGGCTGAGGGCTGAGAGGCCACAACCTGACCTTGCGCTCAGCCTGGCCTGACCTTGGCCGAGGTCCCTCGGCCTCTGTGAACGCAGCTTCCTCAGCCACATACGGGAGATGCTTAGCTTTATCACGCCACGGAGCTGCCGTGAGGACCTGCGAGCAGCGGGCACGGTGCACCCAGCTCGGTGCTCTGCAGGGGGGCTGCCCCTGTGATGCCCGTCCTGGGTGCCTGCTGGCTCTGGGCTGAATCCCGGCTGTCCCAGGGTCAGACCTCGGAAAGGAACCGGGACCTTATTTCTTAATCCAGATGGAGATGATAATAGTACCCTCTCCCCCTTGGTCAGCGTCAGCTGGTGTCACTTTTAATGCCCCAGCACCACCAGGAGTGTTCATGGGATGGGTGACAGGAGAGGGGATGCTGGACCTGCCACAGAGGGTGCAGGTCCAGGGCATGGAGGCTGTGAGCTCCGGGAAGGAGTGGGGCTTGGTACAGCCCTGGGGAGCCACAGCTGGCTTGAGAAGCAGGAGAGGAGCAGCTTGGTTGTAAAGCTCTGTGCTTGCTGTCCATATCAGGGTCACTTAAAAAAAAATTAACTAATTAATCTGTGCCGGGTCTTAGTTGCGGCGAGCGAGATCTTCATTGCAGCTTGCGGGATCCTTAGTTACAGCATGCACTCTTAGCTGCGGCATGTGGGATCTAGTTCCCTGACCAGGGATCGAACCCGTGCGCCCTGCATTGGGAACGTGGAGTCTTACCCACTGGCCCCCACCAGGGAAGTCCCGCCAGGGTCACTTCTGCAAAACGTTTCTACTGCGTGGCTCCGTCCTCCTGATGGGCAGACGCCCCAAAGCCGCTGGGACTGTTTCTCATTTCTGTTTCTTCCCCGTAAGGAGCTATCGGCCAGGCTGCTGTCCATCCACAGTGACCAGGATCGGATTGTGGTGACGTTTAAGACTTTTGAAGAAATCTGGAAGTTTTCCACCTACCACGCTCTCGGTAAGGCGGTGACCCTCGCAGACCCCGTCATGGGGACGCGTGTCACACACCAAGCGTTTTATGTTACCAGTCGGGGCTTTAGACTAAGTTAGTTCATGATGGCCTCTGCGGACGTCACCTGTTCTCAGTGAGGTTGTGATGGGCGGAGTCGCAGATGCACACGGGTCTGAGCGCAACTCGCCCCCAGGGCAGCTGAGCTCTCATTGGCCGAGCACAGACCAGGAAACCCTGTTTCAACCTCAACCCAAGTGCTTTCTTTCTGAAACATTCCCTGTTCTAAGGGAGACTTTGGCCGTCGAAGTGCGTCTCCTGGGGAAACTTGCTGCCCCACTCCCGCACTCCCTCAGGAACCTGAGGGCTGAGGAAGTGAGAAATTAGACTCACAGTGACCGTTTCTTGTGCCCCTGGAGCAGGGCTGTGCCCACGCCTGCAGCGCACGTGATCTCCTTGATCTCCCGTCCCATCTCATAGAAGAGGAGACCGAGGGTCTTAGAAGAAGTAACTAGACCCCGCCCGAACTTCCCAGGGCACAGGGAGGCAGATGAGTTGTCCACCATCACGGCTGGTCCTCTCGCAGCCCAGATGGTCTGACCTGTGGCCTGCCCAGGTAGTGGACGGTACCACGAGTCCCCAAGGACCGGGTGGTCCATCTCCCTGGGCTTGGTCGGCGCAGGGCTCGGCCAACACCCAGCCATCAGGGCTTCCCTGCCGCCGGCCTGGAGCCCACTGGTAACCAGGGCTGTCTGCTCCAGGCTTCACTCATCACTGCCTGGAAAACCTGCTTGTGGACCAGACCTTCTGGCTGCTTGAGCCTGATGAAGACCAGGAGACGGCCATCCAAGTCCACGTGGATGAGGAGGCCTTGAAGCTGACGCACGAGAGCCTCCTTTTCCAGGAAGGTGAGTGCTGCGCAGGCGATGGTGACCTTGGGTAGCTCCTCGCCGGGCTGGGGACGCCCCGGGGCCGCAGGCAGCCTAAGGGCTCTGGAGGTGCCGGAGACTGAGGGCGCTTGGGGCAAGGAAAAGCCCCCCCAAGAAATGACAGAAAAGGGGTTTGGCCAGCGCCCCCCTAAGCCCGAGTTCCTGACGGAGCTATTGCTCCCAGTACCTCGGTGGCCTCACCGTTGGGCCCCGAGGCCGCAGCAAACAGGCCATTGGCTGCCTGCCCTTCCCCAGCCACAGAGTGGACAAGAGGAGGCCGCTGCGGTCCAAGAAGGAAGGGCCCTTGCGATCACATGTCGAGCCCCTCAGAGCCCAGACAGGGAAACTGAGGCCCAGAGAGCCTGAGGCTGAGCCAGGCTCCCGGGCAAGTCCCGGCGGAGTGGGGACTCCAGCCCAGGTCCAGCCTCCAGGTCTGGGCCCCTGGGGCCTCCAGTGTCTTTCTGTGAATGCAGAAACTGGGGTGGGGGAACCCCTGCAGGTATCCCTGGTGGAGAACAGGTAGTCCCGCCTGCAAACTACAGCTGCACCTGTGTCCAGCCGCCTGAATGACCACCCTCTGCCGCTTTGAAGGGCCTTTCTTTGTGCTGTGTCCTGACCACCATGTGAAAGTGATGAACGGCCTCCAGCCCCTCGGGCAGGCTTCGGGGTTTCCCCGGGCAGAGGCGGCCCTGCCAGTGGACTCTTTGGCCCCCAGCCACAACACATCCTCAGAGGAGCGGACAGCCGCGGAGCCCTTGATTCCGTTCCATCAGTAGGTACCGACCTTTGTTTCTCTGCTTCCTGTGGGTCCAGCGTGTTGTCCGGCCTCCCGGAGACTCCCCCAGGCCCGGGTCCAACCGTAGGCCAAGGCGGGTAGACGGGAACCGGTGTGAGCCCGAGGCAGACCTGGCCACGACCCCTTCTGCTATTTTCAGTGCGTGGCTTCAGCTAAGCCAGTCCAGGTCTCTGGGCCTCGGGGCTGCCACCTGCACAGCAGGACAGCGACACCTCCCAGCAGCGCTGTCCTGGGATGGGATGGCCTGGGAGTGTACGACATGGGGCTCTGGCTTCCTGCTCTAGCTTGTTCTGGAAAGCTGTTGCGGGAGCTACATAGCCTGTGCTCATAGCAAGGGAGCACGCAGGGATGTGTGCAGATAAGAACCAAGGCAGGGACGGCCTGGGGAAGGCAGGGACAGGTAACACGCAAGTTCATGCTCGTGTGCTGAACGTGGGGCGTAAACTTGGCTTGAGCTTCCTGGCGGCCAAAGCAAAGAGAGAAACTGCATCTCCTCATGTTCACTGTCTATGAAATGACAGTCTGTGGCTGAGTTTCTCTCCCGGGGTGATGGAGGGAGGTCCCCGAGGATGCCAGCGTGAGGGACGGCAGGAGACACCTGGGCTGGGGGCCGTGGGGCATGGCTGGAGCTGAAGGCCGCGCACCTGGGCGTGTGTGTGTGCGCGCACACGTGCAGTGGGGGCAGGTGGTGGATTTCGCTCGGGTCCCTGGGGGCCGTTGACCTGTCCAGCCTACACACAGTTTCAATCTGCCCTAAACCTAAAATCCTCTCTCATCCCACTCCAGGTGGGCTCTTAGGGTCCCCTGGGACCCCATCAACGACTCCATGGGCGGACCTGTGACGCCAGACGTCCAGCGGATGGGTAAGTATTTCCACTGGCCCTCCTCCCCTGGGGAAGAGGTGGGTGAGGAAGGGCGGGCACCGAAGCTTCTGCGCCCACCCTGAATCCTCCCCAAGGCAGAAGAGGCAGCTAGAATCCCCTCCAGTTCCTGAGGCAATAACAGAGGCTCAGAGAGGTCCACTGGCTGGTCCAAACTCACACAGCACATGGGGAGGCCAGGCCGGGGTCCCTGGGCACCCCACCTCTAGAGAGTAACTTCCACACCCTATTTGACCAGCACTTCTGCAACTTCTGCTCTCTTTCTGGCACTGGGTCAGACACCTCGGAGGGCCCTCAGACGGTGGAGGTGGGGTGGGCAGGGCCCCGGCTGAATTCGCCACGTGTGCAAATGGAGGAGCGAGAGGCAGGGGTCTTGTTTAGAAAAGACGGCCTGGGTCCCTGGTCCAGTGCACTGGCTCTGCCCCAGGCTGCTTGGTGTCTGGGTGGCCTGTGCACCTGTTAAGTGGACATAAGGCCCCGTGGGAGGACACTTACAGCTGAATTTGCCCTGGGTGGGCCCTGGCCTTGGAGGCCGACAGCCCTGGGCCGAGTTAATCGACATCCCCAGCCTCAGTTTCTTCTCCTCAGCGTGGGGATAAAGAGGCCCCGCTTCAGGTACCGCATGGATGTCCAGCCCCTCGTGTGCGGCAGCCCCGCACCCTGGCCAGGTGCTAAGCCAGTTCCTCAGCAGGACGGCATGTTCCCTGGCCAGGACACCACCCCTGCGGCCGAGGGCCGCCCGTCCCTATACCCCCCAGCACTGACCGTGTGGCCTCCTTCCTGCAGCTGTGGGCCTGGCCTCGGCCGTGGCGGACTGCCAGGGCTCAGGGCCCGAAGAGATGACCTTCCGAAGCGGTGACCACATCGAGATCCTGGGCGCCCAGGTGCCCGGCCTGCCCTGGTGCCTGGGCCGGCACGCGGCCTCCGGCCAGGTCGCCTTTGTGCAGACGAGCCTCATCAGCGCGAAGGGCCAAGCGTCTGAGTGAGTGGCTGAGGCCTCGCCCCCTTCTGACTCCACCCCTCCCCCCCGTGGGAAGCCTACCCCGTCCACCTGCTTCCCAGGTGGCAGACCCGCAGTGTCCTGGACGGCACCTCCTGCCCCTCCCTAGCCCCTCTTCCTGGTCGTCACTCCCACCTCCGTCCCCGGGGCTGGGCCTAGCCCAGGGCCACCCCACTGTCCCCAGGGCATGGCTTCAGCTTCCTGTCTGGACCCCTCCTGCCCTTCCTCCAAGTGCTGCCAGGTTTGGTCCCTGAAATACAAAGGTGTCCACGTGCACAGGTGTCCTGGGGCTGCGGGGACAGCACCACAGACTGGGGACTTAAAACAACAGACTGGAGGCCGGACGTCCAAATCATGGTGTGGCCAGGGCCGAGCTCCCGCTGGGGGCTCCTCGGGAGGGGACTTCCCACCTCTTCCAGCTCCTGTGGCTTCAGGCGGTCCTCGTGGCCGCATCACCCCAACCCCTGCCTCTGTTCGCGTGGCTTCCTCCCTGTCTGTCCTCTCGTCTGTCTCTTGTAAGGGCACCAGTTGTTGGATTTAGGGACCATCCGGATAACCCAGGACCATCTCCTCATACCAGGAGCCTTGACTTGGTCACGTTTGAAAAGACCCTATTATTTCCAAATAAGGTTGCCTTCTGAGGGTCCAGGGGAACATGGGTTTGGGGGGGACGTTATTCAAGCCAGTACACCCTGCCATTCCCCTTCATAAACCCCTTCGAAGCTTTGGGCCTGTCTTTCAAGGCCTCTTGCAACCCAGGCCCTGGTCACCCCCAGTTTCGAAGGCCACCACTCACCATTGTGTCACCCTGAGGCCAGCGTGCGGGTTGGCTCACCCCTTCTAGAACGATTCTGGGTTATGCGCCTCCCTCTACGTGAGATGTCCCCTCCACCCCGACCATCCCGTTTTCCTGGGGGCTCTCCATGGCCCCCAGTCTCACCTCCAATGGCTCATCCCTGGGCGCACCCTTCCTGGCTGTGCTCTACTCCCCGTGTTACCTCCCCACCCCCATCCAGGGGATTCTGAGCCAGGACTGTCTGGTCACCTCCAAGTCCCCACTGCCTGGCCCTGGGCAGCAGCAGGGGGGCCTTGAGAGAGTGGTCAGCCGGCACAGCTGTGCTCTTGACCTTTTGTGGTTAAGACCTCAGCCCAGGGGTCAGTGTAGAGAAAGGACCCTTCACTGGGTCAGCGTCTGCCCCTCGGACGCACTGTGAGATGCTCGTCCTCGGCGCCCCACTAGCCCTGACGTACACACCGTCTCATTCTTGTCTGACACCTGAGACAGACCAACGCCTCCCAAACCAAGTCTCAGAGGCCACTCTGGCTTCATGACCTGTCGCACCAGTCCCTCTGTTTCCTAATTCAAGTGTCTGTCTGCTCCATGGCCTCCTGTTCATCAGAAACTGTTTGAAGCTGGGCTGGGCTCGGATGCCCAGAGCAGCAGCTAGACCCAAGTTTCCCAAAGTGTGTTCCCCCAGGGCTCCATCTCAAACTTCATCAGTGACGGTGTGCTTTCCACACGCCCTGGCTGCTGGTCCACGGGGATTCCCAGCACAAGGAAGGCACCCAGAGTCTGAAACTTTTCTTTTTCCTGTTGAAACGCGTTCTTCACACTTGACCTCCAGACAACACTACTTTTTTTTTTTTGCGGTACGCGGGCCTCTCACTGTTGTGGCTTCTCCCATTGTGGAGCACAGGCTCCAGACGTGCAGGCTCAGCGGCCATGGCTCACGGGCCCAGCCGCTCCGCGGCATGTGGGATCTTCCCGGACCGGGGCACGAACCCGTGTCCCCTGCATCGGCAGGCGGACTCTCAACCACTGCGCCACCAGGGAAGCCCCAGACAACACTATTAGCTGTTGTTTTGTGGAACACTCCTTAGGCACCCTTGGTCATCATCTCTGGGGAGACCACAACGGCTCAACAGACGTCTGGGCTCCATGTGACTTAAACCTGTCCTGAGCTTGCTGACGGGCTGAGCTGCAATTGCTGTGGGAATGAGCCAGTCTGTTTTGCCCTCCCTTAACCCAGAAGGGTGACGGGGCCCAGTGCCATTGGTCCTGTTTACAGCTGGAGAAGCCCTAACAGCTTCCCTCATTCACTCAACAGATGTTTACCAAACATCTTTCCTATTCCAGATCTGGGTCTTTTATCTTCTGTGTAATGAGCATTCTGGTAGCTATTCATTTCTTTTAACTTTATTTTGACATAATTTCAGACTTAGGGAAAAGATACAAAAAGGGCATAAAATTCCTGGATGTCCTTCACCCAGGTTGCCCAAATGTTGACATGTTATGATGTTTACTTTCTCCTCTTTTTTTTTTTTCTATGGGAGTCAGTTGCAAACACAATGTCCCTTTACCCCTAAATAATGTGATATGTGTTTCCAGAAATCAGGACATCATTTGCGTGACCAAAATCAGGAAGTTAACGTTGATAGAATCCTGTTTCTGCAGACCTTAGATTTTACCACATTTTCCGGTAATTCCCTCTATAGCCAAAGAAAATTCCAGACCCCATGTGAGCACCTGTCTGTCTCTTTAGTCTCATTTCCTTGATCTGAGACAGTTCCCTGTTCTCTTTGTCCTTTAGGACACCGACACTTTTGAGGAATACAGGCCTATTTTATCGAATGTCCTGCAATCTACCCTAAGGTTTTCTTTAACTTCTCAAAAGAGCTCCCTCTAAGTTCCAAAGTACGTGTGAAAGTTTCATATTTTGCTGGTAATTTAGCCCTGTAAGCAGAAGTTGCCTCCCCCTCCCTGTCTCCTTCCTGTTTTCCTCTCCCTGAGTTTTCGGAGCACACACGTGCCCTGAGCTCGTGTTGTGTGAGGCTCTGTGTGGAGCTTACAGTGTGGAGGAATTGAGTCTGCCTGCAGCTGTCATGGCCGGCCTTGCAGGGGAAGGGGCATTTAAGGTGGGGCTTTGAAGGCTGCCCAGGAGCTCACCTTCCCAGGATGCTGTGACCAGCTGCATCTGTCATGGCATTTCCCACTCCTGGGCGTCTGCCTCTGGCCAGACAAAGCAACCTTAAGGGCAGGATCTATTTTGTTTCTATCTTGGTGTCTTCACCGCTGGGCACAGGATAGGTATGCAGGGACCATCTGTCAAGTGAGGGAGTGGAAAAGGGTCTTTGTGTGAGATCTTGGAAACGTGCAATCTAAATGCACTTTATTTTTTCCAGCTTGGAAAATGTGATTTTTCTCAATGAAGAGGAAAGGTCTTTCTTCAGCAGCGAAGGACGCTTTTCTGAGGAGGATGCCAGGCAGCTACTCAGGAGGACGTCCAGCACGGACGTCTGCACTGTGTACAGCTTGGGTAGGTGTGTGGGGTGTTGGGGGGCGCTCTTCCCACCCCCCTCGGGATGACTGCGGGCCCCTCTCAGGACCCGCCGCTGGTTACACCCTACAGCCCATGATTTAGGATAGTTTTCTCGGGGCAGACTTCTGGAAAGACCACGAAGGGTGCAGAGCTGTCCCGTGGCTGAGACCCCATCAGCCCTATTCGGTCGGCACCGGGCTCTGAGTTTGGACTGTCCATTCAGCAGAGCTTTGGATGGACCTGCTTCACCCACTGTTCACAGCGGCACCCACCCCGCTTCCCTTCGGGAATGTTCTGCTTCCTCCGTCACGCCACAGTAATGAATGCCAGCCCCTGGGCTCTTAAAGGTGACCAGCCAGTTGCTGTCACTGCCTTCCTGGTAGGTGGGGACATGCCGGGCCAGACACAGAGGAGCCAGGGTGAGGGGCCGGGAGATGCAGGAAAGCGGGCCCGAGCCTCCCAGCTGCCCGAGGATGGGCCTCAGCGAAGCCTTTCCTCCGCTAACTCCAGGTGCCCGGCTAAGGCCCCCTGCTGCACTGGGGCAGGGCCAGCGTGCGGGCCCCGGGCTGCAGTGCAAATCGTAGATGAAGGAAGCGTGTCAGCAGCCACAGCGAAAGGAAATGCAGCAGAGGGGACGGTGCTGGAGCAAACTTACCCCCAGCTCCCACGGGTCGTGGGGACGTAACGTTACAGCTCATTCCTTCACCCCTCTGGATGGAGATAAATGCTCGCATGTGTACACACCCACACAGATATATGCACACACATGCACACACACTCAGATGAATACATACAGACACACTCAGAGCCATACACGTACACCCACATACCCACCATGTACATATACATATGCACACACTCGTGAATACACACATATGTACACATACGTGTACCTATGTACACACATCCACACATATGTCACATGCACACACACATCTTTTCTGCCTGCTTGCTGACACATGTTATAAGGCTTTTCCTGCCAATATTAGATTTAAACTTTCGAGATCCCACAAATCAGTTTTTCTTCCTAAACAGGCATACTTAAATTTGACCTTGGCGTATCAGGCTTAAGCCAGCCTGGCCCACGATTTCTTCTCTTTCTGCGGAGGCCGCGCTGGGACCCTCGTTTGCGGGGTGTTGTGGGATCCTCTCTGCCGGGTGCTCCGTAGTTGGCAGCACGTCACACTTCCCATGTGTCTTTGCAGCTCTTTTTCTCCTTTGGTTTCTATGGCAACGCCGTGGGCAATTAGCGCCAGCCCATTTTCAGGAGGTGGGAACTGAGGCGCTGGCAGTGGGAGAGGAGGGGTTCAATCCCAGATCTGCCGCCCTGCCCGTGGGAGAGCTGACGGGATCAGTGGGGAGCGTGTCCCCTGTTCCCAGAGCGGGAGCTGCAGAAGTCGTCAGCCTCTCAGGGAGGATGGAGTCCTGCAGGGGAGGCCTAGGGCGGGGACACGTCCTAGAAGATATGGCTCCTCGGCCAGTGCCCCACCCCACCCCCGGCCCAGTCCGTTTCCCCTCAGGGAGCTGGTGTCAGGGACGTTACGATTCTGGTGCGCACCCCCCCCGCCCCGCCCCGACTTGGCCCTGGACACACAGGGTGCTGGCCGGACGGTGATGCTTTCCTTCTCTCCCTTTTCAGACACAGAAGAAGCTGAGATGCAGCAACAGGAAGAACATGGTACGTTCTTCCCACACGGCCTGGGGTCCCTCCGGTCACGGGGCTGGGCCGTGGGGTGATGCCAGACAGAGGGGGCAGAGCTGGGCTTGGATGGGTGCTGGCCATGGACCTTACTCCTCCGTGGGGGAGGGCTGGAGGGGGGACGTCGGGTGAGGTGGAGGCGAGGCTCCCCTCCACTGCCGCAGCAGGTCCCCAACAAACGTGCCAGCCCCCCTGCACTGTGCCTGTGTAGGGAGGGTGACCTCTCCACGGCCAAGCCCATGCTGGGTCCCCCTGCACTGTCCCCAGCAAAGACGGACCGTCCCCGCCATTGTCTGAGCTCATGCCTCATTCTGGGCTCCTTTCAGGCAACCTAGAGCAGCTGAAGTTTGCCCCGCGCCCTGCTTGGAGGGGTGAAGGGGGTGTGGAGCTTGCTGAATTTGGAGGCTTACGTTGGAAAAGTCCCTTGAGGATCTGCTCTTTCCTGTGGGGGGCTGGTTCGGGGAGACCCCCTCCTTCTCCCTCCACACTCCCCCTCCCCACAGTAGGGGGTCGGAGGCAGGGAGAGCCTGGGGACACAGGTGCCAAGGACCCTCTGAGATTCCCTGGGGATGGGCACCATCTAAGCACAAACACGGACGGACCACTGTGGGATGTGGTTGAAGAGGCCCGGAAGCCAGCCCCCGGGGCCCCAGGGCGATGCCAGGGCCCTCCCTCCTCCCCAGACCCTCTGCAGGCTTCTCTTCGGGGAGGATCTCAGCTGTCGGGGACAGGATAACCGGGATAACGTGGGAAGATGCCCTGGGGAGCCCACTTGCCGCCACTGGGTGCAGGTGTTTCTTAGCTAATCGAGTACACGGTCACGTCGCACATTTGCCGCTCAACCGTACTTAATGTTTTAAATTCTTAGGCTTTACAGACTAACAGACAGTTCTGAACATATTTTTCTACAAGTGAACTCGAAACAGAAGAGTCTTTAGAGCCTGGTTCTTTCCTTCCAAACAAATTCCCCTTCAAAGCCCATGTTTTTGCAACAGGAAATGTAGCGTGTTTGCTCCTCGAGGCTGGACATGCCTCCGGGCGCTGAGTCCATCCAAGGCCAACAGTCCCTTGGCGGGCAGCTGTGGGCACCTCCTTGTCCCCAGGCTCTCTGGCACTCCTCTTTAACCCTTTAGTGACCGTGAGCCTCAGATTCCCAAACCAGCCAAGATGAAGGGGGAGCCCCGGGCTCTGGGAGCCATTCCCGGTGTTTCCTGTCATAATGACCCCCAGGCTACAGCCGGGCAGATGGACACACAGGCCACTGTCGGTTCTGTGGGTGCTTTTGAGCTCACGCTGGCCAGCAGGGCTGATTGGCTACTGATTGATTTCACGGGGGCTCCTCACCTGGCTGAGAGGGAAGGGCAGAGGCGAGGAGCATCCCTCGATAAAAGCTTGGCCAACCTGCTCTGTGTCCCCCCAGCAGTCACTCCTACTGCGGCCCCGCACTGCGCCCAGCTCTGCGCTCCACAATCCGCAGAAATCTCAGACGCTCAGGGCAGCCCCGTGGGAGAGGTGACAGGGACCCTGCGGCTCGGGGAGGGACGCGCCCTGGCCCAGCCTGGACTCAGGCCACACTCTAACCCACGTGGGCATTCTGGTCACTTGCAGAGATGCCCCCGCCTTGCCTGCACCCAGAGCCACGTGAGACCCTGCAGATGGTGAAGAATGTCCTAGAACGATGCAAGTCCTGCCGGGGCTGCCCCAAGGAGCCAACGTCCCCGGGCGTCCACGGGGCGTCCAGTGGTGTGAGCTCGCCAGACGCCAAGTCCTGCCGGGGCTGCCCCAAGGAGCCAACGTCCCCGGGCGTCCACGGGGCGTCCAGTGGTGCGAGCTCACCAGACGCCAAGTCCTGCCGGGGCTGCCCCAAGGAGCCAACGTCCCCGGGCATCCACGGGGCGTCCAGTGGTGCGAGCTCGCCAGACGCCAAGTCCTGCCGGGGCTGCCCCAAGGAGCCAACGTCCCCGGGCGTCCACGGGGCATCCGGTGGTGCGAGCTCGCCGGACACCAAGGACCTCTCCTTCCGCCTGGACGCCGGGGATGCCCGGGCTGACCCGGAGGCCCTGGGCTCCCTGCTGCAGTTCCTGGATAAGCCCGGCTTCGAGGCCGGCTTCCAGGGCCTGTACGACCTCTCCCCGCCCGGGCTGAGCGGCGTGTTTGGCGGCTTCACCGACGATGAGGAGCTGGCCCGGCTTCTGGCTGAGGCCCGGGGGGTGGCCAAGAAGGCCGGGCTGCCCATGGCCCTGGCCAGGCTCTGCTTCCTGCTGGGGCGGCTGTGCGTCCGGCGGCTGAAGCTGTCCCAGGCCCGCGTGTACTTCGAGGAAGCCCTGGGGGCGCTGGGGGGCCGCTTCGGGGACCTCGTCCTGGTGGCGGCCGTGTACACCAGCCTGGCCGCCGTCCACCTGCGGCAGAAGAACAGGGAGAAGTGCGCGCAGGTGGTGCCCAAGGCCTTGGCCCTGCTCCTGGGGACGCCCGGCCACGTCGGCGGCTCCGAGGCCGAGTCGGGGCTCCTGCAGCTGGGCCTGCGGAGGGCTATCGGCGCCCGCAGCCCGCAGGCCGAGGCCCGGGCCTGCTTCCTGCTGGCCGAGCACCACGCCCGCGGCAAGCGGCCCGAGGAGGCCCTGCCCTTCCTGGAGAGGCTGCTGCAGCTGCACGGGGCCTCGGGGGCTCCGGGCGCCTCGTGGCCCGTCGACTGCTACCTGCTGCTGGCGGACGTCTACAGCCGCAAGTGCCTCCCGCACCTGGCGCTGAGCTGCGTCAAGGTGGCCTCGCGGCGGGCGCGGGGCTCGCTGGACAGCGCGCTCCGGAGCGCGGCCCTGGTCCTGCGGGGCAGCCCCCAGCTCCCCCGCCTCCCCGCCCAGCTCGCCCCCTACCTCCTGCAGGCCCTGGCCTCCCCGGCCTCGGGCGCGGGGCGGGTGCTGCGCGGCCCCATCTACGCCAGCCTGGCCCGGCTGCACAGCCAGCACGGGCGACAGGGCAGGGCCATCGCCTTCATGACGCGGGCCGCGGAGACGGACGCCCAGATTGGCGGCCGCACGGTCGTGGACCGCCTGGTGGCCCTCGCCTGGTTGCACGTGCTTCACAGGCAGATCCCGGCAGCCCTGGACATCTTGGAGTCCGTCCTGGAGGCGGCGGTGGCCGCCCTGGACCAGGAGGGCGTGATCGCCAACATGGCGGCTATCGCCCTGAAGAGGATGGGCAGGACCCAGCAGGCGGCCGAGGGCTACTACCGCGCCCTGCGGGTTGCCAGGCGCCTGGGTCGCCAGCGGAACAAGGCGGTGGTCCTGGCCAACTTCGGGACCCTGTGTCTGCAGACCGGCGCCGGCAGGCTGGCCCAGCACTACTTCCTGGAGGCCGTGAAGCTCTTCTCGCGGCTGCCCAGCGGAGAGTGCGGCCCAGACTTCACCCAGGTGCTCCTGCGGCTGGGTCACCTGTGCACCCGCAGGGCCCTCACCCGGCAGGGCAAGTGCTACTACGAGTGGGCCTTTCTGGTTGCCGTGGAGACGGGCCATTTGGAGAGTAAGTGTGGGCCACACTGGCTTCCTGGAAAGAAAGAAAACACGTTTCCTTTCCACCTCTGTTCAGAACACACCTGGGGTTTGCGATTCAGAGGCGAGCGGTTGTTTTTGCACTGACAATGCCGAGTGCTGGAAACCAGCAGACGTTTGCAGACGCCTTGAGGGTGTCCCACGCCGGGTCGATGTCACCAGGGCAAACGACTCATCCCGGTTTGCCTGGGACCGTCCTGCTTTGTACATTGAAAGTCCCGAGGCCGGGAATCCTGGCCATCTCCGGCAAATGGGCGGTGGTGACCCTGGACGTAGCCCAGGCCGGGGGGGGGGGGGGGCAGCCGTGCCGAGGAGCCCCCTGGGCCTTGAATGCTGGGTGCTTTAGCTGGTGCTGGCATCTCCCTGCAGCCCTGGCGTCTCCCCTGCACAGAGGGTGCAGGACAGTTGCTTCATCCAACAGCGACTTGTGTGAATACTCCAGGCTCTGTGCGGGGCTCCACCTGCAAAGGGACCCGAGCGGTCCTCACTGGGGGCTGGCAGCCAAGCGTGGGAGACAGATGCCTGGGTCACAAGAGCCACAAAAGCAGGAGCTCAGCTTAAACATGGGGGCCAGGCTTCAGCTCGTAGGTCGGGGCAGTCTGATCAGTTCAGCTCGTAGGTCGGGGCAGTCTGATCAGTCTGGGACTTGAGGGAGGAGGAGGCTTTCGCCAAGCACGGGATGGGGGTCTGGCAGAAGGAGCAGCCAGTGCAAAGGCCCTGGGGTGAGTGAGCTGGGCCACACAGGGAGGTGCAGAGTTTGGAGTGAGAGGGTCAGGTGGGGGTGTGGTGAGAACCTCAGGTGGGAAGCTAGGCAGGGGCCCAGGAGCCCAGACTGTGGTTTGGTGTTTTTCCTGAGAGTGCTGGGGAGCTACTGAGGGATGTAGACCACTCACTGAGGCTGGAAGGGGTCCCTCTGGACCTCCAGAAGGAACCAAGAGCTGGGTCCCTGACCCTCCCCGTGCCCTCAGGCAGGTCCTGGTGGTGCTTGGCCGTGGAACGTGGCCCCCCCGTGTGCCTATCAGAAACCTCCTTTGACCCACCTCCCCAAACCCGGGCCCTGGGGACTCAGACTTGGAAATGCAGAGCTGGGGGACCCAGAGGGTCATGTTGTTTGCTCCTCCCCCGTATTGAACAGTGAGGAGACTAAGGGCTAGGGTGACACCCCAGGGTCACTCCGTGCGTGGTCTGGTTCCTTTTTTAGCCCCTTTCAGTAGTTTGTGTCTTCCTAGGATTTGTCCGTTCCATCCTGGTTCCCTAATTCGTTGGCATACAGCTGTTCATAGCATGCCCTTTACTTCCGTGAGATCGGAAGTAATGTCCCCTTTTTCACTCCTGGTTTTAGTGATTTTCATCTTCTTTCTTTTTTTTCTCGGTCAGTCCAGCTAAAGATTTGTCAATTTTGTTAATCTTTTCAAAGAACCATCCCTGGGTTTCATTGATTTTCTCTATCTTTCTATTCTCTATCATTTTATCATTTCCACTTGAACTTTTATTTTTCCTTCCTTTTGCTTGCTTTGGGTCTAATTAACTTTTCTTTTTCTAGTTTCTTCAGGGGGGAGTTCAGGGTTTTGATTTGAATTTTTTACTATTTCTTTGACACAGGCATTTACAGTAATACAGTTCCTCTAAGCACTGCTTTCTCCGCATCCCCTAAATTGTGGTACGTTGTGCTTTCATGCTCACTCATCTCCAATATCTTTTAGTTTCCTTCCTTGACCCACTGGTGATTGAGGAATATGCTGCCCATGTGTACAGGTCTGTGAATTTCCCAAACTTCCTTCTGTTACTGATTCCTGATTTCATTCCGTCACACCTGGAGAACGCGCTTCGCATGATTTCAATCCTTTTACGTTTACAGAGAATAGTTCTGTGATCCAGCCTCTGGTCCGTCCTGGAGAATGTTCGTGGGCACGTGAAGAACACGTGTTCTGCTGTTGCTGGGGACCTGTTCTGTGGTCTGTTAGGTCTGGTTGGTTCGCCGTGTCGTTCAAGTCTTCTCTTGCCTTGTTCATCCCCGGGTTATTTTTAAGAGTGGAAGCTCCCAATGGTTCCCAACCCTCTGGTTTTAGGAGAGGCAAGTACGGCTGAGGGCTTGGAGCCCGGCTTCATGAAGGAGGATCGGCTGTGGAATAGCGGAGCTGGATTTGAATCCCTTCTGCCCCGCATGCCGTGTGCCCCAGCTTTGAACTCAGCTTGCCGCTCTGCCACAGGGGGTGCCGGTGATCCCTGCCTTGTCCGCTCAGTGTGAGGGCAGCCCCTGTTGGGCTGGGAGGAGCTCTGTGAAGCAGAAACAGCACCCTGGCGCGGTGGGAGAGCCCGGCCAGGACGGCCCAGCCTGAGGGTTATAAAAGTGGTCGGTGCTGTCCCTCGAGCCCCTGTGACGTGCCTGGCCCGGCCCTGTCTCGAGATGCTCGCCGGCTGTGTGACCTTGAGCAGGACACTCAGCCTGTCTGCATGTGCAATGACCCCAGCGCACAGAGGCGGGCACCCAGCAGGGGACTTTGACCCTGCAAACGTTGCTGTGATGCATGATGGGAGCCTTTTCCTTTTGTCTCCCGCCCAGGCCAGCTGCACGCCGTCCAGCGGCTGTGTCACTTCTACAGCACAGTCATGCCCAGTGAGGCCCAGTGTGTCGTCTACCACGAGTTCCAGCTTTCGCTGGCCCGCAGGGTGGCCGACAAGGTGCTGGAGGGGCAGCTCCTGGAGGCCATCAGCCAGCTCTACCTGGCCCTGGGCACCGAGAGGTGAGGGCTGGCCCTGGGGGCGGGCAGGGTGGTGAGGATGCTGGACCACCATCCTAGGACAGCCCCTCCTCAAGGGCCATTTCATCCCTTAGGGTCAGACGGGCTCTGGGCCAGCAGGCCTGGTCTCATCCCCAAGGGAGGCAGAGCATGTGTTTCTGGACCTTTCTTCCTGCCGTGGTGGCTTCTGGAAGCTGACCCCGCTCTGCCCTGAGTCTTTTCTCGCTGGCCCAGCTCTGGGCGAGGTAGTCTGGTCCTCGTCTGTCCCCTCAGATGTGAGAACAGCAGCCACGTGTGCCCAGAGGCTTCTCATCCACTGGAGACAGCTGCTTCCCTGGGACAGGATTTCAGAACCACATGTGAAGAAGCCCACCCAGAGCATCCTGACTGGGGGTGGGTGGCACATGGCTGGACCACACAGCCTGCAGGCTGGTAGTCTCACAACACCCCCGGCAGCGTGGGGGCTCCCCGAGGGCAGGGAAGGAGCCAGGTTCCCCGGGACTCAGGTGTGCCCGTCCTGGCCTCCGCCTCTCATCCTCGGGCCTCCGTTTCACAGCAGGGCCAATGGGCCAGCGACCTAGATCGATGCTCCACAAAGTGGGGACCCCGGATCAGCAGCCTCCACCTTGCTGGGGCGCTGGTTGGAAATGCACATTCCCAGGCCCCACTCCAGACTTCCTGAGTCAGCAGCTCTGGGAGCAGAGCCCGGCGATCTGTGTCTGAACAGCCCCCCTGGGTGGTTCCGATCTTCCCTTGGTGTGATAGCCAGTAGCCTGGACGATCTCTAAATTTCTGCCCAGTGGCCACAATCCCTGCTGCGTCTGGAAGTGACACGGGCCTGTGTTTGGGGAAGCGAGGCAGACGAACGGTACGCTCCTCCTGCCTTGTGGTGCCTGCTTCCGTCCCAAGGGCCTCCTTCATCTTTGCTGGACGAGTTGCTGTACGTTCATCCCGGATCTCCCAGCAGCCTGGGAAGGGCAGGCTCTTTTCCTGCTCCTGACGTTTCAGGTCCATGGTCACCAGACGGCCCCGGGGAGAGCCCCGTCCAATCCACATGGGCGGCTGGCCCGGGAGACCTGTTCTGACCGCCCACCTCTAATTCCAGGGCCTACAAATCCGCGCTGGACTACACCAAGCGCAGTCTGGGGATATTCATCGACCTGCAGAAGAAGGACAAGGAGGCGCACGCCTGGCTGCAGGCGGGGAAGATCTACTACATCCTCCAGCAGAACGAGCTGGTGGATGTCTACATCCAGGTGCGAGGGCTCCGGGCGTGCGCGCGCGGTCGCTCACCCACCCGCCCACTCACCCCTAAGCTGCCGCGTGCCAGGTGCCCGCGCCATCTCCCGCCGCCCCAGACCTCCAGCATCCTCCATAACCAACTGAGCTCTGGGGACAGAGGCTCTGGGGACAGTGCCCCCGGCTGTGTTGGTACACAGCAAGTGCTCGATAAATGTGCAAATGTCGTGCCCGCTCAGCTGACACACAGAACTCGCTTCAGCAGTGCACGGCATTTCTCCTTAAAAAACACATTTATCACAGAAGCTCCGTTTTTTGACAGTTTCTCAAACATGACGTGATTTGTGACAAATTGAGAGACTCAAGAGCCTTGTGGGTTTTTTTCCTTTTGGGGCACCTGCTGTGTACCTCCCCTGGGCCAGGCCGGGGTTGACGAACCAGATCAGTAGCTGGCGGCTGGTGGGGGTACAGCCTCCTCTACAAGGAATGCTGCCTGGGGCCAGGGCTGCGGCACAGAAAGGAGCGGGGGGTGCGCTCGGTCAGCCTGGGGTCACGGAGGCTGTTTGAATTGTAGGGCGGTGGTAGGCATATGGGGTATTCCTGCACCAGGACTCATAGGTGCAAAGGCCCAGCGGTGCCCGGGAGCGCAGCAAGGTCAGGGCTGCGAGCCGCTGGGTGTGGCTAGACTGCGGACCAGGGCTGGTCCCCTCAGTCACTCGGCGTTTTTTTCTGAGCACCTACTACGCGCCAGGCACGTGCGAAGCCCTGGACGCGGCAGAGGAGCGACAGCCTCAGTCCTCTGGAGGGAGAGACAAGTGGACATGCGGTCGGGTGTCTCTAAGTGCTCGGGAGGGAAGATAGGGGGGCCCAAGGAACCAGGATTTGGGGGCCCCAGGTGAAGCCGCGCAGAGGGTGCTGTGGTCTGGGCACGGCCGGCAGGATTCAGAGGCTGGCTCTGAGCTCCGTCCCGAGCGCCTCCCCAGCCCACACGTGCCGGCTCCTGGGGCCTCAGCTGGAAAGGCCTCCTCCTGGGACACAGAGCTTAGATGATTTGTCCTCATGCCAGCAGGGGACAAGGGCCCCGCATGCACAGGGACTGAGGTGTATGAGAGGAAAGAACCCTCGCTCCGTGTCGGTGTGATAGAGGGTCCCGGGCGGCCGGCAGGTGGCTGTGAGCTTCCCCCAGCGGGCCCTGCCGCCTCGCCCTGCCGGGTCACTGGGGGACCCATGAGAGTTTCTGCATCCCCACAGGTGGCACAGAACGCGGCCCTGTACACAGGGGACCCCAAGCTGGGGCTGCAGCTCTTTGAGGCGGCCGGAGACATCTTCTTCAACGGGACCTGGGAGCGGGAGAAAGCCGTGTCCTTCTACCGGGTGAGCGGCGGCTGTGGGTCCAGGCGGGTGGGCCTCAGGGGGCATCCCTCCTGGAGGCGGCGTCCCCCACGCACATGTTTAGTTTCCCGGTGGTTTGGCCAGGGATGACCTTGGCCCCCAGCCCCAGCCTGGGAGGGACAGAGCAAAGAAGGACCATCGGAGGACATGCATCTCCGTGATCCAAACACCCCTGGGAGGCGAGGACTGTCCCCGTTTTACAGATGAAGAAACAGGCTCAGAGAGGCACAGGGGTGTGCCTAAGGACACACAGCACATCAGGGGGAGGACCCGGAGCAGGGCCAGGTCTGCACGTGCCTGCCAGGGAGGGCAGCTTCTCCCCGGCCGTCTGCCCAGCTCGTGCGTGTGGCTCAGCCCCAGGGGACAGATAAGCGCGGCGTATTTAGAGCCTAGAGGGGCGTTGGACCTTCCTGGTCAGGCGCCCACCACCCAGGAGGGTCAGGGCTGGTCTGAGTGTGTGTGGTGTAGCTCGATGGGCAAGGCTCACACCCAGCTGACTCGTGGCCCAGTGACGCTGGGGGTGTCCCACCACTCTGAGCTGGCCTTTCCTGGGGGGGCAGAGCTGTGTAAAGCTCCAGTGGGTTAGTGGGGGCTCTGAGGAGGGTACCGGGCCTGGCTGGCTGCTGCGGGCGGAGGCCTGACCCGCCCGCCTGTGCTCGCAGGACCGGGCGCTGCCCCTGGCCGTGAACACGGGGAGCCAGGAGGCCGAGCTGCGTCTCTGCAACAAGCTGGCAGCGCTGCTGGCCGAGACGGAGGCGCCGCAGGAGGGCCTGGAGTTCGCCCACACGGCCCTGGCCCTCAGCGTCACCCTCGGTAAGCCGCACCCGGGGCCCAGGGCCTCCCCCTCTGAG